>NC_134182.1:15532673-16132673 GCF_964188355.1 Buteo buteo
ACATTTTCAGCCAGCATTTTCCTTTCCAAAATAGCAACACCATTGTAATTCAATACCCAAACTGAACCTCTCTGACCCCTGAATCTAAAACTGAAGGGTAGGGGAGAGAAGGAGAGGAAGAAGAAAGGGGGCTCTACAATGCTGATGTCAGAGAAATCTTTACTTCATCGTGTATTCTTCACTGCCAGGGAGTAAAGAATGTGTGTGTATGCAGATGGGATGTAAGCGTATCCAGTTGGAACTGTTTTGGCTTTCAGATTAAATCAAGCTTCCCCTAAGAAATCTGGCTTTCTTGATATACATTAATATTCAAGTTCTAAACCAAACTTGGCCTCCATCTATTAGAGGAAGTAGATCTCCAGGTGAGCAAAATAACACTGAGCTGATTCAACAGGGCAGAGGCACACACCTAAAATAAAATCTCTGTGTAGTCTGCAAACTTAAGTGTTTCCAGAATGAAGATGAACCAATGAATCAAGTTCTAAATTATTTTACACCTAGGGCAGCTTTAATGCTTCACAAATTGAAATCTTTGAAAGTTTAATGTTTGGTTTAACTTGTTAACCTTTCCTTTAGTCATCACTTTTTCACTGTCACTTTTCCACAGATAACACTATCAAAAAGTGGTTGCATAAAAACACTCTAATGAGCAAATTTACTGACTGAAACCAGGACAAAGAATATTAATTGACTATTGAAGAAAATGCATAGAAAGCAACTTTAGAGTTTATAATTGTAAATACTGTGTCAGAAACTCAGCCCTCGCAATGACAATTGTCTATTTTAGATAGAAACAAGTACTAGCAAGAGTAATCTGCTCATATTCTGTTATTAGACCACACAATAGACTATTCTTGAGCAAGCAACAACCCAAAAATTAGTCCCAGAAACAATAATGTAAATAATTTAAAATATCAAAGGAAAGAGGATCATGTTTGGCTACAAAAAGGCAAAATACAGTAAATAAGTTGTCTATTACAAAGAAATATCCAGAGTCCCAACCAAGGGCTTCTTGTACTTCATTTGTGCTGTAATAGCATATGGAGTGGGCTAAAGGTAAGAGATTAGAAAGAGCCAAACATTATTAAAATACAAAGGTCTAAACTATAGTGCCTTTTAAGATCTCAGTCCAGCCTTGAGAAAAGGGGAGAGGAAAAAAAAACACCACCTCCCCCAAAAAAACCCCAAACAAACAGAAAAATCTGAATGAAACCAAAATGCCTAGAGCAGCTTTACACATTCATAAACTACATTTTACCAAGTAATTTCAAGGACATTTTCAAAGTCTTGCAGTTAAGCTCCTGCCCTTGATGCTCTCTGTAAACGGGAACTCCCTTTAACCCACCCCTGTGAGAGCTGCAAACCACTGAAGACAGGGAATCTTTTATTAGACACATGCAGAGTGAAAAGTGCAGTGTGGCTCCTCCCTGTGCTCTCTTCTCAAAGCAGACCCTGAACACAACTCCAATACAAATATTACAACAACCATTGACATTTTCCCATTAAAATAGATCCCTTTTCCAAGTTACCTTTTTCTTACTTTTGCTATTTCACACCAACTCTATTAATAAAAGCCAGATATCATTTTCACCCTGTATTATCCTTTTTAGTGGTGCCTAAATTCACTGAGTCATCTGTGTATACTACTCTTTAATAAGCCAAGGTCAATCTAATCTCCTCCTCCTAGTGCTCTCTCCCCCACAACTTCTTCACGTGTTTCAGCTTTACTTTGAAGCGACTTCCTTGCCTAGCATGCTAAAATCCAGAAACAAAGTGCCTATCATTATGACTGCAGTTCATGCCCTGACTAGTCACAGCAGAAGGAGAATTAGACTATAATCGCCTAAACAATGTAGAATCTGTAAATCAAAACCAACCAGCTCTTTTTGGCATGTAGATCAATGAACCAGTGTAGGGGTATGAAAATCCAAGCAACTTTTCTAAGGTAAAGTCAACCTCAGCATACGGATTTGTTCAGCTTGGATTTTTTTCTCTCCTCTGCCCTTCACCCCCCAAAAGCAAGTCTTCAGAAAACAGTTTTTATTGCATCCTGAAAAACAGCAGCTTCTGCTGGACTAGAGGGCAAAATAGGCACACAGAAACATAAGCTTAGAATACAGGCAGTACAGAGATTAAAAACAACCTACCTTCAGTACTACCCCGCCTAGCCTTCTTGATGGTAAGGATGTTTGCATTCCTTTGCTCTAAATATAAAAACAAACAACTGTGGCTGTTCTAATCAAAGGAGTAATAACATGTTGCCAAAAAAATTCACAATGCATCAAAACATTTATACAGACTCTAGAGTTATTTCACTGAAGAAACACAAACTACCCATAGGCACGTACAGAAAATATTCACAGACAGTCAGAGGAACAGAGTTGCGCCTGATGGAGTAACATAAAGTTTCTTGGCACGAAGCAATAATTTCCATAACACAGTGCATAAGGGGTTTCTGCTTGCAGAAATAAAGCCCTATCATGCTGACTGATATGTCATCATGCATGCAATTTAACTGGGATAGCCCAAGTCCCACTGGAAGTCACTGACGCTTTATATTGTAAGTTACTTGAAACCTCACAGGTGTACAGGGAGATCTCTTCCAGTAACGCAAATGGGCCTAAATATAATCCTGCAAAGAAGGGTCCATAAGATCAAATTTTTCCTTATCTGTCCCAAAGAAAAACATAAAATTGAAGGCTTATAAGAAAGAGTTTTAAAGTAGAATTTTTTTCTCTCTAGTTCTCTTTGGTTTCTCATCTTTGATGTCTGCCAGGTTCATTGTATTTTCTGGGTTTTGTTCCTTAATGGCTGCAATTCTTCAGGAAAGGGGGAAGGTGGCAGAGGCCAATCTCCTGACCACATACACCCAATATGTGCTTCCCAAGGCTTCCTCTTTGTGACATTTCTGAAGTGGAAAGTTAACAACTCTCGTAAACAAAAAATCTGTAATCCTAACTCCTCCTTCCACTCAATTTTTCATGCCAGTGTGGACCACTGTGGAAAGAGAGGGCCTCTGGAGTATCAGCTTTAGTAGATGGGGACATGCAGAATAGTGTGAAACAGTTGGAAGGCCAGGTTTAAACATGTAACCTGAAACACTGGAAATTAGAACTCACAGCGGGGCTTAGCAACAAAATCAACAATATAGGCAGCGCATGACATGTGATCACCAAAGCAGAAGCAAGGTTGCTTAAATATAGCCTCTGTAGGTATTAGAATATTTCTGAGAAGTACACATCAAGCACGAGACAGATGCTACTAATAAGTAGAGCTTTAGTCATTTATTTTTGTATTTAAATATCCAGCTATATTTATCTGAAAGACTTAACCATACCATTCCTGACTGAAAGGTATGCCAGTTACTTACTGCTGTCTAGACAAAAAGATTTAAAACTGGAAAAGATAAAATCTTTGCAAGGGAACACGGAAAAGTGCTTTAAGAGTCCATGTGAAGGGCAGTATCTCTGCACTTGAGTCCCCTGAGCTCTGGCTTTAAGAACTTTGTCTATTGGGGAATTTAGTATATTAATTATTTCGTAAACAGTTTCCTAATGCTTGTTCTTGAACCTAAATTGTTTGGGTTTGGGGGGAGAGGTTAGTAAGTTATGAAAACTCTAGAAAGCTGGAAAAATCAATCAGTCTTACAGGCAGGAGTGATGCCTGATGATCATCTGACACTTCTGGAGTTGTGACCATGATGTGGTCAACCACTTCAAACTAGGACATAAAGACATGAATCATGTACAGTGAGTAAGCTGTCCCACTTCCAGATTTCCTGCAAAAAAATAATAATAAATCCAGACTATCTGGACACTCACCCTAAGTGTTTGGACAGCTTTAAATGATCCTGTGATCTCAGTGAAGAAATTGTTCTTGAAATGAGTTACACATTTCACCTCTATTTTTAGCATAACCATAAACCAGACCTACTAAACAGAGGTTTCCCAATCTCTGCTGCAGTAATTTGGTACCATGTGGTACATAAAGCTGGAAGGAAGCGGCATACAAAAGAGTTATCACAGACTTCAAGGAGCAGAAAGGTGAAGAATTTCACAAGCTTCCCTAAATATTCAGAAATATATATAAATTTTTTGGATAGGGCAAATATTTCTGCATCACTACATCCTTTAAGCATTTTATCACCAGCCTAAACAAACGACAGACTGAGAGCAGTCCACAGGTAACGCTTCAGAACATCAAGTTTCTATCAAGAGAGAGGACTTCAGATAGGCACAGGAATGAAATTGATACATTTCATCCCATGGTCCCTTGGTCCCCCCATTTGCATTGCACAAAAGATGCCCTGGAGAAGTAACTGAAGACAAAGCTCAGATGATAAAAAGTCAGTGCACTGGCTTTATGCAACTCATTTCTCCCATTCTGCTGGGAGCGATGTTGAGGCTCAGGTCATGGACACAGTGCACAATACCAAAGTATGCAGTGCTCTGTGTGGGTCTCTTACAGCCACGAGCCTCTGAGACAGCTGCACCCCAAAACAGCAGAAGTATACATAAAGGTGGCATGAGTCAGTCACCTTTCTTTTCCCAAAACTTTACACGGGCCACCGAGCAAGAATTAATTTTACTGAATACTCACCTTTATTTCCTAAGTAGATCAAATCACTTCAGAATTTATTTTCTTATACTTGTACTAAACTGAAATGCTGATCTTAAAATACTTCCAGGTATAAGTCAATACAAGTTTAACAAAAGAATTCACGTGGCAAGAATGCTAAGCAACAACTTCACCAAACCTAGTTCTTGTACTTTAGTAAGTATTGCTCTTCTTGACTAATTTTTCCTGTGACTTAATAAATCTCATGGAATCAGGTGCTATTCAAGATATGCAGAGTGGCAAAACCTATTCCTGTCTTGATATAAAATTATAGGAAGTAGACCTGGAAAGGACTTTAAAAGGTCATCTGGTTTGTCCTCAAGGCAGAATCAATATTCGTGTCACTTGTGACAGATGTATGTTCTTAATGACGGTGACTTCACCACCTCCCCAGGCTTTGCTATGTTTATGTTTAGAAAATTTTTCCTAATAACTATTCTGACTCTCCCCTGGTGTAATTTAGCTTGTTATTTCTTATGTCTGCCATGAACAAAAAGGACATATTACTCCCTTTCTTTTCACAACAGTGAGGGTTTTTTACATCTTAATTATGGCCCCGACCCTTCTGTCTTCTTTTTGAGTGCTAAATAACTCCAATTTTTTCAAGATCTCCTCGGCTAGAGTGCTCCAAGCTGAGTCCTTACCAGTATAAAATACTAGAATACTAGGCTGCATTCTGGTTTTCATATACATACTAGTTGGTCACTTAGCTTTTTAATAATTCATCAAGTCATGTGTAATTTGATTCACTTTCATTCTGAGATCTTTTCTGAACTGCTGTCTATTGTTTTACCCTACCATGTATTTGTGCAATTGATTATTTCTGGCTAATAATTTGCATTTGTCCTTATTGAACTGAATCCTATTTCTTTCAGATGATCTCTCCAATTTGTCAAGATCATTTGGGATTCTAATTCTGCTTTCCACATGTTCAGAATCCCCCCATCTCCTATCAATATGCTAATTTGCTGCATATAATATTATTCCCTTATTCAGATCATTCACAAGAATATTTAACAATATTTAATCAAGAACAACTCCCTGTGGAAACTTCTCAGTATATTTCAATTAAACAATAAAATCAGGTAATTATGCTCTGAGTTTCACTTTTCATTCAGCTTTGCATTTACTCTCAAGATTATGTTTCTTTAGCTTTCCGATTAGGTTATCATTCAAAAGAGTGCCAAAACTTAAGTAACGTAGGAACAGGAGGAAACTTAGTCTATCCCCTGTAACCATAGACTTGTTACCTCATCATAGAAGGAAGTTAGTTTGCTTTGTCATAATTTGCTCTTGACAAATTATTAACTATTCCCTCTGTCCATGCTGTGTTCTAGTCACTTATGAATGTTTAGGACATTAATTGCACAATCTTTTCTGAGATTTTGGTGATTTTGTCATCGAGTGTGCAACTGATAATCAAGTACCAGCATGCAATGCCATGCAAATTAATTTTATGCAAAAACTGAAAGGACTTTTGAATTCTTTTTTATCCAAACATATTCTTCCAATATTCACTGTTAAAGAGGGCAGCATCTGTAAGAGGTCTTGAGTAAGTACAGAACTACGCATGTCACACATAAACGATAAATCGCATTGATCAGCACTAGTTGAAACATCCCCCTATGCTGATTTATGTCTCGATGCAGCATTCATTGGAATAAAGGCCCCCACAAAGTATATGGATATCATGTGGTAGTGCATCAATTATGCTCATTCGAATCACACTCAAAGCACTTATGTCATATTGTTGACTCTTCAACCACCTGCTCTTGTCAAGGAGGTCTGGCACACAGTCTTTGAAGTATTCTTGATTTGCTCCAGTCATGCCCTGTTCTGATTATAAAAAAAATCTGTTGTCATCATTTTCATATCAATATCTTTTGAATAGCCAGCACTATTTGTAGATGTGCATAAACAAGATGGAAAAGGTGCAGAAGATGCATAGTCTCTTTGGTAGGAATACGTTTTGTGCATCAGTCAGATGATATAGGCTATCTAAATACACATCTGTCAAATTAAAATCCAGTTAAAAATGAAGTAGCACAACATCGCTGACCAGAGATACTACTAAAATAGGTGATCTACTTTTTATCTGAAGTCAAGTCATGTGGAAGACCAGGAAGCATTCAGATGTAAGACTCCAACAGAATTACCCTTGAAAATAAAGATGTTGAATTATTAGACTTTATGCAAAAGAAAATTCAAATGCAAATTATACCAAAACAAAGGTGTGGGGTTTGTCTGCATCAACGGGGGGGTGGGGGGGTGGACACACCATAAAAATGAAGTCTGTAATGAGTTACTTCAGAATAAAAATCAATTTGCAGGTCAGTTTTTCCAGGAATCAGTTTTATATCAAGAACATTACTGTAGTTTCCTGTTCACAGAAGACTTTGTGCAAAGCTTATTGCTGGAAGAGCATCTTTACTTTTGAAAGTATCCTAAAAGGTTTAGAAAGTAGAATTTCACAAGTTGTTTAGGGACAAATTTTCTCTTATGTAATCTCATTTTAAATTGAGTTATTCCAGATTTACATTAACTAGTTCAAGTGAAAAAAATAATCTTGGCTTTCATACGTAGCACATGAAGCCTTTGCTGGCCTTTCACTTCTGTTGTTACTTTATGATGTAAGGATCATAAGGATCATCCTTGATCTCTGCAAGGAATTAGATATTTATGCGGTCCTCTCCTTGCAAGTTCATCCAGAGTTTCAATTGCTAGATTTCTTTCCCCCAGTAATCTCATTCACTGAGGATTAAGTCCTTTATGTAAAAAATATAACATCTTCTTCCTGAATTTGCAGGAGCAGGAAAAGACTAAAAAAAAACCCAAAACAAAACAAAAAAAAACAAAAACAGAGTAAGAGAAAATATACTTGAGGCTGGAGTCTGAGACCAAACACATCCACCTGCAGGACTCTTTTATTGGACATGTATGAATTTTTAAATTCAATAAACATGGAACAGGAGACAGTAAATCTCTCAAACCACAAATGAAAACTACTGAGGTCTGTAAGAAATGTTCAAGTTACACATGGCCTTCCGGACTGTCAACTGTTCCATTCCAGAGCCGGAGGAGTTGTCCTGTCAGGAAACAGTAATGGCACAAAAGGAAAATAATCTCAGGACAATTACCAGTCCTGAGGATAAGAGGCAAGTGTCCTTCCATTTAGCTATGATTAATCAATATTAATAAGGCTAATATTCCAGTCTCTGTTTAAAAAAATTTGGCAACTAACAAAACTAGAAAATTGCAACCAGGTGGTTTATTACCATCCCTTTATTCTTTTTACCCTATTACTGTCTAGCTGTAAAAGGATGAGATGCAGTGGCTTGCATGAACTTCCTGAAGATGCCATCCTACTGAATGATAAATGAAAAAGAATTGACAGATAGGAAAATCACATACCTGCTTCTTACTAAGTAACTGTCTACAGCTATAGTGGAATAGGGCAACTGCTTTCTTCCCTCACCCCATCCCACATCAAACCAACCCTTGAAGGCAATTTCCTGAAATGGCACTTTTAGCTAATGGGAAAGCATATTGTAGGACACAGAGAGAAACTATAAATGGTAACAAGGCTTAAATTCCCCAGCTCTGGACCCCCACAACCTGTTGTTAATCTAGTCACTCTGAGGAAATGGTGGTATGATGATAATTACTTCTCAGTTCCTCCAAAGGAAGTGCTACACAGTATACTTTAAATAGAAGAAAAGAATATTATGTTTTTAGTATTTTCATCATGCGTTGTTAAGCCACTGCATTCCTGTGCTGCATCCCACTGTGATGAAGCCAAGGGTAGCGTCCACCTGATGTATTTTAAGTGGGCAGCAATTTGCAGTGCATGTGATTGACAAAATTTATCCCAGTATAGGTACCACTGGTTCCTGCTATATTCCAAATACTCACAACAAGAAATGATGTAGCAATCAGAAAAATATCAGAACTGCAAATAACTTTCCAGCAGACTGATGAAATGGGGCTCTTTCCATTGATTTCAGCAGGCAATGGGAGAGAATCCAGGTGACATTATTAAATAGCAAACTTTCACATATGCATGCTTCTGAAAAAAAATTCATTAACAGGAGAAAATTTCAAAAGTTTCACCAAGAACAGAAAAGGAAGAACCACATGAAAGAGGGCTACAACAGACTTCAGGTCATGACACACATTTGACCCATGTTGCATCAAAAGACATTGAAATTCACTGCTTGCAGCCCTACCTCATGTTCTTCCTTCTCTCAACACCTATGAACCAAATAATATGCATTTGAAGTGTACCTCTATTGAAAGATTTCAGCCATGCTGGAACATTTTAAGCATCTTTCTTTTTAAATGAAAGAAAATATTAAATATATAGACAAAGGGACTGTTAATGTAGGCCAGGATAGGCCTATATTAACTAGGATGCCTATTCCAAGTACAGACAGCACTCTGTGTCAGAAATGCACAAAACTCAAGTCTTGTGTGTTTCATAATGATTTTCTTCCACTATAGAAAGAGCTGTGAAAGGGTCATACAAGTCTTGAACAACAACAAATCACAGTGCAACAGGAGGCTACGCTTTGGTTTCTGCATATACCCTGAGCTGTTCAAATTTGGCTATGGTGAAAGCATGGCATGGTGTGTCAGAAGACTAGAAAAGCTTTACTTCACAGTGGAAGATTTTATTGCCTTCAGTGCATATGTGGTATGTAAGCACAAATCCCTTTGCCCACTGTTCTATGAAGACACCTACAATGAGATGAAAACAATACAAGGATCCTCAGGTCACAAAATGCACACCAATGCCTACGCTTTGCCTGCCTTCCAGTGAGGGGTGACCCAAGTCCGCTCTGTGGTGAGTCTCTGAGTCACGTTTAGAATCTTCTGTTTGTTCTGGACAATTATACTTTACCCTTAGCCAAACGTCAAGCATCTTTAGTCCAGAGGGTGAACTGCAAATCCTGGAAGATCAAAGTTACTCTTAAGATTTGCGGTGCTTCTTATTCTTCCTGTAAGTCAAAAAAATTGAAAGTGGTTCATTCCTCCTTTTGCTCCTGTAAATTTGCTTCTTCACATGGAGACAGATGAGGTGGCAGCAGATGGAATTAGAGAGTCAATGTTTTGAATGCGGCTCTTGCAGCCAGCTCCACTCTCAGGAATCCAGAGCAGCTAATCTTGAAAGGAAAATGAGCACGTCCTTCAAAACCAAATACCTGGCATCAGATGTGCAGTTTAAGCTATCGGCCATTAGTTCCAGCCTTAATAAACTAATCTAGAAAACAGCTTGCTTTCCCCTACCGATTTCTTCTCTCAGTCTTTTCAGTTGAATAGTTGTAACAAGTAGTGGGGACGTAATTGTGGATTCATCATAGATTTGGGAGACAGGAATTTCTAAACCCTAAATTTTAATCTTGGTAATTGACACTGTGTGTATTTTTCTGCAAAGTACTTAGCCTCGTTATGTCTTACAGTTCTACAAACATCACACACCTTACCAAAAATAACAGAGAGACCCTGTGCTTAAGAGGTTGCCTGCAGGTGGCTATCATGTGGGCAATAGATGCATTATTGAAGCAATTCCTTTTTGCACATCTATGCCAGAACAACAACCATTAGAATACTTAGATTCTTTTGTTGGCCAAAGAGCTCTGAGGTATTCATCCCTCCAGTTGCTGGCCTTTAGTGAAGATGAGTTGCTGTCTTTTAAAACCTTTATGGGCTCCAAGCAGACTCTCAGAACAAATAGTTCCTTTCTCAGGTCAGAATCAAAACCTGTTGCATTAAATTATACTTGCTGTTGCCATGCCAACATGCTTTCTTCGCTCACACTTCATTTTGCTCTCTAAATGGCATGCCTAATAAAAAATCAGGACTTTCCATTTTAGCCATCTCAAATGTACATCTGGACTCCATCCCGGACTGTAGGTTCCTTTAGGAAATATTCTAACTCCAGTTAAAAATACAGTTCTTAACCATTTAAAGGTGGCTACGCACAATCTCCCAGCAGGACTGAATTTTAACACAAAGCACTTTGATAGAGAACTACTATTCAGATTTTCCGATATTATGAATTTTGGTAGATCAGCAAGGCAGAACATGAAGTTGTTTTCCATCATGCACGGTGTCTCTGGAAATTTTAGGGGGAAAATGTGAAAAAAACAAAGAAACCCGTGTCTAGCACAGAATCTATAGACAAAAATGAGCTATGTAGAGAGTATGGATGCCCAGGGGATACACTGCTTCCATATAAAAATGTCTGAAGTTTGCCTTGGATGATAGTTTAAAAAGTTATCCAGCTAATCATCATCATGGCACCAGGACAGCCTGTAACAGTGTCTTACTACAGAAGCAGCCTTAGTTCTTCTGTTCCTGGTTCATTCTTGGTGTAGGGAGCAGGGCTGAGTTACGGAAATGTTCTCCCTGCTGCCCAAGGCATTCCAGTGGGCAGGGGAGGCACTTTGCTTTGTGCCTCATCAAGCTTTACCTCAACCAAAGAAAACAAACAGCAGGTTTTGAAGACACTGTAAACTTTGCCCTCACAGCTGGAGGCAGATTGAAGCAGTGGCAGCCAGCAGTAAGGGACAGGCAAGAAGAAAACAAAAAGTGATAGAGACAGCCGTGGCACAAAGAGTTCATTCTGTGCCACTATTAAGAACTCTGAGAGTCCCCTACTGGGGAAAAGAAACCATTAAAATGTTCATTAGAAAGAGTATCACCTTGGACATTAATTATTTATTGCAAGTCTTTATAAGCCATTAGTCTTCAGATGTATTCCAATAAGTCTCCATGTACTCCATGTCCTGCTCCAGTCTGTTAGCAGACCAAACATCCTGCAGCAAGTGCCAGTGCCACAGTGCTGCTCTGTAGCAGTGGGACTTTTGGTTCACAAGGAGGTTTCTTTTATGTGCTTAGCTTGGATTGATTTAAAATTTGAGCTTTTGTAGCTGAATCCACAGAGTACTTAATTTTAGATTATCCAAAGGAAAAAGGTTATAACAATCAAAAATAAAGTTGAATGTACTCTACACAGTTTGTTCAGCAGTGCCAGTGGTTTTAAGAAGGATGAATCAACATTGGAAGCACTGCTCATGCACTGAGTACCCAGCCCACTGCTCCAGCTGCATGTCTGCCTTAGCTTCTCAGCCATGTCACATAAAATCTTCTGCTTGGTTTTCCTCTAGTGTTTGGTTGGTTTGCTTTTATCTTCTGAAGAATTTGCCTGTAACACAGTTCTTCGTTCACCATTTGAAATACAGAGCAGGTTGAAACTATGCAAACTACATATTAAGGTTATATATTTCTACCCGCACAGCATGAAAGACAAACACAGAAGACGACCAGGAGATTTGGCATGTAGCTCTACTTTCTCATTTCTTACTGGAAGTAGATGCCAACTGGCAGCATAGAAAATTTCCTTTAGTATATTGATTTGTGGGTTTTTTTAAAACAGATTCCCAACCAAATGTTCTCTCCATACCCACCCAGATCTTTCTGTAGGGCACATGGCCTGCTGGAACATGACCTTTCCAAAGATCCACAGCACACCTTCCTCCTGCTCACAAGCACACGTCACTGTGATGCCATAGGTGCTGGGTCTACCATTAGGTATAGGTCCAGGGTTGTATCCATGATGATTTTCCAGCTACGGTATATAATCACAGGTCTGCCACACTGCTACAGCTAATTCTGCCATTAGCTGATGCAGATTCCCTTAAATAGCAAGTGCTGCCAAGTGTGCACAAGAAAAATGTAACACTACAGGCCCGTGAACCAGAACGCAAACAGCTTTAGAAATTTCTCACCCCTATTTATTATGTCACCCTGCAATTACAGAAGTATTCCTACTAGTTGGTGTTCATTTGCACAAGGACTCGGAGTCAAGAAAACTCAGAGAGGTGAAAAATAACTATATTCTCTGAAGAAGAAAAATAGAACTTTCCAAAGACCTTTAAATTGGTCATACCATCACACTTGACATGGTCATTTTTAGAAAGTTAGGTTTAACCACTTACTAGACTCCACAGACCTGCTGGGTACCAATAGACTACCTCAACTCTAAAGACATTTGGAGGGCAGTAAACTGCTTAGTGAAATTAAAACCATAGTGAGCTTGAATCTAAAGCACTTGTCACAAAATTCCTGTGCATTTGATATCTAGATCTCCCTAAATTAAGAGGACTGGAGACAAAATATACGAGAGAGACAATAGTTCACATAAATCAAATGTCCTCCACTGAGCTAATTCTGTTGCTTTCCCAGAAGTACTCCTGCACTTGGGAATTCTTTTAATTATGGGAATGAAAAATAGGTGGCCCAAACATGTTGTGTAGCCTTAATGATACACAATGAACAAGCAATAAAGAAAACGTTAAGCCACTTTTCTGTGCTTGGCCAGTCAACAGAGTTAAACCTAGCAAGGATTGGTTTTCAAAGCTGTTCTCAGCTCCCTATTTTATGACGTCATTGCTTGACATTGTTAACGTCAAGGAAATGCTGATATGGTAAGATATATTTCTATGTGTTCAGTCACAAGATTAGTACAGGGAATAAAGAGAAGATGTGCCAAAGTGTGGAATGATGAGACATGTTGATAGTAAGAAGTCAGTATGTTCTTCCTGTAACCCATATGCTACATGGTAGATTCTGGAGACACTGTTTCTCAGGGTACTTTGGGCAGAAAATGAAGAGGCTTAAAACTGTACAGTTTTACTCAGTGTATCTTGTAGTTGGGCACACTTAGTCTTAACTGTCAACTTGACCAAATTTATTATTTTCCTTGAAACAGTAGAACTGCTTTCAACATTGCAAAATAGAATTTTACTGGATTTTCTTTCACAGCACTGAACATGAACACAACGCACAACGGCCTAGGCATGGATACAAAAAGGTTTGCAATTACCTGGCAATATGGCATCAATTAGGAGAAAGGAGTAAAATTTATTTTCACTTTCATTATAGAATTGTGCTGTTAAGGTTTAGCTGTGTGGGGGGAGGATAAGTCGGTTCTTTGTGTCTCTTTCTTATAGAAGGTATTACTCTAAAGATGGTTTTCTAGCTTCCTTTTTAATGAATGTGTACTTTACAAAGACAGATATTCTATATTTTTTCATGTTCAAAATGCATGAAGATATACTCTGGGTTAATATTTATAAAAATACCAAACTCAAGAGACTGGAGATAAAGAAAATACTTTCCATTATTTAATCTTCATCATCTGACAGGACACAATTCCTTTAAGAGACGTAAATTCTGGTGCTCTGTCCCCTCCACATGCATAGGTGCTGTCAGTCAGCCAGGCGCAGTTAGAGCATAAGAATTACCCTGTACATATGCTAATGATCTCTGTGTCTAAGAACATGAGGATATGACAAGGATATGATATACACTTCTGGTACATGGAAACCAGAGTCACTGTAATATAATATTGTAATGAATAAAATCAAAGAATTTCTGTTCGGAGTGTGATTGTGTAAGTTACTATTTATAACTTGTCCACTGTTAAAAACTGGTCTTCCAGCCACTTTCTCATGTTTTTTAAAAAGCAGCTTGACTGTACAAAAGCCTTCTCACTCTCTGGTAAGGATAAGCTTCAAGAGCAGAAGTCTTGTGAAAACTTAAAGCCAAAGTGACACACTTGTGCAAACTCTGCAGAAAAGGAAAACCCAAAATCTTACCAGTGTTTTGGCAATTCACATAGCTACAGTTCTCTGTATTAAACAAAACATATTTTTAGATATATGAAAGAGGGAAGAGGAGAGAAGAGGGAGAGGGAGAACAAGAGGTAGTGCTAGGTAAAACAGGTAAAGCAGACCTTCAATGAGAGCAACTTCATCACAGGTCACTGTGACCCACATTAAAAATCTTTGTCAACACTGGACAAGTGGGCTTACAATTTTGCCACGTTGAATATACATTCAGATGAACAGATAAATTAGGATGAATTTATTACAGTTTATAACCTTTCTACTTTTCCAGATGAAGAAAAGCAGTATGAATGCACAACTGCAATAATCCCATGGCATTCACAGATTTAATAATTTGTAAAATACGAATTATATAGTAGATATTTGACACTTCTGTGTGTCACAGGACTGGCTGGCTAGAAACAGCTGTCTTCTCTGTGTGTTTTCAATAGATTTCCTCTATTACACCTCCTGAAGTTACTTAAAAGAATTTAATATTCTCAATTCCTCCTAGGTAAATCACTCCTGTGTTTTTCGTCCTAGAGTTCATTGTCTTTTTCTGTATTGTGTTTAGATTGAGGTCAATGGTTCTGGTCTCTGTTTCCTCCCCAGCTACCCCAGGCCACCACCTCTCTTCCAGGCAGGAAAACCCAAGTGACAGTCAGTAGCAAACCGAAGGTCAGAGATTTCCTTGGCTGACCTTCGGCACCTTCCCGCAGCACCCTGAGTCAGCAGTGCTCCTTGCAGATGAGATCTGCCTGGTCTCTTGAGGGCACTCAAAGAAATAAAACTTCATGACTGATGCCTCCTTCATGAGAAATCCAGTCATTTCTAATCCAGTTCTTAAGCCTAGCAGAAGGGTCTTCTTCACAAAGTGTTAAGCAGTTTTCTGTTAAATCTGGTTCACATTCTACTCCAGGTGTATGTCAAAATACTGAAGCAGGCCTAAACAGAAATTTACATCCATGTAACTTTAGTTGTCTATTTAGATAGCAAGCAAGTAGAATTTTATGCACTTTTATTAAGTTTTTTCTTTAATGTTTTGGCACATCCTAAAACCAATCCACATTTCACAACAGTTCCTGTTATCAAAATATGTCATTCTCATACATGGTTTTTAATTAACACTCCCTCCTTACCGTGCACATAAAATATTGTGCTGGAAGTAGGAAGATTTATTTTACAACTCTAAATCTAAACTTTAAAAACTGAGTATTGATTCTCATTTCTGATTATTCAACACAAGCCAGTTTACAGCCTTCAAAAAGTGGGTATTCAATAGTCTCTGATATCCTGCGGAGTTACTGGTATCAACAGTATATAAGCTTTGACAAACAGAGCACTCTTAGTCCAAAGTCTATCTTGAAGTAGTTGCTTGATGGACACCCAGATAGAATATATGAGATGCAAATATTTCTCAAACATAAGGGCAAGACTAGCTGACAAGACAAGTAAAATGCAGAGAAGTGCAGTGTGCTGTAAGGGGTAGATAATTCTCACACAGAGTCAATAGATGGAGAATATGAAGGTGTCTGCAGCATTTTTTCAGGAATTTCTTTGTTTGCTAGCACAAGTTCTGCTAAGATGGACAAGAACATCTTCGCTTCAAAGCACCACTTTTTATTTACAGCAATGTGATCTACCCTGGAGCAGACATATAACCGCATGCTCAAGGCATTACCTGAGGACACCGGACACCCGCCTTCAATTTCCTTGGGCCAATGCTGCTTGCATCTTCAGTGGGACTCACATATGGTGATGTTATGCTCACTTCTGCTGCAGGGGCCCAGCTTCCAGAGCAGGCTGTGCAGTCTTAGCCCAGGCAGCAACCCCTGTGAAATCACAAACCACTTACATGCATGGCGATGGGATTCCCAGCAGCCAGAGGCCTCAGTCAGTCAAGCTGCTGAAAGAAATGCCAAATGGAGAAGTGTGTCTGGAATCCCTTGTTTCTCTACAGTGCAGAGCTTCTTTAAATTCACTGCTGATCATAGGAATCACTTGTTAACCCCTCCTGTATTCAGGGGCCTCACACATCCCTTTGGGCATGAGTGATTAGATCAAGATCACTCTTTTGTTTCAAACAGCCAGTGTTAATATCACCATTCACCTTAAGTTATAGCACAGAAGACTTCTGCAGGAAACAGGCAACCAGGACCCTACACCCACAGCACCCTTAGCATCCTAAATCCACACTCAGCAGAAAACCCCAGAGTACTTCCACATAAGCCTCAGTTGTTCTTATCTGAGGTGAAGGATACGGCTTTGAATGTTTGGATGGGAGCTCTGACACACAGCTCAGTGTTTCACCACCAGCGCTATCCACAATCCTGGAATGGAAGCAGCCAAGGCTGCTCACTTTTGTGCTCAAACCACCATTGTCACCACAAGCAGACATACCAAACCTGATCCTTCAGGAGATGTCAAATCACAGAAGCCTGTTTTGTGACTTCTGATGGTGCTTTCACCATGCCAGGGCACTTAGTCCTGCCAAAATGGTATTACTTCTGAATAAAGGCAGTGCTACTTAAGGAATTTATCAGCAAAATTGTGTTTCTGGGCTTTCAGAAACCACGATGACTGCAGGTGGCCTTGCAAATTCTCAGTCTGAACTGAAATTTATGCATCTAAGTCTCACTTAAGGGCCTTGAGTCCTCCCTTTCACCGGTATAGATGGGTCTGTCTATGGCTAAGAGTTACACATATTCTCGTAGGTTAAGGAACATCAAATGTCTTTCCTGTTGAAGTGGTGGAGCAGTCTTGACGTGGTTTTAGTCTGGGTCAGCTAGCATTTGGGAGAGTGCCAGGTTACAGCTAATTCCTAGCCACAGCTCAGGAGTTAGTATAGGCCAGAGACTACTCCCAAAAGTCAGTTTGGGTTTTCTGAGTGTAGGAGAGTTCAATAGTACGGACACAGGTCCTTCCAGTTGCAAATACATTTAGAGCTAAACTCGCTAACATGGCAGTGAGGCCAGACAGAGAAATCCTTTCATGTATCAGCAATTATGTTCCACAGTCCAAGACAGCAAAGCAAAGAGAAGAAAGTATATAAGAGTACACAAGGATGGTTTGTCCTATGTTGGGAACTTTCTGTTCTTGGAGACAAAAAAAATAAATAAATTTATTAATGACAAGACATACCATATTCTTATGTTATGGAGTTGCACTTGTAAAATGGAAACACAGGCTCACAGCTGATAAATAGCCAGAGAGAGCAGTCACCGAGCTGATTATAAATATGTGCTCAGATAGCTCAGGGACTCTGAGGATTGAAATAATGAGATACTCTACATGGCAACATGGTTATTTAAATACCTCCTCTTCCACCAGGAGTTCAGCCATTATTCAAAGAGAGGAAGCATATTCATTCCTGAGTGCTCCAGACATGGGACAGTTATGAAAAGCTTTCTGCACAAATGAGGCAAATGTGGTATCCCACAGGGAGACTGAACAACAGATTCTGTCACAGCCTCAAAATGACTGTACCTGAATGAATGAAGGCTGGAAGGTAGCTGGGTTCATGGACAGCAGTGTTTGTTGAAGTCTGTCACTCCCTCTTGAGGGTTACTTACATGGGTTTAAAACTTTATTTTTGCAGTTGCAACAGATACAGCTGACAGCATGAAAACAATTAGATTAACGTATAAACAGTTGAGGCTATAATGCTATTAAAATGGACGTTCAAGGAAACTGCAGCCATTTCTACAGCTGTTTTGGAAAGTCTCTCTTTGGCAGAGCATGCTGGATTGTCATTCCAAATGCCTGTGCTTCCCATGCTGGTTTCCTGAGGAAGGGTTTGTGGATGGAGTTGTTTATTTATTACATTTTTTTTTACCCCACTTAGCTGTAGCTGTGGATTCACCAGCCTTATGAAAATAGTCATTAGTTGCCTTGTTTGGCCAGGAGAAATCTGTAAAGAAACTGGCTCTTGTCCAGAGGGTTCCTGGAACTTTCTCCCAACCTTGTGTAAGACCTTAATAATATCAAATTTAATTTTATGTAAGATTTGTTACAAGGCCATAGGAGTTTTGTGAGAACAAGGAGCAAAAGAACTAAAATTACGTTTATTGTTCTGAAGTAAATCATACCAAATGAAGTTCAGATGGGACTTCCTAAGGTGATCATCTCTCCAACTGGAGCAAGACCACAAGGAGCAGATCCTGTCATCTTAAATTAGAACCGAAGGAAATCAGCATCACCTACATCCACATACCCTCAGGCTATTTTGAAGGCAAGTTCCTTGGCTGTGCCAGCCTAAAGCTGCAATAAACTCCCACAAAAACAATGGACAATCGCAGCATTTATGACCGTCTGTCCCTCAAGTGTTGACCTTTTTTTCTCTGGGAAACAGAAAGCAACCTGTTCTTATATGTTTTTAAAACAAACACTCCATTGCAAATGCCTCCCCCTTTGGAGGAAGACATACAGAACAAACACCTAACAGATTTTAGTCACGTTATTTAATACGCTGTTACAAGAGGAGCAGATGCTACAGCAAAAAGTGCATTATGAAGCCAGCATAACAGTATAAAACGTAGTAAAACACTGCCTCTTCAGAAGACATTTATGCACTTGACACTGAACGTTTGAAGCTTAAGAAAATACTACCTTTTGCAGAGTGCAAGTCCTATTTATGGAAATTATGTCCCTGACAACAGCATCCATCATTTTCTGAAGTCTGCAGTTCTGTGGTGATTTTTCAGCCACATCCATAACATTAACAGTTTGTCACCCGTAGAGAGTGTTGCATGCAGCACAACAACCTGAACGCTATTTGTTCTGATCATTGATTATGGAGTTCTCCTGTATTATTACATACTTACTGGGTGAGAGCAACCTGAAGTGCTATTTCTAGTTTCAGCTGGCTGGAAGGACTTACCCATTCTAGACAACCATCTGTTCTGACTAAATTACAACCTCTCCTCACGCTTCAGGATATCACTAGCTATGGAAAAGTTGTGAAGAAGCTTTCTGTTGGCTAGAGAAGCACCTTCTGCTTGTCCACCTTCTCAAGAAACCGGAACGACAAGCTGACATCAGCCCGACGCTGCTTGCTGTGGTATGCTCATGCACTGCCTGATACCAGATTCAATTTAAGATCCTGTTCTTCAGCGCAGATCAAGGACTGGGCCTTGTACCTCTCATGTACTACCTTGCTTGAAAGTTTACCATGACCTAGCATGACAGCTGTGGTCATTGGTAATCACTGCCAAAAGGGAGGATCATAGGAGTGGGTGGAAAGGAAATCAGACATTCCTGGCAGCTGGCCTGCAGCTCTGAAGCTTCCTTTCACCAAACATCAGACTGAAAACAGATCTCCGCTTGCTGAAGAGAAAAGTATGGGCTTCCACTTTTCAATCACTTTTCCTTAGTGCAGCATACAAATGGTTTCCTTTCCCTGAAGAGAAAAGGAGAAAAGAGAAAAGAGAAACGGCAAAGGGAAAAACACATGTGTTCACCCAGTGGAGTGAAAACAAAAGGCCAGAGAACACTGTTCCTCCCTGATTCGTTACTGTCATTTTTGTCAGCAACAGTAGATTAGGCAGGCAGGGAACGATGGCCCTTGGAAAGCACAACAGAGAAGTGTTTACCATATAAACAGAGAATTAAAGAGTTACACAACACAGAAAAGTTTTAAGTTGTTTTTTTTGATGAGCACACTACACAGAAAAGGATATATTCCAGCAAAATTTAGTATGTGCTTTTACTGTTAAATTTTCATGAATTCAGTAATTACCTACAATGTGGTTCCCCTCCAGGGCTCAGCAGGATCACCTCTACCTCCAAGGAAAAAGAACCAATTTTTTTCTCATAAATAACCCATCTGAACCCAACTAAATTCTATGCTGTTTAGTCCTATAAACAATTCTCAGAAATGTAGAAGAGGTTATGCTTGTTTGGCTAGGATTGCATCTTTTTTAGGGCAGGTGGAAGAGAAAGTAAAAAAGAGGAACAACCACCGACAGTGATTGTGAAATAACATGGTTTACAAACCCGTTGATTTGAAAACAAATAAGTAAGATTTAGTGGCTATGTCCACCATGGTAAAACCCCAAAATTCAAGAATTTCCCTGGCTTCTGGGCATGTCGATAATTTCAGAACAGTACTGTGAAATCCTCCAGCTATTCACTCCAGCTGAGCCTGCTTAATTAGAATTCCTCAGCACTTAGACATATTTCCTTAACAGCAAATGATACAAATAATCACTTCAGGATACAGCGGAATATATAACATGGGCTCTTTTTTAAAAAAATATTGTTATTAAACTGAAAGACAAAAGTAATAGTGACAGCTCCCCAACAGATTTTTGTCAAGCCAAACACAATCAAAACCATCCTGAAGTTTCTGAGGTTGTACAGACTGGGGGTTTAAAACTCTCTTTCTAACCCCATCGTCATGACTCTTTCAAGTGAACAAACATGCAAAGACATTTCAAGCACCATGGCAATGTTGACTCGGAGCATTGTTAACTCCTACCAAAAGGCTGTGGGAAGCACAGTTAAATGATAGAAGGTTTCGTTTATTAATCTGTGATGAAAACCAGGCTTCTGTTGATGGAGGGGGCGGGGGAAGGGTAAAGATAGGCTTGTCTGTTTAATGTTTGGCCCAGATTTTTTTTTTTTTTAAAAGCAAGCAGCTGAGTGCATTGCTTCTGGCTGTGTCTTTCTGTAGGTTGCCAGTTGCCAGCATTCACAAAGCACAAGTTATGTAATGCACTCCTATCAGGAATCCGAGTTCAAAAACATTTCATGAAGTCCCATGCTGTTCTTGCCGGAGTAATTGTTTCTGATAGAGAAAAGTCTGTATCACCCTGATTCAGCTGTCTTGGCCCTCTCCAATGGCAGCACTCTGTGCTTTCGCTCAATCTCTTCTCCTTCCCTCCCTCCCAATGATCTCTGCTCATTTCTTAAGGAAACTATTCTCTTCCCTAAACCCCTTCACCAGCTTTTGGCAAAGGAAAAAAAAAAATAAAGGAGGACACATGTACTTTTGCCCCTCCTGTGCCTCTGAAACAGGCTGGTTTTTCCTTGCTTATCATTTGCAAAATCCTCATTTCTTTGGCAAGTGCAAAAGAAACACTGGATTTCTGACTGAAAGTATATTCATGCTATTGCAGTATTGACAGAATAGATTTTCTGACCTAATTTTGAGAGTAAAGACCTAAATTTCGGAGCAATCTGCTTCCAGAAATGTGCTTACTCCTGATGGAATAATTTGAGGCACTTTTCAGGAAAATTCTGCAACTTTTCACAGAAAAAATTATTGGATGACTTGTTGAGTGAGGAATTTCATTTGCAGTCACTCTGCCACTTTTGATATCATTAAAATCAATCAGGCACACACATAAAAGCATGTAATTATTCAAGGTATCTAAATTAGAGTGCATAAAGAGGAAATAATGCAGAACAGGTCTCTCTTTCAATCTGAATTCAATATTTTTATGCCAGTACACGAATGTGTAAATATTAGTCAATATATTTCAGCATGTAAATAACAGCAATCTTCTTCCTTGGTAAAATGTAAATAAAAGAAATTAAATTTAAAAAAAATAAAATTGCAGTAAGAGTCAGAATTAGTATGAAATGGCCTTATCAAATATCTCATCAAAATACAGGCTTAAACTCTAAACACTATTAAACTGTGCTTCCTTATAATTCTCTTTCCAGTGTAGTTGCTAATATAGTTAACAAATAGCTCATTCTTTAAAGAGTGAAATTTGATTCATATCATTGTGTCTAAGTAAATACGAAATTTAGGCCAAAGTATCTTTGGGAGGTTTGCTCCATGAGAGTCAGTCAAAGGATTCCCATTTCTTTCAGCAGACTTCAACACAGATGCTTGGAGCAAGGATATCTGGGAAAGATGTGTTTAATGTTAAAGTAATGATTTACAAGGTACTGGAAAAGTGTACTGATAGAAGCCTTCAAAGCACAATTAGATAAGACTGACAGATAAAATATCCATATGTAAATCTCAATGTATTTCATCCTCTGTGTTGAAATAAAGTAGATGAAAGGTGAAGAATATAAAAGTTATTTCTAAAAAAGCAACAGAAAGTTTTATTATTCTTTCAGACAGTTAAATTTTAAATAACTTAATTATCTTAAATTTATGAGGAATTTTTTCTTCAAGTATTTTACCTTAAATTTCAGGGATTTTGTATGTTTATTTGTCTCTACTAGTTTCCTTTAGAGTTAAAAGTGATGATTCCTAGGAAGAAGGGAATAGAAAGTTGTCAGGCATCGTTTATTTTTAATTCAGTCTGCAATTATTAGACAAAGCTCACAAGGACTTCTGTTCTATTAATTTATGGTCTAACAAGCCTCAACCTGTATATATGGAGGAAAACCTTTTGTTTCAATACAAGGAACACTTAAAATTACTACTATTCAACACAGAAGGATAAGCCTTAATCAAGATTCTTTTCACTTTATTTTAGCAGCTCCAAACATTAGTTAATTCTTGCAGCGAAGCTAACAGAGATTAATTTATACCTCTCTGAGGCACAGAAACATTGACCATCTTCCCAAGTCAATGAGAGAACCAGCAACAGAACTCAAGCGCTGCAGGTTCAAGTTCTTAGTTATAAGAAATACCTTAAAAATGAAACAAAACACAACAACAACTGCCTACAGTCACTCAGACCTCAAATCCTACAATCACTTCAAAACTTTGTGAGTCCTGCTTCCATGAGCTCCTGGTGAAATGCAGGCAACACTGCTTAACTGACCATAGGACACAAGGCTATGCAAGATCTGGCTCAGTTTTTATAACTATAAAATAGGGCTAACATTACCAACCTCTTTTTAAAATGCTTAGAATTTTTTTCAGGTCAAACCAGCATGGAGATATACTGATGTTGGACTTATGCCTACAGAAATCAAACATAGTTCACAGATGCAAACATGGTTCATAGACTATGCCATCCGAATTTAGAAGCTCTGAGAAAAATGAGTAGAAAACATGGCAAGTGTCAGCTTGCTGCTTCATTTAAAAGCATTGTGAATGAAACATGTAAAAGAGCAGCTGCAGAAGAAAAAAATAGAAATTCTGATTTGTATAGCTTACAGTCATTGAATATCACAATATAAGCAAAATAAAATATTTATTGCTACAAGGGTTTATATAATTTGGTTTCTTTTCTCCCTCCAGCATATTAAACTTCAAAATCTTAATGACTCATTTATGTTGCACATGCTTTGCAAAATAATGCCAATTGCCTTTGAATCTACACAAAACAGCAATTTGCTAAAGATTTTGTTGGCTTTGCAAGGCAAAATAAAACACACACACACAGTTAATGCTATGCTGGAAAGGACCAACAAATTCTTCAAGTCCTAAATACGAGTTCTGGGGTACATTTTGGACAAATTGTTGATTAGCTGCAAGAGTTATAATACAGTGTTAGCTGACACTTTAAAACTTGCCTGGTATGCTTGAATTAGCCTGAAGTTAAACAAGGCATATAATAATTACCTTGGCCTGGTGATATTAACACTACTACCAAACAGAAGTCACTTCAGTATTGATCTGGAGTGAGAAGAGAATGAGACCACCTGTGCTTTTAAAATATAGCTACGGAAAACAGAAATTAACCAACTTAGATGCTGACATGAGTAAGAAAGCAAGTTATGACCATATAAACCAGAGTGAAAAAGAGAGTCCTGAAATGAACCCTTTGCAATAAACCACTTTCTGACTGGTACCATTGACTTCAGCAGCAGTCATAAAGATATAGGAACCTGGACAGTTTTCAAAATCATTACTGAAAGAAGTAATTATAAGTATTATTTCTTTTAATATCTAATCTTCAAAACAGGATTACAACACGTTCATAAGGTCCAACACCTCAATTTCAGAAAACACAGACTACTTGCCTTACAGCCAAAATACACAATGGATTCAGGAAAGCTGGGTGACTGGTAGAAAGCACTGTAGCGAAAATAGCTATTTTCACCAGTTTGCTCCACTCAGCTTCTCAGCCAATCAGTTAAGGCTCTCTACAAGAATTTTCATCAGAACAGAACACAGCAAACTCTCATTCCCTGGTAAAGTTTCAGTCCTGCTTTCTGAAACAGAAGGTTTTCACTAGAATGTCTTTTAAACTGAAGCTTCTGCACACTCAGGAAGCAGCAATACAGAACTATCACAACATTTGTGACCCACTCTACATTCCAAGTTAATCACATTAATTTTGTGCAGCTAGTCAATGAATTGTAAGATACTGTTGTGTTTGTACTTATGTTGAATAGAGAAGACCCCTCTTCTATTCAGGACCATAATTTTGTTAAATCCTTCTATGTTTCTCAGAAATATGTGCCAAAAAGCATTTCAGTGGTATATGTCAGTTCCTTGCTCTTTGAATCTCACTCCATTTTAGAGTGTGAGAAAGTACTTGAAGTAGCAGAGTTTACACTTGTTTGAATGCTACGGCTGTCTTTGTTGGCAAGATTCATCCCATCTGCTTTTACCTGTGTAAAAGTTGGGTACCTCCTCTAAACCTCATCTAGGATTCCTACACACTATTCTACCGAGAAAATTATGGACTACCAGAGAGCAAACATCCCACCTTAATTTTAGGTAGTTTACACAGTTCTGATGAATCACCCTCTGGACACAGGCCTTTTTCTATTAATGGTAAAAATAAAATTTAAAAAAAAGAAAAGAAAAGGAAGAAGTCAATGACTCATGTGCATCTAAAGCCAAATTTAGACCATTAAGTGTAGGTGAAATGCATTTTACCTTTACTGATTAGCATCCACTTTGGATTTGGCTATCTCAGACTTACACCATGGACTTTCCTAGGCCACGGTGAGAAAAACCAGGCTAAATTTATACCCATTAGTGAGAAATAACTTATGGATGCCAGCAACTTCTATTAAAAATATTAACTATACCAGTGCCTACGGCATAGTGATTCATGAAATTACATTGTTTATGCATCTCAAATAAAGGAAAATCTGTAGTCTCCAAAATAAACACCAAAAAAGTGCAATATTAGAGAATTTTATAAGACTTCAAGTAGTTAATAATAAACAGGACAAACCCAACATGTCCATATGCTGGCAGAATAATGCCTCATGAATCATGCACCTACTGTGAACAAATATTTGTTGGAGGAGTTCACTGGGGTTTTTTGATGTGTCATACTGCATTCATAGGATGACATCTGTGAAGAGAAGATGAGCAATGAAAGAATAAATGCTTTGGATTATAGTAATAGCCATTTTTTAACCTTTGGCTGCATCTGCTCCAAGACCTTCCAGTAGTATCCTGCCTAGCGGCAGTCCCATCACAGAGCCATCCAAAAAATAAGAGAATGAACTCAAAGTGGAATAATTATGCATCCCAATGAACTGGCAATTTGAGCTAATTATGTAGGAGTTGACAAATGCATAGTAATCTCAACATGTGACAGAGAATTTTATGGCTAGTATTGGCCTCACTAATTGTCTTCCTAGCTCATCTAATGGTCTTGTGATCAGCACAGGAAGGGCACAAGCATTGTCAGATGAAAGACTTGAGACAACTATGTGACTGTTGGCTAAAATCTACCCCCATCCCACCCCAGCAGTCAAAGTATTTTAACTCTCTGTAACGAGGGTATGTGATCTCAGAAAGACTTGACAGAAATGGAACAGCTATCTCAGCTGCTGGATGCACCAGACCTCCCGAATACTTTTTTTACCTGCCATTCCATGCTACTGTTGGCAGAAAAATGTTACAGAAAACATGTAAACTTTTTAATAATAAAAATGTAATATATCATATTATTTTAAATTATCTAATATAGTATATATTTAAAATAATGAAAATAATAAAACAAAAATAACTTCTAACTCAATGATGCTCCAAATATTGTCACAACTTGCACTGAAAAGGTTAGAAATGCTGTAACTAAATACTAATTCTTCAGTAACCAAAGAACTTCTTCACTTAACACCATGTCTGAAGCAGAAATGGTGGTAATAACAATGGGAATTTCGGGAAGAAAAGGCTATCACAGATGTGGCCTGAGAAGGCTGTGCACACCCAACACCAGGGAAGGATCTCTCTCTTAGGACTCGTTGGCCATTCCTCACTGAGTTCCTCTCCAAATACTGCATTCACTGCCTGCAAAGCCAGTAAACAGGCACAGTATTGCAGGCAAATGGAGAGGGCAGCACAAATCTCAATTAGACTACATTCTGAGTAGGAATTATTTTATCTTCAAGATGGAGGAGAAAACCCAGTTGCTCCAGTGGCTGAGAAAATCATGAATGCTGCAGCAGGAGCTCCAGTTAAAGAAAAGGTTACAAACTCCCTACCGGTGTCGTGGACTCACGGTGCCTTCCAGGACATGTCTGCACCAAGGCACCCACTTCTGGCAGCCACAAGATAGGTACATTGAACGGCATGATCTGGATCTCTTTCCTGGGTATTTTGGCTAAAACCTTGCTGAAAGCATGGAGAGAAAGAGCCAAATTAGTTCTGTGTTGTGGTACAATAGTTCTTTCTAAAGGATGTGGGAAAAGTGGAAACTTTTGCTTTCCACAGATACTACTGAACAAAAAAGAGGCATGGCCACTAGAAGACTACACAAACAGTTGAATCCATCTGGAAGAAGACATCCTCACGTATCTCCACAATCAGATGAAAAAACTCAAGGAACAAAGAACAAAGGACACCTAGGAGTGACTGCAGACAGCCAATTATACGACAGCTTGCAACACAGCTGCAAAGATCAATACAACTTTGTGTTGCATGCACATATGCGTCTTGAGATAGTGCAGACCGGACATTTTAATGGTCCAATTTTATACAGTTCCCATATGATCCTACATGGAATACTACAGTCAGTTGAGCATCAGATTACCAGAACCATATGATGAAAACTAGGGAAGTTTCTGAGCTGAGAAATGCTTTTTAATAGATTATTATTTAATTTTCTGTATAAACACATTTATAGGACATCTAACAGCTCTCAGAGAAATGACTGTAAACAGCAGTCTGGTAGTACTTGCAATGTAAACGCCAAGAATGGAGGGAACACATTATAACTGTAGACACAGAAAAGTAAAGCATCTATTGAGAAAAAAAAATATTCTTGAACAAAAACTATCAGGCTTTGGAATAACATCTTAAAAAATACAAGGAAATCTTCATTGCATGAAAGCCCGTTAGCTTAACAGAAGACCAGATGACTTTAATAGGTTATTTCAAAAATACACCTCTCAGATACTACCCTGTACTAAAGTTTTCTAACTATTGATTGACATAAGGTGAAACCTAAAGAAATTAAAGGCACTCACAAACACATGAAAGAGTAATGAGGAACATGTCTATATATTTCTGTATGGACTCCTTTGAGGCTCTGCTTGCCAGAAGAGTGCAGAGACACCTGAACTCCTGGCAGGAGACACAGGGCTCGTGCGAGGAGCCCACAACAAAGCTGCATTAACCAGATATTCTGCAGTTTCTTCAGGTAAATAAGGAACTTCCCAGCTTTGGAATATTTTTTTTTTTTTTTACAGTTTGAATTCCAATCTTTCATTGTTTTGCATCTTGTGAGTAAGAATTTCTCCAAGATCTATTTCTTTTCCTATCGTAGGTGGATGCAGCCTTGAGAAACACAGTAAGTCCCACAGATGTCAGAAGCAGCGAGTGGAAAACAGTCAAGCAGTCCCTGCCTTCAGCACATCAGCTGGCTAACTATACCTGAAGAACTGACTTATCCAGTGCAGAGATTTATAGACTCTGTGTTATAAATTAACTGTGGGCACAGCAAAATACGTTGCATTATCCACTTCATCTTCTGCAAAGACATATTTCTGCAAAGGCAAAGAGATGCATTCACCTCTCGTCCGTCTGCACGGCTCTACTGTTTGCAGCAATTACTGCTTGCCTGCAGACTTCTCTAATCACTGAGCAGAGAGAAAAGAATTCTTCTAATTGCTGACTGGTTTTAGTTTCCCAAAATAGTTGACCTTCCTTTTTGAATATAAAAAACTTTCCCCTGTTTCTCTGCCTGCCTCCCCACCCCCTTCCTGCTGGCAGACACAAGAAGAGAGCTGTGTTTGTTTTCATGGTAAATGGGAGGCCAGGGCAGCGACAAGGCTGATCTCACAGTTTCCAGCTGTAATATTTGATTTCTTTACAACTGCACATATGCAGAACTCAGAAACTAAACTAGTCCAGTAAGAGCAATGCATGTAAAAAAAAAAAAAAGGTTTGAGCAGCAACAGCACAGTTCTTGACGTGAAAGCAAATACTCCAGCTAAGAGACAAGGGTTATTTGGGCCAAAACTGCTGAACACTGCAGCCAAGCTCCTACATCCACATACAGGGACACATCAGATTTGCAAGTGTTGAAGGTCCAGGATTTTATAGTGAAACTAGACAAAGCTAGGCATTTTTAGGTCAGCTGAAACTGTTCCTATAAGGCTCAGGAAAATAACTTCAAGGCCCACTTAGAAAATTAAAAACAATCATTAAAAACTTTCCTTATCTCCCACTAACAGAGACAACTGTGTATCAGTCACCGTGATAATGCTGGTTTGCTGCTTTGAAGTTATGTAATTTTAACATACAGAATTCTTGTCTTCAGATTTATATTAATATTACTGATATTAGGTATTTACACTGATCACTTTCAGACATTAGAGGGCTTTTTCTACTTTTTTTTTTTTTTTAATTGGACAATGAGAAGAATGACAGAAATGTATTTCAACAGGAATTCAAACTAGGTAGACAGGATTTTCAAAAGCGATCAGCCAATTTTTTAAGGTAACATTTTTAAGAACCCTAAAAAATGTCTGATTTTTCTACTGGAGAAACTCAAAACTTCTCCAAATGGAAAAGCTGAACTTTGAGGAGGAGATGGATTAAATATATTTCATTACTAGAATGTTTTTCACAGGATTGTCCTAAATGTTCAGATTATGGACATCCAGAGGTGAAAAGCTGACACAATACTCCCAGCCCTGGCATTGACTTCATTATCTTTGCAGTCTTTATTAACTATATGTTCAAGGCACAAGGATTAATGTGTTTATTTTTATTTTATTTTAATGGAAATTCTTCCCTCATGTACAGACTTTCAAACTGAGATTCACCAAGTAGCACACTTTTCTGGAAGACTGTGAAATCCTTTCTTTTCCTCTCAGCCCAGCAGCTGGGAGCCCAGCTCTCCTGGGGCCCCAGAAGAGCTGAGCCCAAGACTGCAAACTTACTAACACAGACCTGGAAGCCCAGAGACCTCTGGGCTCCAATTGAGGCTCCTAGCTTCTCCATTATGGCAGCTCCTAAGCAGACTGGCAAGTGGCAGGCTGTGTTGCAGACAATTAAAGGGGTTTCCTTAAAAAGAGGCACATTTCCTCAGCAAGCCTTTTTCACTTCTGTTGGCAGATCAAAGCTGACACTTTGCAGTACACTTTGCTTCATCCTGTTCAGCTTTCTAACAGAAGATGTTTTGTGGTGAAAAGGTCTGGACAGCTCTAGCTGTCCATGTATTCTTACCTTAAAAACAACTTTTGTTTTTATTTCAAGCTTAGTGACACAGAAAAGATCACTTGTGAACAGCATTGTAACTAGTGTGGTAAGCCTTACCATTACTCTGCAAGTTATCTGGCAAACCTGAGTTTTGTTCATATTTCCTAGAGACCGCGTGGACAGAGTTGGTGTGCGGTCCAAAACCTACTGATGAGAAGGTTCAGAAGGCAGATATTAAGAGCTGGACCACTGCTGTGGACCTGGTGACCTGGGTATTTCCAGCCCTGGTATTAACTTCTCCAGAGCCTTTATTCACCAAGCGCTTCAAGTCAGTGGGGGCTATTTCCACCCTTCCCTGGCACAGATGCTTGCAAATGAAATTACGATAGGAAGCACTTGCATTTCTTTCAAATCTCAGAAACCTTATTTCAATTTGAGTTTTGGAAAAGACTTGGGAAATACTAATTACTCCAGCTGGTTCATTCCAGGACAAGCACAGAGAGAAGAAAAACAAGGCTCTTCACCTCTTGTTGAAAAGAGCAAAGCAGACCTGAAGCAGCAGCAAGGAGAAGCAGAGGTACGCAGTAAACCGGCCTTGGATGTGCCTTGGCAAGAGGCTACAGTGCACTTCTCAATGCCTCTCAACCAGCCCCATTCTGACACCATAAAATAGAGCAACTTGGGGTGACTCTGAATTAGGCCAGTTGGAGGTAGCTTCTCCATAACTGCACACTAGTTGGGAACTGATGTTACACAGCCACGTTTGCGCTGACGCTGTGCCTTCTTTAGGGCAAACCATAGGAGACCATTGCCAAAGGTGCCCATTCTTTCACTCCCTGCCAGCAGCGATTTCTTTGGGACAACATAGCTCTCAATGAACTCTTTGTGCTTCCAGAGTAGCAATGTGGAGAGAATCTAGGATGAACCGTGTGCCTCAGATGTTGACCAAACACATTATTAACTTCCACAGTTAGCTCAGAGACCCCTCAGACCTGGCATGCCTGGGAGCAGGACAACCAAAGGACTTTTGCCCACAGGTCTGTGCCAGCCTCACGCATGTTACCAGAGTCGTTCCAGTTGTGCTCAGGTTAATACAAGGAACTTGCTATTTTTTCCACAGTATGACAGCCAGACAGACAGATTGCAGCTTAAAGATAATGCTTATTTTCATCATATAATGCTGAACATTAAAGAGTGTTACGACTTAATATGTGTTTGCTCTGTAGAAAATGCTTCTCTTGCATAGTATTCATATCAAATGACTTCTAACACTAAGTTCCTACTTGTAGATTTTCTAGCATGATTCAGTAAATTATTTACTCAGCCCCAGAACACAGATATCCTTCTAAGTATGCATTTGGCTATCTCTTTGCATGTTTACAGTTTATAATTTTTAATTAAAATATGCTATAGTTACTTTACAGAGTGTTATTCCGTATATGGAATTTCAAGAAGATGATAAAAAGGAAAATAATCAGTTTATTTTGCTCACACTCTGTCTATCCCAGTTTGGTCGTATCTGAGAGTACTAAGGATTTCTAATGTAAGAGGTTTCATAGCTAACCTTTTCCTTATCCCTCTTTTGGCCCCAGTGCTCTACCCAAAACACAATCCCGTGCCCTTATGGATACAAATGCCTGTGGACAACTTTTTATTTGGCAGCTGTATAAAATTATGGACTTATTATCCGTGAAAGAGTTCTACTTTCCTCAAACTGGAATTAAAGTGCATTAGGAAACCAAGAAAAATGTTGTTATTGCACATCACACTGGGTCAGACAGGTTTAGAAAATCCCCAGAAGTAAAGGAGAAAACCATTCACTTTTTTCCTGTACCATCAGTATCATCTAACCGACTGCTAATTGTACTGCTGAGGTTTTAAAGACCTCTATTCAGGTAAGTGCTGGCCAAAAAAACCCACTCTCATTCATCAAAGCACAAGTACTTTCAAGAGTAGCCTAGTAACACAGAAAAGACTTGAAAATCCTCAAAGTCCAGCCACCTATGGAGTGATCATGTGAAAAAATGTCAAAGAATCACTTTTGTAAATGCTTAAGACAACTGCTACTGAGTGGTAAATACAAAATAGTGTTTAATTGCAATTTTCAAAAATTCTTCCTGCTTTCAGTCATTATATGTCTGTCCCTCTGATGGAAATGGGAATTCTTTCAGTTTTCAAGCCTGTGCTCTCCTTTCATTGCAATGAGGACCTAATTCAGAGCTTTAAACTGTGTTCTGCAATGCATAATTAATCTGGCTTCACAGAGACCTGGACAAAAGACCCCATTCAATCTTCAGCTCCTGCCCCCTGAGATATTGTTATTTCTAAAAACTCCTGCCAGCTGGGCTGGAGGGAAATCTCAGCACTGTGGGAGAATGAACAAACTACAGGCCTCCGAGGGATTTGAAGTAACTATCTGACTAAATTGGATTAGAAAGTAAGGAAGGGGAGGGGAAAGAGGGCTTATTCTGAAGTCTACAAAAGCTCATAAAAAATTCTTAGAAGATTTTCATATGGTGAAGGGGAGAGCAATATGCAAGTTTTTATAACAAAATGGAGAAAGAATTTTAAAACATGCGTGAGCCAATACACTTGGGGATGTTTGGAGGGATTACTGCTGGTATTATTTCAGGAAAACTGTTGTGTCTGCCTTGGAGCTTTGAAACAGCATTTCTCTGTGAAATCTGGGCTGCCCTGCAAACCAAAATAGTCATACTTTCCTTCCAGGTATTTGATACGTCTCCTGTTTGAACCTATAATGTAGCATAACCATAAGTTGCTTTAAATTTCCTCCTAAGTACACTGCAATTAAAAGCCTCTGCCCAGAAGGATTTCAAAGGGCTACGGAAAAACAAATTCAGTCTTGTTAAGAGAGCCAGCACCCTGCTTTCATTCCTCACAAGCTCATTCTCCAAAGTGTGTCGGTGACACTGCCCAGATCACCTGGCCACCTCTCACGCATTTCAAAGTATTTTTAGCAGGCACGCACATACTCGGGAATATTGCCCCATTTACCACCAGACTTTCTGGAAGACAAGGTGGAAAAAGCTCATGGCCCCATTGGGAAAGTGGGTGGCTGGGGGGAAAAGGTGCTTTGGGCTCTCTGGCTCCTCCGCCCCGCTCTGCCATCCCCTGTTGACACAGCCCTGCTGCTCGCAGGCTCCCCACTCCTGCAGCACTGACGCTGTAGTTGAATGAGGTTATGTGGGTGTAGCCCAGGACAAAACTTGGCTCCCTAGCTTCAGAAATATTTTCAGAAGCCAGATCTTTCAGCCACCCTAACCAACACTCCCCATATTTCAATGGGAAGCCCTTATAACAGCAACGACAAGGACAGACTGGTTTGTAGGTTTTTACATTTTACAGAAAGAAATTTTATAAATGCCTCGAGAAAGGCCAGCACCCTCACTTAAAAACATTCTGCTGGCACCATCAGAAATTTAAAAAGGAAAAGTCATAATAAGATTCTGATAATGGGACCAGCTTTCTCTCCTTCCTCCTGCCTGTGCCTGCCCATCATGCAGGTAAGTCTGCATGGGAGGCTGAGCTTCCCAGGCTGCTGGTCGTGGGACACACTGCCAGGGGAAAGAGTTAAAAGCACCCATGAAATCAATACACGAACTTCTCCACTGTCAAAAGGAATGAAAACATTCCCTGAAAGTTGGTCTACTTAGGACTTATGTGTTGTTACAGAGTGAAAACCAGGGTAGTTTTCAGAGGTCTGGCATGCGCTTGAAGAGACCAGCATGCACAATGAAAAGTGCACCCTACTGGACGATGCATCTGTGTAAAGATGAGCGTACAAAAATTACAATCCATCAGAGCAACCCTAGTCAAAGATCCCATTTGTGTTCTTTCACTATCATCATTTGCGATTTCTAGACCTATTATCACAGAATAATTTTCTATAATCTCCCTTTGCCTTGGGGAGGAAGTGCATGGGGGTGGGGGAAGGGGATTTAAAAAAAAAAAAAAAAGGAGAAAACAAGATTCAGCAAAATCTTTCAAAGCAGTGGAGGTTTTTTAAGGGTGTCATTTCATAAAGAGACACTCGCATGTAACTTAGCAACAGCAACAACAACAAAAGTACTGGTAGCTCATATTCCAGACAAACAGAGAAATGTTTAAAACATTAACTTGTTACACAAAATCCATACAGTCCATTTCTAGTTCCTTTAATTCCTGGGGTACAGGAAAAGCAAGCCAACACCACCACACTTTCTTTCCCAACCAACATAATGAGCCACTTGTGATAAGTATTACACACTATCCAAAGTCATCAGATGTTGTCAAATATATGTTGAGGCATCACATCAAAAATCCTTACTTACAACAGTAATCTAACAACTCGGAATAACCCTGTGGCATTTCTCAAAAGGGACAACTAAAGGTTTCACATCTGTGAAAAAGAAAACCTGGTGGAGGAAAAAAATCAGTGTCGGAAAAAAATCAGTGTCATGACATTCAGCTAAACATACCCTGGGTAATGCTAACACATAAGTAAAAGAACTACCTAAATTAGTGGTGACTTTTCTCAACTAAAGGACAATCTCTACCACCACTGAGTGGATCTAACGGTGCAGTAAGAGTATTGGACATGTCCTCTCTATTGACAACATCTATTTCAAGGCATTCTACCAAACTGGCAGTGGAGGCTGCAGTGAGTGAAGGACAGACAGTCCCACCCAAGGCAACAAAAGCCAGTGTTAAACCCCATTCCCGCACTCCGGAGTCTGCATTGCACTGCTGTAAGTACGAGACCACACAGAGGATCATCTGGCAGATGACACTTTCCCCACTGGCTGCTTAGACACGGTACCCTGCCATGGTCAGGTCCTTTCCTAGCAAAGCACAAACAGCCCTCCTCATTCCGACGCGGACCTATCTCCTCCAGCCCACCCATGATGCTGGCTGGCACTGCACGGGAAGCCTCATCCTGGCTGTTGCAGAAGTCCTGCAGCACACCCAGGACCGGAGCAGGGCCAGAGAAATCGTTATGGGTGTGTAGGCGAAACTCAAATCTGTCACTTCAGGGAAGACAAAATAAGTCGTTCTCCCTATGAGGACAACGGGAGCCCGGCAGTGGCACTGGGCAGGTGATGGAGGGAGGAAGAGGGGACCCTGGCTAGGCTACAGGTCTGGTTTCCGCTGAGAGGCTCACTCCTGCTGCAAGGAAGGGAAAAGGGTGAGTCTGGAAAGGGAAGCAGCAGAGACTGGGGGTTGCTGTCCCTACTGCTGTGTGGGGGGTGGAGAGGGCATGGAGCAGAAGTGTCTGCCTCCTGAGGAACAAGGTCCTTGCCCCCTGCCACACCACTGCACGGGGACGGCGTGGGTCACCAATCAAGCCTTTCATTCATACATCTCCAAGAGTATTTCTCCCTTAGAGAAAAAAAACAAGGCATGGCAAGAAGCAGGATTTGTCCCATATTACAGAAAGGGTCAAAGAGGAACCTGAAAGTTTTGGACACAACTTCTCCATCCACATGCCCTTGTATAAACTTGGGAGGCTAAAGAGACACTGCTGCTCGCCCTGCACCCGGTCCTACCTGCTGCTCAGCCCAGCCCCAGCCCGGCTGCTCACCCTGCACCCTCACTCTGCCAGCTGACCCACTCTGCAGTCGCTGCCTACTTGCTCCACTTACATGCACACATTCATCCATGCAGACACGCTCAAACCAACAGCTGAAGCAGATCAGCCAAATAACCACAACAGCAATCTGACTCACTTTGAATGACATGAGTGAAAAGCCCTAGCCCAGCCCAGCCCAGCCCCACCCCGTGGGGCCAGCAGTGCTGCAGGCACAGTGGCCGCCTCCACCACCCCCAGCCACAGTTGGCTATCCCAAGGGCTCTCATCCAGCCTTGTCTTCCCCCACAGCCCTGACATTTTAAAATTTCATGCTACATAAACATGAGGGGAAATTTTAACTCTGTTAACTCTGCGTCAGCTGCCAGATTGAGAATCAGCAAAACTCTCTTAAAAAGGGGTGAGTGAATATCAAAAGGGGAATTAGGGCTCTTCAGCAACCACTTGGTCTGCTATGGGGCATTTCAGCTCCACTCCTCAAAATCTACAGTCTGCCTCGTCTCATTAACTTCCTTTTTCTTAATGCTTACTCCATGTTTTAAATGTATACTCAAATAACTCTGAGACACTTTAGTTCCTTGTTTTTCCCCCTCTTCCTCAAAACCTTGGGCTTCAATTGAGAGTAATCCCCAGGACAAAATAAGAGTACAACTCAAAAGAGCCGATGTCAAGGAAACATTGAGGAATAAAACAAAGGCCAAATTTTCCTGTCACTTACTCTGATATGACCTTGCATTTACACTGGAAAAATGTTGACAAATCGGACCACTACATTCTCAAAAGGAGGCAGCAGTCTGTCTTCAATAGGTCTGCCACACAGATCTAAACAGCCAAATAAATTTCCATAGAGGGACTCCCACAGCATGAAATGCAGGCACAGAAATACTCCAGAACAGACCCGGTTATAGTACCCAAGTCTGTCCTCAGGAGCACACTACTGAGCATGCATCCTGTGTAACCCCTCTTGTTTTCAGCTGTCTCCTTCGTGAGTTACAAACTGCACTGTCCCACACATACCATCTTGTCCTAATCTCCCTGTCGAAATGTGATCCTTGCAAATTTTGAGTCTAGGAAATGCAGTTACCCAATGTTTTCAAGAGGGTCTAAACTGGGCATCAAAACCCCCAAATGTTGCTTGAATAGAATAAAAAATGACTATGAGGCTTCTCATTCAGCTATAACATTTAATTGTGCATAGGAAATAACTTGGGATAGAAATTGCTAACTTTAAAGTTCAACAAATCTTGCTGAAATCAGCTATATACAGCCTTGCATTTTAAGCAAAAGAATAAAGCTCTATAGAAAGCAAAACAAGAAGATAGTGATGTAACTGTAACAATGGTTCAAATTTTGGGCAAACACGTCCTTAAAATTCTCTCATTTTTACAAGTATATTCTTGTCCACTATTATAGCAATTAGATCCAGAAGAAATATTTTGGCTTGTCAGCTTTAATAAAAATGACATCGCAGAAACTCTCAAGAGATCCAAGACCCGACCACAGTCAGACGTACCACACTGAGGTCAGAAGGTTTCCATTTGCTTAACTCTGTTAGGCTAGGCAGAACAACCTGGAGTAGCATTGCTTTGTGCCCAGTCTAGGATGTCCCACGCAACCCATGCAACACCAAAACCAAAGTAAAACATAGTTAGTCCTTCTATTATCAGAAGTGCAGCTCTTTAAAAACTTCATAGGAAGCATTTTAAATGAAACAAGGAGAGGAGATGGAATCCAATGATGAGCAAATCCATTTGATCAAACATCAAAAAAAACATTAACATCCAAATTCCATTTTATCCCAGGGCACATTCTTCAGATTACATAAAGATGTTACATATACCTATATTTCAGCATGGGTTATTGACAGATCACAGCCCTAAAATGCAGGCTAGACCTCTTCTGCTTATGCTGTAAAAATACCCTGTGGTCTTGCTTAATAACAGTTCTGAAGAGCACAAAAATGGTCAGGGGAAAGACCTGGGAGAAGGTTGTACTGTCTCCTGGTGTACAGCTTGGTACATGTTCCACCAAACTGTGGCTCAGGGAGCTAATGGATAACGAACACAGACACACACACATGCTCTCCTTCCCACCCAGGTGGTATTTTTATTTCTAACCCCCCTTTCTCTGGGCTGCAGGGAAGTTTGACAGAGTCACTGAGTGTCACACAGGATGCTTAGAAGCTGGCAGGCTCTGGCCTGAATTTTACCCTCTGACCACAAAGTACCAAGCAGTTTAAAGCTTAGGTTAAAATTTTTGTTATCGAGACGTCATTACAGGTGGAGAACATGAGATTGGGAGCATGTAATGCAGCCAAGCCTCAGTTCCTCTGACATGACACATCTGAGGCAGACCTGGCAGCAAGCCCTTACCACTCTGCAAGACAAGAGGAAGGGCTGTGGGGGCACCAGTCTCTGCGCTTTGGTTGGCAGACACATCCCCTGCCCTGCTGCTGTCTTGGCACCCTGCAGTCACTACAGTCTTAGCAATCAGTTGGTTCAAAGACCACCTCAGTTGCATGGGCTGCTTGATGCACTTACGCAAAGCACTGTATGAACCCATGGTTTAATGACTGCAGCTACGCAGGCATCAGCCTTTCTCTAAGCAATTTGTGGCACCTACTGCCACTGAGACAACAACCAAAATACCTAAAGAAAAGCTGTAATATAAGTTGAGCCATTGTATGCTATTCCAGAGATGTAGAAACCGACTAAATGGCAACTTTGAAAATGCCTTTTTCTAGCAGATATTTGTTTTATCCAGCTAACAGGTTTTGTTTCAAATGCTGACTTGTAATCAGTGCTAAAAGCATACATTTCACCCATTTCTTCACCAAATCTGAGCTGAGGTACTAGGCACTACAAGAAACCCCACCAAAACAGAAGCTATTTTGTCCTCTGGCACCATGAAGCCACAGCGTGAGTCTCCTCCCATGTATACGAGGACTAACTTCTTGGATGCCACACTCATGTAACTCACACTGAAAAAGAACTGGCTAACTACTAGTGGAAGGGAGGTGCCTGTGCTTTCTCTCCTCAGACATTTTAAGAAAAAAAAAACAAAACAAAAAAAACCCAAACCCAACACAACCCTCCCCCACAAGTTTGTGAAGATTATTGGGGTCAGAAAGCCATGTAATGAATGACACTTTAAAATAAAAAGCCATCTATATGATATTTTGAGTGCCTTGGTAGATTTAATTCCCTTTTCAAGCATCCTTAAAAAGTGAATTAGGAAATGGAGATTAGAGTGCAGTTGGCATAGGAAGAAGAAAGAAAACAAAACCAAATCAACCACTCATCTGCTATGAAAACTTCTAATCTAAACCTTTTTATGGTTTAAAAATAGAAACTATTTCTAAGACTATGTGTGCTTTAATCAGCATGCAAGAAACTAGCCAATAATTAGAAGTTCAAAATAAAGGTTTAAACTCAAACATAGTTTTGCAACTGCAGTTATACCCAGATTACAAAATTCCTTTCACACAATGCACATAGCACCCTTTGAGACTTAATGACATTCTGCAGCTGGGGTAGTATGAATCTGAGTTCTTTCTGTTCGGAGTTATTTACTTCTGCAAGAAAATTCCCCATGGCAACTGGCCAAAGGGGCTTGTCTCCTTAGTGTGTGAAATGTGAGCAGATACAAACTTGACACCATATTTCATCCCCTTGCCTTCCCTTGTGTCTGCATTCTTAACTGTAAATTAAGGGGTGGCACTGACCATTCTGGGGTGGCAGGAAGCAGCTTATTCAGAAAGATGGGAAGAAGTGGAGGAAAAAATAATAATGCAATGCTTCAAGGCAGTTTCTGAAACTATAGTGAGATTCCTCTCATCCATAATCAAGACAAGCTGAAATTGTGCAACAGCTGATTCCCTTCTAAAAACGTGACATTCTTCCCTTTATTGACCTTTTAGAGATGCATTTATCATCTAAACAGGTATCAGTAGAAATTTGTCACTACTCGATAATGCACGTCTATACTTGCAGCAGTACCCTCCTCATTTGCAGTCGTCTTTTCAGGAACACAAGTTGGGTTTTTTTCCCGTGTGGAGGGTCCACGAAAACACAGAATACTTCTGCAGCACAGTCTGCCAAAGCTGATTATGAAAGAGGCAGTTTGGAACATGGAGCCTCAAGTTGGACTTCAGAAAACAAGAGGCACCTGGGAAATTATGTGCAACTCACAGAGACTCTAAATACAGTCTGGCAAAACCAAAAATTCCCCTAAGGACCTCAGTCAGCCAAGGGTGAAGCAGTGAGCTTGGACACATCTTTACCCTTCTTGGAGCTGATCTGCATAATGCATCTGCTATTTTAGCTAAGGGTTACCATCAGTGTACTCGCTTCCTTTTGCATCCTGGTTTTTGCTCCAATTCCTGAATGCACAGTTATGTGCAGTAGTGACATCAGTAAAACTTACTTAAAAGGTGTCTAGTTAACAAGGTACATTTTCCAAGAAAGTCTGAAAGAGTCTCTAAGTATTGCTGTCAACTTCTAAGCATGCTCTGCAATGTGCCATAGTTAGGGGGCTATGTCTAGCTATTGTGTCCCACATGCTACCTAGAGAAGTTCAGGCTTCAGGCTGCCCTGGAGAGAATGCTGTGATTCCCTCTGGCCTGTGGCGTAGAGACACCCTTCCAATTTTATTTGTAGACCAAAAAATGTCAATGCCATGGGTGCCATAACATTTTAATTAATTTCACTTGAAATGAAGGTGTCTTACTTGAAGTTTCAAGCAACAAGACTGAAACCAAAATTCTGACAGCCCAGTCACAGTTTGCTTGTTGCTATTTTTGATTAAGAAACAAGCAGGATCAAAGACTTTTGCTCAGTTCTGTGTGCTCTCCACGGACTGCAGAGACACCCATGGGTGAAGAGGACTCTTCCTGTCAAGGGGACCTTACAGCAGTGGCTGTGCTCACACCTCTGCTCCCCACAGGACCTGGCGTCTTGTTCAGACTGGCTGTAGGGGAGAGGCATTCCAGGGCAGGAGAGCTGAGCTGGGCGAGTACAATGCACATCCACCGATCCCAACCTGCAAAACACTCCCCAGGGATCATGCTAGCCCAAGCAAGTGAGAACAGATTAGTCTGTGCAAAAACCGTGCCAGAAAAACTATCAGTGTAACCAGCTTTAGTCAAAATGTTTGCAAAGCTTAGTGATTCAATTCTCATTTAAATAAATGGAAAATGAGGCTGGAAGTTTTGAAGAGAAACCCAGGAAGCTGTTACCAACAAAAGGAATCAACAGGCCAAATTCTGAAGATTTTCCTCTGCCTGTGCTAAGCCCTGCTGCAGAAAATCTCCCATTAACAACTGTGTGACAGCTACTGGATCTGTGAGATGTAGCAATCAAACATGAATGTGATTAAAGCCTGGCTGGCGGGGGTTTGTGACAGAAATAGAAATGCAAATGTCAAATAGTGAATGGCAAATTAGAACTTCCAGATTATTTTTATCATTTCAGTAGTTCTCTGCAAAACATGAAACCAAGGGATGTAAGCATTTAAGAGGCTCAAACGGTAAATTCTTTTGGTACTGCCAGAGAAGAGTTAGATCCATGCAGTCCCTTAGGTTTCTAGGAGGATACTGCTGAAGTAACTGCTCACTAGTGAGAAGAAGGTTTAACTGTCAGCTGACAAATGAAAGGAAGAGATTTTAAGACTGTTCAGAGAAGAGAGGAAGCTTTAAGTGCAGTTTCATTCTTGGGAGAGAATGGAGGCAGGTGAAGAAGAGAGCTTTTATAGCACCTTCCAAAACAGGTGGCAAGGAGGAAGAAGAAGGGGAAAATTATTTTCTCTTCTCTCTGGGAAGCCAAGCAGCAATACAAAGGGCTGAGATCCTAGGAACAGCATGAAAGAGGACATTTGGTCCAGGGTATCTGTAGTTCTACCTTGCCCCACACAGCAGCGTGGCAAAAGTTGTCACACACTGTTTTGGTCTTGCCAGCAGTTCATTAAGGGTGTGCCACAAGATTTGTTTATTCTGAGGGGAGAGAAAGGACCACTGCATTTCATGTAGCCTGGTAAACATGCTGAGCAGAGAGATGATTATCCAGCATCCTCTCTTAGACTTACCCAGGGAGCAAAGACAAGGATCTAGCAGTGAACATGAGCCCTCAGCTCACTGGCAGAAGCTGGGCAGCCTGGGCTTTCCATAGCCATCCTCTTCCAGCTGCAGCAGTGCCATCTGAGGAGGCCACAGGCTCTAACACAGCTTCAGTTACTCATCACTGCCCTTCTGCCAAGGGTTACTGCCTCCTCAGATCTGCTGGATGAGCTGCTTCACTGGTCATCCCTAGCCTGTTTCATTCAAAAGCCCAGATAATTCAAGCAATTTAAATGTTGGTCTGTGCCAACTCAGCTCATTTTGACTGAAATTGGTAATTGGGAATTGTATCAAGAGACGCACAACTGACAGCACAGAGAGGTTTGTAGCCTTCAGTAGAGGTTAGTCACAGTAATTGCTGCAGGGTACGGAGATGTTAAATCTCTTCAGCCATTTCAGCTGCTGCCATGAAAGGACTTGCACATCTTCAGCCGCAGGGGCTATTTTAGCAAATACCATCTAGCCACACTCACTCCAGAACCATACCTCAGCTGAAAGCCAGCAAAGCACTATATAACTGCTGTTAGCTCTGAAACATTTCCAACCCAGACCCTCCTGCTTCCTGGGCTGGGAAAAGAGAGAGAGACTGTAGTAGTTACTCCACACTTTACACCTGAGGAAGTCTTAAGTGGCCAACTGGGACCCAATTCTGCTCCTTCGCAATAACAAAAGGGTGAGAAGAGAGTAAAAAGTACCTGCTGGGAGGCTGGGGGGAGAACAGGGGGGTACGTATGCGGAGGAGTTCTGTGTCAGTGTCTAAGCAGCATCATTTGAAGGAACAGCATAGTGTAACAGTTCAGCAAAGGACAGTCTTATAGGAATTTACGTGATCTCACAGGCTGCAATAATAAAAGAACATTTTGAAAGAAAAAAAAAGATGGAATTAGGGACAGATAAATTGTTCATCAGCTCTAAAACAAGAATTTGGCAATACTAAGTCAACTGGTTCATATAATTTCAAAATAGATGTTTTTAGTTTACTTTCCTCTTTTCAAAGATCTTTTTTTTCCCCTTCCCTAGCACTATTACCCAAATTCACATGAGAGGTTAAAACATCTAACAAAGGGAAAAATCACAAAAATTAGCTGAGGTTCAAAAGGCAGTTACTGTATTAGAACATGATTTTGGCTTTCTATTAAAGGGACCCACTTTACACAAATCCTGAGATGGCACAGGTTGGCACTACGGCATTTGTGTCAGGAGAACTGCTTTGATTCACAGTACCTGAAGGTCTGTTCCAACTGCTCTTAGGCTCAGGCTCTGTGGGTCCTGTGTCTGTAGTGCTGAGATGAATAAGATACATTTTTTTTAAATACTGAGCTTTTGAGAAAACTGATCAGTAGTCAGCTTTTTCAAAACAGCTTTCATGTTTTAAAGAGCTCTCTGTTTGGGGAGAGGGGGCCTGTTGTTTTTGGGTGTTGTTTTTTTAATACAGTGAATTTTCTAAAGGAGTTGGCACTTGGCGGGTGGGTGGCATGAGCTTAATGAAAAGCACTCCCTGTAGATGCACTGTCTAAAGAAAGTATCAGGTACCATAGCATATATTCTCAAATTTACTTAATACACAGGTTCATTTTTCTCCCTTTACACTACAAAGGGCTTTGAAAATACCATGCAGCAACTAGGATTCTACAACTGACTTAACCCAACTTAATGTACTAAATGTGTGCTAGTTGTCCCAGTGACTTATACACAAATAAGCCTTAGCCCTGCCTAAGTTCACAACAGTCACTTTAAGAGCCCATGTACCATCTTCCCTGTGCAGCTTTCTGTCCCCATGCTTCATTCCCATTCACTACCTCAGTCCATCCTTTGATTTCCTGTTCCTAACAGCCTGTGCTTCACATTCACTCCAGTACTTAGATACATGATGATGGAGGACAAAGCTGTTAATGGTCTCCAGAACAGGGAAGCCACTGTTCTTTGCCAGGCAAGACAGGAAAGTGCCATTCCAGAGTGGTGAAGACTCAGATTCAAAGCAAACTTTTACAGCTCCACAACATCAGCTGCCAGGTGTCTGCAACCTGGGAAAATCAGGCCACAGGGCAGGACTCTCGAGAGCATTTTCATTTCAAAGGGGATGAGGCACTGAAACCCCCACTCCTGCTCACTGAGGTGAGCCCAGCCCCTCAGAGGTATCCCTTGGTGGGCACATCTTCCAATAACTCCACTCAAGCTCACCACAATTTTGCACTCAGACCCTACCACCTTAGCATGAGTTAAGCCTGTCTAGACAAACAAACACACTGAAGTGTGAGCAACCCCTTCTTACGACCTCCATGGTGAACAGATTGAGCAAAGATAAAAAGCTAAAGGTCCTTTGAAGAGCTTTCACTTCCATTCATTAACCACTAGAATCATACTGAATAAGGAATCTTGCCTTCATTATACTTCATTTTTAAATTATAAGAAAAAGAACAAACCTCAGGTGTGATATATTCTTTAGTCTTTTGCTCCTAGGGAACAGAAAGTGGAATAATTTTTGTGTCATTTTCACTCTTGTTGATATTATCAGTTGGCATTTATACTATTGAGATCTGTATTAATATCCATGAACATGGCACCTCAGCAACCCATCCCAGCTGAGCTGGCAGTCAAATCAGAGCTGAGACTCTTGTCTCAGCAACATCCCACCAAAGAGCTCTTAGGTGGGAGAAACCTACAGAGACACAGAAGAGGGCATTCTCCCAAATTGCCCTTGAGAAATACGTTGGAGTTCAGACATTCTCCTACTCCTGCTGTCCTTTGCTGGACTTTTTTCAAAACAATCTGCCAAATTTTACCCTGAGAAGGACACTAGTATTGACAGGAGATCTCAAGCAACATCAAGTTGCTGAGAAATCAGTAGGGATATTTGTCTGCAGTGTGAGAGCTTCCTTTCTCACCCCTTTCATAGTAGTCTCAAACAGCACTCAGCTGTAGTAGGATTTCAGAGTATTTCAATTCCCGTTCCCACATGCAGCACAGGAGTGCCTATAGAGCCAATAGAATTTGGGCCAAACCACTAAGAGTTTTCTTCTTTATTAATATACACTTGACCGCATACTGCTGGGCAAGGCATGTAATCAGCATTGCTTGTATCAGCTTACTGAGAAGACCACAGCCTTGTAAACTGTGAAGTTTCTTCTTGCATGGAATTGGGAAGGAAAGGAACTTCTGCTGATGTTGTGCTAAGCAGAAAATTTTTTTTCCAAAAAAGGAAGTCTCCTCATAATAGTAACATTGTTGGATGCATTTACTATCGAGCTCATCAAGGCACTTGCTTTTCCTTTTTATGTTATTTCTATCTTTCACCACAATCATGTTAGCAGTTGAGCAAACATCATTCCAGGTTTTAGGGAGCAGGTAAAAAATATTGTCTCCTGCTCAAAAAAATGTTCTGCTCATTTGGAACACGTCTATGCTACAGGTCTCCAGCACTTCATACCCACTGATCTCAGAATGAGAGCATATGCAAGTTTACAACTTGTCTTATGAATAGATAACCAGTTTTAGAGATGAGGAAGTATCTACCATTATTTTCAAAATTGGAAGCCTAGAGTTAGACTTCTAAGCTTATTGTTTGCTTTTCCAGAGATAGAAAACTTCCATTATTCATTTTCAGAAATGGATATTCAACATCTCTGGAATTTAGCAGTTCTTTTTAGGTATTAAAGTTTAGTTTGAAAATATTGACACATATATTTTTCAGATTAACTCAAAGTCCTCCAGCTAAATTAAAAGATAATTTAGCTACAAGTTCTTTAGGAAAACATTTTTGTTTATGCTTAAGTATTTATTCATGTCTGCAGATACACATTAGTGGTTTGCACAGATAAGATGGAGAGCAGTTATCACTCCATACAACTGAATGCGTGACAAGAAGTATAAAAAGAAAGACGCCCCAAAAAAAGCAAGATGATCCACAGACACACACATTTTTAGGAGAGGGACCAAGGACAATGGTACCTACCCCCATTGCTCCTCCCATCCAGCCAATCCCAAAGATTGTTCTCCCTAACAAAGCCCTTTACTGAGCTAATAAATTTCTGAAACTTAAGAGAAAATACAGCATAACAATCTCATTCTGGGGATGTTCTTATTCTGGATAAAAGGAGTTTCATCTAATTAAAGTCTAGCTTAAATTTTCCTTACAAGAGGAGATTTCAAATTATTTACCAAAATTCTGCTTCAGGTATCAGAGTAACAACCACACTGTTACAATCCCAATCCCACAAATGGTAAGTATCAGCTCACTATATAAACCCAACCTTTCATTTTATTGTCCAATACAAATTGTTCCAGTTTGGCTGCTTCCTGAACTTCAGGACTTGGAAGAAGTAAAGAGCTGGAAAACAGCCTGAGCATATGCAATGTACTTCTCTTGCCTCATAAATGCTGTGCTTCTAGACATTAGGTAAATTGCATTTGAATACAATACTCTGGTAAGCAAATGTGATGCAACCTTCCCACATGTAATATTTACTCTAAGACTGATATTAAAACACGTATCTCCTAGCACCTTGAGAAGGCAGAGCTATATCCCATGCCAGACTGGCTGGATACAGAAGTTTAATACTATGTTGGTGGACATATCTGGATCTATGATTTAGCCCAATATTTAGCCTATGATTTAGCCTTCCATCACGATCCTGCAATAATGCAGATCTATACTTGCCATCTGCAAGGAGTCCATGTCTAAATTCACCAATCCACTGTACTCTTGTGAGCACAAGCAACAGTTTTCCTTGGTCTACTTGTTTAAATGCTAGATTATAAAAATAAAAAAAATTCAAGGCTCACACTTGTTTTCTGCTTTCTGATGGAAACTCTTAAATAATTTGCAATCTTTATTAGTACACAAGAGTATAGTTAAGTACAAGGAAATAAAAGTTCCAGCATAACAAAAGCAGGATGTGTAGAAAATATAAACAACTTGATTCAGTAAGCATGCAAGGGATTGAGGCCTGTTTGTCACCAGATCTCCCCCAAACTTCCCCCTGGAGTGAAACTCAAGAAGCATGCATGGACGAAAGCATGTCAGGACTTGGTGGGGAAGCCAATACAAGAATAGCTGCAGTAGTAACAGTGTTCCACATTCATGAAGATCTTGGGTTACCAAGATAAATTCAGCTCTGAGACTCACCCTTGTACATTCTTAACCCCTTCTCTGCAGGATGCCTTCATATGGGGCAGTGCAGAGGGTGCAGAGAGGGAATGCTAGGAAATCTCAGGAAGGGCTGTTTCTTCTGGCTGACAGTGATATATACACTACCACTCAGATTTAATCTTTTCATAAATTTAAAAAGTCTTATTTAAGAGGTAATGGATATTGCTGTGGTTATAAAGTTTTTTGCCATTAAACCATATTGATGTGATAAAGACAGCTATTTTCCTCATATACTAAGGCATAAAACCTACTCATCTCAGTCTCCCCAAATGCAGAGTTAAAATAATAATAAAAAAATGCTTAGTTATACTGCTTCCAGGTCATTTTTTTTGAAAGTTTTCACTTCCTTCAGCTAATAAATGGCATCATTTGAGGTAATGGCTTTCTTTTCCAGTTTCCAGGTGCTGGATTAGCTGCTGTGCTAAAGGACAGGCAGCTATGATTTTGTTATCTTTCTGAATCATAATATTACAAAACTATTATTTCAGGGTTTCCAGTTTTACACTAACTGGAACCTCTAATCTTCCCTTTCAATATATATATAGTGCAAACAATACTGAGGATAGAACATTCCCTCACCAACATATCTCATTACGTTTCTCATTTTAAAATTATTAATTAAATAAAAGATAAATTAAATAATACATTTTAATAAATGCTTGACTGTGTGCATTTAACTGTGTTTAAAAAACTTTCTTTTTGCACTTGTTGTGCAAGAACCAGATGTAGTGCAGCATTTGAAAAAAGCCTTGGACTTTTTTCCTGAAATGATCAGCAAGAAGTAGAGGACATATTGCAACAAAGCCTCCTGATATGATAGTCAGGTTCAAAACCTATTAAAGGGTCAAATTTCAGCTATGTTTCTATCAAAACTGAACAGAGGCTTGCTCCATTCTTGCTCTGCCAGAATTTTGTTTTGTGATCACTCTGTCAGCATCAATGCCTCATCTGTAACATGGGAATCCATAAATAGTTCCCTCCTTGACAACAGAACTATAGGGATAAAGCCATGAATTTGGGGGCAAGTGGTGAGCATGCATTAAAAGGGGACATGTAAGTAAAGACAGTAAAACTCACAGTAAGTACAGAGACTTCTGGTCCAGTGAGTAAGATACAGAATTAAGAGTCAGGTTTATGCCAGATAACTTGAAAGAATAGAGAGCAGCAAAAGCTCTTTTTGTCTGAACTTGTGGCTTCTTAGCAAAAGGGTGGGTGTTGGTGCATCTTTCTCCCTCCAAACAGCTTTTCTAAGACTGCAGAGGGAAAAGCCCTGTTAACAGACTGAAAGCTGCACCATGTACATGAGCTGGCAAGGCCAGCTCAATCCTAGCAGCAGTCAGTCCTTCCTCACTCAGATCCAAGCACTCAGGTTGAATCCCACTCTGAACTCTTCACCTCCTCTCCAGCATGCTTCCCCTCTAAATAGAAACTGCCCTGCTGATATGATTGCAGCTGGCATTAATCTTTTCAGATGTTTTCCATGTTGTCCTTGGTTTTGTTTACTATGTTAAATCAGAGGAAATTCTGATTTAAGCAGCAAAGAAATAGCAAAAATATATGTGGATGAAAAGAAAAAAATAGATTAAAAAAAACCCATAGGAACCAAAAGGTGCGTGTAGGGAGGCAGGAAAAGAGATTCATAGAAAGCAAGTGATCTGATGAGCCCAAAAGTAAGCTAAGCTAGTAATGCTAATCTGAAAAAAATAAATATCCTGCAAGTGTTAGAAGCTCTTTCATCTGTAATTCTAACAGAAACAAAACTGTACACTGTGAACAAACATCTTTGCACCAGAGATCTTTGAACTCCATTAAACATTAACAAACTATTCAGAGCCAAAGATCCCCTGGTATTTGAGCAGCTAGAGGAAGAACCTACAGAAGAAAAATTGCAGACAGCAATTGTCTGCAGCTTGTGTCATTCAGTAGAGATATACGAACTTCAGCTCAAGTCTGTGTACACAGTGTGGGACTACATAAAAATTTCAAAATTACAAGTCTTTTTAAGAACTCACAGCAAATTGCAAAGTTAGTATGAATAAAAGCAGGAAAGCATTATGAACCCTAACAGAGGAACTTTATCTCATGCTATTAGATCTCTAGCTTCTTCATGAAAACATGAGTAAAGAGAGAGCAATAAAAGGCTGCTTCTTTCCCTGTTGCAGAGTAGCGAACACTGCAACAGTATGCAGATAATCCAGGTGTGGTACAACAATCATACAGATTTGTTGTGTGTCACTTCTGATTTTTCCATTGCAATAAAAATGGTGAAGGTATGAGTTTTGGAGGTGAGGCAGCAGGAACAGGGTTCAGAGTTCTGAGACAAAGGAAAGGAATGGGGGAAGACCTGCTAAAAAAACTAAACCAAACCAACAAAAAACACGCAAAAAGATGCAAATATTATCTGAACAGCAAGCAGACCAGGCAGAGCTGAAAAATGCCACAGCCCTGTTTTCCCAATATTACTAGCTGCCACTAACTGCAGCCTTCCAAAGAGAACAACATTCTATACTTGAAGGAAAGTTTAAGAGACAATGTGCTTACAGTGACATCCGCTGCATGTTACAGTTCCTCCAACGCCTGCACAGCCAAGCTGGAGGGCAAATGGATAAAAAGGCATAATCAGGTTCTCATTAAACAGCTACGGACCAAGTACATACATGCCTTACATGTATTTAGCTAGCATACTGTGGCCTGCTGTGCTTTTCTCCATGACTATCAATAAACAAGCTTTTCCATTAATGTTTTACAGAATGTTCTTATATCTACCCCTTATCTTAACATTGCATGCCACTTAATTCACCTAAACACTTGCATGAACATATAGGGAAGGGGGAGAAGGGGGCTATTGCTGTTTGATGAACCAGTGTACAGCGCAAAATGTTTGGGGAGACGCTAGTGTACAAACTCATGTATCCATATCAAGCTGTAATAAGCATAAGGGTATGTATTTGTATGCTTTTATGCATTTGTTGCATGCTGAAAAGTAACTTTAAACCTGTAGCTTTATCACTGTAATGCCTTCTCTTTCTCTTTCATCAGATGGACATTCATCTTAAAGACTAACCACATTCATGTGAAAGACTTGGGACTGAGAAAGGTCATTTAGCTGTAAGAACAAGGGAGGAAGAGGGACGAGTTAATCAAATAATACTAGCAAAACAAGAATATTTGGTTGTTATGCATTGGAAAACAAGAATAATGTCCACAAGTATGCAAAGGACCTTGTCCTGTGAGCTTTGTTTTGCTCCCAGTCCAAACAGCCCTGTTTCTGCCTCTGGGAGCATAGGGATAACCATCAAAATCCCCGCTGAGGGTTACTATGCATATGTCATGCTTGAATGAATGAGAACTCTTTAATGCATTTAGGTGTTAGTAATATTATGTACTTTATAAATAAAAAGAATAGGACAATTTTGTATCTAAATAAGCCTCTAAATACTATGCTTGAAGACATAAACCGATTCCCTTCAACAGTCAGTCTAATCTATACACTCTATACTACATTGTGCAATGAACAGCTGCTCAAAAAGAGTTTTTCTTGCTGGAAAGCACTGCATATTCATTCCCCTTGGGTACTAGGATGCAAACAGCCAGATTAGGAGAATCACAGCTCCTGTGTTTCTATGATACATCCTTAGCTAGCAAGGGATAAAATAATTCACAGACTAATGCATCATTAACCGTCCTGCTGATAACTAGCACTTCACCAGTAATTTCAGTTAAGTATTTTACGAAGGCCAGAAAGAAATCTTAGCTTTCCAGCATATATCTCTCTAGCACAAGGTTACTCCTTTACCGCAACAGGACCTGTAAAAGACAACTGTCTGCACTTTGCCCACTTCATTGCAAACACCTGTGTTCCACTGTAAATGCATCACTTCCACTGGAAATTTAAGCTAACAGGTCAGATGATGCCTGGAAAGTCGCTAAGGGCACATACTGCTTTCTTCAAACCCTATTGAAGGGGGAGAGCCTTTGACAGAACATGGGGCAAGAACAGCCGCAGCTTCTGCAGCTTCAGGATTGCTGCAAACTTTTCTGCTCTGTTTTCTGTTCAAAGCTGTGTCATCTGGGGTTGCAAGCTAGCACCAACAAGAATTCCTAATTTGCCTCTAATCACATACAGGCAAAGGTATCTCAGCTCAATAAATCAAGATTACTGACTCATGCACTAGCTTACAAGCACTCCTTTTTGTGCTTATGGAGGGAGGGAAGAGCAGGGAAAGGTGCAAGATTTCCCGTAGGCTGTTAATATGCATAAGCAATTAATTTTTCTTAACCAGCTGAAAAAGGAACTGAAATGGAGTGAAAACAAAAATCACTTCCCTATTTAAAAAAACCAAAAGCATGAAGAACAACGTAGACCTTGCATATTATGTACCTCGTACAGCTGGGGAATTTTAGGTAGAACTCTTGATAATTATTGCTGGTGGCAGAAGTTTGGTTAGCACTGCTCAGAGCTGGCAGAATTCCTGCATCGAGGGCAGATTTCAGTGGACTGAAAAGTACGGCACTAAACACTCCAAGTGTGCCATACAGGGGTGGAAGGGCTCTGTGTAATTATGCTTCTTGCCAATCTACAATAACAGCCATCCACCACTCCAGCCCAAATATAAAATCTGGCGGAAGGGGACTAGGCATTCACACTAATCGGCTGGCCTTCTGTTTCAAATGACACATGCTTGTAAACAAACAAGCAAAAGTACATTTGGGTTTTCAGACTATGCCAAGAAGAAAAAAGAGACTTTTTCATGCATTGGCTAAAATCTTAACATGCAAACCATCAGTCAAACTGTAATTGCCCGAATTACTAAAAATGCCTTGCAAAATTACAGTAAACACTCTACCTAATGGCTAACAAGGAGATATTAAACTGCAAATTAAGAGTGACTCTGCTATGGCATTAACATAGGACACTTGAGAAAAATGGAAAATTAGATCATTCCAGAGGGCAGACAGGAAAATGCACAGCTTTCTTGCACTGCCTCCATGTTTGCAATAAAAAACACACAAAATTTGCCCAAGTCCAGGTTTCATTGCAAATCTGAAACTTGTCTCAAGGGAAAATGTGCTAATGTTTGCATAACTATTCAGTCAGCTAGGGCCCAGCCTCAAGCAGAGCTTTGTGATCTAAAGAGCCATGAGAAATATGCAGTTTTTCAAATCAAAACTAGGAGAAATGGGGTAAAATTTGACAGTTTCATTTTGAATTGTGAAGACATTTTAAATGAAACTTCAGAGGCAAATGCAATAACAATGCAGATTGCACGAGCACAAGTAAAGGCTGAGGATAATACGCTGTGTAAAACAATAATAATTAAAAAAAAAGGTTTGATCTTGTTCTGACAAACCCTGTCAGAGTAAAATCTGTTCTCACCCTCACGATACACCTGAAGGATGGGGGACACTCTTAGTTCCATGTTGTAGGTGGGAAATTGAGGCACAGTGGTTACACGTGAGCAATAAAGCTTGACTGTGAACTCAATTTCCCATATAAACATCCTTCTTCTCACTCAGATTTACTTCTGCATGCAAAGCCAATCACACACGCCTGCTTGAAGCAGTCCATTAACTCCAAAGTCAGATGGAGTCCCACCGGTCTCACTTTGCACACACCCTGAGCATATCATTCAGGTAGGCTCCACATGCAGTTACCCATTTGGATTTCCCTACATCTTCCTATCAATGTCTGGTGCCATCTATTTTCACGCAGTCCTTTCTAAAGCAGTTTGCATCCACCTTCTGCCTTATTGAGTCATTCTGGGCTTTGACATCACTGCACTTGAATTCAGCCTGCTGGGGATCTTCAATGATGGAAACACTAATGGGCAATCAGACTGGCCTACGAAATAGTTGGCAATCCCATAGCTGCCCAAAAATTGTATGTTGCTGTATTGAGTATGTCCCTTTATATAGAGTCACTAAAACACCCTCCCACATCCCGCATGACCAGAGGGTCTCCCTTAAGTGAAGAGAATAACAACAGTAAAATATGTATCTTTTGTTATGTCAAAATAGGATTTTACATTGAGATAAGTAACAGAGAAGAAGCATGACTTATTTTTATCTCAGTATGCATAATTACAGTCAGACATATGAACTGTCATCACACTGCTGGAGAGGAGGGGAAGAATAAAAGGGGATTTTTTTTTTTTTTTTGGCAGAGGGAAAGGCGTGATTTTCTGTTTTGCTTTGGTTTTACAGTGGGCTAATTATTTCAAGATCGATATTCTTATGTGAGGAAAAAAGTCAAAAAAAAATTCTCCATTTTATGGTGAAAACAGAGCTTCTATCCTCCACCATATGAAGGTAATGGTGGAAACATTAACAGTCACTGTCCTTTGAGAGTAATTTATTCCTGGAATAGAATAGCCTCTGCCAGCAAGATTGCATTCAAAAGTGAACAACATTAGAAAATTCCAGTGACAGGGACTATTTAGAAAATTACACAGCAAAGAAATATTTTCTGACTCATTTTGGTCCCCACGTTAAAAACTTGTTAAATGGTTGAGTTCCTGTGATGGGTTAACCCTGGCTGGACGCCAGGTGCCCACCAAAGCCGTTCTATCACTCCCCCATCCTCAGCTGGACAGGGGAGAGAAATATATAACATAAAGTTTGCGGGTCGAGATAAGGACAGGATTGATCATTCACTAATTACCGTCACGGGCAAAACAGACTCAGCTTAGGGGAAATTAGCTCAATTTATTACAAATCAGCCAGAGTAAGGTAATGAGAAATAAAACGAAATCTCAGAACACCTTCCCACCACCCCTCCCTTCTTCCCGGGCACAACTTCACTCCCGGATTTCTCCACCAAGCCCCCTCAGTGGCACAAGGGGGACAGGGACGGGGTTTACGGTCATCACACGTTATTTTCTGCCGCTTCACCTCCTCAGGGCGAAGGCTCATCACACTCTTCCCCCGCTCCAGCGTGGGGTCCCACCGACAGGAGACAGTCCTCCATGAACTTCTCCAACGTGGGCCATTCCCACGGGCTGCAGTTCTTCATGAACTGCTCCAGCATGGGTCCCTTCCATGGTGTGCAGTCCTTCAGGAGCACACTGCTCCAGCATGGGTCCCCCACGGGGTCAGAAGTCCTGCCAGAAAACCTGCTCCGTGGGCTTCTCTCTCCGCAGATCCGCAGGTCCTGCCAGGAACCTGCTCCAGCGCGGGTTTCCCACGGGGTCACAGCCTCCTTCGGGAACCCACCTGCTCCGGCGTGGGGTCCTCCACGGGCTGCAGGTGGAGATCTGCTCCACCATGGACCTCCCTGGACTGCAGGGGGACAGCCTGCCTCACCAGGGTCTTCACCACGGGCTGCAGGGGAATCTTCGCTCCGGCGCCTGGAGCATCTCCTCCCCCTCCTTCTTCACTGACCTTGGTGTCCGCAGGCTTGTTTCTCTTACATGTTCTCACTCCTCTCTCCAGCGGCTGTTCCTCACTCCCAACTTTTTTTCCTTCTTAAAAATGTTATCACAGAGGCGTTACCACTATCACTGATTGGCTCGGCCTTGGCTGGCGGCGAGTCTGTCTTAGAGCCGGCTGGTATGGGCTCACTCTCTCTTGAACACAGGGGAAGTTTCCAGCAGCTTCTTACAGAAGCCACCCCTGTAACCCCCCCCCGCTACCAAAACCTTGCCACATAAAACCAATACAGTTCCCCAAATGGGAAGATCACTTGGTCCAGATTATAAAATACATAAGAGTTGCTTCTGATGGTATTGCAAGGTCTAAACCATGTAGGAATAGCAACATTATTTTTCAGAAGCATTTTGGAAAACCAGAGCAATAGCCACGTTGCAGCTCAAAACGTCTGAGGTAGCACCAGCTCAAAATGGGACCTCCACATAGTCCGGCTCCAGAAAGTTATACCAAGAACCAGCATAGTTGCATCCATACAGCGACTTAGCAGGTCCTGCATGATCTGCTATAGCACCACATTAATCCAGCTACTTATTTTCCATTTCCAATACTATCTCTGCTAACTCAGGCATCTTTTCACCACCCTCTTTTGCATGCTGTAGACATGTGCTTTGCACTCAGAAGTATAAATCAGCTCCAAAACCAGACAGACCCTGGATTCACTTTGGCCTCGCAAATTTAAATGATGCCTAAATTCCATTTAAAACCCGAGCCAGGGTCACCGTCTGTCCTAATTCATTTCTCTGTTGTATCTCCCCAACAACAGCTGGTAGATGTGCTCTGAGTGGCTCATCTCTTGGCACCTAGTGGATAACTTTCCTTCTACGAGGAATCGCTCTAATTCTTCCTTCTTAATTCTGTGCAGAATATTAGGCGAGCCTCACAGATACCACCTGAACTGACTGGGACCTACCCATATAACAGAGATCCCAGTTCTGAATTAAACAAAATCTCAGAGTGACCTACTGTAATCCCATTTATATCACACCCTGAATTAAAGGCATGTGATTTTGTCATTTGTGGTGTCAAATATAGGGGCACTGCCAGCAGCTGTTGCTTTTCTAAACTGTTTCAATAAATCTGCAGAGTGTTTCCTTAAATTTCTAAGCATCTCAAAACACCTGCTCAATTTTCTTTTTCTACATTCACAGCACGTCATAGAGACAACCAGAAATAAATAACTCCTCCTTGAGGTGATGAACACTTGGCAATGCCACCTAGAGTTTCCCAAAGCAAGTTCAAGAGCAGACAGGCTGAGCAGACTGTTTGAGAGTCATAAAATATAGACAAATGTAAAATGTCCAAAGGGAGCCAAAACCCTGATGCAGGGAGTGCATCCAAATTTTCATGAACTAGTTCAATCAGCACATCCTGGAGATTTGGGATTCACCCAATAAACCCAGACTCCGGCCCCCAGAGTGGTACTCACTGACCAGACATTTCAAAAAGCTTTAATAAAGTCTTCTTGGGGCAGCCTGGCTGTCATTTTTTTCCTCTTTTTTGTAAGGAATAAGTAAATCACAAGCACTGTTGGCCAACCAGAGTCACATATGTTTTCTGTACATAAATGATCATAAGAAACAAAACCCAGAGGGCCATTTTGCATTATTGTAATTGCAGTTGATAGACTCCAGAAATACAGGATATATGACACGTCAAAAAAAAGATGAATATGCAATCTTAAACTATGCACTTGGTGTGATATTCATAATATGGACTCTCAGTCTCTCTGAGAGCTACAGGCCATCAGCCAAGATCTATGCAACTCTTTTGGCAGCAAACAGGTAAGAAAAAAACCCATCAAAATCTATCATCATCTTTTTTTTTTAAGGAATGCCTTCAAGGTACTTTGGAAATGGCTCTAAGTTGCCTGTCTGCCATAGCTAAGTCACCTCGCAGCCTTAACCAACGTTTCCATAACACGAAGCATCTAGAATGAGCATCTCTTTTCTGTCATGTTGAGCAGGCATGTCACTGACTTCAGCTCATAAGAGGTCCTCTCTTCACCCTCTCACTCATTCCTTTACAACAATACCAAGCAATTCTATTTTTAACACAGAGGGAAGTGTCAAGAAAGGCTGTCAAGGGTGGTGTACCACAGAGCTGACCTACCACAATTTTACATATATTTAATAAAACAATTATCTTCAAGGCTCTTTGTTTTCTCAAAATAGAAGACTGCAGCCAGCAAGAGATCATTAATGAGAAACAGTGCGATGAATAAAGGGAGGAAAATGCAGTTATTGGTGAGAAAGAAGATAGTAGGTTTGCTGCTGCTGCCAAGAGGGGGAAAAAAGAAATGCTGGAAAGCTGAGGGGTTTCTTTTTGTTATTATTTATATGAACTGTAAGTGAGAAATCGTTGTTTGTTATTATTTTGAACAGCCCACTGGCAACATTTCAAAGCTGCTGGTAAATATTTCAAAACCCATTTGAATGAAGTAATGCAGATTTAAATTTAGCTTTTTGGTGTTTTGAACCTGCCAGTCTTTTTTGTTGTAAATGTCTCTCCAGCATCATTCAGGTCTGCATCTGTGGCCCTACTCATTTATCTTGCTTTGAAACAAAAAAATCCAGTGTTGGAGAATGGGCAACCAAAACTTTGGAGCCCTGATCTTGTAAAGAATCACACAAGCAACTCCACTGACACAAAAATTTTCAGTACTGCATTGATCATATCCATGAGTAAAACGTAGAGAGACAGACTGTGATCTCACATTCAAGAACTGAGTTGAAGGAAAAGTACAAGAAGGGTCTTATCAAAGTAAGTCCTCTCCAGACCACCCTAACAGGATAAGGGCCTGTATTACAGAAAGCCTCATAACCTGTTCCAGCTGTAATCCCTATTGTCAAGATTCCCAGCAGAAAGCTCAAGAACTGGGCTGAGTCCTTGGTATCCACAGAAGTCAGGGTCATTCAGCCACCTGTCATTAATGGAGTCCTGTAGGCATCTTGATGGTACCAGGTTCAAACAAACAACTTTCACATAAGCATCATTATTACCTTGATCTTTTGCAGCTTTCCTAAGCACATGTAATTTAGAAATATTCCATGTAGTGCTTTCACGTGTATAACCCACAGGTTATGGGTAAAAAGCAAACCATGTTTCTGCAAGAGTGCAACATTTTTGTTTGCCAGAGGCACAGGGGGAAATTTATCCCCGAGCTCCCTTTCTTTTGGTCTCCAATATCCATAGCTGTGCCCTCACTATCCCAAAGGCTCTTCTGTCCCTAACTTTCCATTGCACTCTCAGTGTACAGGTATTGGGGAAGAGGAAATCAGATACAGGACTTGTTTTCAATTACAGCTGAAGAGTTGAGATTCAAGAGAGATGCACAAAACCCACGTTACTATATTTTATGTTGTGTAAGAGCAAATGCAGTCCATGTTTGACAGGAGCAGCAGGGTAGCTGCAATCACACCACATGGCAGAGGCACACACCACCACCTCCAGCTGTAACACAAGCAGCTGATGGAAACCTGCTAAATCTACACCTTCACAGAGTAGTTATGGAGGAGGCAGAGATTTACCAAGATGTTTTTAATACTGTAATGTTAGCAACATACACAATGGCATGGCATACCTTTTGCAACATGAAGGTGGCCCAGTGCCATCATTATGATGCTTCAGGATCTTTCTGAGAGGGTAGGAAAGGTAGGCTTTCCACTCCAGCAGAACATTTGAATATAAGCAGCTGTGTAGTTCCTTAGTCTTTAGTTTGGCTGCAGGCAACATTTGAAAATGAAAGGACCAGAACTATAAATCTGGATGTCACAACAAAGCGTTCATCAGTAAACAGCAACCTGACAAATCTGACAGACTAGTCTGTAACTATGGCAAAGTGAGAAATGAAATCTTTGTGCAGATTATTTGCAGAACTGGCTGCGTGAAATTTGTCTCAATGGTGTCTCTATGTATATGGGTACATGCATACATCATTATAGATATAAAATCACTAATCTTTGAGTTTATCAACTTTATTCTCAGCCACAAGAATCCAGTGAGTCGTGACACGGTTTAAATAAACCACCAGCAGTGCAGAGAAAAGTAACTTAAGTTTAAATAAAGTGAAGATCTTACTCAGACTTTTCATTATGCTTCTCCAAATTTGGAGATAATTATTCCCAGCAAGAGAAGGATTTATTTTTTGCACTCTCCCTTTAATAAACAGAAAAGCCTAGACGACAGATTGCATTGCGTTATCTTTATACATACTGAAATATCTTTTTCCATGCTCTGAACCTACAGTCAGCGAACTGTGCAGCCCCAGAATTGTTCCAGCTTGCTGAATTCTGGGGTGCAAGTTGTAACACTGGTACACTGAAGCTGTGCTGCCCTACACTACAGTGAGAGAAGGGGTAGCTTTAGTACTGGCTGTGTCCTGCATCACATCACAGCAACAACCACTCATGATTCTTGCTATTGTTGAAATGTAAAAACCTTGAAAAGCTTGAGCAGTTAAATCCCTCAACACTGCAGACACACAGTCATAGGTGCTCCAGTCTTCTACATTTATTCTGAAAAGACTTTTTAAGAATTTATTTTGGCCAATTTCTTAGCTTCAGATATTGTCTCTTCCCTTCTGATTCTCTTGTAGCAATTAGAATAGCTTTCCAAACTACATGTGAACAAACTGGTAAGTACTGGACCAAAAATACAGCACAGAAATAGTCCCACAGAGATCAATGGAACTACTCAAATGCATCAAGTTTAGCAGGGACGATGCCATATGAATTTTTTAATCATATGAATCTGTCTTCACATTGATCAACTAGAAGTCTCACAATGTCTTGAAGGAAACATTTCATTTTCACAGAAAATATCCCTAATTCTTTCCTTTTCTGGGGGGGAGAGGAGAGGAGATGTGGGAGGAGGACAAAGGGAAGAGGACAGGATCCTCAGCTGGAGCTTAAAACATATCCATGACTTGGATTTGGTTTTTCCAAATAGTTATTAGTTGTTCCTGACTATTAGCACCTACAAACAGTTAAATAATAAAAATAATAATACAACCATACTTTATTAATGAGGCTTTAGATACAAGTCCAATTCCTTACTTTGCCAGGAAAGCCACATACAGAATAAACAAGACTCACGAACTCTAATCTGCAGCTTGGTAACAACTTTTAAAAACCACATTTTGCGTAAGCTATTTGCAATATGGTCAGGTACATCTCAAAATCTGCTGATCTCCATTTAGATTTCAAGAGTGCTTTGCATTAAGTACCTACTGAACAAGCTACAAAACTGTTTTTATCTTTTCCAGTTCAATATTAGATGTACATATCAGCTATTTACCACTGCATTGGTATCATTAGAAACACGTTCCCAGTTTACTTCCCTGTATCACAGTGGGGTACACAAACTTGCAAAAGTTTCTGGTGTACCTGCCAAAGGCTCAGAATTACACAAACCTCTAAAGCAGAAAATGTGTGCTGTGCATTTAAAATCTTGCTCAGCTGTATTTATTATTGCTAGATTCCACCTCCTTTGTGTGTTTCATTATGAAATATAAGGTGCCCACGTAGGTCTAATCATGTAGTCCATCAAGTAAGCAAAATTCAGAGGAAGACAATAAAGGCTGATATTAGAGAATGACAACAGCATAAGAACCACAGGGAACTTCCCCCTGAATTTCAAGCCCTCTTGGCAACTGCGCTAGGACTGAGGATGAAAATAAACTGGATCATGAACCCTTAGAGAGCAGACTTTCAAACCCTTACTCAGGCTTAACAGCCATAACCTTTTCCACTCATTTCAGGAGTATCTAAAAAAAAAACATCAAAAACCACTGCTCTGTTTGAAGACACATGTCCAAGTCTCATCCACATGCTTGAGAAGAAAAAATAAGATTTCTTACATGATGAAGACAATAAGCAGAGAAAGAATAGAAAGGGTAGAGAGATCTATGGATCTGAGGTCAGTGCAAAAGGCTGCTTGCTAAGGCTTCAGCAAATCCTGACAGAGGCAGCCACAGCCTGTGGTTTCCAAGCAGTTCAAGCAGGAAGAAGCTGCAGTACAACCTCAAACCCTAGCTTTAGGACACACAGATCCACCACTCCTCCAGCCATGCTAGGATGCCAGTACACCTGAGCAGTGCTCTGCAAAAGCTTTGGGCTCTGTTGCCTCCCACTTTTCAAATGTTCCTGGTTCCCTAATGATGGTATGGTTCTTCTGCCTTGCATCATATAAGAAATATGCTGCTTACAGAGTCAGGCAGGTGGGTAACCCCTGAGGCAGAGCCCCTTACTGTTCTCCATGGGAATTTTGTTCAGTAGCAAATCTTATGATACCTATTCCAGAAAAAGATACCTTATTGCAAGGCCTGATTCTTCCGCTGCTTAGGGCTTTACAATTGCTTATGATGGCTAAGGGTCTGGTCCTTTAACACATTTAACTGACCGTTACTGTCCTCTAGAAGAAAATTATCAGCTCTGATGGCTTTGGTGGGGAGGAAGGTGTAGTGTTAGTTTGTGACTATTTGCAAGTATCATTTCTCATCACCAGTATTGCACACTGTGTGCTTTTGCTCAGTGCAAGGCAGGAGACAGCACGTGGCTTCAGACTGCATTGAGTGCACAGCCTGTTTTGTAGCACTTCCTACACCACCAGTGCACTCTAAACCATACAGTTTCCTGCTATAAAAATTTCTTTTCCCCAACTTGCAAGGAGCAAACAGACTCCACCTTAGGGGTCAGGAGACTATCTGAAGAGATGAGGAAAGCCTCGCCGTGGTTTCCTGCAGCTGTTGTTGCAAGAATAGACTCGCCTCATCAAGTCAGCATGGTAACTATCTTTTTCTTCTGAGGTCTAGTGATAGCAGCTTTCTCTTGTAACATTTTTGGACTCTTGCACCAGGCATATCAGGCATCTTTGCTATTTCAACAGCATCAGCACAAACAATTTCCTATGCAGTCCTGTTCTGCCAGCTCTAAAAGATGGATGTTTGCTCATTCAGACTCATTAAACTAGATAAATGTTGGCATTGCCTTAGAAAATACCCTACAATTATTAGGCAGCCACAAGATAAATGACCATTAGGTTTGCACAAATCTGCCTGTATTCTGAAAAGGACACTGTGGTTTCTAGCGTAAGGCTAGGAGGATCCAGTGACATGCAGCTTGCAAGCCAAGGGTACACATACTAAGCTATGAACTATCAACTGATCAGCCTGTACAGTTTTGTCTTTCCTCCAAATGTAAGGATCTCAGATATAGGGGAGAAAAGACACAGTGTATCTGAAAAGAGTAAAATATCCTTCATTCTTCCTATAAATCTGCGGATATTTAAGTGAGATCAAGAGATGAGAAGGTCAGTGTCCCTAAAAACAATACGGGAGAGTCCATGAAGGAGCAACTGTATTCCAGCAAACTGTCTCTCACAGGACATACGCCACCACAAGCACCAGCTTTCAGTACAAACCCTTTTCCTTCCAGCACTTGATGCCTTCATGAGTTGGAATACCACAGGGAATCGTACTCATGATTTGGTATGGCAAATCTACCTTTACCTCGAATACAAAACTTTGCTGAAATAAGTGACATAAATTTGCTGCCGGCACTATAACTAGACAACTTTGTTCTGCATAGATGGAAAATGTGGGGAATATGACAGAAGCTCAAGAGACATGGCTTGGTTTGTGAAAGATTCAGATACTTGGAGTCCATTTGAATGCATCATATAGCATTCTCCAATTCTTTCCATCTTGATATTTTATGCCTCTTCATTTTAAGACAGAACCAGCGCATATGTACTGTTTTTTTCCGTGTCGAACCATCCCATCATCCTCCCATGTTTTTCTGGAAAAAACATTGCAGGGAACACCAGCCTTGGCATCAATTAAGCTCCAGGTTCAATAATAAATACTGCATGTCTGATTGCATCCCATTTTTATTCAGATCAGCATCAGGCCTCCATAGAGAGATTATCCTAGATGGCTGCCATAAATATGTGCTTAGCAAAGGTATAATATATAAACAATGAAATAACAGTGGTCAAACAATCCTTCAAACTAAATCTGTTTGGCCCAGGTCAAGAATCAAATATCTGTGACAATTCGCAGTCTATTTAACACCCTTCATTCCAAATTTAAACAGGATTACAGTTGGCTTGATATGTTATTAGTGTTATAAAGTGGCAACACATAAATGACAAAGTAAACCAGTATTTGTAGATACAGATATTTTATACACAACTTAAAAAGTAACAAACTCATTTTTGATCCATTTGGTCTTGAAAGAAAGCGTTCTATTAACACTTTCCTTGTCTGTTTCCCTGTATGTAATGTCATTGATTTTCTCAACTGAAAACGCAGTGCCAATGGGCACAGCTTCTGGGCATGGCCAGTGAGTCAGTATACATGGGAGGCATCAGCTGTAATTTGTGAAAAGTAGCAGCTTATGTTTGGACCAAAATGCACACGAAGCAGTATTTTTCCTGGAGTTTGGTTGTGAAATAACACTGCTACTCAAAAAGTATGGGCAACAGTCTATAGAATAATAAAAAAATCAGCCTGCAAAAGTCTTCAAAAGGCCGCTCAAGTTATTCCATTGCCCCAAGGCAAGATGAATTCTATCTATGTTTTTTCTGCTTGATGGTTATCTAACCTATTGGGATTTTTATCACTGGAGGTCCTTTACAGCTTTCCCAGGCAATTTTTACCAGTGCTTTACCATCTATCTATCTTTACCAGTACAAAAACTGACTTGACCCTTTCTTGTGCTAGTTTATGCCCATTAACTTCCTCTCCTAACTACCAGGGACATGGTTATCAGACTGATCCCTTCCTCTTTGCAGCTGCTTGGTACATACTTCAAAACTATGATTTCCTCTCTCATTCTTCTTTCATGTAGATTAAGAAAGACTGATTTCGGTATTCCATGCAGATCTTTTTTTAATCCCTTAAACCTCTATTTTAGTTCTTCTCCCCTACTGATCTATACCTGCATCCAAAACATAAACCCAGGAGGGTAATGTGAGATCAGAAGGCTCATTTTATGCAGTTGCAAAGCTCTGTCTTTTTACGCCATTCTATAGCACCTGCTTTTTCTCCTCCTTGCAATCACACAACACTGTTGGCTCCTGTTCAGCTGCTTAGCCATGACAGCATCAGACTCTTTTCTACTAAACAGCTACCTACATTATTCTCTGTCATGCATCTGTATTGCTGCCTGTTCAAGTCATCCCTCCTCTGCATTTGCTGCTACTGAACTACATCCCATTTCTTCAGACTGTTTCTTCAATTTCTCTTCAAATTTTAGTCATTCCTCGGCAGATTCAGTTTAGGTGTTATCTACAAACTTAAAATGCATCATCCAGATTGTGTAAATTCTCAACAAAACCAAGCTCCAGAGAGACCTCCACAGAGCCCTTCGCAGGGTAATGCTGTTATGACAAAGGATCATTGATAATGTCCTCCTTCCAATTAGTTTGTCCCTGTCTGGAAGAATGTCATCTTCTTTTTCCCTCGCTTCCTTATGAGTGTGTCATGTAAACCAGAGTCATAACTCCAGCAAATTTAAGGCATAAAGTATTTTAAGTTATACAATACCTTTTAGCTGGTTTTAGCCTTCCCTCCCATAGCCACCACGTAAGGAGAAACCAGACCCTCTGAAATTGGACTTGTTACCAGAAGCAACATGAACTTGAGCTTGTGGTTACACTTTCAGCAGCAATACTGCACAAGTCATCTCAAACCATCTCTGCTCCTGGTCGCTCATTCACACCTTCATACTGCTTAGAGCTGACTGCATGCATCATGCTTCTGTGGGGCAAACAGGATCTGAAAACCAAACCATGCAAACGCCTGTGCAAGTACAGGGAAGAGGCAACATTACAGTTACTGCTATTGAAAAAAAAATTCCTAAATTACACCAATATTTTAATACCAACCCAGAAGTCAAACCTAAACTTCTGAGACTGAATTTCTAGTGATCTAGTTTGGTTACAGATTTCAAAGAGAAACCCAGAGTTGCTTAATCTGTACAAAGGTATTAATTTTGTCAAGAGCCAGGCAAGCTAAAAATGGAAGCATCTTGTGGTGCTCATCACCATCTGCATGGTGGCAATTACTGACCTAAGACTCATGAGAGCACAGCTGCAAGCAAATTCAGACAGTTTCTTTTTACATGCCGGTGAAGAACTATGCACACTGCAAGTTGCAACTGGTGGGCCATGCTGAAGCATTAAGGATGTTAGTGTCTTCATCCAACATAGCTAGATCCTAGATCCAAAAAAGGCTAACCTGTTTAGTCATAGTGATTGTCATGAATCTCATGTCAAACCAAGATAGCAGCTTCATATATTACTTCCTCCTAAGGATAGCGTATGTTGGATCTCTGCAGACTGAGATCAGGAAGTTTGCCATATATGCTTCAGAACATAACACATCCTTCCACATATCTTATTACTCATACAGCACAGCCTACCTGCATGTACATAGGACCCAATCCAGAATGGCATCTTCACACACACTCAACCATAAGCACATTCCCTTTCAAGCCATGGGAAAATTCACACAACTGAGTTTAAAGTCAATGCCAGAAAGAGGATGACTACTTGTTTCTTGCTAATGTGGCTGTCTCCCTGTCATTGAATTAAACAGTAGATCTTTAAATATACTGTTGCATCTAACAGCAGTGACAGAAATATTCATTTGCCTTCTGCTATTTTGGACATGACAGCAACTATTTTTTAATCAAGTTTCCGTTCATAATTGGGCTTCCAACATGCGAGTTCAATGTTCTCTATTTGATTATTTTAATGGTCTCTTATATAAGCCAGCCAAGGCTATTACTTTTATTTCTGTGTGTGAAAAGGCAAAGACTCATGAAATAGCTTACATTCCTAGAGCCTGTTGCCTTTGGGCAGGAGTGCTCTGGATCGTCAACACTGGCAACAATATACAGTACTGTAAAAATAGCATGTACACATGCAGTGCAACAGCCTGGCTAGCCATCTTAGGACAAGAGAAATGCAGCTCAGTCTTATGACCTCAGTAATAGCTGCCTGTACCAGTTTAAATCTCCAGCAGAGAAATTTAAATGAATGTTGATAACTGCCCAAATAGACTCTACCTTCAGTAATGGGATGAATTGTTATTATTATTGCCAGTTTTGTCTATAATAAAGATGGAAGGTCTTTTTTAGTAACATATGGAAAATCATTATAGCCACAGTCCAAAAGTAAGTGCCAGTGGGCAGTGTGCTGTTGACTCCTTTCAGTATGTTGCTTCATCACTTCACCCATGACCTGGAGGAATAATTTCTCCTTCCACAGCATAGCAGCGGTTTAGTTTCCATGCTCATTAATGTCTGGTGCCTCTTACAATTAAAGTTCTCGGCAAATCCAAAAGCCGTAAAACATCTTAATGTCTGTGAAATTCTATGTCTACCATGACCATGTGGTACTGAATTCTCAATTTATGTTAGATTCGCTAAATGAAATGATACAACTCATTTGGTTTTGGAAACAAATTTGAGACATGGGATACTCCATCTGCCATGAAAAAGCCCAGAGAGAAAATCATACTGTATTGGCAGAGAAAGACATGGACAATATGATTAGAGCCCAATATAAATAGTCTAACTTCAAAATTCCTAAAGATAATCACGCTCACATCCTCCATGAACCAGAGCCAGCTGCAAAGTTTACAACTCCCATGAAATATAAAGTTAGGGAACATCTGAATCTGTGGGCTCAATTCAACCCCATAATTAGAACTATTAAATCTTTCACACTTCCAGCTTTTAAAATTTTACCAGGTGTCAGTTAGACATAGAAGGGAATAGGGCTTAGACATGACCACCACCAATCTGGCTGTTCCCCTTCCACCTGTACCCCTCCCCAGTCAGCTTTGAATTGGCTGGGCAATTTCAAGTTCAGAAGCTGGATAGACATCTCAAAGATCAAGTTTTGTAAAAAAACTGTGGCTAAAAGATTTCATTTAGTGCTCTCCACTTGAGGAAAAGCAGGCAGAAACCATCAGCAGTAAGTCCACTTGACATCTGGGCAGTGAACACATACACCCTTCTGACGTAGCATGGTGCCGTATCACTTGCTCAGTTAGGGTATCTAGGAGTACCTAGGGAGGAGGGAAGAGCAAAAGGTGTTGAAAGGTTACATATCCATAGAAAATGCTGGCCCTCCTAACTCTACTGGTCATGAACCAAATTCGTTAGCAAATTTATAATTTAAAAAGATGAACAATCATAACCACCTTAAAATGGTATAGATTGAATGACTCTCCAAAACTCAACAAATCAAAGCAACTTTTTAAAAATTTTTAATAAAGGAAATCTCTACTTAAAATCAAGACTGGAAGATTTTTGCCTTTATTGTTTTTGAAAGACTACCTCTAGGTTCCAGACAGAAATAATTCAAGGAAGTCTTACATAAGAGATCTGATTAGGTGATCCCAGCAGTCCTCTCTGTCTTCAAAACCCATGAATCTGCTTCCAGACACAGCATAAAAATCAAGAAACTGAGTAGCATAAAAATTGTCTTGAGGATTCTTATCAAGAAAAACTGGTTTGCATATTTATAAGTCAAAGCACATGCAGAAACATGGTAAATATCAAACAACTGAGAGATTTTAATTAAAAAAAAAAATCAAAATTGGAGAGTGGAGACAAGTTCATATGCTGAGAGGATGTATAGGCCTCCAACTTTTTCAAATAATCCTCTTGGTTGCCTTTACTTCAAACCAGGCTACCCACTGCTTTATGCCAGCATACCCCCATTTGTACCTGTCCCTTCCAATGAACTTAATGTTCACTTAAAACTTGACCTTTTGTGCAGGTACTAAGAGGGTCCACTGTGATTGGTATGTCGGTGTTCACACACCATCTGTTATTTCAAAGGAGAAATAAATGCTTTCTTCCCATATGATCTCTGAAGTCTGACCAGAACCTGTAGTTACAGCAGACATTTGCATTGAGGTGTAAGGTCAGAAATAGCATGCCTTGAACGCCCACCCCTTCCTGATAATGGGGCAGTGATTCAATATATCCACACACTGTTATATGGAAGGAAAATACATTGTGAATGAGTATGGATGTTACTAATCCATGGAAAAACATGAGACGGGGGTAAACCTTGTCCTTAGTATGCCTACTTGAGGAAAGAACAAAGTCTACTGTAAATACAGAGCTGAAGATGCCATTACAGCTGAAGGTCTAGGAATTCTTCTTGGCAGTAAGTTCCTATATCGCTAATATAGATGCAAGGCTACACATGCCCAATTTATTTTTCTTTTAATTTTTTTTTCAAAATTCTTCCTTGTCAAGCCATCTGACCTGTTTAGAACAGGAAAAAAGGGTAAACAGAGCAAGATATTTTTAGCATTCCTGAAGGACCTTCTTCAAAATGTCATTCATTATAGAGCTATGCGAAATCATCTCTCTGGACACTTACTCCAGAATCTAGGACAAAGTGAACGACTTCAGCCACAGCCCACCCCAGAGAAATACTGCATTCCCTGCTCCAGCATAATGCATTCAATTCAAATTGGTTTGTTCCTCAGCCAAGGGACACAGCAACATAATTTACTATTTCCCTTTTGAATATCCAACACAGAATAAATCTGATCTGCTGGGGAAGTGTTTTGAAAGTCTAGCCTGAAAGCATATCATCCATTTCCTGGAGCTTCCTTCCAAAGATTCACCAGCTAATTTTACACCATTGCACCCACAAAGCCTTTAGAAAAGGCAGGTGGGAGGGAGGGAATTAAATGGTTTACAAAGCATGAACAACAACAAAAAAGCTCTAAAAATTGAGTCAACAGTTTATATTCATTACCTTTTTGTTACAAAGCACTTGCAATGTTGCATCCTGAAAGATAAGACTGTCAGCTTGAAAATATCATTCTAATAATTCTTTTCTTATATAACATTTTGTCCTAATCTCTCACAGCACTTTAGGAATTTCAAAGCAAATCTCTACTTGTAAGTGGGAGGAAATACAAACTGAATAGTATTGTCTAGCAATAACATGACTCATCTTTCTCTATTATCCTCTTTGTTTCTTTCAGGGGATCAGTTTTTCTGTCTATCCAATATTTTACAGGCATTGCTATGTGGTGAACTGCACACAAGGAAAAGTAACATTTGGGTTTGTATTGCCTACCTGTGGTCTTCCTCAACTCCTCCCAGTCAGCTGTATGTAAATTACACATAATGGCATCACTCAAAAAAGCAGTAGTTTGTCTCTTCAAATGCTGCACATACAGCATATCTGTATAGTTCACCCTAGTGGATGCTCTTTACCATTAACAACAATTTCTTAGGGACAGGCACCTATAAGCATGGACACATCCCTCCAGAATTAATGACAGGAGGAACTCACTGTGGGACTTGTGGGAAATGTGGGCAATGTAGGGAGGGACCTACCTCTGAAGCCCACTCCCTTCCTCTTTGGATCCCACTGGGACAGTCATGGGTGCCCAAGACCTGGGACTGTGCAAGGGGACAGAAAAGAGGCAGAACACACTGCCCTCAGCCTCTCAGGATTATTCAGGTGTAGGATGATGCAAATTCAGCATTCAGTGATGCTGCTTCCCCAGTCCACAATAAGGCTCTGATGTCCAGTGAAACGTATGTAAGTAGAAGTTGGACATTTAGTACCTTTTAGGATCTGCAACTAAGCTTTTGGTCTATTTGTAGTTTTCTGTACTGTGAATGTTTAGATGGTTTACAGAAAGGGACCAGTTTTCAACACAATTAAGTGGGCAGACCTAGACAGGAATAGTAGTGCAAAGAAGAAAAGCTCTCATATGGGTAACAAAAACAGCTGTGATGAGGGCACTCCAACAATGGCAGGTCAACTGTACTTCCCTTTTATTCAGTATGACTCAGCTACCCGTGTCTGACATTCACAGCAGAGAGGTCTCACGTCGCCAAAATTTGGACAGGAAAAAAGAACAAATGCAAATATTTTATTCAGAGTCATACTAAAGATTTTGCCAGAAAAGTGTATGTCACTGCTTTTCTCCTATGAGGGAAAGGGGGAGAAAACCAAGAGAGAATTATAATACTTAACTAACATATACCCCTGAAGGAGGGTGCAGTACTCAATTAATCCATTCATTCACTGTGAAGGATGTGTAAAATACTGATGTGGAGCTTCTCAACCATTCACTTTATCCATCTTTAATATTATTCCACTTCCAATGTCATTTATCCTTCATGTTTTCTGGAATTTTCTATTTGTTCCTCATTTCCTTTCTTTAATTCTTTACTCCTCCTTTATTTTACTTCTTACATTTCAAGAGGGTTGAGAAAATGGACCCAGTTTAAAAAGCCTTTCACTTATGTTTTCAGTACCTCCCTATGTATTTGATGACAAGTATGGGAACAAGGAAGCCTCATGTCACTATTACCATCCACCTACAAGAAAAAATATCACCTGCTCATCCTCAGCCCTGTGCTTAAAAATTGATTGGTGTCTAGTGAAATCCAAAATCCTCCATTGGGACCTAACACTCTTTGTAGAGCACATCAGAATAAATTAGTGTCAAAGATGGCAATTCAGACAAAAAGTGAGATGCAAGAAGCCACCCAAGTTAGCCAAGAGGAAATGCTAAAAAGGAGGTGGTGCTGATCATCTGTAAAGGGGATTCACAGCCCTGAAATGCCTATAGCCAGTAGGAAACTATACCTGCCTTTTATCAGAAATTACAGTAGGAAACTACACCTGCCTTTTATCAGAAATTACAGTAGGAAACTACACCTGCCTTTTATCAGAAACTACAGCTGATTAGCACCATTACCACAGCCCAACAGAGATGGAACAGTCCTCCTCCCACCACAAAGGGTTAATCGTGAAAATATTCTTAAACCTGTTAAGATACTTAAGGGGGGAAGGAATATCAGCCAGAACACCTTAAAAATATTTAGACAAGATTCATTCTAGCTGGCAGGGACTGGTTGAATTTTCTTTAGAAAGCTTCAGCAATTTCAGATGTCTCCAAAAGCTCAAAAGAGAACAAAGAGTGCAAAGCCTGTAGGTGAGAGAAGGTGGAAGAAAATCCAGGGAGTAGAAGAGTAATAGCATTGGAGGACACCAGCAACTATGACCTGTTAGTATCTATCTGTGTATCGTATAGGTCATGAAGCAATTTGTAAGCAAATCTACAAAAGTCATTTCCCAAGTCTTGAACTGAAAAGGCCACCAGGAACCCTCAAAGCCATGTAATCGTACATGTCAGGCCATTTCCAAACATTTTATTTTCACTTATTCAGGCAGTATGCCACTGTGGACAGCTCAGAAACTGTTGCACCGAGCACCAGCAGGCACCACAAGCTGAAAGAGTGCAATGGGGTAAGAAACATGGCCGCAGATTTTCCAAGAAGAAATGAAGTAAAATTAATTTAATTTCTTCTGTTGACTGAGTAACAAGGTATATCTATAAGAGGAAGATAGTGTATGCACATACCTTATATGTACGCACACAAACACCGGCTCTTGTGAGATCTCACTTGAGCCTGTTAGTATTCTCATAAACAGATTAGGGAAATAATTATGTCTCAGACACAAAGCTGGTTGGGAAAAAAAGCCACTAGTACTAAAAATGTGAACCAGACCAAGCTACAGAGAGGCTGCTCAGCCCAAGCCGCCCCCCCCCTCCCCCCCCAGCCCCAATCAACCTGGAATAATTCAACTGAAACAGTTACCCTATCCTAGAATATACCATGCAGGTGCAAAACACCATCTGCCATATATTTTGAAGGAACTTTATACATCTGATACCTCCCAGTTGAGTGGAAAGGTTGTGAGGTTCCACATTTGGGCATTTGCAAGAAGCACAAAAGAGAAGCGTTCCAAGTCCTGCCTGAATCCCTCTATGCTGAGCCTTTGGCCATTAGCTCTTCCTGTCCCAGGGGCTGAAGCATCCAGCTGGGTGACAGTTTCTCCTAGATGTTTTTGTTGGGGTTTTTTGTAAACTCTGTTTAAATGTTTATTGGATTCAGGGCTATACCAGATGTGCTTTTAAATGTCTGGGGCACTGTTTGTAATCTGATCAAAGCTTAGTTTTAAGAATAGATACTCAGGCAATGATCCTAAAGCGGCTTCTGCAACAACTTAGGATCAACCAGTTTTAGAAGGGTAAAAATTATCCTGCAATCAGGTATTCTTTTTACTTTATATCAAAGAACCACAGAAAGTTTACACACTTATTTCCAAATTAACATTTTAAATCACGCTTTGCAGTTCCATGTCCTCCAAATTATATAAGTAGGAAATAAAAAAGCAGAAAAAAAATATATTTTGTACTAAGAGTTATATTTAAACTCCAGCTCTCCTAAGTAAAGCTACAGATTATACTTGATTGCTATGCAGCACTGTGTATGTTATTATGGCATCTCATGAGCTATGGATACAACATTAGTATCTATCAGCTGTCAGAGCTTCTGCAGATCTTGCTAAAATCCAGGACTGCTTTCAGTTCCCCCAGCTTTGTAAAAGAGAGTACACGCATCTGGTGTTGTGTGTGCTGCATATACGAAGTTCATGGCCAAGCCCAGCATTCTTTAAACAGGAAATTCCTAGGGACCAAATCTCAAAGCTGCTATTCAGCCCTATATTGTGCCAAGAGCCTTTTCGATTCCAGCACGGTCCTACAAACCAAAACAAGAATTGTCTCTCATGAAATTCAGGGTTCAGCTCAATGACTTAAGATTACTTATTTTCCTTAAGTGAGGGCTGGTCCAGGGTTTGATTCTCTGACTAAGACAAAAAAGTTAAGCCATTTGGAACTAACGTAGTCAACAAGAATAAAAATTAAACACAATTTGTCTTTCCCTTTTTCGTGATACGGTCTCAAGCAAACTGGTATAGCACAGCTTTGAGCACAAAGCAAAGCAGAGAACTACGCTAGGAGGAAAAAGTACATATGTCTAAGATTGTATCTTGCGGAAAAATCTTTTAACCCTACTATACCACGTAGCTGACAATCAACTCAACTCAAACGTATGTTGACCAGTAACTCTGGTGTTCATCATTGCTCAGTCTGCTATGTCTCATACCTCCTCTATTACAGTTATTCTTTCTCTATAACAATTGTACAGATTACTCACCAATCTCGATGTCAAAGGGATGAAAGTAGTGACTTTCAAAATGAACTTTTATCTAGAAGTAGATGAAAACTTTCCAGGAAAATTCAAAATCTACCATTTTGCAATAGATTTATCATACTCCTAGCTGACAGACTCTTCAAGCATTGATAGCAATCCAGGAGACATTACAGTAGCAAAGACAACATACTGATAGCAGAGTCAAATTTGCACTGAATGGACATGAAACATGAATGATGGTTTTCAAATCTCAGCAAAAGTTTCACAGTCTTCAGAAAGAATGTGAGTCAACACTACAACTACATTAAAATCCAACCTCCTAACTACATCAGAGACAAATTTTGAGTCAATCTTGCAGATTTGTCACATCTCCAGAAAAAAAAGCAATTAATTAGTCACTCATTCTTTTATTTACTATGCTTAGAAAACAAGGGACAGTGCCATTTCTTGTGTAAGTAGTTAGAGAAACTCCTAGACACTAAAACTACAGAGCCAGTCTCTGTTCCAATATACATTTTATACAATCCCTTACAGATCATAGACCTGTGTGGGGTATAGTGTGACGAAGACACGAGCAGCCACTGAAAAATCTAGAGTGACCTGTAACAAAATAGTATTCAAAGATTGATCATAGAGCTTATAAAGAAATATTTCAAAAATACTATTACTGACTCGAGAGTTAGATAGCAATTTTCATTCCTTCTGCCTTCCTAGGGTGATACTATATAGAATTTAGAGAAAATTTATTGTCATACAAGCATGAGTAGGTTTGTGTTTAGCCATTAATCTCTGAAGACCTCCAGCAAAGTGTTAAGAAACTGGATATTAGCAATTGCATTCAGTGCTGATCACTGCTCATTTCAGATACCTGAAGTGACACCCAGGTTAAACATGCCCAGAGAACAGGGTGGCAAGTATGAGTAACTGAACCTGTTTTATGCCCTCCTCTCTTCCCTCTCTTCCCTCTCCCCCCCCACCCCAAAAAAAAGAAAAATTGGGAAATCCAGTAACAGACACAGAGGGAAATTTTGACACTCTGAGTTTTGAATAAATACAACGGACCGAGGGGATCTGGCCCAGCTTCGTGCTCTGTGCACCTTCTCACACAGCCCTTATCAGCTACTTCCATTTGCAGGTAGCAGGAGCACAAATACCCTGAGGTGTAAAAACAGCACAGAAACTGAAACAAAACAAAACAAACAAACAAGCAAACAAAAAAGTACTGAGATCAATCACTCAGGAAAGAGAAAACAAAGACTACGTCTGCAGGTTTTGTTTTTCTGCAGTCCATCTACATTGGATATTGTAAAGGCTTTGCACTCCAATTTCAGGGTCTTTCTTCTCTGGACCTCTTTTGCTCCACCACTCCTTTATTCCACTCCATTCCCACCACCGTTGGGGTTCTGAGTAAAAGGCAAACAATTCCTATTGTCATTTTCTTGTCCTGCATTCCTCTAGCACAGTATATCCACCTTCTCAATTCTTGATGGAGCTCTGATTCATTGGAGCAGCAGCTGTTCTTTACTGCTTGTTTTAGAAAATACTAAGGACTCCACTTCTAAGCCCAGGGTTCAAAGAATCCATTTTTGCCTCTAATCTTCAAATTTTATGCATCAGGGTCCATGCTACAAATTTAACTGTACTTCTATGCAGTTATTTCTCCTGCATCTTTCAAAATCCCTTTCAAATATCCCCATACAAATAAAGCAGTAATAAAATCAGTTCTCTCTAAAAGGGCACTTAACCGCAGATGCGCTACAGTGACTGTGAATAGACTTTAGGTAAAAAATTTCGGTTTAGTTCCCATTTAACCAAAGCTTACTTAGATCTAGACCACTTTTAGAATTTATACTGAAGACACCTTCCAACTCAGAGGTCTAAATTAAAATAGATTATGCTGGTCTGTTTGACACATAGCTATAGCCTAAGAGAGTGTGACGTAAAGTTCATTGGACTTCCAACAGGAAAGCTTTCTTGTAGAGGAACAGAAGTATACAAAGACTCATAAAAGCATTAAGTCTAGCTTTTTGCTTTCTGTCAGTTCTTCTAAACTGTGCTATATCACCTTTGCAGTGGAATTTTATGTGGTTTTTTATCTATAGGATCAAATGTCAGAAAATCTATTATGTTGTAGCTGACAGTTCCATAAAATCATAGTGTCATTTGTTTGGGGAAAAGTTTTTCTTCAAGTGTAACAAAAGATTTTAATCACAGTTTTACAGCAACTCTTGGACTTTACAGCACATGTTAAGGGAGAGGCTTGGAGGCTTGAAGCGACATTGCATTTGGTTGCCAGTCAGATTAGAAGTGGCAGGGAGGTTTTCATGATGTTTTTGCAGACAGAATAAGAACTCATCAGACTTGGGAGGTTCCAGTATACATATACTGTAGCAAAGTGTTTTATTAGTTTGCAACATCAGATTAGAAGCTATGAATTAAGTTTTCATATTTGAATTGCAGAGACAACTAATTCATCTTAGGCCTTCTGCCTAGTCAAGGAATTAATAGTCCAGTGCATCTGCACAGAAGAGAAAAAAATTCAATAGACCCTGACAATCAAGAGGGATCTGACCCAAAAGCTGGCAGTCTTGCACCCAAACATGTCTACAATAAAACATGAACCAGATCCCTGAAAATGTAATGCTGCTCAGAGAATATACCCTACCTAAATCCCTTCTTTTACTGTGGTTAGTCTCCTGTGCTTCAAAGAAAGACCAGAGAACCCAAAAAACACATATCAAATAATAACTTACCACGGGGAAGTTTTTTTTTCATGACCCCACAGATGACAAGTGAAATCCCCAAAGCATGGCATTATTAACCAAGCATACTTTTCTCTTTTTTTCTTCTTTAATAAGCGCCAGCAGGAGACATCTTTGCATCGGATGTGATAGAAAGTTGAGGTTTAAAGTCAGACCACTCAGGAACAGATGTTTCCTAGGGGAAAGCTATGCACAAGGAATGAGATTCTCAAAAGGAGCCAAATGATCATTGGGTGCCCTTCCATGGTAAGTGGTAACACTGTAATCATCATTAGTAATGCTACAAACCCAGACTCCTAATAGGACAAACTTGAGTTAAAGCTGTCTTTGTTCCAGGATCCTTATGTCTGAACTCCATCATTACAAAAAAACTCATGAAACTCTGAAGAGGGTAATTTCTTAGGTGGAAAGCACCCCACTGCCACATTCCAGTCTGGTAAGTAACGGTAACAAGTCATCCTTGCTTCTAAAAATGTCTCTTCAAACATAGCCTGACCCCAAGTTTTAAATTAATTTTAACTATGGTAAAATACAATTTTAACTGCTATTCTGTTTTGGAGATCCTGTGTGCAAAAGAGTAGTGCACAGTGATGAACTTTCCAATTAAGAATTGTTTAGTAAATGACCTAATTTAAAACAAGCTTATTTCTACACTTTTAAATTCATCCCATATTCAAAGAGTGGATGCAACATTTTGGAATAAGACTTTATAAATAAAAGTTGAATCACTACATGAAGTACAAAATTGAAATCAGCATTGACCACAGATCTGAGATCAGCTCTCGGCAACACAACAGCTGCAGATTGTGGTTCTCATCATGTCCTCTAGAGTACTTTTCCAGATGCTTCATTGCATCAAACTGGAAAATCTGATTTTTTGTTAATTGTACTTTTAATTTTAGAGAATGTTATGGAGATAATTTCTTGCTATAATTTTACAATAACAAAATAGCAGTTCAAAAACTGGCAGCTCCTGCATGTCAAACATTAGCAATTACTTGGAAAAGTCAGAATAGCCAGACATGTAGATCTTCAGCATTTTTAAGGCTCCTTTGCACAACTTAATTAGCACAACAGACACTTAAATCTGTCCTAAAGCTGACAATGCCTCACGCATTTCCTTAACAGAGGGCAGTGCAAGTTCAGCTATGTTAGGCCACACCAGCTGCCTGGCACACCAGTTAGGGCACAGAGCACAATTAGAGAAATACGGTGACCCTTCTTCACTAACAGGGAGTCTACGCTGTACCAGGGCCAGGATGACCTGGCAGCTTCTGCAACCGAATAGGGTAGAAAACAGGCGGAGAGGCATAGGGAAAAAAAAAGAAATCCCACTGAGCACTGCTGCAATACACCTGGCCAAATGCCTTTTCTCTCGGCAGGTTAATATCTTGACCACGCGCTCTGCATTAGCAGCAACAAGATTTAACTTGTCACCTCTGTCCCTCTCCTGCACAAGCAGAAATGTTTTTAAAGGCTTACTGCCTTTGTTGATTTTGTGCAGGTAGGGCCACTATGGAACTCCCACCTGGATTCAGATGAAAGCCACTTCTTAAAGCAAACCTGCTAGCTCTGATATTGTTGAAAGCCTCAGCAATACAGTAAGACCTTTTTTAAATAATGTGGCTGTTTGACTTCCAGGTATTCAAATGAAGATTTTCTGTCAATGACCTCAGGGACAGACAGAATTCCAAACCATGCACCAAGGCCAAGTTCTGGGTCTTCACTTCCCCACCACTCTTTCCCAGTCAGACATTTTCCTCTCCCTCTCAGAAAAGCTGAAGTACTGACACTTCATTACTCTTCAGAGATATGCAGGTAGTCCAGATATTCCTGAGTAGCTGCAGTCAGTCACATTGTACAGTAGCCCATAAAGCTGTTTTGCCATAAATTACCAAAACCACCCTGTACCTTTAGTGGGAAAAGCAACTACTCTTTTTTTTTCCCCATGTAGATACACACCCCTCTTAGAGCAGAGTAACAGCTGAAGCAGCAGAGTGGATGCCCTACACTCCTTTGTTATATGGAAAGCCAGTCAGAAATCAGAATTTGTTTTGCAAGGAGAGAAACAAAAGAGATTCCAAGCAATAGGCTAAAGTTTTTAAGCTTTCTAGAAAGATCTGAATAAAGTTAATTTATAGCCATAAAAATACATCACAGTACTAAACGTGTATTATACATTAAAACAGTAAGGCATTAAAAATATTCTCTAGCATTTTAAAGATAAACTCTAAATTAAGACATTTCAAAGGATGGAAAGGAACAAGTTTTCCCTAGTGAAAAAAAAACAAATGCTGATGACCTTTATGTTCCTATGAAATACTACAAATTCAACAGAACTGCATTTCTGAAAAAAGAAATACTTCAAATGAATAATTTTTCATTACTAGTTCCAATAATCCATTACACAGTAACATCTAGAACCTTTAGCTGAGATCTGCAGGTTCTGCAGATCACTGTACAACAAAACTGTGCTGGTCCTGAAAACAAGCTCTCACGTTTCCACCCGAGTTTTGCCAAAATCCTATGATAATCTCACATTTTATACACATAACTACTTCACCACTTCAGGACTGTTTTCCTAGCTATAGTATCCATACTTTAGGTAAAACATATACAATAAATGGTAACCTGTATCTTCCATCACAGTCACTTCTGAGGTCAGAGTTCTCTCCATTAGCTTAAACTAATCTTGGCCAAACAAGATGAGCCTGTGGCACTAAAGTGGGTGGTTGTACTTTCATTGCCCCTTTTACCTATGCCTTTCTGAAACAAGGAGCCTGAACATGCTGAACATTTTGCTTTTTACAGCAATAAAACTGCTCTGTCCTTCTGCTATACTTTGGCACGAATTATTCTTCAACTCCTGCAGCTGTAACAGGAATTAATTATCTGCAGGTTTGTGTTCATTTGATCAGAGGCCCTAGTCCACCCATTCATACTGATGGTATTTAAAACACAGTGTCTCAGCTAACAGCCAAGGACTCTGAAGGACAAGGTGAGAATCAAGCATTATGTACAAAAAGGCTTGTTTGTCTTTAGCAGCTGAACTAACCTGTTCCTGGATTTATTTCACTTTTTTGTTTTCAATTGCTATATGTCTTCTGAAAATCCAGGCTTTCTGATTCACTCTGCAGTGTTACATTGACCAACACATCAGTGCAGTGGATGTCGGCATCACCATGCTCCTGGAGCACTGCCAGTGCTGGACAAAGCATCCAAAAGCAATGGGGACCACTTTCCTCCTCAGAAGGTTTTCATTTTAATATTCTTTAAGGTGCTGGTAATAAAGCTAAGAGGTCACTGCAGAAACAAAGTCCACCATCAAATTCAAGCTTTTAAAACAGGTGGATCCAAGCCATATAGCTTAAATAGTGACTTAAGCTTCTACAAAATTAAGCAGACAGATTCTATTATGTATTTTAATTTTCTCGTTATTAAAGCAAGGAGGCTAGCCAAATTTTCAGCAGGCAGAGAGGAAGTAATTTCACTGTGGTCTTTTAATGCCCATCTCAGTTCGAAACCATCTTACTGGTTCTAATGAAATCATAGCTGTGCAAGACCTGGACCAGCAGAGAATCAGGCTCTGGCATTTTGCTTTGGGACATTTTAGATCTAAGAGTGAACTGTAAAGCTCAAATCCAAGAGTTATGTTTGTATCTACACTCATTTCATTTTTCTTTTGTTACTTTTTAAAGCTATTAAAAAGGGCTCTAATACATACCATAAGCAAACAAGTCGCAAGCCAGACTAATTATATCACTCTTGCCCTTTGCTTAGAGCATCTCTAAATTCCAGTCATCTGTTTCTAATTCAAGTACATTTCAATTTCCTCACTCAATATGAGGAGCAGCAGCACTAGTGCTCACCAGGGGCCCTCGCTAATGGCAAATAAGAGTCAGGAAAAATTGTGGTGCTCTACTAAGCAAGCTGGCCCAGCAGTCCTCAGCATGGGCCTTCAGTAATACCACTTGGGTCCAGCACCCAGCAGCTCGCTAAGTACAGGGTGAGTAGCCCATATAGGTGCTGTTGTTAGTGAATATAATTTTAATATCAGCTGCTATCTTTATGGTGAGATTAGCCCCCCCCAAAAGTGAGTGTTCAGCACTTCAGGGAAAAAAAAAATAAATCAGTTTTCCCCTCTTTTTCTGTTATTACTTGCTAGAGAAAGCATGCCAATCAATAGACATAGCATCTCCATCAGTTGTTGACCTGCTTTGATGCATCTTTACTAGCAGAAAAATATTTTGAGCCCTGTAAGATGCTATTCCTAAATGTCTATGCATGGAACCTATGGAGATGAACACCAACATAGGAGGCTATGGGACTGGAGGGGGAAAGGAACACAGCTGTGTGGCTATCAATCTATATTACTCTATAGCTCACATTGCACAACAGTTTCTTTTGTTTCAGGATAATAGGATAAAATGCAATGACCTCCAAAGGGGTTGTGTAGGTTTTTTTCTCCTTGGTGGAAAAAAAAAATACAAAAAATTTGTATTTCTATTGTCTAGTTAGAACATGAAGCTGTGCCTAGCAATATTTCCCACTTTAAGAATATGTTACTTACGATAGACCTTTGAATTTTTTTCAAGAAGAATCAGTTCACAAATAAAAACATGATGCAGGTGAGGGAAAACTAATGTTTCTCAGACTTGCTCTGCGGACTGGAGTTGACAAAAGACTGCCCCACATGTAAGCCTGGGATGGGCTTTCCTGATAGGATATGTAGCTGCAAGAACAAAAAGTACAATGTGCTTATTGCAGTGGGAAACTTTGGACAACATGGAGAGAAGAAAAACTACTAATCTATTCCAAATAATACTCTTTATAGTTATTAAAAGTTTCACTTTTTAAAAATAAATGTCCCCCAATTGTGATATTTTAATAAAAGTTCGTTAGGGGAAGTTTTGGTTGATTTTGCATTTACTCTCAGAACTTTGTTATTTTGCATTCAAGTGTAAATTAAGAGGAAATAATTAACTGAATCAGGACTGTTCTGAATTGGGGTCCCCCTAAGATTTTTTCAATGAGATCTTTTAGTCAAAACACTTAAGAATAGAAACAACATCTGCAGCAAAAAGGGCAGAGAGAAGGCGGTACTTTCTTCATGCTTCAGCAGCTCTGTGATTTCCAGATAACCTGGGTGAACCAGTCATAACTTTGCCAATTAAAAGTTGAATTTTAAAAAACCATTTTGTTAAAATATTGCTGCAGAGTTCTAACAAGGGAAACTTAGGCAAAATGAGCTAAGTCCAGCACTCACATTTATTAATATCATATACTTTATCCAGCCAATTTCTCAATCAACCATAAACAGCTAAATCTCAAGCATTATTCTTAACCACGCTTCTCACAGAGGTACTGAAATCCTAAACTGAAATCCTATGAGCTTTTTTTTTTTTTTTTGGGGGGGGGGGTGTATATTAACATAACCTCTATGGCCCATACCTAAAAACAACTTCACACAAAATCGGAGCCATGTGCAAAACCTGCCAAGCCCAGAATGAAGAGGGACACTCTCAGCTTCTCTGAGTGGCAGCAGATGTGAAGCCCTGGCAGTACAGCCTCCAGTCAAAGCATTAAAAGGGGTCTTAATTCACATTTGCTGGCAGATTTAGGTGAGTGGGCTACAGAGACACCTCCAGTTGACTGCTGCCTCCCATCTACCCACCACTACAACATCCCCACTGACAGCAGGCGCAGCTAAGTAGGATACATACACACTCCTAAATCACTGTTTGCTTCTGGCACAGTAACATAAACAAAAATTAGTGGGTATACCATCACAGTGACTTATTTCACACTCTGCATGCAGTTATCAGCATTCAAGTAATCTCCCCATTCAAAAAGGGGTTGGAAAGAGAGAGAGCTCCACCCTTATTGCTGGCCTGTGCTCCCACAAAAAGATCTCCACACAGTAAGGCAGGTTTCTTCAAAAGGCGGGACAATGCCCATATACATGGATTTGTAAGAATACAGGTAATGTTGCCACCTAGTGACTCCTGCCATAGCAATATTGGCAGGATTTTGGTTGGGCAATATCAAGTATCCTCAGCAGCTATAAGGCTTTCTTCAATCTGGGGGCTATACTGTGTAAGTTCGAAGGTTGCAACCTTTTCCATATCATAGCCTACTATAATAAGGACTATTCATAAAAAAATAAAATCATTTTAGGGTCTGTCTTTGCCTCTAGCTTCTAGAAAAGCAGTTTCAACCCTTCTTCAGCTTGCTTATGATCAAGCATGGAAACCTACAGCTCAATAGTTTTGTTCTGTAAGTTCAGTGATTTTCCTGACACTAGGCTGTTATCTTGCACCACCTACTTAGATTGCTACAAAACAATAATAATTACATTTTTGTTAAATTCAGCTTGCAAGGTGCAAATGGATTGAAAGAATGTAAGATATCCAACAGCATTCTTGTATCATGCAAGCAGAAATATCCTGCAGCTGTGCTACATCTCCAACACATTAGCCAAGCTTTGATGAAGATATGCTCCAAGACAGTCTCCTCAATGACAGAAAAATCTCTATCTGTCATCTAACCTGTTGCAGATATGGCAAGTCAAGACTGTGCCTTTCCTAATGCAATTGTGACAGAGCTGTGATCAAGTCTGAAGCATTTAGCAATCAGCGCTTTTGTCTATACACCACAGAAGATGCTTCCCTTTTTCCAGGGAGTTTGGTGCAGAGCTCTCTGCAGAGGTAATCTGAGGGAGATGCCATCTCAAGACATTTGGTTTGTTTAGTGTGTTTTTTCTCTATTCAGTTTTTTCAAACTGAAAGAGTGGTAGTGGTTTCCCTTCAACAGGCCCATACTGGAGGCTTCTGGGCAAACAACCCAAAAACATACAACATCAGGAAAGAATTTAGTAGGAAAGCATGACCACCACGCACACGAACAGGTGAAGTGCTACAGATAGAAGCATGAAGGTTAGCTGTAAAAGAGGTGGTTGGGCTTGGTTACAAATAACTGAGGGGAGAGCAGAAACAGAAGTGAACAAAATTAGAGAGGACAAAGAAAAAATAGTAAGACAGGGAAGAGAATCAAAGAGAAAGAATGTGCACTCTTGGACAGCAAGAGGAAAAGTGCAGCTCTGAGTAGCCAGGAGACAAGCAAGGCAAGGATCCAAGAGCAAAGAGCAGTTAAAATTAGTTCAGAACAGAGAAACACCTTTGACACTTAAGAAATTTGTTAATGCCCACTATTGGGAGTGAAATTAGCAGATTTGAATGATGCTGCTTGATTCTGTGTGCCTCACGCTGACAGCCAGCACTCACAGGTCTGTTTGACAGATTAGTCAATAGTGCGTGCACTGCAGACACAGCTTGTGCTAGGTATGATTTTAAGATAAAATAGTTTGGAACAGGCTCAGTGCATCACTTTCATATCATTTTTGCACTTGAATAACTTTAGGAATGTCAGCCGCATAACTTGGAAAATTGAGAAACCCTGACAACGCCTCCATTTCAGTTGGTCTAGCTAAAACAACTCAATGCCTTGGGAAATTGGTCTGGTCTTTTGTGTCACCTGGTGTTGCCACTGGCCTCCAGCTCTCCATTAGCTTTTCTCATGCATTCCAAGATTTACTATGTTATTCTCAGTGAAGTTTGTTCCACAGTTTGTGAGCACACCAGTGCTCTCACTCATATGCACACAAGCCCAGAAAGGTCAGAAGTCACAGATGTTTTGCAAAAAACATAGAACCCATGACTTGCATGAGATCTGCATCTTACTCATAATGCAGAGAGAAGCATATACATCCTACATATGGAATGTATCACATTTAACTAATTTAAAACATGATTCACGTTTCTCATTTTTGCACAGCTCATCCCAGCTATATAGTGGCTGCTATCATACTGCTAACATCCAGCTTAAAAAAAAACCAAAAAAACAAACAAACAAAACCCCAAACTACAAAAAAAGCATATCACTACAAAGTACTGTTCCCCATAGATGAAACCTTGAAGGCATAACCAATTAAGAATGTACCATTTCAGAATAGAAAAGACTGAACAATGCAGAACACTCATCTAGCACTTGTATTATATGTATAGCAGGCATGCCTAGGTCTCATTTATGGGCTGCCACCCATATTGATGTTTATATAGTGCAGACTCAAGCAAAGAATTGCTGCCTTAGAAAACTTACAGCTTAATTCTCCTACCGATCCTCAGGTCAACTCAGCCATAGCAAGTAACAATGACACATTCTGAAAGAAGAAATGGGCTCCTGTAAAGACAAGACATGACAGAGCTTTAAAATGCACTGAACTCACCTTCGGACAGAGTTAAGAATGCCTTATGAATGCTCTAACTTAGCCTGAATTTTTGTAGTAGCATTTCACTCCCTATGCCTTCCAGTTACAGCTTGAAGAGCACAGAGTGATTGCATCCAATTTCATCTTTGATATATTCTCTACACAAAAGGAGTGCCTACATATCTGATTATGCCACCTTTTGCAGTGCTTTATAGAGGGTTAGCAGCACCAAAGGTCTGTTGGCACTTAAGCAAAACATTAAGCTTACTTGTAAGCCAAAATTTTCTTAGATGGAATTTGAATTTCAGAGCTTGAATTCAGACCTTGTTTCAACAACAAAGCCTGAAGCCATGGAGAAGTCCTATTTTGTTCTTAGCTCCCTTTTTGTTGAGCATACAGAATATAGTCTGTACTAAGAAATATACCAGCTTCTTACATAAAATTAATAGTCACATTTGTTGCCCTCAAAATCCACCAATTCTGAGGAAGTCTGGCACACTCAACTTCTGCAAGAGTGTTTTCCTATCCATGGATTGTCCACACTGTCATGTAAATAGACAAGACAGAGAGGCAGTCCAGGACAGCAATGGTCTACAGAAACAACAAACACAACTACAGAAAACACAACAGCTCTTACTAGTGTTTTGGTTTGTTTTTTTTCTCCCTCCTGGGCGAGGATTTAGATGAAATGGGATAAGCTAAATGGATAGAGGTGGAAACAGCCACCAAAGAGAAAAACAAACTGGATAGACATGAAGGGAAATTCTTGGGGACAAAGCACAGCTGATAGAAAAGTAAAGGAAGGAGAACATCAAGTAAAGCAGCTCAAATAGATTAGCCTAAGATTCAGTCAGACCCAGAGAAAAACCTGCAGCAGTTTACTTGGCCCAGGGCACTGATTAAAAAAAAAAAAAATAATAATAGTATTAGGCCTTGCTCCACAGGGCCTGGCAAGATGCCTGTCTTCAGAGGTACCAGATGCCAGTGACTCAACCACTGAGGGTGTGACCAAGACCACTCTTCCTGCTCCCCCCAGCTACATATTATGGCCTGACTGGGCAGATAATAGGGAGTAGTAAGTCACAGCTGTAGTTTCTTCCTTCTACTGCAAGGCAGCATATACCAAAGGTCCAGAAACCCATCAGGCACAACATAAGGCTATGGACCTGAGCTGTAGGAAATATTGCAGCAGAAAGGCAGAGGAAATGTGCAGTTTGAAGCTAACTTCCTCCACCCTGTACCAGAGAGTAATGTGTACAATGTGATGTGCAGCATCTGCAGCATGTGAACTCTCACGCTGCCCAGCATGATGTCCTCTCCATGCATCAGGCCTGAAGTGATCCTCGCAGCCACACTGGGACTTGGTTTTGAGGGGGTCATGGTTTAACGCCAGCCAGCAACTAAGCACCATGCAGCCACTCACTCACTCCACCCCACCAAGTGGGATGGGGGAGAGAATCAGAAGGAAAAAGGTAAAACTCATGGGTTGAGATAAGAACAGTTAAATAGAACAGAAAGGAAGACACTAATAATGATAATAATAACAATAATAAAATGACAATAATAATAAAAGGATTGGAACATACAGAACAAGTGATGCACAATGCAATTGCTCACCACTTGCCAACCGATGCCCAGTTAGTTCCCGAGGAGCGATCCCCCCCAGGCCAACTCCCCTCAGTTTACTGGGCATGACGTCACACGGTATGGAATACCCCATTGGTCAGTTTGGGTCAGCTGTCCCGGCTGCATCCCCTCCTAACTTCTTGTGCCCCTCCAGTCTTCTCGTGGGCAGGAGAAGCTAAAAAATCTTTGACTTAGAATAAACACTACTTAGCAACAACTGAAAACATCAGTGTATTATCAACATTCTTTTCATACTAAACCCAAAACACTACACTATACTAGCTACTAGAAAGAAAATTAACTCTATCCCAGCCAAAACCAGGACAGAGGGCAAGGAAAGTTGGGTGCAAGGACTGGGCTTGCAGGGCACCACTGAAGTGAGGGTATACAGGAGATTCAAGAAGGAAGTCATTCAGATATGCTTAAGCATTGGACACTGGAGGACAAGGGGGAAAGAAGACCTAACAGGCTTAAAGATAGCCAGTGAGGGGTGGTCAGAGGCAGATGCTACAAGGCTTTAAAGATCCTTTCTATCTGAAGGCTATGAAGAGCACATGGCTGGTATTTCCTTTGGTAGGAGGGAGAAGGACACAGCTGAATCTGCAAGAACTCTGGCTACAGAATTTGTTCTCCAGATATAATTAGCCTCAGTTTAGTTAAACTTCAGGTATACTGCAGGAGAGTTCTCTAAGATCAGTGGAGAAACTCAAGAGCTTCCCTCTTGATTATAAGGGGACTCTATGAAGAGGTATTTGGCTTTCTGAGTGGCTTTAGCAGACATGCAAACTAGTAGTCATACATCAGTATGACTAGGTAAGAAAATTAAGTTTTTAAATATACTTCTTAAGGTTAAAATTCATTAGGATACAGAAATAAGGAGTATTTTACTCGAGACAAAGAAAGGTCCCAACACTGCATGAAAATAGCAAGGCCTCCATTAGAACAAATCCAAGTTTAAAATGCACTCTTGTAAACACGTGTGCAGTATTTATATAGGGGACAAAGGCTTTTACAGCAGTGCTGGGAACAACACAACAAATTGAAGAGGAGAAAAAACATGTACTGAGTAATAGGAAAAGTGTTTTTGCTTGTTAGATCTGTGATTCTACAGGATGGTCTAAAATAAGCATGCTAGGACACTTTAAAATGTGCTAGATGAGCAAGCAGAGAAAAAAAAACCTGTAGAAAGTCATGCCTGAGGGACAACTTCTGAAAGTCTTCCACTGGTGGATGTGAATGCAAAAAGAAGGATTTTTACAAAAGCAAGAAAAAGCTGGCTTCTCCCCCCCCCTCCCCTTCTGCTCAATGATGAAGATAAGAGGTCAGGAAATTCAGATGCCCATGCGTATGTCTTGCAGAGACCATACATACCAGACTCATCACTGTAACCAACACACTTTCTGCCTAAGCCTTTTTTTTTTCTTTGCAGTTCCTGTTTCATAAGGCTGCCTTTTTAAAAAAAAAAAAAAGCTCAAGTGAGCTGTGCATGTTTTATAGTCAATACATCCATAAACCAAGCACACCAAATGCTAAAGCAGCTTGCTAAAACTCATTCAGGCGAGCCCTAATTAAAAATAAAAGAAACCTTTGCAAACAGCATGTCTCCAAGAGGTGAAAGGTCCCCATGCTGCTTGGTGAGGAAACACCAGGGCCACCTTTAAACTCTAGAGTTTTATTAGTGCCTTTGTCAGCATCATGTATCTGTGTGTTGTGTTTTAATCGAGGCTCTGAATTTGTCTGTGACAGACTCAAAACAGGAAATTAACACCCTGCCGTGTGGCGGCAAAGCCTCAGAGGAAGCAGCAGTGGGGTACGTGAGGCCGAGGATGAACAAAGACCCATAAACATAACGTCACCCATAAAAGTCACACTTTAAGGCACAGGAAGGATACTAAACAACACTTGGCTTCATTACACGCTTGCAGTAAAAGAAAAAGCCTCAGGTTGAGAGTCAGAATATTTACAAGGCAGTTATTTTTCTGAATATTTGCTACAGTTTTGTATTTTGAGCAATGTAGTTCAAAGTTAGGCATAGGAAATATCCAACAAGCTCTCAAATGTTACATTTCCACTTGACATGTGGCTCAGGGCTAAGATACTGCTTTTTATCTACTACCCAGTTTATTTGGGTTATTTCCTGTTTGTAAGGGGTTCAACTTTCTGCAGGCAGCTGGATGGATTTCTACTGTTACCATGGTATTGCTGACCTTTAACATGGGGCTGTTAATGTGACCTTTGCTTCTTTCCATTTCTACAAGCATGTTTCAGTGTAAATAGTTTAGAAGCCAAACAGCACCAGGAGATTCCTCCTCTCGGAGACGGGAATGCAGCTAGCTCAGCGAGGAAAGGAACAGGGGAAGAACTGCAAGCTGATAGCCAACAGCTAATAGCAATATAAAACTGAAGAATTATCTAGAACAGAGCTCTTATCTGCAGCTGAGAGATATCTGGCAACCAAGTTTTACAATACTTAACACTACCTGTGAACTGCCCTATCTCAAAAGGAAATTATAGGGGAGACCAAATGCAGTTGCAGGGCCCCAGAGGCAGACTCTGTAGGGCAGAACATCTGACAGTTGTCTGAGTGGGGTTACAGAGCCTTAGGATGAAGTAATATTGGCAATATTGCTTAAGACAGCTATTGTAACTCCTAGGATTTTGAAAGCCTGAAATGTCACAAACAGGGAGGATGTTCACTTTTTAAGAAAGGCACACATTTTAGAACGTGTCAATTAAAACACCACCAGAAACCACCTAATTTACCATTTTAAAGAAGAATAAAAGAGGAAAACCCACTGTTGTAGCGTTTATCTAACATATTTTTCGCCTCAAGCAACTGTTAATATAGTTATATAAATTCTCATTCTATTAACTTAAATGAAAGGCAAGTCCAAAGTTTCATGGGGCAATAGGAATTGCTGCTGTAAATTAGACCAGTGTGCAGCCTACTGAACTGAAGAGAACTTTAAAAGATTTCTGCCAGACTCCTCAGGCATGAATTGGTATTTTGAACACTGTAACAGTGGCTAGAAACTTCAGGAAAAGGTGTGCATTATTGGAAAAAAGTTCGTTCACAGTGGGAGTTTCCTCTAATCCTGCACAGATTTAGAATTAATTTTTCAAGAGAGACCCAATAATACCCTAAATTCCATTAAAATTCAATGGGATTTATATGCCTAACATCCTAAGTCCTTCTAAAAATCTAAGCTTTTATGTTGAGCTTATGCTGTAGTGCATGAGAGGGAGATATTTCTTACATAATTCAAACAGTTCAGATTATACACAAGTAATCCAAACCACCTGTGGATCACTGCAGTCAAAAATTGGGGGAGGGGGAGTGTTTCCCCCTTCTTCTTTTAAAGCAGGGTTTCTAATACATTTAGGCTTCAGACAGACTACAAAAAGCACAACTCTTGGGCAAGCGTCAGAGCAGCCACAAAGCTACCCTAGTTTTCACGCCTGGTGGCTGGTCCCAACAGGGTCCCCTATGAGCAGCTGCAGCTTGGTGTTCATGGAGAAAGACAGCTATGCAGAGAGAGCACCAGCTGTAGATTCCCCTGCGCCTGGGGAATCCCCAGCTAGGGAAATCAGTTGACTTCAAGTTCTTTGAGCTATCAGAGCAGCACAGAGGTGCTAGATCACTTTGGGGTATGGCTTTGGTGTTGAGGTGTCCCAGAATTTCCACCCATTTCTAACACAAAATAAGCTACAGAATTAGAATAACTGCACTGACTTTGTATGGATTGTCTAGAAGTGACTTAAGAAGATAAAAAAAGGATAAAATCAAATTACTAATCTAAATCAATAGCATTTTAAGAGTGTACTACTGCTTGTGGATGCCTACTTACTTTTTTTTTTTTTTAAACACATAGGAATAAAACACTAGAGATGGGTCCAGTCAAAATGTCATCTGGACTCTGGCAGCTTGAACATGTGGCTCCCCACATGCAGGTTTTAGATGATACTCTGCTCTGACGGATACTAATGCAAAAAGTCAGCAGGAGGAAACTACCAAAATAAACGTAAAAGCCTTCCACTACCAAACAGGAAGCAAAGCAGCAGCAACAAGCTATGCTGTTCACCAGGGATCCGTTCGAATCAGATGTTATTGAAGAGATTCAGCCCAAACTAGGACGCTGTGAAGACAAGTTTAAAGACATGTCACAGACTCAAATGGAACCTAAAATTAGTACAGTGTTTGGTCTCTTCACTCTATATTCCTGTCCTACATAATGAGATCATATTGCTGTTAGAGCCAAATGTGCTCTCTCACTGCTGTTGCTATGAGAGGCTAACAGAAGCTGCCAAGACCTCTAGTGAGGCATTTTAAATGAAAATCTATATACATTTTTTACTGTCCTTTCTATCACCGTACAATGTCTTACAGTGTTAACATTCTGATATGGTAATTACTTACCTAGCCAAGGGTAAAGCTGTGCCTGATTTCACAACATATAGCTGATAAGGGGGTACATATAATATTAGAAATATTTTGTTGAGTACAAAAGCTGAGATGAGAGTTGGCTGCTATGGACTTTTGAGGGGCTTATATAAAAATTAAAATTGGAATAGACTCAGAGGCCTCACTGCTCTCTCATTTTTACAAGTGACAATCCAAATGAACCCCCAAATGCCAAACGAGCAATTCTAAAGTCAAGTCTTGTGTGACAGAAGGCCAATTAAGTCACCGTAGAAGTTAATTTTAACAGGAGTAGGAACTTCAGAAAAAAGGCATTTTCAACAAAATAAGTTGTTTGTAATGGTGTGTTGTTTCAAAACCCAGTAACAATCATATTTGGATAAATATGCTGTAAATATGTTCACAGAACTAAAAAACAAACAAAAAACCACAAAACCAAACCAAACCAACAAAAAAAACCCCACAGACTTTCTTGAGAATGTACTGTGAAAATGGTATTTTCAACCAGCTGGCACTTGTCAATAGACAGCTCTACTGTCAGAGCTCTGGCAGTCTTATTCCTTAGGCGTGCACAGAGACCACAGTGCAGATACATCCACTCTGAACACTTACTAATTGCCACTGGCATGTATAACTGTACTGTTCCTTTAGTTTCTCAGGCTGATGTTTCTACAACAAAGTTGCTCACAGTCTGGAATTACAGCAGGATCTGATGGTGCTATCCAAACTGCATCTGCCATCCATCTCCAATAAGGAGGCAGGACACAACGTAACTAGATACAGCCCAAACAGGCAAGCTTAGTTGAGATCAAGGGTGTAACACAACAGAACTGGACTGGTTTTTTGGCTGAGATTATTATTGCTGGCCCTAACAGACCTAGTGATCCTGCTCCTGATTTTTTGAGATCTTTCTAAGTTCACTCTTTGTTTACTTCAGAGGGCAGACAGAAATATATATCCAGGAGATTAACTGTAGAAATCTCAGGACAAATTTCCTTCTTCAGAGGAAAGTTGTAGCAATGCAAGGGGCAATCCTTAGGCTTCATCTCAACTTTCCACTTATGTTGCTGGTATATTTGGTGAAAAAAGTGAGAGGGGATGAGAGAAGAAAGAAAAAAATTAAGTGGAGGTCAGATAGGTATAAACTAAAACAGATTTAGTGTTTTTTCACTTAGTTTGCAATTTTTGCTTAAAACTGTTTCACTCCCTTTGTTACATTTTAATCTCAGAGACAAGGCCAACATGTACAAGCCAGCTAGAAGACAGGAAAGGGGCAAGAGTTGAAGCTTTTCACCCAAGATCAGAGACAATCAGTATTAAGGCTGCAACTAGAACTCAGGTTTGCACAGTCCTAGTTTTGCAGTTACATTTCTTGGACACATTGTGTCCCAAAGAACCCTTTTTGACTTCCTGTGCATTACTACCAGAATAGGCTTTTTCATCTACAAGGGAATCTGATTCTCCTGTGTCATAAAGAAAAATCAGGTTCACATTTGCTTAAATCAGAGGGACATCAACTTGTAGCAGGTGTTAGGAGAATCAGGTTTAGTATTAGTTTTTTCTCTGGAGGACTCATTCCACAAGATAACAGACAATCTTCTGAAGTTTACTCTTGAGGATTATTTTTGGTCTATTAGAGACAAAACTCAGTTGGACTAATCTAGAACAAACAGTGTGGGGGTCTTTTTCTAGATTGTCTACTGAAATAGAGTAGTACCTGGGTTCAACAGCTCATTTAACTTAAGCAATCATGCTTGTGTAGCATAAGGCTTAATAAGCTGTGTAAACAGCCTTACTCCTAGATCTAGAGAAGACATTTAGTGAAGCATTGCTTCTGAATGGATTACATAACACTTTATAAACCTTTTTCTTAACTAGCATCTTTGCCAAATAGCACCTTATTGCAGTTCCTCAACCTTACAATAAAAATATGAAGAACCTGTCTGGCCACTAACAGCATTCACATAAGGGGATTTTCAATCTAGTTATATATAAGCATCCTCTAAGAGGTTTAAACCACAAACTTTTACTGCAATATAAAAAGGGACTGTGCAGGACTTTCTAAAAACATTTGTGCAGAGGTATGAATAGCTGCCTTGGGGAAACTCCCCCATATTAATAGAAATAGCTGTTATTGCCCATGCTGTGCAAAGGCTCAGAGGGAATCATTACAAATATTCTTGTAATTTATTCCATTTGAATGTGGTAGTTTTCAGAAAGACATCTCAATAAGTGGGAAAGTCAAAAAGCAAGCTGATTAAAAAAAAAAAAAGCAATAGTGTTTACCAGTACAAACACTGGCAGTAAGGACTGCACCCCACCAACACACATGTTTCTGCCCAAGGGGCCACTGGCATTCTACCCTCCGCTCCACAAGATAAAATTCCCCCTTTCCCTTAGGATTTGTAACTGAAGCAAGACTATTTCTCAGTTTCATGGACCGCACTCTAATTAGCAAAGTATTAGCCCAGACCTTAAGGATGACTGAAAATTTAGAACTAGGATAAGGAGGGAAAAAAAATGCAGCCACCATTGTCAACCTATGGATTCTGATGTTAACACGCGGCATTTCTCAACTTTGATTAATTACAGCAGAAACTGCAACAGAAACCTTGTACTCCCTGAAGACTTCAGCTATGTGTCTTCTCTTGTCCTCTTGTCCCCAAAGGCTTCAGCTATAACATCTTTTCTTGTCCTATTAGTTGCTCCAAAATACGGGGAAGGGGTCATGAGTGACTGACAGCCAATCCATTTTTATAATCTGTCTCCAAAGTACCAGGTGTATGAATGACAATTTAACAGTGAAGAATATTTAAATTATCTGTTATTTTTGCTTATGTAAAGTTACTGTTGTTACCAAATTTTCTCTGGTGTTTCCTGGACACACATGCTCAGCTTTCTAGAAATTTGGCTAAGGTTATCAACACCAACAAGGGAAGCAGCATGAGAAAGAGAAAACCTGAAACAGCAGAGATTATGAATTATAATCTATTTTATTTCATTTCTGAGAGTGCCATTCACAATAAAACTTAAAGCTTAACTTGAGCTGCGTGCCATTAGATCTCTCAACAGTAGAACCCTTCACAGTTTTCAGGACTCCTCACGTACAGCACAGGCTGCCTGAGGAAAAGAAATACAACTAGTTTTGACACTTCAGTTGCTGTTTACTGATGCTATCTGCTTAAATCTTGAACAGCAGTGAAAATCCTCAACATTCTATGGCATGGAGATCGCAAAAAAATTTTAGTGACCTGCTACGAAGTCTCCACTTCTTTTCATCTTGAAGTTGTCCAAATGAATAACCTTTAAAGTCACTAGTAGTTTGCTGGGTGCCCAATCTGAGGTCAAGGAGTCATGGAGCTCAGCATTTCATGAGGAAAAAATAAATAAATCAAGAAACTTGAATATGACTTTCAGAAGACAAGGCAGAGACAGAAAAGTATAAACCTAGAATTTGCAAACGGGGGGGGGGGGGGGGGAGGAGGAGAAGGAAAAAAGCTAGGCTTAGAAGATGACTACTTTTAAGAGCTCATAGGCCCAAACTGTCAATCTAAGTACATATGCATACACAAATGTCCCTCCATCCATCCAATCAGTAACCAAATCAGGAAACTGGGATGCAAGAAGTTTTTGTTCTTTGATTTTCTTTCTCTTTCTAGTTTTACTTAGCTTCGAAGATCAGAAGAGATATTTATAACAGTGGAGAACATAGTCCTACCTTTAATTATATCCAGAGACTTCTCTTTATAATGAATTGAAAACAAATTTCTAATTTTGTAAGACTAACAAGACTGAAGTTTTTCCATGGCATGTGTTGACTAAACCAAATCTGGAGGGGGAAGAAAGGGAAGAAGAAGAAATTCAGTCAACAGCTCAGGTCTTTTTAAGAATGATGGGCATCAGAAGCAAATATGTTTTGCAAAGCTCAAATTTTTATTGACCTTTTCTTTGAGCATCCCTAACATTTCTAGACCTTGGAGTAGGAATATTACATTCTACAAGAGAAACCTTTGCATCAAGGGTGGGCCTTTGTGGTTCCTGGGTACATTTACCTCAATTCTGCCACACTAAGCTCTTGCAAATGAAAAATAAAATAAAGTCTCCACTTGTACCTAGAGATATTTTAGCAGTTAACATTTCCTAGTTCCTCTTTATTTAGCAGGCTGCCATCTCTCATCAGTTCAGGCTGTGTATACTATTCAAACCAGGAAATTTAACATGCTCCATACATTTACAACTTCTGCCTGCAACTGCCACAGAACATCTGAATTCATTCCAGCTTGAGAAGAAGCAGATGAATCTGGATTTATTTTTTAATTTCTTAATGTAATACCTCTTTCTGTTTCCTTTGCTTGGGAAATTGATGGCAGGGACCTTGTCTGTTCTTGGTAAACCAGTGAATCCCTGAAGGGCTTTAATACATCTAAAACTATTCCTTTGAATGGAAAACAGGGAGGTGCTTGGGGGAAGACGGGGGACACAACCATAGAAGTAGGAGGTTCTGGTCTGGAGAAAGGATGCCTTTTGAGTTTTAGCATAGCAGAGGAGTCCAGTGGTAAAGACTGGCAGGGGATGAGCACAATCTAAAGACCCACAGAATAAAACAGGAAAGTCAAGTTGCACATGAAAATAAGTATTAGACAGTCTGAGGGCTACGACTGACAGGTCCAGGACACATGAGCAGTGGAGCAAGGGAGGGAACAGGCAGCACTGGATCTGGGTGGGCACAATGAAAAGATACAAACTGCCCAACTGAACAAAAAAATCCAGGAAGGGATCTGTGATCTGAGAGCAGGCAGAATAAGAAACAAGGAGGCAAGTTGGACAAGGAGCTCAGAGCCAGGCTGACCAAGGGGTGGCTGCAGGGACTGATGCATGAAATCAGGAGCAAGTTAAGAAAAATCTAGTTTACAGACAAGACAAATCTTCCTCATAAATGGTGCAAAAGAGTTCAGGCTTGCTGAACGAAGCCTACTCTTCTCCAACACCTGAAATGGGACCCTGGGTACCAACATTCCCCCTTGCTTCCATATCCATCAATATTGGTGGAGCTGACTAGCAAGGTTTAGATTTCATGCCACACTTGTACTTGTCCAGACAGAATAACAACCTGCTATGACTACCAGTTAGGCCAAGGTGGCTCCAAAGTCCTGCTGGTGAGTCACCCAAATTGTCTGCACTAAAAGGATGTTAGCATTACAGAAATAACAGTTAAGAAATACAGGAAAGTCTCTATCCAGTACAGATCTGACTTATAGAACAGAGATGCCACTCCCCTTTCAGTTTTTGCTGATAACACACTAGTGGCAGCACAGCAATACAGCAAACAACACAGAAGATTCCTGTAGGGAAATCCTGCATCAACCTGCCTTTAGAACAGGAACTGAATATTGTATGTAAAATAATGATGATTTTAGGTTTAAGAACTATCTCATAATGGCTTTGCATGGATGTAATTCATCCTATATGCATTCTCTTATTTACCAGGCACTGAGCTTCCCTTTGCAATCTTGATTGCCCCTATTTTTACTCAATTATTTGACAGCAAGTTTATATATATGGCATCTGAATACGTACAACCTCCAGTTTTCCACTGCCTGAAAGTCAATGACAATTACACAAGAAGCAGAAACAAAGAAACCTATGACCACTTGGGCTGATGTCCTGCATAAACTGAGAAGAATTTTACCCAGCAAGTCCTGCTGCAAGTCCAAAACATCTGACTAAACTAAAGCATATTTTTCAGAAAGGCATCCAGTGTGGAGGTCAAGATTTCAACTGATGGCAAATCACCTACATCGTTATATAAATTCCTTTTAAACTGAACTTCTTCATTAGAGTTTTGAACTTGATATTTTAGTATGGACTCATCCAACTTGTTTTTTCTTACCAAAGTTCACCAATGAATACAAAGCCAGAGATGGTGAACACTAAAATAGGTGAAGTATGTACCATGCATTATTTTAAATATTTTATTTTCTGTTAACAATAGCAAATAGTTCCAAAGGAGCACCACAGGCCTGATTCTACTTTTAACTACTTGAAAAATGTAAGTTAGATTATTTTATTATTATTATTATTTTTAAGAGACTTTCTGCCTTGTTTCCTTTTTGCTCAGATATTGAGGTTGAGTGTTTAACAAAAAATAAAAACTAGCACATTCATTTTACAGGGTCAGAGAATAAGCAATTATATATAATTTAAATATTCATTAGAATAAAAAAAAATACATCCTTTTATTCAAACAAAACTCCTACTCGAGGTTAGTCAATTTTGCTTTGCAGAGAGCTTGAGACTGGCTTACAGGTTTCAAGGGCGGAAGCCTACCATATTTACAGAGGTGCTCAAGGGAAAAAGTCTTGCTTCTCTGCTGATAGTTGAATGGAGAAAGCTGCCACTGTGACATGTGCAAAGCAAAAGGAACAAAAACAAAGGTCTGCTTACACTCTAAGCTCAAGTCAGAAAACAGTAGAAAAACAGGAAGGCACATTCTGAACCTGGTACCCGTTTGGTTTCCGTATGCGGTTTCACACTTCTGAGGTAATGGACCGATGTTAAAACACTGTGTGCTTACACCTTGCTGCTCATGGCACAGTCATACCTGAGGAGCTGTGGAGCACACTGTATAGGTGCATGGCGGTTCTTGCCCAGTCTCTACCAAAACAGCGATAAAAATTAGAACTGTACCAGTTAGCGGCAACCATGTGATATGAATGATAGAATATAGCAAAGGTAAAGGTTTCATATAAATGTTCACACACTGACAACAGGACAAGAAATGGAAAGTGGTGGAAATAAAAAATAATAATAAAAATAAAATATGTATCTCAAACTCAGTGAGAATCTAGAAGTTTTATGCTCTGCCTTAGCAGTCAAACAAACTGTAGTTCAGCTGGTGCTACTGTAAATATCAGGTTTTTTAAAAAGAATCACCCCATGTGACCCAAAGCTACCAGTTGCTCCAGGCTTTTAAAACTTTCCCCCTCAAAAAAAACCAGAAAATCAGGCAGGGGGAAGGGACATTGGGGGTTACTGTTCTCCTCAACTTATCCACTTGTCAAATTGACAATAATGAAATTCTGAGCTGCCTAGGGTACGATCTTGCTTTCATTTATTCAGTTTTACAGCAAACAGCACAACAAAATCTCACCCTCTTGGGAATTTCTAGAAGTAGGTGATAAAAGATTCAGAACATATCATTAAAACAAGGATATAATTAAGACAAATATATTCCATTAAGCAAAACAATTTTTCCATCAGCTTCAGTGGAAACAAGGTCAGGTCTATTAGAGGTAAACAGATTGAAGACGACACTGGGGCACATGGTCTCATTATTGACTTCCTGTTCCAATTTCTCTTCAGCTGAGCTTTTGAGACATCCTCAATTTATCTAAAAGAGTGAGAGATCATGAATTTGCGGCTGAGTGCTTATAGATTGCAAAGCAGCTGCCAGCAAGCTTAGCTATTGTCCATGTAAAAATGGATGACAACAGCAGATTGCCATACCCAAAGATCTGCTTTGGATTGGGACTCCAAGATGGTAATTCTTTTGCATATCATTCTGCAGTGTCCCAGTATTACTATTTGGAAAGGGGATAAAATACTTGACTTTATATATAAATTAATAGATAGTCAGCACAGTACATAGGCACATAGTGAAGAACCAGACCCCTTACATCAGAGGAATAAAATTCACCAGTCATGCCAATACACCTATTCATTTTGCATTAGGGAGTGGTGTTAACTCCACTGATTTCAAAGACATCACATTTAAAACTCAGGATTCAAAAGCCTTATCCAAAGCCCAGTAAGTTTCTTCAAATCTTTACAGTTGGTGCTTCAGATGAGCATTTTGGATAGAGCATGGCCTCCAACATGTCATGAAGTTTCCTGTCAAAGCTTGAACACTGTTTTCCTCGGATTAATCCCTAGGTAGTTTTCTCTGCTACCTCCATAAGCAGGGAAAATACAAGAGTACTCCAATACCCAAATAATCATGACGCAAGAGCACACACAAAAAAGCATACAGTCAAGGGAGTAAGCAAGTTTACAGAGCCAACATGTTTTTTTTCAGAGAGAAATAATAACCAAATGGGAGACTAAACAGCAGGGTACAAAACAGATTGCACAGTTTGAAGAAAAACAGGTGGGGTAAAATGAAATTCAGTCCCAATTTTGTCTGGTTCTGAATGATATAGATGAAAACTCTAGACACAGCAGAACATTTTGTACTTGCAGTCAGGTATACCAAAAGAACATTTGTTTGTCAACACTTGTAAAGCCAGTCATTATAATAAGAGATTTCTAAAGATCTTCACCCTCATATTCTAACAGTGCCTGAAACCTAAATCTTTCCTCTGTTGTTTAGAACAGCTATCAAAGTTTTTGTGCATTTCCCCTTCCAACACACAATCTATAAATCTATGGAATAAAACTGTTGCAGCATCACTTTTCTGCCCAAATCCATACATGAAGACCAAACATAGCTTGCTATTCCTCTGACCGAGCTGAAGGAACTCTTTGAAACAGCATGAGTTAAAACCCACACTCATATTTATCCTGTGACACAAGCTTCTATAGAAAAGCTTTAGCATCATTGCCTAAGCCTGATTGACATTTTTATTACCCAAATCACTAGGAAGAGTTATATTTTCTAGTGTACTGCTTCTGCTGGAGCTGGACTTTTGGGCAATACACCAATTACCCATCAGGAAGTGAAAAAGAAGGAGCACACATTATTTATGTATGTTAACAGTCCTGTCACAAGTACAAGGAGTGATTTTATGGATATCATAAACCATAAACCACCATAGAAAATTCAAACATACCACGTAACCTAACATACATAACCCTATATTAGCCAGATCTTGCAGAAAAATGTTCTGTTCCGAAATGGTTGCCTTAGTGTAAGTACAATTCAAAATACTGTAAAACAGATTAATGTGACATAGCATTTAAGCATCCTATTGACTTGTTTTACTTCTAATCATTCCAGAGCAGAACATTCTAACTAAAATATTACCACAGTAGGATAAGAAAAAGCATACTGTATTCAACATAATACTGTCATTGCAGAGATGTGTCCAGGCCCTGGAAGACTTGAGAGGCAAACTCAGGAAGTACTTAGCAGTCTCTTAATTTAAATTTAGGTCAGTGCTTTGAAAATCCAACTTGTGGGATTTGGAGAAAGGCTAGCATACATTCAGGAGTTCAGTACATGGTAATACAAGAGAAAGCATATAGATTTATGCAGTTTTAGTCTCAATAAGTGACAGCTGAGGGTAGTAAACACAGCTTAAAGAATTATAGCATACTTAAAAACCTGCTTTAAAATTATACAAGTTCTCAAAGATTATCACTATGACCAACTCATTGTGTCATCTCAGCCTCAGCTCAAAGTCCTGAAGAATGACAATAGTGCCCAGCCCATAGCTTTCCCCACCTTTCCTTTCATCCTGCCAAGCAGAAGTCCCATGCATATTTTCCCAGCTGTACTGTCTTTTGTAGCTCCAGGTCATTGCTGTGTCACCTGCAATCAACGCATTAAGCTTCTACCTCTGGCTGTCTCAGTCCCTCTTTACAAATAACCTTTCCACTTCATTCAACAGGAGTGAGACAATACTAGCAAGAAGAACCTCTTACTCTGAAAGGGTCTTTTTCTTCCATCTAACCTAGTCGTCCTTGCAACATCCCTTTATCTTTTCCCCCCTCAAGATCTGTTCTCCAGTTCTTCTCTGCTGATAAAAGTGTGAGGGCCACCATGGCTGGGGCACTGGCCCAGCAAGGAGAGGCTGAGGAACCCAAAGCTGCTCAGTCTGGAGCAGAGCTGGCTTTGAGGGAGGCCAACAGCAGTTCCTCAGTGCCTGTGGGGAGGTTGCTGAGGGGTTGGAGCAAGGTGATGCAGTGTGATATGTTTTGGGATTATGAGAGACAATGAGCATAAATTGAAACAAGAGAAGTACAGACTGGATGCAAGGAGAAACTTTATACCCCAAGAGGACAGTGAAGCGGGTTGCCCAAAGTGTCTCTATCCACAGAGTTTTTGAGTATCTGTCTGGATAAAACCCTGAGCAACCTGGTCTGACTTCCCAGCCATCCCTCCTCCCCCAAGTCAAAATATACTCATCTGTGAAAGTTGTACCCGTGGTTGCTTTACAAATAAAAAAAGTGCAAGTAATCTCTAACCTCTTTAACCCCAAGCCCTCAGACGTAGCATATTCATCAGTGGAAAAAAGTCATTATCTTTTATTAGGTATTAACATCAGTTATTGATGTACTAGGTGGGGTTCAGACTTTCTTCCTTGTTCAAAGTTCCTGACAGCTGTCAAAAAGCAAAGCTGTCACCTGGCTAGACTTTGCAAGCCAATGTCTTGCAACAAAGCCTTTTCAGACTGCCAGAACCATGTCATCAAAGACAGGCCACATCCCTAAATCTAAGGCCAAGTCAGGTGCCTGTGGTGATAAAACATTCTCCCAAAGACAGCCTGACCTTGGCAGCTGCACAGGTGCAGTTATCAATCAAGGTTTATGAACACAAAGCCAGCCCAGCATCTTCACCCTAGACAGACAGAACGGACACCCTGGTGTTTGCATAGGCAGGTGCCAATTGCTTCGCCCCTCAGCACTCACTGCTGGCCAGTCCAGAGCTGGAACTCTTGTTTTAGAGAGGAACAGATGCACAAAAATAGGTGCCTGAAGTCCTAGTTGCTAAAGGACCCACAAGGTGACGGATTGAACAGCTGGAGGAAGATCTAGAGAAGTGAATCAGGTTGCAGTTAGAATTTAAGTGGTGTAGGTGGTAAGAGATGTCATCCATTAAGCATCTGCCTTAATTTCTCCTTTAGAAGAAGAAATTGGATTCCTGAAGTATTGCTCAAGAATTTATACAGAAACTTCAAAGTATGTTGTCTCTATGGCTTAGGAAGAGGGAAAAAAGTTCAAAGATCTAACAGCTCTGTATTGACCTCATCTGTTTTAAGGCAGGTTTCCCATGGCCTAAACTGCCCTAGGTGATTCCAAATTTTGTATTTAAAGTGGGCAGCTAGGTAGAGCAAGGAGGCAGGCTAAACATCCCTTTTATTTTTTTAAGGCAATTAACCTGGAGAAGTGACTTAGCACTAGTTTTCTCTCACATACATGGGACATTCCCCTAAGAAAACAGGGACATTTCCTGGTAGACATTTTAATGGAAAAGTAACAATGAGCTCACACATCATAATACACCCAGAAATCTGCACAGAAATGAGACAGAAAGTTTATGAACACACAGTGCACAAAAATTTACCAAGCCATATTAACAAGACAAAACCATAGTGCATCAGGCTTCACTAGTCCTAGCACTCCTAGGATTACACGTTTGAAAATAATCCCCCTCAATGAAACAAGCAGAGACATGGTAGAGTACTGACACTAAAACCAAAACAGAGTATCTAAAGCATTTACAGGTGGTAAAAGCATGTCCACATAACTAATCAGAACAAAGGATAAGAGGAGTTTCAGTTCTCTGGTGGTTTTGGAAAGGCAGACTTACTTTGTATTGGCAGAATGCTAAGACTGTACACAAATTGAGACATCATTAAAAAAGCTAGGATACAAGCAACATTTTTCATTTCCCCCACATCAAAAAGGCACATTTCAAGCAAAAATGTTAAGTTTTCATTGACAGTTCTACAAACATTTAAAGAGTAATTAACAGAATAAATACAGATCTGTCTTTTGATATTGCCAAATCTGCTTTTGTTATTGAAAAGCAGTCAAAGCAACATTTTGGGGGGCCAATATCTATCTATAAACCTAAAGTATATCTTTAAAGTATTTTCTGTGCTTGGGCACACGTGTTTCAAGGCTTCAAAGTCAGTTTTAATAGCATTTTTAAGACACTTTCATGTTTTTTTCCATGACAGTTCAAAGTATTCAGATACAACAGTGAAATTACTCCAGTCTCCTGTTTTACCGATAGAGTTCATGTGCCTTAGTTTTCCTAAGTGGATTTCCCAAATTTGCAGGCAGCAGTTTCCCAGAGTCAGGAACAGGAGTTAACTCTCCTGGTTTCCTGTTCAGTGACTTAATGAAGAGGCCATCCTGTCTCTTTTGCACATGTACATTGTATAATTCCTTTGGGGACCAAGGGGAGAGTTCTTGCATATGTTCTTGCATACACACACCCATAAGCATCCAAATAAACTACTCTATGTGATAATGCAGATAATTTTTCTATAGGACCCCTGCCAAAAATGAACAATTGGCAAAAGATAGTCATTAGTATGTGTTCACCCAAATGTTCACATATCACAGGGCTTTGCAGCCATTGGATTGAGAGATAGTGAGAATAGCATCAGGATTCAAATCATAGTATTTACAGAACAAATCCATCCACAAACGCTCCATTTAGTAGCTCACTAACGGTCTACATAATGGTCAGGTATACTAAAATAAAAATCAATTTACAAATGAAAAATAAGACCTATATTGTTGTCACAAAACATTTATTGCTCATCTAGCTCTCATCACAACCAGACTTCACCAAGATGACCTGTTCAGTACAATACTTTTAAAGGTTTCCAAGTCCTTAAAAAAACAGATAGGAACCTAGAGGGCCTACGTATGGAGATTAGTCACCCAATGAGATATTCAACTGCATAATTACATACTAAAACCTTTAACTAATCTGCTTCTTTGTTTGCCTATGGGCTGAATTGTAAAAGCAGGCTAATCAAACTTCTCTAAATCACATGGCTGCTGTGGGAATTTATTAATGTTTATAGCAAGTGCTTTGAACATGTGTTTAAAGGTGCTATTCAAGTTCTAAGCGTTCAGCAGGTCTAGGTTTGCTCAGAAATTCTTGAGCACTTGAGGAACCTGATCTAAGTTTTGACTGTAAGAAAACTTGAAAACCAGCTGAGATTTTCCAAGTGTCACATTTCACTGAGCATTTAGCATAATTGATAATGATCCCTTCTGATATATGTTCCATTTCCCCATTGTGCCATTTTAGTTTACTTTCTAATGGCTGGTCAACATAAACATGTGACACTGTTTTTGCAAGAGAAGTGTGCACCTAGCAAGTTGCTCTAGCTATCTTACATGTTCATGTGTTTCACGCATTGTAAGCCCAGCTAGTTCAGACATTTTTTATACTTAAAATAAAGCTTCATTAAGAGGCATCTTAGAATATGGCCACTATGTTGAGCAAAAAAGCCTACAGAAATACATACCTTGTTGTCTGAAACAGTGTTAAAAATTAATTAAGTGCAGTTATGCTATGAGTGCAGAGCCTTTCACATCCTCATTTCATCTGTCTTCCATAAAGGACTTTCATCCCTGAAGAGTCTTGCAGAGTGTGGGGAAACTTTCCAGAGTTCACAGAATTGAACCTAGCTCTGGACACCCAAAGCCAGCAGCAGATTCCCATTGAGTCATTGCTTTAGACTTTGTCACTCAGCTGACCGCAAACAACTACATGCCCACAACATTACGGATGCATTTCTGACTGTCCTATTACAGATAGGAAGCACATTTTGTAGCCTGCCTCCCCCCATCTAAATCTACCTCTGTTTAGAGGAGACATTCAGCTGAGCACTTACAGTATCTAAGTAAACTCCAAAGCACAGAATGGGACCTTGTCTCTTAACCGCATCCGTCTAAAACTCTCACAGAGCACAAGCTAACACAAATTCAGCAATGCTTATACATTAATTACTGAACAGTTCAGTCAAAGCTACATGTGTCTCTCTAAATCACCCTTGTGCACCACAGTCTGGGGAAAAAAAAAAAAATCAGAGGCAAAAATATGCATTGCTAGAAACCTTGGCATATCCAAAAACTGTTGAAGTCAGAAAAATCAGTAAGGATCCCTTTTTCCCTATCCATTTAAGTAATTTTGCACCTCTTCTCAGCTTCAGCTCAGCAGGTCACATCCACATCCCATATCTTACAGAACCTATGTATAAGGGACTTAATATCCAAATAAGCTCTAAACATTATATCATATCACTGTGGAGAAATGTCAAGTACAAACATATGTCAGGATTTTTCCTTCCATATACCCAGTAATTTTGCTAGTATTTTTCTACCAGTTATAAATATCCAAGATATGAGGCAAAAAAGACACAATATTCTGCACAGTAATTAAGAACGAGCAAACCTCCATACAAAACCTGATGTTTAATGAATCACACAGGTATTTTTGACACCTCTTTTTCTCTACAGAGTGCCATTCCTCAAGCCATGCTTCCTTGGCCAAGCCTTCTCCTGCTAGGAGAAGCCATCTTCCAGAGAGCCATAAAACCTCAACCTCACAGCACGCTTCTAGTCAAACTCCCATCCTGTCCTTCAAAGCCTAATTCCTACCATCATTTTTGTGGTAAGCAGTCCTTTATGTCTTCCTTTATAAGGTCAGGTCTCCTCACAAGTGTCCATACAATAGCACCTTCCTGAAAACTTCACCCATGTGATGATGATTCCTTCTCCTCCTTATATGACCTTCCCTTGAGTGTTTTTATTCCCTACAGCTGTGCTCCTTCCTGCATCCTATTGTCTGCCTTCTACCCTTTCCCTGCCTTGAGTATGGTTTTTTAACCCCCACCCAGTCAGGACAATTTACCTGTACACAGAATTTATTCTTTTTCCTCAGATATTTATTTGCTTGTGTGACTTATTCCTCTTCTCACCTCTAACATTACCAAAGTCCTTAAAGACATTAAAAAGTGCTGTTGAAAAAGTTAATAGGAATGACCTGATTTGTACTTCTTTCAAAACAAGATTGCTGTAAAGTGGATGTTGCCATCTGCCATCAAATAGAGAGAAAACTCCGAGCTGCCTCTGAAGCAGTTGAAAATAATGAGAAAATACTAAGGATTATTAATTTTAAAAAGCTCTGAAATGTTCAGCTTAGCTATTGCTTTGCAGTGCATAAGCCTTTCCTGCAACAAAGGCAGAAATTTCAGAATTTCTGAAGGGGTGGGCAGACATAAAGGAAAATACTGTTTATGAACTAGGGCCTTTTGCTTCTAGTCCTCTACTAAAATTAGTGGCTTAACTCAAGACATCTTGAAGTTGCCCAATTCTCCACTAAGTTCAATCATTCACCTCTAACAAAATCACTACCCTTTTTGGTGTGTCAGTTTGGGGTACCTGAAACAGATAAAAATAAAATCTGCTGGTCACTTTAAAATCTTTATCCGATAATGACCTGAGATGAAAAATAACCAGCTTGGGTCCCTAATCCTGCAGCCTCTGAAAAACTGAGGTCTTGACTTTGAGCTGCCTAATAACCACACCAGCTGTAGTTGAGATGATTCATAGATTTTCCAACCATTAAGATAATTCAATCTGTTTGAGTAACACAACACTTAAAGTCTTACATGGTAGTTCATGCAGCACAATGGATCGCAAACCATGCTGTAATTTTAATATTTCTAGAACAAAAACTCATTAAGTGACTAAAACTAAAGGAAATACTTTGAAGTTGTAAGGCACATGCATGTAAGAATTGTCTTTAAACAGAACGTCCCTCAGCAATGGATGAATTCCAGCACAGGGGTTCCTTAAAGAGTATTTTTAAAAGTCATTTGACTCTGAATTATTATCTTTTCCTAATCTCAGATTCTAGCCTGCGAACAGTCACACTGGGGAAATATGAATAGTTTAAGTTTATGCACTCACCAGAGTGTATAATCTTGGTAGGGCAGCTGCATTGCAGTAAGCAGGCTGCTCTATTATATTTCACAGATTGCTTCTGATCTATGCAAGTCCTGTCACAAGAAAAAGAACAGTCAAGCAAGAGAGGAAGAATGTAGAGCTTTCAGCAGAGGGAGGTATTGACACAGCATATAACTCCAGGGGAGGAGATCTGAGACTGACTGTTTCAGAGCCAGGCTACAGTTAGAGGCAATATATATCTCTCCTCTGGCAGTTTTTTGTTGTTTGTTTTTGGTTTTGTTTTTTTTTTAAAAAAGGGAATAGCCTGCCCTCAAACAGCTTTGTTGATGTTGTTTTCCTGTTTGCAGATGTTGAGTTGCATTCTGTTGCCAGTGGAAAAAAAAAAGGGGGGGGGGGAGGAAATAGAGACATAAATTTAAAGAGAGAAGCCTTTGGTCACCAAAAATAGCCACAGCAGATAGTGTAACTAAAACCTGCCTAGTGCCTACACTGTCAGTGCAGCATACAGGGCAAAGTTACATAATATTTTCCACATTTATTTCAAGCAGGGCTGCCTGCCAGCTTGATAGATTTCTAGAAAGGGTGGGAGAGAGAGAGTGGTTTGATTCACAGACTGCTGTATTTACAGCTCACCCACGGCCACTGCCTTCCCCTCTTTGGGCGTTTACCTTTACAGTTTGCCAGACAGCAGTGTGAGCATAATCCTGATATAGAAAGTAAGTCACTCTTCAGACTGTCTAAAGCACTACAGCTGCATAAGTGAGCTTTGGTTTTCTTGTTTTGAGGGTGCTAACATGCACTGATTTGCTGAAAGCTCAGTCACTGTCAAATTCCAGGAATTAGCAGTAGGAAAAGCGCCTTTACAAAAAGATGGAGAGAGGGGAGCTTCAGCTTCTGATCCTTCACTGCCCTCAGCTTCAGCAACAGACTCCAAAAGTGGAGTCTTTAGAAAGAAAAGGTTTCTGCAAAACTGTCGAAACAAAAGTTAATCCATGATCAGTTAAGGTTAGAAGTGGGTGCGAATCTCCAAAATGGACCTGAATTTTCTCAGAACGCAGGGCTGCTCTGATCAAGTGCCTAGATGAAATGAGCTACCTAGTTTCCTGTGAGGAATTGCTAGGAAAGGTATAATTATATGAAAAACATTTGTCAAGAACAGTCATACAAATGACTAAATGAACAGTTCTGTGGTATGTGTGACAGGACAATCCATAAAGCAAAGCTTTGGCCTGCACATTTCCTGCATTTATTCTGTATTTTCTTTACATGGGCAGGTTCTCCATTGGGACTTCTCAAATACCTCATTAAGGTTTTACTATTGCTGGCAAGCAATAACATTGCAACTTCCCTTCAAAGATAGACAGGAAAAATTACTAGAAAAATTACAAACAAAAAAGTCTGTTTCCTACATCCAACTTGCATGAAGAGAAAAAGGGGGGGGGGGGGAGAGAAATGGAAAAAATAGAATACGGATATCACTGTAATAAACCCAGTATGATGTCCATAAACCAGACTACAGAAAGCAGAGGTTAAGACTATCCTTCTCTCTCCCATCCATAATGTATGCACAGCACTATATATGACTCTGTAGGGACATTTGAATGGGATAGAATGGAAAAATGAGCTGGGCCAATTCTCACCAAACTGAAATGTACCTACACAGCATAGAAGTTCCTAATACATTTATGTAGAATATTAGTGCCAGTTATCATTAAATGAAACTATTCGTCCAAAGCAAGTTGCTCTGACCATGTTTTTTAAAAAAGAAAACAAAAGGATGCCAGCGAAATGCCAGCATGTCATAATTTTAACCTGCAAAGAAGAGATGTTCCCAGATCAGCATGGAGATAAAACAAAAGCACAGTTCATGAAACAATGCAATGATGTCAAATGAGGTGTAGTATTTCCTCTTACTAGTAACAGTGTGTGCTTTGAGAGTAATGCCTTTGAGCCTGAAATCATCCTCCAGAACAAACTCTTTCCTTTCAACATTGGTCTCATCAATAGTTTACAACTGGAGTTTACTGGCTTTGGTTATAATGACCTCCCACAAAAATGTAGGGGGTAGAACATCTTTAAGATTATTTTTGTTTCTTATGACCATGCTTAAAAGGAATCCTTCAATTTCTTTTCTATCTTGGATGACATTTTATCATTTCCACATTTTTTCCAGTCCAAACTTAGAGAGTCTGCACACTGGCAAAATCTATAAATTTACCCAGAGAGAACTCAGTATCCTCTTCTTTCCCCCTGCTAATTTTAAAAAATGAAAATAAATAGTATTGAACTTACAGGATCAATCATGAGCTAAAAAAAAGACATCCTAGTATTTAGAAAAGGGTAACCTATTCACAAACTGATAAAACGGAATAAATCGTCTCTAACACAATAAGCAATGAGATTATGTAGCATCATCAAAGCGTAGTAGTTTTTTCCACAATCTTATATTGCCATTTATTGAGTTTTCTGAATACTTAAAGATTGAATAATGAAGAGCGGCAATAAGGGAAAACAGAAGTGGAGGCAGAAGTTTTCTGGGGGCAGGAAGAACACAAAATCAGAAAAAAATGGAAAAATGGAAATTGGGATGTTTGAGGAGAGCTGAGTCAGGCCCTGAAGAACAGAGGGCGACTAGGACAAGAGGTTGGGACACAAAGGTGCCGGTTCAATTCCAGGTTCAGTCACAAACTTTGCAGCAAGCTGTGTGATTTACTTGGAGCCTCAACCAGCTAGTGGTGAAAGGGGACAAAAACCTTCCACCTCATGGAATGACTAGTTGTGACTATGAGGCACAAAGCTTGTGTATGACCACCATGCTATGAGGTCCCGTATGCCTGGGACATACTCCTTTTGGCTCCAAACAATAGCAGAGGGACAAGATGCAGTACCTGCAAGATGCAGTTCCGCAGCAAAGTCAGCCAGCTCTCCTCAGCACCAGTGTTACCACTCCAATATAAAATTATTGCCAGACAGGAATATGCATTGCGGTTTCAGTGCAAAGTTTGGGGTCACTATGTTATAGCTTCCTAAATACCCACAGTGAATTTTGCCAAAGCTCAGTTTTGTACTTCTGCTGCAGAACCACACTAAATCATGGTTCTCTTTCAGGGACTTGAGCTAATATATCTGCTCTGTGATATACTCCACCATATAGAAGTAAAGCCACATAGTGAACCATTCACTCAAAGGACTTCAAAAGTAAGATATATACTGTATTATCTCTCAAAGGGAGAAGAATTTATCACCCCAGTTCCTAAGGCACTAATAAATATGTTGTGCATTGTAAATGCACACTTTCTTTTGCTTTTGACAGAAACTAAACAAAAATTATTTAAAATGTAGTTGCCTTCTGCTATTCCAGTCCTTTAGAGTTCATATTCCTCAGTCTTCAGAAAAAGAAATTCAAAAGCTGTAGCTAGACAGTAGGACGCAGCAGGGCACCGCAGTTCCCAGTGGAGGGCATGCCCTTTCACCACATCCTGACTGCATCCTCAGGTAGGACCAACCTGAGCACCGCTTTCCTCACCCATCATATGCTCTGACCTGGCTGTCCTCAGAAAAGAGGTGTATGGTGAGAGCCATGCTGTTGTCAAACAGGCCCTGGACTGGACACACGGAACTGGGACCAGCTGAGCTGCAGCTAGTGTGCTTCACTACTGCCCCTTTCACTGCCACAGTTTTAATGCTGGGACATTGAGTACAGCACTGGGTTTTGACATGGCTGGATAATGTCATCTGCATTTACTACAATTATTAATGTAGGGCTTTCTATTTTAACTACAGAAATATTCTGTTAGCCCAAAAAGTGATTACAAACTTTAATTAAATTAAAACTAAACTTGAGGAAACTACTTAAAAGTTCACAGGCAGTCTCTCTCTTTTGATTGAGAATGAACTTGGGTCTTCCCAATAGTGTGGAAAAACTCTTTTAAAGATGTTTCTCTCTATTGAGGTTGGTTTTCCATTATATATTTATTTTTATTACAAAGTAATATTGCTAGACTACGAATTATTATTTACACAGTGCTATTAATGTGTAAGGCACTTCAAAAACTATAAAGCAGAGTAGCCCCAAAAGCTCTTAATTTATTGACATAGTGTTGCAAGGTGGCAAGGGCCCTGAATTTCCACTGAAACTATTGTGTAATGTTCTCAGCATCTTGTAGGAAATGAAGGATATGTATACTCACTTAAATACACTGTATTATATTGCTATAGGAGGTAATTTCATCTAGGCCAGTCAGTAGAATAATTTACAAAGCAATATGAAAAGCTGTAACTCAGGAGGCAATAGGGTTTTTTTGGCAGTTGCGGCAATTTTGCCTTAGACATAATCAAGATGCCAGCAGCTAGGTCCGTTACCTCCATGTTTAGCAGAGGTCTGTTAGCATGGCTCCACTACTACATAGGAGGTTGAGGAGAAGATCTCTGCTGTACAGTCAATCACAACACAAAATTCCTGAAAACCAGAGTGCTTAACATCTTTAGTTCACAATCATAATGAACTCACAAAGTAGTATCTGAACAAGATTATTTAAGAGTAGTGTTGTCCAGGTAAGCCAAGTGCTATCTATATGACACAACTCTAACTTCTGCCAGAATTCCACCAGAAGAAGGAATCAGAATAAAAGGCTTTTCTGCAACCAATGATGATATGACCTGTGAAGACATATAACGCATAATCAAGTTACTCCTGAAGCATTATCATAAACACAAACTATAGGTACTGTAGGACAGCAGAAAACTGCCTTTGGCAAGGTGCTTCTCTGGTCTTAAATTCCTAAGCAAACATGCTTTCACATCTACCTCTGTGCTAAGGGTTAAGGTGAGAAGGTTGGTTCTTAGAGCAATGTGAAAGTTCGATGCCTCATGACATAGGAGTTTGGTGTAAGCTGATCCTCTCTACAGCTAGTCATAACACACTGCTACAGCAGCAGTCCAGGACAAGGCAATGACTGGCCTTTATGAGGTTTTACAGCATTACCAGATTAGCAGGAATTACAGAGCTTCCTACTGCCCAGTGCCTCTTATGTACAGACACAGGGCCTTTCTCCTCCTGCGCCTGAAGGAATAGATCTTCTCCCAAAGGGTGTGCAGGCATTGGCACCATCTCACAGAGCAGTTTGGACACCCTATGGAAAAGATGTCGTGTATATGCAGCTCTTCAATAAACATAGAGCATTTCAAGAAAGGGATATAGCAACCACAAACCATAATTCCATTCTGTCCTTAATCAGGCAGTCTAGCCTCAGCCTGATTTAAAATCTTACATGTTTTCTTTCGTTAGGGTTCTCTGTACAGAATGGACTAATATGCCAAAAAAACAGAAGAGACAAATGTGGTAGGGAAAACAACTGACAATGGCATAGAAGTATGTGTAAGACATAAATCTTACGTCAGCTTTGCACCTTCGCGCTAACTATAACCCAGTTACACTCCCTTCTCCTCGCACAAGCTGCAGGATTTCATACATTAGAAGTATATCAAATTACTTTTTCACCTCTAATCAATTCTCATTTTCTCTTTTACAGTCACAAAATTCCATCTGGAGAAAACACTTTAAAAATCTACTTATATATACCTTGCTTCTCTATATTAATTTTAAAAGATTGTCTTTAATTATTTGTCATTTTTTTGCATTGTGCAAACAATGTGTAGATTTACATTCTGCTATTACCTAATGAAATGCAAAGGAAAACAAAGAACTTTCACTGAAAAGACAAATTCTCAAATTTGGTTGACGAGAATCTCAACATGACCCAGTAATGTGCACTTGCAGCCCAGAAAGCCAACTGTATCCTGGGCTGCATCAAAAGAAGCATGACCAGCAGGCTCGAGGGAGGTGATTCTGTCCCTCTACTCTGCTCTGGTGAGGGCCCCCCCTGGAGTACTGCGTTCAGCTCTGGGGCCCCCAACATAAGAAGGACATGGACCTGTTGGAGTGAGTCCACAGGAGGGCTGTGAAGATGATCAGACGGCTGGAGAACCTCTCCTATGAAGACAGGCTGAGAGAGTTGGGGTTGTTCAGCCTGGAGAAGAGGAGGCTCCAGGGAGACCTTGTAGCAGCCTTCCAGTACTTAAAGGGGGCCTACAGGAAAGATGGGGAGGGACTCTGTAACAGGGAGTGTAGTGATAGGACAAGGGGTAATGGTTTTAAACTGAAAGAGGGTAGATTTAGATTAGATGTAAGGAAGAAATTCTTTACTGTGAGGGTGGTGGGTCACTGGAACAGGTTGCCCAGAGAGGTTGTGGATGCCCCTTCCCTGGAAGTGTTCAAGGCCAGGTCGGATGGGGCTTTGAGCAACCTGGTCTAGTGGGAGGTGTCCCTGCCCATGGCAGGGGGGTTGGAACGAGGTGATCTTTAAGGTCCTTTCCAACCCAAACCATTCTATGATTCTATGAAAAGATATCTTAATTATAGTAACACCTACATCTGGGTATTTGGGATATAAATTGGATGTAACTTGGAGTCCAAAACTGGGGATTCTGCAGAAACGTGGCTAAATTCCTTTTGTGTCAGACAAAACCATTTTTCCAATGTGTCAGAAGATCGGAAAGTTGCAGTTACGTTTTTTCACTCAATTGTTCTATTATACATTTGAGATTTAAAAGGCACACGTGGCCACAGAGAATTAGGGAGTACAAGTTAAACACAGATATTAGATTCTCCTATCACTTAGGGTTTGCAAATTACTTCAGCCTCGCTAGGAAAAGAGCTCTGTAGCAAATCAACGTAACCACCAAAACTGAAAGGAGATTGAAACCCACAACATCCAGAGGATGTTACAGCCAGCATTAAAGACATCAGAAGAAAGTACTGAAGAAACAGGTCCCCCTCTGTGCAACTTATGAGTGCCTACTGCCTAGACGAATACAACCTCATGCAGCTGAGGATGTCTTCTGACTGCACAGTTCATCAGCAGGTTCAGTGGGCAACAATAACCATATGGCAGTAACAAGTCCTGGGTACCATCCTGAAATAAATGAAAGTGCAGATCCCAAGCAGACTCTTACTCCACTTTTTGGTTCTGCAAAATTGAGATATAACCCTGTAGGCCACTTTTTGTGGTTCTTCTCACTTACAGGCTCTCAGATTTCTTGAGAGCATGAAAGCACAATTGCATTTTTTGAGAGGAAGAGAAAAAAAAAAGCAAACCAGCCAAGAAGAGAGACAAAAACTACCCATGTACTTGTATTCCCCCAAAATGTGCAAAACCCAGGAAGTGCAGGAGTAGGTAAGCAGGCGAACTCTGATCAAAACTCTTAACTGCAGTTTTCACCACCTAAACACCCTAAACTACTGCTGCTTGGATTCAGTGGCAGGTGACCCTCTTCCACTGTTCTGTCTACAGAAAGCTGTCAGAAAAGGTTCCCCCTAGATTTACATCTACATGTACGAAATGAGCTCTGTGATCTTCTGCCTTTGGGGACCCTGTGAAGTGAGAACTACACCACAGTCCCATGTACCCTAAGGCCAAACTATAACATCATCTTTGTTAAAACCATTCATTCCAATTAGTCAAAGATTTACATTTCACAGATGAGGAACCAAAAGCAAAACTGGACCTTTAGGTCCAGTCCTTTCATTTGTGGCAGCTGAGTCCCATTCCTAAACAAAAACACATTCCCAGGGTGATGCATTCACTCCAGAGAACATCTTGCTATAACTAGTAAAATAGCATGGGTAGGCACATCAACAGTCCCTGAGATAACACTGCTCACACCTTCTCTTTTTCTACAAAGGGAATAGTACAAGACATATTACCTATTGTCTGATCATGGAGGTTGTGATTTTCTAAATTGTGCAGAGAAAAACCATAGCTTGGCAAAGTATTTAAACCCCTATCATTTGTAATTACGACAGACAGTAGGGAGTGAAATCCTGCAAAAGGCACAACTCCTGAATGCAAACCAGAAAGAAAAGTAAATACATATCTGCTAGAGAATCATCAGTGCCTGCACCAGGATGTCTGAGAATTATTTCTTGGTTCAGTGGATCATACCTCTAAGGAAATGCTCACTACTTATTGAAGATCTAAACAAAATAAATGTACTTTTGGTTTGTATTCACCAAATTCAGAGGCAGCAATGAAGCAATGACGGAGGTTCACTGTGCAGCGTGCAGCAAGTGTGCCACAGAGATCAAACCTCAGGTGCTACTGGAACATGTTGTGCTGTTCAGCCTCTCATCACCTGCTGCTATTGGCTGACTAGGTATCAGATGGAAATATCACACCGCAGCTTACCCAAAACTGCACCCACTCTTTCACAGCAACAGACTTTTATGACTTGCAGTTTGCGTCATTTATGCCCTCTAACAACAAGAGCCTGCAAATCTGCCTGCATTTGCAAAGTAACCAAACTGCCTTATCTAGAAGTGCCTGCTTTCTTGTGGCTCTTTTAAGAAAATCTTTATTCTGGCATCTTTTCTTAAAAATGGTGCTTGATTTCACAACGATGATAATATTCTTTTGAGAGACACTTTGTTCATAAAATCCTGCTTTTAAAAAAATCTTATCGCTAAAAGAACTGGCAACAGTAGGATAGCGTTATCTTCAGTGTAGATGGCAGTTTAATGGGCTGAGATAACTCGCACAGTTTGTTTTAGCCATATTTGCTAAAATACTGGAAAAATAAAACATAAATCTGTAATTTCATTCTAAGTCTAGACATCTTTAGGCCCTACATTGCACCAGTTCTTCTGCACATTTTCTTCCAAAGGTTTTGCCTTTTTGCTCTCATTTGCATTCCCAAGAGACGCCAGTTCAAAACTTTCCTCCACCTGAGAGGAGCTGGAATCTGTCTCTTCTGGGACAAATTTTAAGTGTAATTTATAAAGCCTGGCTTTATAGAAACAACATAAATTAGGTAAGTCCTCCATAACTTGACACCTGCAACACTCACCTGCTAGAGAGGGAACCTGTGCTCTAGTTTCTACGTTGATAGGATTTTTGTTCACTATGGCAGAGACTGGGACCTAGATCTTGCTTCTCCCTACTGTTACACAATATTGAGAGGAAGTTGCCAGATGAATAAAGTGGCAGAGGCAGCATGCAGAAATCACCTCCAAAAATAGTTTCAGGGTCACTTTTACATAGTATTCACTGGGGAGGATGCTTCTGAGAATTGGAGCTATATGCTGATATTGTCTCTACACACCAGATTTTCAGAGTTCCATGGGAAGCTAGAACTGAAAATTTTACATTTATGATCAGAACTACTGAGATCCACACTGTTTGAAAATCTGCCTATAATAATGGGAGCCAATTATCTAAAATGCACTCGTAAAGTCTTCTTTATGCCCACACTTTCATGGGAGACCAAGGCAGATACCTGATGGTAGGGAAGAGATCTGAGCTGAATAAGTTTGTTCCAAATAGCTCAGGCATGTCATTCAGTTGCTAACCAGCTTTTGTACAGCATCTTTCCATGTACTATGCACACACATCAAATGAATAAGGATCGTGCAGTGTTAGAAATATTTTGTGTTCTAAAAAATAAAATATCGAAGTGGTACAGAACCAATTACTATCATAGATTCAACTACAGACAAACTGTATTTCAAATTGAAAGCAATATAATATGTTTCAAAACCTTAAAAATTTCTCTTATACCAGCTTTACATCTAGAACAGTATTTTGAGTATGCTTGATTTACTGAAATATTTTGTGTCACAGTTCCCATTAACAATTACTTCAATCTCCCTTTTCACTGGTAAAATATGCTATCTTTCCTAACCCTTCAGATTTGTAAGATAACAGCCTTATTTCTACTACTGGTCCAGATGTTCCTCCTGGCACTGGAATTCAATAAAGCAGATGGATTCAGAAAAAAATGGCTGCTGACCAAGGCCATACTAAGTTTGCAATGTTAGAAAGAGCCCCCGTTGTGAGCACTGTGCAGGATAGGCATTCAAAGGTGTAAAATATGTTATTACATCACTGGATAAGAGAAACAGGATATATGCACTGACACCCAAACCATTCTGAATTGTAAGCTATTTCCAATACTAGTGGGAATTGGAGAAAGTGAGCTTGCTGGTCGGTGGAGCACCAGTGAGGCTTGTGCATGGTTTGCCTCAGAGCACCAGCAGATCATAGGCCCCACCACCTTCTGGAAAGCTTTAAGCAGCTGCCACAGCCATAGCTCAGCCTTTGTCCTGCCATTGTCCTCCACTTCTCTGCAGAGAGCTGTGCAAACTCAGGGGTGGGGCGCAGAGCTTTGGCTCCTTAACAGTTCGGAGAAAGCCAGCCCTGCAGTGACACACACAATCATTCCCCAACTCAGATAAGCCTTCCCCTTCTTTCCTTTGTGCAAGAATGGAAAATGAAGCAGATCCCTTGCACCTTTGCCTCCCCACCCATTGGCCTCACATACTGCTGAACTTGCTCATCAAATGCCTTTGCATATGTTTTTTGGAGTGATCTATTCATTCACAGTACAGACTAAAGCTATAAATACACAATGCCATAAAAGGCTTGTGTGAAGGCCTTTCTCCTGGAAAGAAAACATATTTTGAAGATGGTTTGGCTGATAAAAGTTTGGCAATTTTATCTGCAACTCTAAGCAAACCACTGTTTCCTAAACTTACAGAACAGCAAGGTGGAAGTCCTTTGGAAGATACCAAGAATTGCCATTGATAAATGAGGAAAAAAAGGCAGAAGCAATTTAAAAAATCTTTTTACCCAAGACATAAGTATGTATAAAAACCAGCAGTCTAGAAGTATCCAATAGATTTGATCTGTGATCTGCAGTAGGCAACACCTTGCAGCACTTTATAGTTTGCTTCTAGGCTTTCTGAAAGCACAGTGTATCAGGAGGATACATTTATCTGTCCGTATCTAACAGCTTCACCTAACAGCCTTCATATAACAGCTGTCTGCAGCTCTGTGGTAAGAAATTTGAAGAAAAAATATGGTATGGTGATGGCATGCAGGACTAATATCATAAGTTCAATATTATAAGTTTAATATTTTGATATTATACCATGCTCCTTGTAAATCCATTCCTTAATTCACCTTCATGCTTTGAAAACTGACCTTGTAGCATTCATATAACTCTGTAAGGTGCTGAATATCTCTAGTGAAATGTTTGGCATTGTGGTGGGCATGACTTGAGGTGTTCAGTAATTATCATGATCCGAATTCTCCCCCTTGTCTCCCATGCAGATGCATATTTAGGGTAATGGGTCACTAACTACAGGGATTTGTTTCTGGTATATAGCTACTTTTTTGATCTTTTTTAACACAGGTATTTGTCTTCTGCCATGCAATCTGAATGCCTGCCAGTAGTTCACTAGGAAATTTGAGTAACATATAACTTTTGTTCTCTCCCCTGAAGTAAAAAGTTGCATGTGTTAGAATGCCCTGCCTGGAGGTCTGGGAGGATATCTCCCAGCCTGCACGTGTTGCTAGAAGGCAGCTTGTTGGGCTATTCGAGAAGTCAGTGCGGAAGCAGCCTGTCTTCCACTGAGACTGGAAGTAAGTGAGCTCTGTCACAGCAAGCAGGCCCTGTGGATGTCTGGTCAGGAGATTCGAAGCGACCTCCAGGAAAGCTCCGTCTCACCCTCTACAAAGTGAAACTCGCACTATCTAAGGGGTCGAACTGCAACTGCCATTGTCACCCCAGAACTTCAATCTTCCAGATACTGGGCTCTGGCCATTGTAGAGAAGCTGCAGACAGGCAGACAGACCCCCAGCTGCCTTGCTGGGATGGCTTGCCAAGCAGTAGATAAGCTAAACCTTCTTTAGTGTGGCTGAAACACAAACTAACTTACGGAGAATATGCATTTCTTTCGCTTTCTTTCATGCTGCAGCAAAAGTTGCCAAATGCTCAGGATTTATGTGCAAATAGCCCTGGTTTTTCTCTGATTGCAGAGGAGAAGCAACAGGAGTAAGAGCTGCATAACTGGAGCTCATTGCCCCTTTTATCAAACACAGTTCAGGCATGCTGATGGTTAGATACACATCAGACTTTCAAACTGTGGTTTATATAGCTGCTAAAACTCACTAAAACAGCACACACAAATTTCCTTCTCTTCTCTCAAATGAAGAACCCCTGACAAGAATCAGTGTTAATCCTAGGTTGTGAGATGGTTTTTATCCATCCCGGAGACAGTTTATACTGCAGTCCAGCACTGTGTAAGCCTCAGAGACCTCTTATGTAACATATCTCTTTCACAGTGCGGTGTGTATTTCGCTTAGGCTTGCAGTGTGCATTGAAAACTCTGTCAGACTGGGACTTACAGGAGATATTAAAGCAAAAAAATATGGAATATAGCTTTTCCTTAGGAAAAAAAGCTGCATGCCAGGCAGGAAGACTTTCTGCATGAGGAGACTAAAGATGGTGCATTCCACATTTTCATACACACCTCTGCAACACCACCAAAGTATCTACTTCTTATAAGAGAAAACAGTCCACCCTTATTTATTTCCTATGGACCTGATAACTGCTAGAGACCCTCTAATACAACTATTCTGCCTTTTATCACAATGCAAAATACAGTATAAAATCAGAGCTGATCAATCCCAGAGCACGGTTACAATAGAATTTGGAAAGATTTATATCTATAGGTATGCCCAGAGCTATTGCCACAGTAAAATAGCCTCTAGACCAAGTATAAATAAGGATAAGTGTATATGAAAATCCATTTGGTTTCTTGCTACCGAGCTATGCTCCACCAGCATCATTTTCTTCTTCCAGCAGCCTGGAGACAGGACACACTTGTCACCTGAAAACGATTCCTGCATGTTATTTTCCTTGTATTTTTTTTTACAGAGGCCATCATTGGTTACAGCTTTGGAAAGAAATTCCTCCAGTAGAAAACCTCTCAGGATCATTGTTAGAGTCCATGCAAAGGTAGCAACTGCCTGCAGCTAAATTAGGAGTAGCTGTATTCACTTCTGCCAGCAGCATAGATGGGGGAAGGGAATGGGAAGACTCTCCAGAGTAGCTGAGTTTGGACATAGCAGTGAATAGAGAGCTTTCAGTGCTGACTCACTTTTTCCATTTTTAAAATAAAAACATTAGCAAAGATATTTTTAAGTGGTTACTGTGCTTTTCTGCTGCAAGCAAAGCCTTTTCATAAGTTTTAACTATCCTCACCCCCCTCAGCAGTAACATACTTTAGTCATCACTTTTATTTTGTTAAATCCTTTTAGCCATAAGCCCAAGATAGTTTTAAATGGAGCAGTCCTTACTCCATAACTTATTGGTTTCTAAGGGAAAACTATTGTCCAGAGAAAGCATAGGAGCCTGGGAGCCAGGTTGTTTCAAACCCTTCATGTTTCTGCTGACATGCTGTATTATAGAAAAACGAAACAGAATCCTGGTTGCGAAATTAGGGCCTGGGCTGTACAAGCAGACCTCTGTGCCCACTGAAGTTGACAGAGGCTCAGAAGTTCAGCCATACAGATCAAGATTCTTCAAACATAGCAGGCTTACTTATGCTACATACTTCACTTTTGAGCATCAGTAACAGCATCAGTTGCAAAAATCTTGAGTCAAACCACATATTAAATTCAATCCTGGGAAAAAAAGAAAAAAAAATACTCCGGCTCTTCCAGAAGAAGGACAAGCATATGACAGCGTAACACCATTAGACTTGGGCTGGTGAGTTGTGGAGTACCCTCCAGCTAAACTAAAAGGATTTCAGCAGCAGTACTCAGAAACTCACAGGTCAAGCCCTTGGGAACATAGCAAACCTGAAGATTAAGCAGCAATGAACCGCATCTGTGATGTACAGTCTCAGACAAAGCGGAACCTAGAGAATGCAAAAGAGGTTGAGTAGCATCTTTTTTGACATTTGGGGCAAAGAGCAATTTTTCACATGCTCCACCACTCACAAATGGTGCCTAATTAGGCAACTAAAGAAGGCTCAGATTTTTGGAAGCATTCAGTAACCAAAAGTTTACAGCCAGACACTTAGGGCTCTGTCTTTTGCAAAAGGTACACTAAAAGATTTTGAGTTTGTCACATATCCTATGGTACAAGTGGGAGCAAAATTCTTTTCAAACCTGCCTTTTAGTTATGTGGTAATAGGCTCAGAATTAGCAATTTCCCTTGAAAATAACTGCAAGTACAAAGCAAAAGAGAAAAAAAAAAAAAAAGGTCCTATTTAAAGTTCAGCTTAGGAAGTTCCCACTTGGAAATCCCCATGGTTTTATGTTGCATGATAACAATTTTGGTAACATTCTCTTCCATGTACTTTTTAATTAGTATCAAGAAGGCTCACAGATTAGAACAAGTATTCCTACTGTAGTCTTGAAACTACTAGCACTATAGAGCTGATTTTGAGATTTCTCTTGCTCTCTCTTTCCCCCTCTTCAGTTGTGTATTTGTCTTTGTATTCCTCAGCATCATATTTTTTGGTAATTTGAGAATTTCTCAGCTATTGTTTTAAATAATATCCATTTCACCGTGGGGAAGTCTATTTTTCCTATTCCTCTATTTCCTTCCACTCCCCACTCCTCCAGTCGTGCATTCCTCTGCACAAACAGATCCTGGAGTTTGTTGCACAGCAGTCTGTCTCTCACTATTCCCCCCACAGTTCCCACAAAAATATTGTATTCCTGTCTCCCATCCTGCCCCAGACTGTCTCTGTGGTTGCCAAGTACTGTTTAACAGTTGCCACATTCCACCTAAAAAATGGAAGAATTTCTCAAAACACTCAGCAAGTGATTTCAGTTTGCTCAATACTTCCGGGCCTTCCTTCCCATGTGACTGGTTTACAAATGCATTTGATGTATTTTTGTGGTCCTTAGAATTATTAAGGTGCATAAAACTTCTACTTTCTTAAGCTCACTCACCCGTTTTGTGGCTAAAGGCTCAAGACTCCCCTGGGTGTGATCTGACAGAAATTCAGGCACAAAATGTAAAAACGAAAACAAAAATCCAGATTTGGGATTAGTTTCTCTCAGGAGAGAAAAGAAATGGTTAAAAAATATCAGAGTGCATAAATTCAGGTTATCAAGCTCATGAAAACTGCACTTTCCCAAAGGATTTAACTCTGACGTAACAGTCTAGATTTCCACCCTTGAAGTAAACACAGAACAACAGCTAGGACTCGGTTCCCAGAAAACAGTGCAATCCCTCTCCAAAACTCACTTACTCAGCTTCATAGCTGTAAGATCAGCTCACCTAGTCACAGGGTGCATACACCAGCACGATGCTCCTCTCTGCATTCAGCATGCCAGAGAGCCTAAGAATAACACTGAAGGCTGTATCCACAGCTGCTAGGTCCTGAGTGGGGCAGCTCCATTGATTTGGGAAGAGCTGTGCCAAACTAGCTGAGGATTTGGGCCTGAGCATGCACAGGAAATGAGGCTGTATAGGCAGAGCAGACAGAAAATCACTTCATTTCTGGCACACCAGTGGACGAGTGCCCTGTAGATGGGAGGGAGAAAGGGAGAGGGAGAGGTTTCCCCTCCACCTCTCTGCTTTTATAAGCTTCCCTAGACCCTTTGAGAGACTATGTCTTCACAGTGTTTGCAGGAAGCTCAGACCTTTGTCCAACAGCTGCAGAAGCAGAGGCTCCAAAGGATTATTTTTTTCCCCTCTCTCAGTACTGATCCAGCAACAGTAATGGCATGGCAGACACAGCTGTCTTACTTGGGTTCAAAGCCAGTATCTTTTCCCTTTTTCCAAACACACACACATATACTCACTGTATCTTTTGATAACAGAGAGGCTGACATCATCTCCTACACAGTTGTATTTCCCCCTCTCTTTCAAGACCATAGAGGTACAAAACAAACACACTATGAGAACCACTGTTGAGGAGGGGGAAGTGAGGGTTCAGATATACCCCAAGTTGCCAAACACCTTTTAGATCTTAAACTTTTTAATTCACAATAGTCACTATTTGGAGAATATGCTAAGTACACAGATAAATCCACATTTTCTTTTTTACACACTGAGAATTAAAATTAATGCTATTGCTATGAAGGTCTGATGAGCCCTTGCAGAAAAAAATATACTTGTGACACAAATTAACTGAGCCTCTCTTTTATGATTAATTGTACAAAAGCCACTTCAAATGCACACATTTACACCCCTATATGTGAAATGAAGAAACGTCAAGAGATGAGTGCCTGCAGCATGAGCATGGATACATTTTAAGAAATTAATCCCTATTGTGTGATAGTATTTCTTTGGACTTTCTATTTACTAAAAAAACTTTTCCTTGTGCCTCTGTTTTCTACTAGAAATCATTCCTGCTTGCTACTCATAAAGGTACCTCCTCAACAGAACTATGAGTAATTTCCATCCTGGAGACAGGGCAGTTCAAGTAAATTTGCACTTTCCCTCCTGAAAAACAAAACAAAACTCTCACTTGCCAGGAAACCTCTTAACCCACCACATTATATATTCTATACCCCACACTCAAATTCCATAGCTTTTCCAACTGAAGGTAGCTGCTATCAAGAGCAGGAAGAAGGCAAGAGGAAATAAAAAGACTGGATCACATTCTCCAAATACGTTACACAGAGGTGAATATAAAACAATACTATAACCAATCAGTGGCTTCTTGTAATTATACTGTACTCAGTATACAGTCACTAGAAAAGAGGAATATATGTCATGAATTTTTGACTGAATTGCTTGCAGACACAGTGGGGAAGAGAGAAAGGCAAGTTCTTCATGGGGAATCCAGGCAGGGCAACAGCAGCAGTCCTAAAGCTCTAGAAAGAGCAAGTATTTGTCCTCTAGAGCTGTCTTAGCAAGAGACAGCTTTTATTCCTCATGACATGGCAGTGGAATGAAAACTGAAATTTGAACTTGGGGCCACACCACATGGAAATGCTCCCTATGACTGCAAGCCTTCAGTCTTGTTCTGATGGGATCTTACAGTGCAATTTTTTGTTACAAAATTTTGTTAGACAGCTTTTTAGCTTTTATTTTTTGGTGAGGAAATACATGCCCATTTTAGACTCCTTGCTTGTCATGCATCTTGGCATGACTTTGCTGTCTTTAAATGTAGACAGTACTACCTGACTTTGTAAAAGCACTTCGACATCACAGATAAAAAGTATTATATGAACACAGGTGTAATTTTAGACATTACGTGACAAGCTAGAGTTGAAATGGCCTCTTAAAACCATCTACTCTACCTCCTTCTCTGCCTTAAAGCTTGGCTCCTTTCAGTGCGTTTTTCTGCTGTGTTGTGCACACATTCTCACCGCTCTGTAAACAGAGCTCCTCTACTTTTTACTCCTACGCTTACATGAGACTTTCTTATTTCCATTCTGATGGAGCTGAACATACTTGATTTTAGAAGCTTGACCTGCCCTGCTGGAGAAAGGGTCACATAATAATTGATAATACCAAGCCTAGTAAGAAAAAAATCCAAAGAATCACAGAATAACAGATTATGCTGAAAAATTGCATAGCTGAGAAAGGGACAGAAAATTCCATACTCCCCTACACCTTTTGTTTGCTACACAGAGTAACATTTCTTTCTGCTAGGAATTTTTAGCCTTTAAAAATATTTTTTGAGCTGTTACATCGTGTCTCAGCTGGTCTTTCTCTTTTACCCCATCGTGATACTTACAATACCTGTGTTATTCCTGTAAGGCTTCCCTCGAGGTTGACTACATCTCCTGTTAATATGAGGCCCAGAATGGAACAAATTGTTCATGGTAAACTGCTTGGGTTTGGTCCCACTTAAAACCCTTTTCTTGTTTGTTTGGGTTAGTTTTGTGGTTTTTTTTTAAATGTGATTCCAGTGATTTGTTTCTCTCAACTACAGTGGTTTAACCCAATGAATGCTTCCAGTCTGAAGTCAGCAGCTATATCTTCTCCATGGGGAGACCAGGCAGTTCCACTCTCTGAAGGACTGTAGGCTCTCTGGTTAAGACCACCACCCACAGCCAAACATTTTGATTTCAGATGACATCTGGCTGCTGGGGAAGCAACTGTGACACAGTCAATTCACTATTCTGGATTCTGGTTTTGTAGGCAGAGCAGATGCGCTATGGTGGACATTAAAGGTTGAAAACTGCTAGTGCAACAAATATATTTTGTAATTAATAGACACGTCACAGAAAATACTGAAACAGATGTAAGGGAAATTAATCTATACTGCACCAAAATCACACTGGGGTGTTTCCCTAGGATGAAAGATTCCTCTAAATATGCTAACACTTTTTTTTTTCCCTTTTCCCAGCAACAGCAGAACTCTTTCACAGCTTGTAGAATAACCTTTCTCCTGACTTTTACCCCATCCCATATGTCAGTCTGATCTGACAGAAAAGTACATAGCACACAATGTTTAAGACGCAAGGAGAAAATCATCACGAGTGAAAAGCAGTTATACATTGCTCTGCCTTCTGTCTGTCTGCCCCGTTATCCTCTTAACACAAAATGTCTGTAGAGTTTTTATGAGAAGATCAGGGTTATATTATGATTAAAATTCATCAATTTTCAGCCAAAAAAAGACCACGGTGTTCATAAAATGCAGTCACAGGTCCAACTCAGACTGCTATATGTTAATGCACATGAGGTCTCTTTATTGCTTTGTATAGTGAAGAAGGAATTTCCTACATGTGAAGGCAAATGTCAGCTGCTCAAAATGCACTGCCAGCTTTGGACATGGCAATAGATAGCACTTTCCACTACAGCCCTTTCTTTTTTAGACCAGAAAAATGTGTTGTGTGTATGGGTATACATATTAGCTATAGAGATGCAGATGTCAGGACAGTCACATCAATTTCTATCAAACTACTAAGGCATGAATAAACAGTCACACAGTTTCTTAAAAGCACATCACGTAGTCGCTAAAATCTCAGTAACTGTTCTTATTTTTCAACATCAAAAATAGATTCAGACATTTTAAATATCTATATTGATTTGACTGACAGTAACTGACTCTGAATTACTACATCTATATTTAGAAATCTCTGTACACACAGTTTACTGCAATGAGAGTCACACTTAGCTATTCATACATGGTTTCCAGAAGTGATAGGTTGTACCAACTGCTAGGATTCATCATACAAAGTTGACGACGAAGTTTTTCATTGTGCTTCTCATTGCCCTTAATAAGCAAGACTAGGAACCCAAGATCCTTCTGATATTTTAGGAAGAAGAAATTAATACATATGCAGACTGCATACATACATATGCATACATAGATTATTTACTTTCTATGTTTCCAAACATTGGAACTTTGAGCTTATTTTAATTATAATGTTACTGAAGGCTAACTTGCTGTTTGCAAATGAAATCTTTACATTCAAAAGATAACTCAGGAGATCTGCAAGCAGTTTCCACTCCTGAGACCTGTCTATGGAGTCTGTCTTACATGCAAGTCTAAGAATACCAGAAAAATTTCTTTTTCAGTTGGAAAGAATATAATCATAGACTGAAGACCCGTGGACAAGAAAGAGAGTTACACTGGGAAAATAAAGTCAGCTGAGTATTCAAAAGTCAGAAAGTGCCCGAAACAAAATCAGACAGAATGACTCACTATCCCTTAAGAATGACCCCTTATTTTATTAATTTCTTGTCTTTCTGTCTTTAAAGATCAAAACAAAATATGACATTAAGTAACCTTATTTTCAATATACAATTTCACTGCAGGAACATACTAACAAAAACTAACAAGAGAAAAATAAAAAAATATTTAAAATAAATTATCTGCATTGATACAGTAACTTGCACATCTGACATAAAATCCAATTGTCTAGTTTCATCATTCAAATTTTACTCTTTAAATCCTAACGTTACCCCAGACTTATATTTTCGTACATATAGGTACAAAAAGAGCATATAAGGAGAAAGAAAACTTCTGGAAATGTTTCATTTCCTCCCCCTTCCAAAGAACTGTTGTCTGAAATTCATCCAAATGTACTTATTCTCCAAAACAATAGTTTACACTTTTGCAGTACCTTAAAATCCAAATATTCTAAATGACTTCATGAACTCATTTTAGAAATGCCACTAAAATGCAAAGAAAAGTGTGAAATAAATTTCTAGAATAGCTCTAGTCTGCCTTAAAATTAATTTAGCCAGGGTTTTCCTGTATGCTTAATCATTTAGTATTCGAAGATTTAACCTGCATACTTTCTGTGGGAAAGATTCTGCATAGTGTCTAGGGTCTATTGGCCCAGCGCACTGAAAATACAGAGCAAAGGGATCAGGACCAAAGGTTGGCTCTAACTGGGAATTTTTAGCTTATTGCATTCCTTTCACAGATCATAGACATGCTAGTGACTCTAATGATTACATCCCACTGACATCCAATCCTAAAAAGACAACTTGTTCTTTCCAAAGTGAGTTGGAAGATCATCTCACATAGCTCAATAAAGACAAATATTTGCCACAAGGCTGCCGTTTATGCAGAAGTTTCTCAGTTGTTCACATCAGTGAACTTTCAGATACAAATATCAGAACAAATTTTAAAAAAAAGTAGTATAGGCTCTAAGAACAAAATTTCTTCTTTTTTTCCAAAAATGTTAAATGATATGAAAGAAAGCTAAGTGCTACAAAACCAATAAAAATGTACCACAGTTTAGCCTTACATCAGTCATACAAACCACTTGATTGCAACAGTAAATTAAGTAATTTAATTCTCCTAGCTTCATCATATTTGAAATTATATATCCTATTAGGAGAAAGTTTACTATTCTGAGCATTGTATTAGCTCTTCCTTCAGCAGTGTATATAACTAAAAACCTAGTGTAACAGAGCTTAACTTTCTATTGTGACTGAGGTGTCCAGTCATGACAATCTCAGTGTAGTTTTGAAAGTTTTTTATTAATATTCATATGAAAGGTTTGTAATTAGTTTTCATTTTGATCTTTTTCAGTCAACAGTAAATGTAACTAAAAATATTTGAAAATATAGCATAAACTAAAATTCCACTTATTTCAACTTTGACAATGTAGCAGGTAGTGGTGTTACCATAAGCAATTCCACTCTGCCTACAAATTAACTGAAAATGAGCATAAATATTTGCTTTCAGTTAAGTAGCCACCAAGGTGCATTATCAGTAAGTCATCCTTCAACCCTGAACAGTGTGTAAAAAAAATTAATCAAAATTTTGATTCAAGTATAATGTACATTTTACCTTAAGCATGTAGAACTGTTAAAGCACATCCCCACAGTTACTGAAAGAATATTAGAATATTTTCCAGCTCATAGAAATGGCTTCTGACTATTAGAAAGAAAGGATAGACAATTGCAGTTTTTAAGTTCTACATGAAGGGAGCTGGAGATGATGGAGAGAGTTTCAGTGCTTTTAAAACATGCAAAGGATTTTTATAATGCAGTCTGAACTTGGATGTTTTCTTGTCCTCACACTTACAGAGAATTAAAGAAATGAAGGCTAATTCTTGAAGAAGAGATAGATGATCACCTTTTTTGATTTTATTTTAGACATTCTCAGCTATTGAAATACCAATGGCTTTATTTCCTTTCTGTAGATCTTCCAAACACAGCTGATCTCCATGTTTTTTCCCCCTAATACAGTCCCTGCACTTCAACCTGTGATTATCCTCTCCACAGATTTTCTGAAATTCCTCGATTTCTTTGTGAGATCAGGCATTTCTTTAGTCATTTTTTGTGCCATTAATTGTCAACCAAAGCTAAACAATTTACATAAATAATGTGATCAAAAAAAATCTGCTATTATTTAAATACTTACCCAAAAAACATATCAGAAAATTTAAAATTCAGATTTGAACTTTAGCAAATGACACTTCCACAGTCTGATTCAGCAATTCTAACAAAGCTGACTCTTCATGAAGTAATAAAACTACAGATGGAGGTTTGAAAATGAATAGACACGAATCACTCATGTCAAGAGTCATGCACTAAGTAATTATGTAGTGTTCACCTTTAAACCTTTGTTCTCTTAGTTTCTTGCCACTTGTGAAATGATTGATATCTTTTCCTATCCAAATAGGACAGTGGAAAGAATATTTTCCTCATCTAAATAGATTTAGACAGACCACAGAAATGCGCTGAATGTCGATTAGGTTACGAGTCAGCTTGAAATTAAAATGAAATTCAGCTGTAACTCTAAAGAATTCCACAGCACAACTTAAAAGAGTAAAGATTAACTGAAAGGTATTAAGATTGACAAATACTTTTTTTTAAAAGAAACTGGAACTAATAATAGTTGAATTGTGTATTTTTGTCACAAATACCCACAGGCAAAAAAAACCATTGTATTTGCATAATGCAGTACTGAAACAACGTTAAACGAAGGCCAGTATATCTATTCTTCAGTACAACCTATGTCCTTCATAGGAAATTACCAGCTAGTACAGAATACATAGTAGCACCTCAATGTTCAACACATCAGACCAGAGGAATGATGCTGTGCAGCTCTCCAAAAAATCACAGCTAAGCAACACTGTTTAAAATTAGATTTTCCATGAGCAGTCCGCATAGCAATTTTTTTTCACGTCATGAATCTATTGAAGAGATTTTAATCTCCATGCATATACTTCACAATTCACAGTCACAAACTATGTCCTCAATGTAACCAACTAGAAAACAAATAAAAATAAGGGTGACAAGAAGACCTTTTCTCAGCTTAGGTCTGTCAGTATCATATACTCTCTTCCTCCCCTCCCAAATCTCCCCTCCTCCTCTCAAAAAAATCCCTTTAGGTATCTGTTTGACTGAGTGCAAAAGTGATCAAAGCACGAGTAATTCAAACCCTTCAGGTTTCAGGCCCAACCGTCAGCTGAAACAGAAAGAGCACCAGGTTCGAGTGCCATCATTTCCCCACATTGCAGGCAGGCGAGATGTTAGAAAGCCACGATGACACAGCACTCTACCTGAGGTCATTTTCAGAAGCTACAAAATATGCCTTTCCATTTTGGGACTGCCAGAGCTCAAAAGCTTGAAAAAATCAACTCCCAAGAAAACTCTTGCGCTTGTCACTGGTTGTCACTGGAGGGCCAGGCCCTGAGGGCCCCCGCAGCCCTGCTTGCCCTTGCCCAGCTCCGCCGGGGCCTCCCCCACACTGCCCATGGCCCAAGACTCCACTTCAGCCCAGCCCAGGGCCATTAGCCCCTGCCTGGCTTCACTGCCAGGGTGCTGCCTGGACCAGCAGTTCCCTGGGAGGATCCCCCAGGCAGGGCCTGGCAGCCAAGGCCTGGCAGCCAGGGCCTGTCCCACGGCCCCAGACAGGAGTGAGCAGACAGGGGGCCCTGAGCAGCCCCAGCCCCAGGCATTGGGCAGCTTCCTGGGGATGGGGACAGGCCAAAGCCAGGCCAGGATAGAGGCCCACGGGTGCGCCTGGCTTGGCAGCACCCATGGCCGGGAAGGGCAGGGCCATGGGGAGCAGGAGACCAGCCCTGCTGCAGCATTGCTGGGGCAGGGGCTGACATGGGGTCCTGGGCTCTGGGCAGCATGTGGAGAGTCCCAGGGGCCAGGCTGAGATGGGACACTGGGGCCTCTTGATGCCCCCACGGCCCTGAGATAGGAATCCTGAAAAAAATGTCATTATTTGAACTGTACAGTTACCTAGCCAGGGCTTTAGAAACAAGCAGACAGTATTTTTCCAGTAATACCTCTGATCTCTGGTCTTTTGGCCACTTAACCTTTTTTCTGACTCAGCCGTCCAATTTATAAAATGAGCACAGCAATATCTACTTTCAAAGAAATTTGACACGCCTGGTCATCGCATTCTCAAAGATGTAAATATTGCTTCATTGCAGAACTATGAATGAGAGGCCAAAAAGATAATTGTATTTTATTCTGACTAGTTGCATCATTCATCAGAGATGTATTGCAGATGGAGAAAGAGGAAAAACATTTTGTTGTCTTTCCCTTCTCCCTCTCCCAAAATGAATACATTTACAGGTGCTGTTGAAATATAATTTACATCTTTTAACCTCCATTTGTGTCATTTGCAGGAGTTATGATAACACTTCAGCAATCCTGTACTCCCATCCCCATGGAAACTGCCATCAAACTGCCAAAAATGGCACAGAATGCTTTAAACTAATCACTTTTCAATGGAGGAAGGCTTTTTTTTTTCCTACAGCTGTTTCCATGGAATCAGAAGCCATTGCTGGTTGCCTAATTGTTTAAAATCTTGTCAAGTGCACAGGCAAGTGCTCAGCCTTTTTAAATGTGACTTTTTTTTTTTTTTTAACCAGGCTTCTAAAGCAGAATTTGTGAGCCTGATTTTTCTCCTATCCCACCAGTTGTCAGCCATCAAAACCTAGTGAACTCAGTAGAGTTTCACCAGTTTGAAACCAGCATGGAAGAAGTTCCATCATTTAATTTTGGAAGAAAGTTTTCAATGGGATGAATGAAAGAGAGGAGACAACATATATTAATTTCATTCTACAACGTAGCTCAGCACAGCTGCGAAAGGAGGAACTCCTGGGCTGGTACTGTTGGCCAGCACAGGAAAAGTCTATGTATCAGGAGATGGAGGTGGCAACCACAAACATCCAATAGACTTCCTTTGTGACTTTCTCACCCATGCCACCTTTATAATAATTTCCTAATCTACAAAAATAAGAAAAATTAGAATATCAGGTTCCATTGAGAAGTGAGAAGTAATGCCAACAGGCAACTATTCCGGCTGCTGTGAATTCAGAAGGCATATTTGGCTATGTAGTTCCTTGAATAAGTGCTGCAAGGCAAATCTCAGTTATTTCTAGGTTTATAAATTAGCACTGTGCTAGGAAATCTCCTTTGGTGTAACCAAGAATTTTCACATGAATAACACCTTCTGAGTCCAGTTTTTGTATTAATGGTAAATAACTAGATTTTAAACCAATCTATTAAAATTATATACACATGCCCATGAGAATGTATATGATTGGGTATGTCTCTGCTCTGGTCAGAGCATTGGGTCCTGCAAAAATATCATCATTTAAACTGCTAAAGGCACAGATCATCATTAATTCAGATAATGATACTAGCCAAGCAGAGGAGTATAAAAATATTTCCAACTATACCCCAGTGTTTTACAAAAAAAATATTCTAGGAAAAAAAGTTAATTAAACAATAAAGCTTCAGAAAGATGAAGTTATTTTGAACCTACAATCCTGTATTCAGAATTATTCCAAAGCATGGCACTCCTTTTAAAACTTAATTTGGTAACTTGTGAACAGGTCTGTAGATATGCAGCCAACTATATGGTTCTCCCCTATCGTAAGAGTATACTGACGTTTATCCCAAATGCATGAGAAATAGGATTTGAAAGTAATAAGTATGTGACTAAGTTAATGTCAAGAGAAAAAAAAGGGGGAAAAAATATCCTCACCTTCCACCACTGTTGCAGAGTTACACCCTGCATGTTCCTGGAAGGATACACTGATTAAGGACTCAATTTTTCAGAGGTCCTAAATATCCCTTAGAGACACCAGCTGCAATCATTAAAAACCTCAGCAGCTTATGGGGATGGAAAGAGGAAAGAGACCAAAGTGTGTAAAATGGTTAAGGTCAACAAACTTTTTAACTTAATGGATATGTGACAGTTTTGTTGAACACAGATTTAATCTTGTTTAAGGGCCAGGACCTCCTGAGGTGCAGAAATGGGGTAACCAGGTTGAGAACTTTGCCTGGAGCACCTTGTTTTGAGAGGTTGGTTGGATTCAGTGGGCTTTACATCAGGACACAACTTTCTCTGGATCTTCTAAAACCTTTGTATTGATCTTAAGACTAGTAATTAGCTCTGGCACAGGACAGGTGCTATCCACACCTGAGAGCCAAAGTCGTTGGAAACAGCTGATTTTGAAAAGTTTCTTCAGAATAGTTCAGCACATTCTTATTTATCCTGGTGAGTTTATCAGAGCAGTAACTCAGTTAACAAAACTCCTCTAACCTTGAATTGTTTAGCAACAAATCAACTTCCTCATTGACTCTTCTATAACAAGTTTTATAAAGATTTTGTCTCCAGCAAAATCCAAAAGGCTGTTGTAGGAAAGCATTGTTGAGAGCTTTTCAGATAAAAGCCAAAGAAAGCCAGCCATGCTTTCTTCAAATTGATGTTAAATGAACAATTCAATTTTTCTGGAGGTACATGAGCACTGGCTATATCAGGCTCTTTACTCTTCTCTTGGGTCTTTTCTGGCCTTTCTTTCAAAGTGCTCATACCTTCATTCAGCCTCCTCCCAGACTCAAAATACCATGCCTTTTTAAAAACTGCTCTTTTTTTGTGGAAAGTGCACAGGAGCTGAAATAAACTTATACTCCTGACTTATACTTCAGCTTGCCTCCAGATATTGTTTGTTTGGCATGTAAAACACCACACATCCCAATTCTGATGTACAAACTGCACAACAAAAAGCAATGCATTCTTTTTGCTCTCACAGCTTACCTGGAAAGGAAAAAAAGAACAGCATTACAGCCCTCTAGTCAGTATTAAAAGTGGGGTATATACTATAATATTTAGTTTTCAGTTATTCTATACTATTCCATATTCCCATGAATCTGGAAAGCTGGTATTGAAGTAAATTAAAATTTTGCTCCAGGACTTAGTGTCAGAGGTTTTGCTTTTTATATTTCTTATTATTCACCCATATCCTCCTAGCAAGAATGCTGGTATTGTTTGCAGAAGTCATTTTTCTGAGTCTCATCACTATGGGTCTCGATATTGTTTTTATTAATTAGTAATCATTATGTATCAGGGTCTTGCTCATTTGTTCCATCTAGGAGATAATTCCTGTCCTCAGATGCCATTGGTTTGAATAGGCGTCTCCTGCATACATCCAATTTTTTGTTCTTCCTGTTTGTGGGTTTTTGTTTTGTTTTAGTACTTGAAAAAAGAAGATAAAATTAAAAAAAAAGCACTCTGGAAAAATAAATCACATGCAAGTAATGATAGAGCCCCATTCTGCTCCCCCCCCCCCCCAGCTGGGTTATTTTGGGTCACATCTCATTTTCACATCAAGAAAAAACTGGATGAATACTGAATGGGAAAGTATCATTATAATTGGAATCCTGCTGGTTTATGCAGGCCTGCACATCTGGAATAGGGTGGGAAAAGAGAAACAGAAGAGTGGGAAAGGCTGGATTCATCTCGCTAGACAAAACCAGGGAGTCTGGAAAGCACATGTCTGGTTTCTTAACTTACAGCAAAAGTTAGCACTCAGAAAAGAAAATGTTCAGCAATAAACCCTTCCTCCCCACGTATCTCATGTTCAGAAGTGCTCCTGTTTCTCTCTTTGAAGCTATAACTCAGCCACCGCCATTAGTTACTTTCTATGAATGTGTGGGCAATTCTCCCCCTCCGTAGGCCCCAGCGAACACCTAACTGAGGTGGCAAAGTGATTCTTCTCCAGCCAGCCTCCTAGTTACAGATTAACAGGAACAGCCCTGGTACCATACAGCAATTTAGACAGGCAAACACATTCATTCATGTGACTGATAAAGTGTGTTTGCTTTGTGTTAAAGAATCTATGAAAGCCTTTTCTAACACTGCTATTGAAAAAGTCATGGAGGTTTCTTTAGTGGTAAACAACTTCAGTGCCTTATCTGGGTCACTATGGTGTTACACACATGGGTCTGTGCCCAGCAGCCTTTACAGCTCTTTGGAGGCTTCAGATGAGACTCCAGCTGAGCCCCCAGGCAGTGAAAGAGCAGAGGCATGGCTAGTGTCCGTAACTGAAAATTACCACCCAGTCTCACAGATGACAGGGGTAGTATATTGCACCCAAGGATGCAGGTCTGCAGTCACTCCACAGAGAGGACAAAATGCCATCTCACTCCCACCTCTCTAAGGAGCTCCAAAGCATGCAGCCAATCCATTTGTATACTAAAGTCCAGAGGAGAGACAATGCATGCCACTTGCTAAATATATGCTACAGGAAGAAGCCACACGGCTACATTAGTATTCAAAGACAGTGACAGTGTGGTGATGTACACTGTGAGGAAATATCACATAACCCAAGCACTATTATTTTTATTACCATTATTTTGTCATCTCCATCTTATTTAGCTCTCCACTTATACTTCCCAATCCATCATACAGCATAATTACATTCAATGAATGAGCTCTCAAGTTACATTACAAAAAGAAACTTCATTCTTAAAAGTTTCTCAACTGAGTTGTAAGCAATTAAAAACATCTCTGAGTGCTTTGATTAATTTTCTTGAATGGGAGAAGTCTTAGAAGTAGGTAGAAGTAATTTCCTTTGCGGAAGGGACATGAATTCATATTATGGCATATGAATAATGCATTGTTCCATTTAAAACATCTGAAGAGCCAGCATGGTCTGCTGAAAGCTGGACCTACTGACAATATAAAGGAGGGAACTGAAGTTCTGCAAATAAGTCAAACACAAGTAAAGCAGTGCCAAGGAACCCTGGGGTTGCCTCATCTGTCAGAGATGGTGGGCTTATAGAAGAGGGGACCTCGTCTTGTTTCAAGCACAAAGTTGGCTGGAGAGATGTTAAAAGAAGTAACAATAAAACTAGTCTACTTCATGTAAGGCAAGTTACCTGTGTCTCTTTCCACTTGACCATTAGCAAGGTCCAGATATTTCCAGATCTGGTGAAAAAAATACTTCCCTCAGTGCTAATGTTGCTGAAGCAGCATATTCATCATAGTCAGCACTGCAAGATTTTATAACTAACCCTTTCTAACCCATTTTGTAACTAACCCTTTCAGCTCTTAGAACAGAGAACACATTAGGTATATTAATTCTGCAGCTGCAGTTCTGACTGCATAGCTCTACCACCCTTAACATCACTTTGCCTTTCCTGGGCTCAGTAATCCCTGGCTAACAGGCTCACCTTAAATATATGGCCATGAGACTGGGGAAATAGGTGCAGAAGTGTGTTTAGGACTGTAACTGGGTTTGGGATCTTCTCATTTCTGAGAAACAGTATACTTGATTAAAAAAAAAATACAGCTATAAAAGCAAAATCTTTGTTCTGAATTAATGTTTGCATAATCAGGACTGACAGTTTGGTATTTTTCTGCTCTGGCTAATCTCAGTGCCTTCTGCAGAAAATATAAAGTGATTCTCCATGATTTCTATTGGCTATCTGAACAAAGGGTTCTTTGTGCACTGCAGGACCAAAAGCATTACATACAGTAAATATTTGAGCTGAAGGTGTGCTAGTGATAGGTTTGTACCCACTATCATTATTTTATGTTGTTCATGTTGCTGGCTTGCATCCCACTTTGTGGCACAGTAAAGTAAATGTCTGCTCAGAAAGCTGTTGAGCAGGAATGATCTGCTACATAATATATAAATTGCAACAGATGATTGCTACTTTAGACAATAAAAGTCTTATTTTTAATAAGTGGGAGAATGAAGATTTCTTAGAATGGCTCTAAGAATGTAATGGCTCACAGGCTATTTTTGAATACTAGAATACCATCTTAATTTACTTCAGCTCCACCTAGAAAGGTCAATATATGAAAATATGTTCGCTTCTGGAAACGGAAGATGAAATTTTACCATGCTTATAATGGGGTTCATCTCATTTAGCCTTAACTAATTAAAAGGTGAACAAACTTTAAGTTAGTCAACTAGAAATTCCCAAACAATGGGATGAACAGCTTTCGTAGGACACCTATTACTTTGCCTCAATTTCAGAAGCAGCCAAAGCAACTGCTTCAGATAGGTTCAACTTTTAGACAGCTAAACTATATGAGATTAATTAATTCCTTACTGGTGTTTGTGTTTCACTGCTAAGTACCTTACTACAGTTGGAGTATAATACCATTGAGAATGAGAAAAAGAGGCAGAAGATGGGCCTTTATTAAGGAGGAATTTATTTCTTGGTGTAGAGACAAACAAGTTAAATTTAAGTTACTTCTGCCACCATTACTTGCCTAAATCTTCCTTTACCAAATGAACAGCCCTATTGAGATATCAGTAGTATTAGGTGAAGAGTTGGGTAAATAAAACTGACAGAGTTGACAGCATGATATAACCCCATTCTTATTTCAAATTCCATGTGAACATGACTCCTATCATGTTGTTGTTCTTCCAGTTAAATGCCAAAAACAAGCCAAAGATTTCAAAATCTTACCCTCTCACTCATGACTTGAATATATACTCAGTCTTGTACATGGTGAATAAAAATTGAGCCATGTGCATTAGATCATTTCAAGATCCAAACAAAAAGCGTGCTTGAATTTCTAGCATTGATTTAACTCAGAGAATTCCTAATCAATATCTTGGAACAATGTCATGCTATTTATTCCCCTCTTATAGTTTCTGCAACTTCATTTCTGTAATATAATATAGCATTTCTAAGAATATAAAAATATTTTCCTCTTTGACTTTTGCAGACACAAAAAATTGGTTATTCTTGAGTATTAACCCCTAAAATGAGATGATGGGAACTTCCAGCTACCAGTCCAATGTATGACTGAAAAATAATGTCCCCCATGTGGCCCGTAATTCACCCTTATTCTACAAGATGTGCGCCAATGACTTAGCAAACCTTCTTTCAATAAGAACAAGAGACATTGCACTTAATTTGAGGACACAAACTAAAAAGACTGAAATGGAACCAAAGATTGGACCAATAAATATTATTCTCTATATTGATATTTCACTTAACAATCAGGGGTTTCTTAATTCTATTTGGGGACTTCTTCTGGAGAGGAAAGAGGAAGAGAAGAAAAGCAGAGAAGGGATATGAGGTTTTTAGTTTCACTATGAGATTTGGAACAGAGAGTTCTGAGCTAAGCTGTCATCCATTTTTTAAACTGCAAGCATAATTAACAAAATAGTTATAAGATAGAATTCTTTAATCAAAGCTGAAATAATTCATGATTCCACTAAAACAAAATGCATTGGCTTCCTCAAGAAATTACATGCTAAAGTTCTGTGGTGCAAGTTGTCATGAGATCAGAGGATACTTTAGGTTGGAAGGGATCTCAAGATATCTCTAGTTCAACCTCCTGCTCAAAGCAGGCTTAGCCGTGAGGTCAGACCAGAACACTCAGGGCTGTGATCAACTGGGTCTTGAAAACCTCCAAGGACAGAGACCTCACAGCCCCTCTGGGCACTTGCTCCACTGCCTGACTGTCCTCATGGAGAAAAGGTTTCTCCCTGTGTACAGTCTGCTGCACTCTTGTTTCAATAAATGTCTGTTGGGTCTCATCTTCGCACGATGAACTGTTGTGCATAGCCTGGCACCACCCTCTCGATAACCTTCCTACAGGCACTGGGGGGCTGCCAGGCTGAACACCCATTATTTATTTGCAGCAAATCCATGATCTGTAATACAAATCATCATAAATCCTCCTGCATTCAGGCGACAGAGAACTTCAGCTGACATAAGCCCTAACAGCGTCAATCAAAGAAAAGGCTGACCACTGGCATGGAAGCTCCAATCTGTCTTCCTTCAGATGGACTGCATGAATGAAAAAATTACTCTAATTCCTGATTCCACTTTGTTTCATTGCAGACTCCAGCAGCACCTCAGGCACGCTGTGAGGACCAATGACTTTCTTGTGCTGTATAAAAACATGCTGCAACTATGACACATTATTACGGCTATAAGAGTAGCGAGTTGATTGCACAACACAAACTGTTGAGTATCAGCTTGCATTACAGCTTCCCAATACCAAGAAAATGCACCCGATGAGAGAAAAGGTAACACGGAAAGTCTGCTACAGTTCAGACAGGTATGTTACCCATACAAAAGTGATCTTCTATTATGAGTGTAGTCTAATGCACAATTTCACACCTTCTACCCACCTCTCTGAAGAGAGACTTCAAAGATCTAAAAACTTTGAGATCCTTTGCAGGATATGAGGAATGTAATGATGAGTTTTCTAATGAGTACACTTTTTTCTAGCCCATTGTGCAAGATCCTAGTATATATTAAAATGGAAATGATCTTGGTGAATGCTCTTTGACTTGCTTCACCACGACATCAGCCAGGATAACCATCTCACTGCTAAGCGAGACACAGATGGCTTCTGCGCTGAGGCAGATGAGGAACGTTCTTGCATCCCATTCCATCACCTGGTTCAGAAATACGGTAACAAGCAGCCAGCAATTTAGTCACATCTGAAATTGCCACAGTCATTTTTTCTACCATCAATATTGGATTATGATTCAAGTATAGCCAAAATATGGATACACTTATGCACATACAAAGCACAAAGCAACAGTGAAACAAAAGTAGTTCACATCCTGCCATTAAGGTGCTGGCCTGAAATTTCAGTTTAACACCACATTTCACATTCTTTAGCATGATCCTACATGAGTCATTCAGTCTCTCCATACATTCAATTCTTACCCACAAAAACAATTTAAAAATAGCACTTCTGCTGTCCACTATCTGTTTGCTGTTGTTCTCTTACACTGTCAACCCTTCGGGGAAAGTACCAACACTTTCTCCTTGTAAGAGCTACACAGTATTCAAGAGTAAATCCAGTTCAAGTAGATGTTAATTTGGAAGGGCCTTAGATCCTAAACTTAGGCAGGAAAACTGCATAGCACTCAGCAGAAACCCATTGCCTGAGTTTCCATCGCAGTTTTTGGGCAGGGTCTTACGTCTGCTCTGAGACACACTTCTTACTCTCCACAGCACTCAGCTTTACGTTCATACCTACATGAGCTGCAGTCACAGTTTAATTGGTGCTCTAGGCAATAATGTTACAGAAGGTAATAGCACAAGTTATACCTGAAGCAATGTGGAAACCTCAAGATGAATGTGCAAACACAGGATACAAACAGTGTAGCAATGGCATAAATTATCTGGTAATATTAAGTCTACATCTATAGGCTGTCAGCATTCCACTGGTCGCTTAACAAGAAAGGATAATTTAGGAATGCTGTTGGCATGCACAAAGCCATTTGTAGTTCTGGACACATTTTTTATTGGAGCTATGAAATAAAGTTACTCTGCAGCAATACTTCAGGAGAACATAATGAACAAATAGGGTGGCAGGAGCAACAGGTTTTGGTGAAACATAACATTTAACACTATTTTGATAGTCTGAGCACACATAAGGAAAACAGAACTTAGCCAAGAAAGCAATTAAAGTTTCAGGCCAAATCCTCTGTGGGCATAAATCAGTTGCACTGTTTTATACAAGGTGAAGAGCTGGCCCTGAAATTAATTCATACTGCTGCTGTGTTATCAAAGAGCTTCTATTCGCCTCTTTTGCTCACCAGCGCTTGAAAGGAAGCATCCCATGAAGTATATGCCAGAATCCACACGATATATCTCATTGCATTTCCTCATCATATCCCCTCTGCTGATGACCTCTGCACCCTTCCTTTCAAATCCTCTGTGTTCTGATACCCCCACTGCACAAACATGGTTACCTATTTCCTACAGAAATAAACTTTGCTCAGTAACCATGGACATAGTTTATCCAGTCAGGAAAACATACAAAACAACTGTCCATTGTGAAAAAAATGAAAACGCTCCTGTTCCCATTCAGTGACCCCATCCCCACTGACACCAGAGCAGCAATTTTTCTTATCTGAGGAAACATGACCACATCGGAGATTATTACGCGCTGGAATATTGCAGTCACATTCAGCAATGCCTTTCTTTTTCCTCTTCTGTAATCACAGTACTGAAGGATAGATCTGACAGGATTTTATTGACACAGATTTTTTATAGATCCAGTTAAAAGGTCCCCAGACACTCATTCAGCATCCTGTACATATAGTACAAAAGCACTGCAGAATCATTGTTAGTGAAAATACATTTTGCTGTGAATAGGCAGGGGAGCAGAGAGGGGAATTCCAAAAGACCTTAACAGACATTACTTCAGTACAGCACACTACCTGTGTTAGTTTGCCATAACCAAACAGAAATACTTTCTCTTATCATTAAGGGAATTGTAAGACATGGCATCAGTTTTTAGCCTTTATCTATCTGATCTTTGGCATATGTCTCCGTCACCTCATTTCCTTATCTCAACAATAAAGACTGGTTCCTTCACTTCATCTATCTTGTCAAATTAGACATATACACTAACCCTTTCACCCTACATAATGTGGTTGGAATAATGTAAGGGAGCCCTAAAAGCATCGTATCCAGCCACAAAAAGATTCCTGCAGTGAAACACAGAAGCCACAAAGCTACTTACAGAAGTAACATCATGTTAACAGCCTGATCTCAGTTGAACCCTCAGAAATACATACACTAATTATATCTTTAATTTTATGGACTTTAAGATCCTTAGCCAAAGAATTCAGCCAACTATCACAGTAATAGCACTGATACTAGTTAAAGTTGGAAAATAATTTCTTCCTTAGCCTCTTGGTTTCACACGTTCATCCACTTTTGAAACTGGGGGGGGGGGGTATGCTTTAGGGTAAAAACAAAACAAAACACCAGTACATCTTGCTAAAATGGGAGCACATTCCCAACAGCTTTTGTGCTATGGAACAGTGGGAAACAAATATATGCACACACTTTTCCCATTGTAATGAATTTCTAACCATACTTGTTTTTGAATAGGGCAACAGCAAAAACAGCTGAAGTTTGAAATGTGACACTCAGCACACACATTGTCCTTAATAAGAAGTACATGGTGTGCTGTGTTTGAGGAAGACACAGTTTTTGCTTTTTTTCTTCAGAACTAATTGGCTGAAAAAAAAATCTCTTCCCATTTTAAGACAACCTAATAAAGTTGTGCCTCTTTGACATCACAACAGTTTCCTCTGTCCAGATTGACAAACTCATGGGCTGCTGAAAAGATTTGTGCGAGGGAAATGTTCATACATAGATAACATCATACTGTCTGATAAATAAAATGATAGAAACCTGAGTAAAATCACCTAAAAGTGTTGTTGATCCATAACGCAGACCAAAGATTGGCTCTGGCAGCTCAGACTTAACAGTCTATATCTTAGATGAAGTCAGAACACTCATTTCTTCTGGAAAAACTTGTGATTATCTGTGTACCTCACTGTGCCCTGAATTGCCTTTGCACCCAGCTGGAGGCCTTCCTTCCCCTTTTCCAGTCATGAAAGATTTGGAAATGATGTTTCTGGAAGTCCCACCTCCTTTGTAAGTAAATTCAAGGCCCCTTTCCTACTCTTCCGTACAGACAAAGAAATACCGATTTTCTCTGGATACTGCTGCTACCACCTTCAACTACCTACAGAGTGCAACTCTCCTGCAAAACAGACAACAACAACTTCTACAGTACTCTTCTAGTCCTTAACTTATTTTTGGCCACATTTATGGATTCATTTTTGTGACCACCATAACGTCATAGCTGTAGCATACAAAGTTTGATCTGTCTTACTGTGAGAGTGGTCCCAGGGGAACCTCCTTTTCCTTTGGATCAAGGGTTTCAATGAGAGCAGCGTGGCTATATGGGCCATTTACATGCAGTATGTGCCATGTGAACCATCAGGATCCCAGGCCACTATCAGACCAAACCACAGGCACTGAAGATTACATGCAAGATAGCAAGCCAAAACAATGCCATGCCTTAAAGGATTTGGAGCTTGGTCATGTGTAATCCAGGAACATGGTCATATAAATCTCTCAATTTATGGGCACCTGCAGGAAGCAGGCTCGCATGGCAGATATCCAGGGACAGATACAGTCTTCAGACAGGAATAGGATAGATGCCCAGGACATGGAAGGCTACAGGTCCTGATATCTAGGACCTATGTATTTCTAAAGACATCAAGTGCAACTCAGATACAAAGGCAGACAAGAGCATTCATCACAATCTAGATGAGTTAGAGCAATCTCTGCAGGCAGAACAGGAAAAGGGACATATTTACAGGGTTCTGAGTGTGTATATCACTCTAATGTTGTTTTTTAGTCATGGAAGCTACTCAAGCCCAGTGGTGCTCCATAAATAGTTGTGACTTCCCCCTCACCCTGCAGCCAGTCTAACAACACCTCGCCAACTCCCTGTTTTGCCTGCTCCATGCAGCACCACAGTGAAACCTCAATGGTGCATGGTTTTTCACTCCCAGATCTTAGCTGGTTAAGTTCTCAGTTTAGCAGATTCAAAAGATTATTAATACTCATAATTTAACATTGCAACAAGCCAAACCCAGGTTCTAACCACAAAAACAGACACCTCATCCGTGCTGCCCTAGCTTTCCAGCTGTAATAATTGTCTATGACTGCCAACACAGGACACGTGAGTAAGACACTGGCACTGAAGTGAGTACTGCAAGATCAGTTATCAGGATTTGCAAGCTTTTCTCAGCAGCAGGGAAGGCAGCCATCATTTTCTGTCTCTGCAATATTTCAGCAGAAACAAGCTTCTTTAACTTCATAAAGAAGAGAGAGCTTTTCAGCCTTACACAAGATGTCATGTATATCGTTATAGCAGTGCTGCCTGAATATAATTGAAAAACGTAGAGGTAAGTGCCCACTGCCTCTCACTTCCCCATGTGCCATCCTCTAGTCAGTGACAACTTTAGCTGATCATAGCTACACTTTCTGCTCCCTCTTTGTTACCTTTGAAACTGTTTCTAAGAGGGTCATGTCCAACACCAACATTTGGCCTACACCAAAATCCTAGCATTTCCTTCCAGCCCTCAGTCTCAGATGTGTGGCATTGCTGTGAGTCCAGGATAACAGTCCAAGTCCTGATCCTTATGCTGAAGCTTTCCAAATTAAGAGAAAAAAGTATTTTTCTTACCTGTAGATCTTCCCAAGCCTTAAAAATACTTGTGATGACTGCATGTCAGAAAAGGATCAGGATTTAAATCTCTGAGCTATACTAGGACACCTGTATTCCTCTCCTGCTGAAACATGTCAATCTACGGCATCGACTATGGCACAGCCTTTAGCCAGACTACAGGTTTAAAGGCAGTAAGTGATGCCAGGGATGCTGGCAGGAGGTGTCCCAAGGCTGTGTCAGAGAACACAGAAATGGCAGCTTTGTGAGATCACAGCGGTGATCTTTGGTGTCTACCATTCTCAGTCTTCAGCCAGTACCAGGTTAGTGGCAACACAGGACAAAAATACTGGGGAAAAAATACAGTGCTGTAGCAATTGCCACAATTATCACTTCACATCTTGATTTTTTCCAGCAAAATGCACACTCCACCATACTACAGGTTGTAGCTGCACCAGGGATATAGAGAAAAAGAGCAGGCAAGGTCATCAAGGAGAAAGACGTTAGTCCACTCATTTCTGTGATCTTTACAAGACCAGCTAGAAGGGATGTCTCCTCTATGCAAGTTTCCATAGCTACAAACAAGTCACTGAAGCTCATGAAGCACATACAGCATGCATCCTATCCTACCTGCCACAACTGAAGGATACAGAAATAGCAGAACTGTTTTGTGATGGCTCACAGATTGATGGAGAAAAACTGTCCTGTTAATAGAAAACCAGGTCTACAGTAGAGAGAGTGGAGACATGCATAGTTTCAGTTCCCCATGGAACAGATGGGGTAAGCCAGATAGGCCACCCCTGGCCTTCACACATCACTGTTTTGCAGATAGCTTAGGCAACTATCTTTTACAGCTTTCCATACTTCCAAACAGGCTCCAACTCTTCACGTCATGATATCAAGTCTTGCCCATAAACAGTTAGAAGTCAGGAATTGCTAGCTTCTGTTGCTGAGTGGCAACTGCAAGGCCAATGCCATGAGCACAGTGCTTACCACCATAGAAGATAGAGTAGGCTGCCATGCACATCTTTCAGTGTTCTCAGTAATTATTACAGCCTTGAAACACAGAAGCAAACTTTACTAGCTAAATTTTCTGTATATCTACCCCATTCATCTTCACCTGACATAATTAAAAACTCAGCATATAATAGATCCATACCTATGTTTTTATCTACCATTGGCAGAAAGCTTCATTTTCTGCAGACCTGGAGAGACACATAAGTGTTACAGAAATGGTAGAGAAGTATTCTATAATTCTCAGGTCTACTGTTGATGATGGTTAGTACCTCTGTAACACAGACAGAAAGCAGGGAAGCCTCAATCCTAATATATTGCATAATCTGCAGAAGGCACTAGTCTTGTCCCTTCCTGGTTTTCCTCTTGTGCTGACCTCGGAAACAGAAAATTGAGCTGCAGAGGCACTCACTCATACTAATGAACCCCAAACTCATAAAGCAAATGAACACTTCTTCCACCAGGCACTACTGAAGCTTAGATTCAGACATGTCTCAGTAAGCTCTTGCTGCAGTACCAAGCCTCTTCAGTTTGGGAGCTGGACCTATGTCTTGCTTTTAATACCAAAAATGCCCATCAAACTGTATGTAAGTCCTTACACACAGCAGATTTCTCAGAGCCATGAAATCACCTGGGCTTTTGCAAATCAATATAGCATAGTGTCTTTTTTTTTTTAAATATACACACTCCCTTATTGCTGAAAGAGAGCATTTTGGTAAGGTCATCTTGATAATTCCTGATTGAAAGTTCTTAGAAAGAGATACTAAAGACTAGTTAAACTCTGGTTCTTCTTCTTGAACTTAGTGGGGGATGAGAATGCTCACCACTTCTTTGCAGATTTCCCCTTATTGTACAGACACAACTAAAGAACAAAAGTGTGCTCACTAAATGATTGTAAAACTTCATTGTTCCTCACAGAGTTTTAGCATAGTTTTCACAGAGGGGATTGAGGGCAAGGTTGTTAGGTTTTGGCTGGAAAACTGTATTTCAGAACAATGCTAATCAAACTACTAATGACTATCCCATGCATAAGCATGGCCAGCATTGTTCTTTGCAAAAAAATGTACCAGCATTGTTCAGAGACACTAAACTAGGATTCTTCTGGCTACAGTTGCAAGTGGAACATGTTGGTACATAACGCCATTCTGATGAAGAAGGCCTAATGCTTTGGATGTTTACCTGAAGATTATTGGTGCCTCCTCACATGAAACAAAGTTCTCATCAGCAATATTGCTTTTTGCCAGCCTTTTTTCCTTTCAAGCAAATATGATAGACTGCAAGAACAACTTTTCAGTTTCAGCTAAATCAGCAACAGGTCAGCTCTAAGTATAATAACTATAAGCTCTAAGCATAATAATATAATAAGACATTTCTAAACATCCAAAAGATTGTGTTTCATGAATAAGCTACTTTAAATGCTATTTAAACAAACTTATCCACCACTAATACCAATGTTGACATTGCCCTGGATTTATAATGCATTTTCAAAGGTCATTAATATTGTCATCATCAAATATCCAGCATTTCTTTTCTGAAAGGAGAGGATTTTTATTTTCTTATAGTTGACCTGATAGTATCAAAGAGAAACATTTCAGATTTTTTTTCTACAAACACTTTTGACTCTCTGTTCTAATTCAAGACAGAAATAAATACATAGATTCTGAAACTTCAAACATCCCACCAAGCAGGAGCTCAGTTTTTAAAGCAATCTTCATCTACTGTAAAGACAGACTATTTCGATTGTTTCTAGGAACATTTCTAAACACAATTTAGTTTGTGCTACCAGAACGCTTGGTGTTATGGAAAGAGAATACCAAATACAAATCACTCAGGCAATTTTCCATGTGCACCCTTTTCTTCCCTTCAAGATATGGCAAATAATACTTCTACTTTCTCCACCATACTGACACCATACCTTCATTCTGGGGCATATTTAGCCCACCATTATCATAGCTGAGCATTGAAGCAGTTGCTGGGCTTCCTTTATTTGCTCCAGGTATAAACATTATTTCTCCTATGGTGAGCCCATCTTGATGTCCCTAACGAACACCCTCTAAGCCACCTGGGAGGATCCCAGGGGTGCTGGAGACAGAAGTGCAGAAGGCCTGGAGTATGTTGTAATGGTTGCTATTGTAGCAGGTCTAAGCACAGATGGTGGCACCAGGTTCCTGTAGCCTCACGTTGGACTGATCCTAACACAGACTTCTTTATGAAGGAAATATGACTTATTTTCACACCAGTTCTCACTCGTAGTCTAATTTCTTCTCTCTAAGAAGGGTGTTTCCATCTGGAGTTCTCTGACAGTCACAAGGTAGCAAGGGAACATATTCATTTTAACATTGAAATTCTCCAATAAACCAGATGCACTGATGAGAGCTATCACTGAGTGGGAGAGCATCGCAGGCCAGTAACTTGGCATAATTACCCTCAGTATTGTGGGTAGCGGCACTCCCATCTACTTCCATTCTTATCTCTACCTTGTTTACAACAAGTAATCTTACTACAGTTTGAGAAGATTGGCAATAACATCTACAGAACAAGACGGGACCTATCAAATATTTACTTTAACATTGTTCTAAAATGCATTGAAGGTGAGATGCACAAAAAGTGAGAAAATCTGAATAGGACATCGTAACAAGACTTCAATAACTACTGAAAAAAAACAGTGCTCTAAGGGAAATAGGGTTAAAATTTGAAAACATAAGTTTTTTCCCTGTGTTTTCAGGTTGTTTTAAAATCAAACTTTTTTAAAAAAAATTATCTTCCTGATCACTTTGAATAGTTTAATCCAAAACATCATGGACAACCAAGACATGTGGACATCACCAGTTGAAGACTGGATTCATTTTCTGGTGTTTTCCTTGGAACTAGGATGAAGTTGAAAATTAAATGCTCAACAGCTTTGCTCAGGAAGAGAAAGGTCTGTGGGACTTAAAGGCTACTGTATTAGATGCTCAATAAAGAGTTGTAACTGAGATGCCCACTTGACCACAGACCTTTGGCTCACTCAACAGACACTGGAAAAGGTATTACAGAACTTGCAGACTCTTGCAAAAATTCTAATGTGGAAGGCAAATACCTCAGCCTGGCACAAGTTTAGAAAAATAACTAGGCCAGTAAAAAAAGGATGTTTACTGTATTACACTTCCCTTTTAAACATGAGCCTTGTTTCATTTATTAAAATAACAGTATGTATGTGCTTTATCTAGGTTAAGTTATTATTTCATCAACAAACAAGTACTGTGCATCCCATCCGCCCAACTTTGGAAATATCCCAAGTAAAAGAAAATAATAGCAGTAAAGGAAGATCTCAGTTTTATTATTTGATTTTTCTGAAGTGCATCTTTTGTGCAACTCACATGCTTTGCCCATAACACCCTTGGGAGCAGTCAGGGTGGCTACAAGAATCACAAAATCCATCTCATGCTTGCCTTCACCCATTTGGCTGTCTCACAGGTGACCCAAGGCTTGACACACCAAGTATACTTATGAAGATCTAATGAGCTCAAAAGGGCATACTTCAGCCATTTCTGAAGCTGCTATTCTTGCTTACTTTCAGCACAGCAAGTAAGTCAGGTTTTGATAGTATATAGCGCAGAAATATATATGTTATGTGTTATATGAAGGTGTTGTTCATGAAGTAGAGGTACTCAGTCATTCATACCACTAAGCTTTCTTTATTGAGAAAGGTGTCACGAGGCAAGAAAACAGGAGACTACAGGGCCACTTCAGCTTAAAGAAAAAGATAAGGCAAAACCTGAAGTAAAGCTCTAATCTAAAATGCAGAAGTTGTTGTCTAAGGAGTATTACGTACATCCTATTGAACACTACACCAACTGGAATTTTCTTCATTCAGAAGGTTCTTGCTTAGTCACATGAATATAGCTCCACGTGGTATTAATCGGGGAGGATCACACTGAAGTCAGAGGAACTCCGCTGAGGCAATGGAGTTACACCAGTTCAATTGTGGTGTGAAAGAGACATTGACAACAGGGTCAAGTCTTGTCTTTAAATCAGTCCACTACAGAAAACCTTGTGCATAATAGCCGAGGGTATAGCACATTCAAAATACATTGTGAAAAGAGAAAAAAATGCCATGCTTTATTTTGTAGCTACCAAAACCTCCTTTTTCTCCTTTGCCATGTGCAAATCATTGCTAGAAGAGCCTCTTTGTTCAGGCCAAGAAGGCTGGCATGAGGAAAGGGAGGTGCCTGGTCCCTAAACATGAGATCCCATTAATATTACTGATAGACTATTCTCTAAAGAGATCCATCTGTTTCTTATTTGGCATATTCAGAATAGTAGCTTGTTACATTTTTACAAGAATCTGTGTGATCCAAGAAAAGCAAAACCTCATGTAATGAAACAAAAAGAGAGAATACTTATTAAACAATCCCATCCATGCTGTACAACTTAAACATCCATCTCCAAAATGGCTTCAGCCTGTTCCATTTGCAGCTGTCAAATTTCTTTGCTTCAGGGGAAAAGGGGTAGAAGGCTGCTTATTTCCCTTCAATTTTCCAAAATATGCATAAAAGTAACTTCTCCTAAGTCCAGAATAAATCTTCCCTTCTTGTGAGTCAGTATGAAATGCTGCCCTTCATAGCTGTATTACAAACAACAAGTTCCTTCAGTCAAACACCGAAGCTGCCCCTGCAAGAATTCAAGCTGAAGGCAGGAGCTGAGGTATGATGAAGTCAGGTTAGGACCAATCTACGGATAACAACAGTTGCAAATATTATTCCGAGCTGAGTGTGGAAGTATAGAAGATGTGCTGCTAAAGGTGGGAAAGAAAAAAATGTCCCAACATAAAAACTGGGTCTTTCTTAAAGTATTAAGTGTATGCTTACATAACAACAGAACGGGCTTCTATTCAGGTTGTAGTACATATATAAGCTTGCTCAAATGCCTGAAATAGTCAGGAGCATCATTACTTAGTGAATGCAGCCAATATAAAGTTATTTAAAATCCAGTGCTTCTGTTTTATCCTAACAAAGAATTAAACCTAACTATTCACACTATTTATCAGTACTGCTCCTTCTTCTGACTGGTACTTAAATCAACATTACAAAATGTTATATGCCTTTCTCATTTATAAAGACATTTAACCATATTCTCAATTTTGAGGATGCATATTATCTATTGACAACATCCATGCATAAGTATTTATACAATATTTAATATACTTTTTAAGTAGTGCAATGACAGGATGAGGTTGCAACAACCAAACTTACTTCTGAACCAACAGACAGTGACAATTCAAGACATATATATGATCAGAGTAAAAATTTAGTACTAAGACTAGGCTCCTGAGACATTATTTTCAGAGGCAATGTTATTTTCAACAAGGTTTCTATGTACTATGATGCCTGTCACTCATTTTGTGCAGTTGTAGGTTCAGGACACTGCCACGAGTCAGCTGTAAGCAGGCCAAGTAGATAATGCAGTTAAATACCATTATCATTAACCTCCAAATAATTGCCCTTTTTTAATTGTTATATAACTGTACACAAGAAGCATTATTCTTTTTATAGAGAAGTACTTATCCCATAGTCATGAAGAAAGATATTAAAAGTGATGTCAGATAGAAGCTGCTGAAATTTTCCTGAGTCTGCAGATGCTCCAAACTCACAATCAGCAAAGTCAAATGATCATCAGGATTCAGAAACAAGAAGTGCCATTGAAACAAATTATTTTAGCAGCAGAACCACAAGCTGATGTGCTTCCTTTTCAGTTTCAAAATGAAATAGCAGTTAGTCACTTTCACGGTGCTCAAGAGGTGCACGAAAACCAAATCTCCTCTGCCTTCAACTGCAAACTGCTTGTGCCCAACAGAAAGCAGAGCACAGTCCTGCCCTCCGTCACAAGCCTCGATTCCTGCCTCAAGTCCAAGTGCAAAGGGCAGCACCACAAGCCCCTGTTGCTCCCTATTCCACTGCCAAGATCTCTCCTTTGATCTTCTACAATGCACTGGTGCTCTGTCAGTCCAAAAATAACACTGGTGTTATGCTTCAAATTTAGGATTTGAAACAATACAAAATGAACTGGATAGCAAAAGAGTGCTATTGATTAGCACAGACAGCAAGGGATGAAACCGAGTGCTCTGTTACATGAAGGCTAGTACACAAGAAGAGCATTTAATTTTGGTAATACATTTGGCTAGTGGGATGTTCCACTGGCTGCTCTTCGTGCGTTGCCAGTTTGCAGTATGGGTGCAAGGAGGTCTTGGCACAGAAAACAGAAAAGACCTCTGGTTTCCTAGGGTGGAAGGATAATGGGATGCATCTTTCAAAACTATTACTTGGAAAAAGATGCATCATGAAGCATCATCCCTCTCTGGGACTACAGAGAAGTGTTGATGCTTTGCAGAGGCCACTGCTAATTCCTCCAGCTCAGAAGAGTGCTCCTGGTAATATTCAGGATATACAGACACGCTGCAATGGAGAAAATGTATTTCCCTTCAGCCGTCTAGCAAATGAAGACATCTTGATCCCAGAGACAGTGCTAATCAGTCTCCAGATGGACCTCAGACTATTTGTTACAATTTCAAAACTTTGCTTTAAAAAAAAAAAAAAGATAAAGAGAGACCTAAGAATACAAATATATCTTAAAGTGTATCTTAATACCATCTGAGCTTCAGAATGTGTTGTGCTGGAACTTACTGTGACTGAATAACACACTGGAACCCCCACTGAAGCCAGCCATCCCCACATAAGGCCTTCACTATTTCTGATGGAAAACTTTTGATATAAGCTATTATGTAAAGATAATATCTGCATTACAAAATCTCAGCTCTTTCTCAGCTAAGGCTGAAACAAAAGAGTAGAGCTATTTTCAATTCTGAAAAGCTGTAAATGTGCACTTAATTTCAGAAAGCTGACAACTGAAAATTTCACTTTTGATCCAGCTATACAGCACGCAAGCATCGCGTACTTCAAGGGAATACACTACAAGGGTAAGATAAAAGGCAGTTTCCAATACCTGTTTTCATCAGAAGCATGGTTCATTCCTGAGAATGAAGGACAGCACCGCTACCATGAGGAGTCCTTTCCTTCTGGAGGCCAACACTGCCTCACAAGAATATATTGTTAGAAAAGGCTGCGTCTGCTGTATCTGGACATAACAGCTGTATCTCTACTCACTGTGGGTAGCAAGGACTCACCACAAACTCTATGCCAGGGTGCTATGAGGGACAGCGGCTCCCTGGAGCCGGGGCACTGGTACCAGCAGAGAGCTCTCCACTCCACAGGTCCGGCAGGGCAGGGCCTCACCAGCCAGGGCCTGTCCCACCACTGCAGCCAGGAGTGAGCAGCTGGGGACACTGAGGCAGCCCCAGCCCCAGGCATTGGGCACCTCCCTGCAGACCTGTACAGGCCAAGGCCAGGCCAGGCTGTGGGCAAGGCTGGAGCCCAGCCCTGCTGCAGCATTGCTGGGGCAGAGGCTGACCGCCCTGGGGGGCTGACGTGGGATCCTGGGCTGCAGGCAGGGTGGGGGAGCCCCAGGACCCAGGCAGGGACACTGAGGCCTGTTGGTGCCCCCTGGGCCCTGACACTCTAAAGCTGTGCACGTTAATGATGCCTATGGAAGTATAGCAGAGTAAATTATGCAATTTTATGAATAAAACACATTTAAAATATTACCAAACAGCAGGATTACGAGCTATTAAAACTGTTAAAAACGTCAGTACTTTGTTCCAGTATAAAGTAACATACATTTACTAACTGGTAGACATTTTACAGTAGTGCTCGGTTGGAGGACGGAAGGGAAGAGCCTGCTGAGTGCAAGGCCTTTTTGGTTTCAGCCAGGAAGAAACCCCTTCTTACTTACTTGATAACTTCCTTATTCAATACCTATGAACCATCCCCTCTTTTCAGAGCTCTGAACACCTCAACTTGGCTTTCTCTTCTCACACAGGAAAGAAACTTAAGGACTTTTGCTGGAATAATTTGGCAGTATTTGTGCAGACCTTACTGAGCCCTTGGTGCTTCTGTTCCACCACTAGGGCCTCCTCCATCTCCAGCCTGCAGAGCAGCTCCTCTGGCTGTAGGGCAATTGGTACCTTAGTTTCTTCCTAGCAGAATAGATGGTCCATTCAGTCAAATCATGAAAGGAATTTATTTCTAGGGTAATGCAAATATATACAAATATTGCCATCAAAAATGAAAAAAAAATCCATTGTTCATTTCCAGGTATAAGAGCCATCCAGACTTCATAAAGCAGGGTTCATTAATAATCCTTCACCAAAGGCATCAGATTTTGTCCCATCAACACCACCATGGTCATTAGTTATAAGAAAATAATCCTTCTTGACAGATGTAATGGAAAAAAGCACTGTGTTAATGAAATTAATTTCTAGCATACATGTAACTCTCATCTACTTGTTTACAAATTGCAAACCAATAATTGACATGAAACGGTATGTATGTGAAACATAGAAACACAAAACAGAACTATTACAATCTCAAATACTTGTAGAGGAAGAAGAATCCCAGTTAAGACATCACAACACTCTCGCTGTTGTCTTATTCCACCAATGGATAGTTGCCCAAAATCTATGTCTCACTCTAATGCATCAGTAGGGTAACTAAGGCAATCACACATTAGACTTCTGGAAAGTATTGGAAGCCTGGGTTTAGAGTTGGGAGTGAAAACAGGGCTTTCATAGCGAAGAAGAGAGAAGGTCACAACTGACAATTCATCCAAACTGAAATTATTCCCAGAAGAGCTTCCTGTCCTCAAAAAAATTGGAAAAACAGGTTTTGAAATTCTAGTAATGTACCATTTCAACATTTTTAAAACAAAAAGTCTTGGTTTTGCAGTTAAAAGCATCTTCTCCTGTTGAAGAAAAAAAAAAAGGTCAGTATTAAAATGAAACATTTTTATTCGTTTCTTAAGTCACTCATACATTCACTGAGCCTCATGCCAGGCCTAAAATTTCAAAATCAACAGAATTCTTGTGGGACAAGAAAACTATTTTCTGTATATCCACACAGCAAAGGGAACATTAGCAGTTTAAGCTCTTCCCAGTTTCCTTGCAGTGCTGCTAAAAATTACTTTTGAGAACAACCTTGATGAATGGAAACATAGTCTAGACCTCCAATGTCTTTCAAATGTTTAGTGACTTCTTATTCCCCCCCCTTTTTTTTTATTATTATACTTTTTAGAAGAGAGCTACACAGATAGTCTTTAGGGGACTAAATCTGAGCAGTTCCTTCAACCAAATCAATCCAAAATTGTTCTTGTAGATTCATGAAATCAGAAGATTAAACATAAACACTTATATTTCACTATGGACTTTGCATGGCAAACAGATTAGTCACTGTTGATGCTGAAACTGTTATGACAAACTGGGTTGGTGGTTTTTTTTAAAGGATAATATATTTGAAAAGCTTAAGAGCAGTCAAAGGTCACTCCTCTTTTTCAGCATCCAGGTTTTCCAGTCATCTTTTCTCAAGAGCACAAAACATGGTAGCAAGAGAAAGTTGAACATATTTGAATCAGCACAAGTTATAAATTTATGAAACTTAAGACCAGAAGAGACTGCTTGATAAAGCAATCTGGGCTCTCTTGTATTGTGCTCCCTTCATTATATCTGAGTGACACATTGTGTTTGGCTAAAGCATGTCTTGCAAAGAGCCCTCCAACTGAGGGGCAGTTGAGATATTTATTTAGGCACAATGTACATATATATAAGTGAGCCACAAAGAGAGTTTTAGACACTCACAGAAACAAGGGTAACTGGCCATTGAGTACAATCTAAAAACTAAAAATCTGCCTCTGGTATTATGCATATCCATTCTGGACACAAAATCATCAGTTTTCCCTGAAATAGTTGAAAAGCTATACTATGATGTTTTTTCAGATCTTCTAGTGTTAGTTAGGACATCAACTATGCTGTCCTAGCTATGCTGCCAAACCCACCTCTGTGGATGGAAAATATACTGGCACTGGAGTAATTTTGTCTTATGATTAATGAGACGGTTCAATCATACTGAGGGAATACCTTTTGTGACCATGGTGGTGATTGCTGATAACAGTATATGCTATACACATACTCAAAGCCCTTTGTAGTGTAGGCTACAGGTTTTTTTATTAGAGAAACAGTTCAATGGAGTTATAAAGATGATGTTTGAGAGCCACCATGAAATGGTAAGGCCTTTCTGCCAAACATGTAGTCACTTAATTCCTTCTTTCTTTATAGCAAGAAAAATACATCTCAACATTGAAGAGCTATTTCCTTTCATGTCCAGCTGTTCAGTCAGGTACATCTTCCCCAAACTTCCAACTGTCCCACTAGATTTAAGTTTCTGCAGTGCCCAGTGCTCCAAAACACTGGAAATTGAGGAAAAAAAAAAAGGTTTAGCTGTTCTCAGCTGGAGGACTGCTATAGGAAAAAAAAAGAAAAATAATCTTTTAAGCAGTGTGCCAGATCACCCTACAAGGAGAGGAATACCAAAGTTTAGCTTAGAAATGGTCTACAATAATGAGAAGTATCTTAGAATTTCCTTCATGGATTGTCTTTTATTTCACTGAATGAATCTAGCTTATTTATTTCAGATTTCAATGACTGAAATGCATCAGGTAGGAAAGCAACAGCATGCACGCTTATTTTATAGACTCTTTCATGCACTGAAGTACATTGAGCTCTTTAGGGGAGAGGAAGGATCTCTCTAGTCCTCAAAAAGGGATTTCCAATATTTTAAAATTATGCTAGTAGTATGACTTGAGATGACAGAAACATGTAGAAACAGTACTACAGTCTGTAATGTTTTAAAATACTTTGGAATAATCTACCCCAAATCAGGAGATGGATTCAGACTGGTGCCATGGTCATCACTACTTCTGAGGAGTTCTTTGTAACAATATTTGTGAAATTATAGACCTATAGCTCTTAAGGCTAGAAAGGACCACATAGAATATCTCATGTTCCCTTCTCTTTAGTACAACCATATAATTTCACCCAGCTGTGTCTCCATTGTTTGCTAAAGCATACCATCCACTCTCAGTTTGCAGACTTCAAGAAATGGTAAGCTCACTGTTCCTCTTAATAATTTGTTCCAGTGGCTGATAATTTCATTGTTAGCAACTGAGGAGTATAATACCAATCTAGGTGGCAACCAAAAAATACTGGGAATAGCTCTACCTGCTTAAACAATGGTATTCAAGATAATTAATATCCTTCTCACTAAGTCTGTTCATCATAAAAGCAACAGGGCTTTAAGAATTATTTTTTTTTAAGCAACCACTGCTTTTGTGAACTTTTCGCATTTGTTTCTCATCATTTGGGTTTCTAGAAGCTTATAAAATTTGAAGGCAAATCCACGTTCTGGTTTCCATCTCCATAGGCCACAATGCTTTCAAACAATGACTGATAGTTTCTTCTGTAGCTTTCTGTGATTTCCATGCAGCCTTTTTTCATGATAGAATGGAAGTCGCCTTCTTACAATGAAATTATTCCCATACGGACTCATTGCTGAAAATTCATGAGAACTCCTGCACATGCACAAAAAAGGAATAAGAAATGTGAATGCTCTTTGGGATGCCACAAAACACATTTCCAGATAAACTAATAGTTTGCATTTTTCAGACCTTTCCATCTTCAAAGAATTGGACATGCATCCATCAACAGAAAAGATTAGTGATATTAAACATCACAAACATTATTTTACTAAGGTTCTGCTTCACCATCACTGTCAGATTTAGCTGCTGCAGTTCAAGGGGTGATAAAACTATTATGTATGACTGACAGACTTAGCCTCTGTAATGCACCCAACTTTGACAAGTACATCGCCAGCAGAATTCTTGGAAATCTCACTCCCTGTAACAGGGTTAAGATATGGAAAGAGTGTGTCGCACAAAGGCTGACTGCTACCATATATTAAGACCAGGTGGTCTTAATGGGTGGGCTACAACCCCTTATCTGCTCTCCCTCTGTAAATCTGTACTTACTTTGAAGCTTTACCCTTACGAATTCTGAGTCCTTTATTAGAAGCTGAGGCTCAGCAGCGCAGAGGGTTAGCCTTTATTGTCTCACTCATGGCCAGGCCTGTCTGAAAGCCCTTTTTTCTGTCAAGAGGTGCTTATCAATGGCAGAAGTCCTGTGGAGGATCCATACATGGCAATGGATGACTGTGCAGAGACTCCTGAGCAAACCTGATGGCTGAGATAGTCCCACAGCACACTGCAGCATTATGCAGAGAAGCTGTTAAGGTCCCTATAGCGGCTCAGCCATGTTTTAATGGCCCTGAACCCAACCAAGCCAGCCCTAGCTCTAGTTCAGAGTCACCTTAATACAGCTCTACCAGTTCAGTGCCCATCTCACTATGACTGCAGCACCTCCATAACAGTGACACATGGCCAGGAACTGCCCGCTGCAGTGGATTGTTAGAGCAGTCAGCACTTCAGAAATGAACACACAATAATTCTGAAAAGAAAGCAAGAAAGTACTTCAAAGTTTTTCATCTGTTACACTGACAGAGAGGGAAGCCTAAGTTTGACTGATTTGATCAAACTAAGAAATTCAAGGATCCTCAACCTAATTTTAGGCCAAAGAAAATTGCAGCAATGCAGAAGCAGCTGATAAATCAAAAGCAGAAAAATAGGAATTAAAGCTCGGTTCAGGCCTTTCATCTTTATTACCCTTCTTTATGTGCATATGGTAGGTGTTCAACACTTTCCAAATCCGTACGATATTCCCCTGTGCATCAGGAGCTGTAGGGCTGTAATTGTCTATAAAAAGGCAACCTAACGGTTTCCTGTGACCGAGAGTTGAATGTGTTATTTGTTACCAGCTGGTTCATGGATAGATTGAGCCCAGGTCTTGGCTTTAAGTGATCAAACTTACGTTAAACCACTCGCTCAAGGGGGTGAATTCGTGTATAGAGAGAATTCTGGCGCAATATTTTATTTCTGACTTATGGCATATGACTTTTTTTTTTCTAAACCAATATTAAAACCAGAACCTATAATACACCAAATGCAGACTGCATTTTTTGGAAAGCTGATACCAAACGTAACAGTAAATGAACCCTTCTGAAAGGTTAAAGTTGCTTTCATATAAAACATTTTCTACCAGGAAATGGAATGTTGAACTAAGCATTTAACTTGAAAGAACTGTGCACAGACTCCAATGCTTGCATTATCCTTTAAAATAAAAAAAGCAAAGGGTTTTTATGAGCATACATAGCTCTAGTTTCATAAAAAGGGTATTATGGTGACAAGGTAAAATGAATCCCAGGGTTTTGGATGCTTCTTTTAACCTTCTTACAGCTCCCTCCCTGTGTATTAACCATTCTAGGGTGAGGTTTCAGAGTATGACTAAATTAATCTAACAGTCCTGCTCCCTCCACTCCCCCCTGCATCCTTCCTTCCCTGGAATGCAGGTCCATTCCTTCCCTTCCACTTTCTCTGATTTTCATGTGGCTCCTCAGTGAACCCAATTGGATTACTAAACCAACAGAAAACTATTCATGTTTTTATTTTGCCGAGTTAGTTTTCTACCAGCTGGCAAGGTGAACCAACTCTAGGGCTGATACAAGAAATCAGAGCTAGTGCAGAAGCAGCAATGGCTGAAAACAGCACTCATAGTTTTTCTTGGGAGACTTCAAACCCTTAAAGCACCCATTCTAAATCACGTGATTGCCTCTTACAAATACACTTACTCTTTGAGATTGTAGACCTGTTGCGCTAGCTTCTACAAAAAACTAATGAAAGAAAGTAATGGTACCAAACAGATTTACCACTTCCAGAAACAACAAAGATAAATGGCAAACAGATGCACTATAGGGTAGTTACCTATTCTCAGGAACAGACAATCCTGCATGAGGGCAGAGCCCCATGCATCTCTATATTAAACAATCAAAGAAGGTCTCTTTACTGGATACAATCTTCTGCTTTGGCATGGGGAGAAGCCAACTTTATACAGTTTCCTTGACTCTTGATTTTGATTCCTTCATCATTCGGGGGGGGGGGGGGGGGGGAGGAACCATTCAAATGAGCCTGACACATTGAGCTACTGCTGATTTGCCAGATTCCAGTGTCCTCAAGTGTGACACAGCATTATTATTCAGTGTCCTGTATTTAAAATCAGAAGTGATTTAATCTGGCTTTCTGCCATCCCACTTGCTGACATGTTGACACCACCTAAATAACGCATAGATGTGTGACCACACTACTTTCATGCCACATGCTAAGACAAATAGACAACACCTGCTATTATTATTAGCCACATCTTAGATACCTTGGAAATGTGCAAAATGAACATCAAAATTAATTCAGACATGTTGTGGTCTCCAGCTCCAAACTTCTTCATCAGGACTCAAAAGGAACCTGTGCATCCACTGTGATTAAAAACAGAGATTGCTGATTTTCATCTCACATCCTTTAAAAGTCACCCTTCTAAGATTGTTGATAAATAACTGAGTTTATTAACTGACACAAGAATTTCCACTAGCAAGGCTTTTCTCTGTACAGTGTTGACTGAAAAAAACATTTAGAAGAAAGCTCAGAGCAGCAAACCCCCAGTTCTAGACTGCAAAATTCTAACTATAAAACTATCATCTAATTAATATCAGACACTGTTCCCTGCTAACATTAGTGAGTCTACTTCTCTTCTGATCATGTCAAAATATAAACATACCAATGTCATCAGGGCACGCTCATTAAACCAAAGTGAAATTGTGGTTTTCACTGGGGAACACTGTAAGGCAAAGATAGCACATCTGATATATCACCTGTTTCTTACATGACCGTCTTTTATCATCTAAATGTCATACAACCTCAACCATACTGAGAGCAGACAGCAATATATACTGCTTTTCACAGGGCATTTAACAAGGTTGAAAGTTATTATCTATATCACTGGTCCCCAACTATCATTACATACACCCTCCTTTCCAATCCTGTGACTGCCAAGCAGAGAAAGTGGCTGGTTGTATTTTTACCTTTCTATGGTGTACAACAGTAGAAAACTTCCTTGTCTTCTTCATTTCACTGAGCCTATGCTGTCAGAGCAGGACTGTGATACACACTCCTCTTGTGAAGACACACAGGAGTAACTGTTAAGTCAGAGGGGACAACAAAATACAAAAAACAATGAAAAATAAAAATCAAGTCTTTAAAAGTTGGGATGGCTGTATTGTTGTGGAGAAGTCACCTCAGTCCTCGCTCTGTGGCCAGCACCAGGGAATTGCACCTATGTAGGTATGCAGTTCCCTGCTGACCTTAGATTCCCAAAGCCTGAAATAAAAGAATATCTGGCTCCAAACCACTGAGCTGTGCAACTAGATGATAATTTCTCAGAGAAAATCAGATATACAACTTGAAAAGCCTTGCCCAAATAAATTCCTTCAGAAACTTTGGAAACTAGCACACATAAAAAAAGAAAGGGAGGGGTTCTTTTTTTTTGGGGGGGGGGGGGGTCAGCTCCTATGAAACAGTCAGAGCACACAGAAACTTGGTTTATTTCTGCTCAAGGATGAATACATTGGACAATAATCTGTACTTGTCCACATTGTTCAAAAGGATCCGCATTTTGAGAGTCCCAGACCGAGACCAATTCTTTCTGTTTTCTCCATTAAGAAGACCAGGAATCTTGTGGTCTTTTTTCAAAGGAATGTCTTTGTCCAGAATCTTGCCTCAGAGATTCATTTGCACTATGTTATTTAGAACAGAAATGAACACTGGCATGTCTTCCTAATTTCTTTAGTAAATCTGTTCTCAATCTACTTTATTCCAAGCATTTTTATAGACAGTTTCTTACATGTTCTACTCTGAAGCTCTGTAATTACACACACACATGGGTCAAACTTTCTCTTGACCAGTACAGACTTGTAGTAACTCCAGTAAATTGAAAGTAAAAGTTTGGGGAAAAGAGTAGGTTGGTTGAGAAGATAACTTACTGTTCAAGGTGTGATTTCTTTTCTGACAGTTGCTATGGGTAATGTAGATGCCCCTGACACAAAAGTGAGAAAGCCTGTCTTGTGGAGGTTTTGTACAGTTTTTGTTTTGCCTGGGGTTTGGATTTCACAAGGCTAACTAGATTGCCCTTGTCTAGGAAACCCTGGGGGTAAAGCCAGATGGTGTCTGTGTGCAAGACAGAAAGAGTGAAAACTGGGAAAGGGTAGTGGCTGAAAACCAGGGAATAAAACCCACTGAACTAGACAAGTGAGTAAAATATAAAAAGTTAAGAAGTTATGAAGTGGCACGACAAGGGTAATGAAGTGTGCTTGCCACAAGCAAAAATGTGAGTATTTTTAGGGGAATGTCAAAGTTCATTCAAAGCTCCTTTCAGCAAGGTTTTTTTCTCTCCCTCCTCAATGGAAGTCTTGTGAGAATTCTCTTAGCTTCAGAAAATTCCTCTAAATTCTTGTTGCCAGATATATACCTGTATATGCAAGAATAACTTAATTATTCCAAACAAATCCAGTGCTACAACAGTAGCAAGTAAAAATAGCACAACTTGCACATTCTTACTAAGACCTAGCTCAGCAGTCAGCAGCACTGCTGGAATGGTCAAGGATAAAAGCTCCTGTTATGTGGTAACATGATTTGACTGTTTCTTCTACCAAAATGTCCTATTTAAGTGACTTAAAATGTACAGGTAAGTCTCATATTTTGTGCAGCTGAAAGTGCATGAACACTGAAAGAGCAAAATCTAGGTAAATGTGAGCTACTGACAGCAGTAATGAGTCTCTTTGAGAGGAAATGGTGTGCTCTTCCTGTCATTGTGGTTTCTCTCTTGATGGTGGAGGGGGAAGGAAAAAGGTAAATGGACACTTTGCCACATTCAAAGGCAAGATCTTCGGATGGTGAGGTTTCCTTGCATTTTATCTGATGTCCATATTTACAAACTTGAGCACATGTGGTTTCACAGAAATGTTCAGAACAGAAGATAGAGGCGATGAGCAGCACATACATGACCTGTTTCCTGTGGTGGTTGAGAAGGGTGTGCTGGATGCCAGGCCAGGCTGGTGGGGCAGCAGTGAGAGCTGTGGCACACAGTCAGTGACACCATCAGAGTTCTGGCAAGAAGCTGGGTGTGAGGGCACAGGATGCACATACATACATACATGAGCCCAATCAGAGTCCAGAGGTAGCTAATTTCCTTGATTGTAAATTGTGTCGTTTGCAGACCAGTTTCAAGTGACACATAAAATAGCATTTTTTTATACACATAATGATTATTGCCCCACTCATACAGCATTTTGAACATTTTCTGTGAAAAACAGTGTTAGGTTTTTTTATTTTCTACTATGTACATTTTAGTTTTCACATCTAAAAAGGATGTACAGTTCTACATAGAGGTGTAATCTCTGCTTGATTGTTTACAATTCCAGTGTTATACCCTTTCTTATCTGTTCACTTTGGCTAATGTGGCTTGATGATTTCACTCTGTGTTTTCCCTTTTCTATTGTATACATCAGATAGCAGATATCATACTTCGCTTCTATCATGTGACACATTTTCATAACGCAGAGTGACAACGTGGCAGACTTATTTTCACAAAGAATTAGCCTTGATCTACTCTACAGCATTTCATAGAAACTAGCACTAATTTTTACAGTATAAATTAGGGAATGCAAGGTATAGACAGTACTGTGCTTGCAAATATTAAATTCAATGTGTTACATTTCTGCAGAAAATCAGTACTCACTCAATTAGCCTGAAGAATCATTTGTTATTTAAGGCTAATTCTATTTCTGAAACAGCCACTTTAAAACTGTATTATCTACTTCATCTCTATGCTAGCCTGCCATCTCTGATATGACTGATGCTTTGGAAGACATTGCCGTGAAAGGAGACTATGCTTGCAGCAGTGTAGTTGAAAGCTAACGAACTGTCATCCATCTTCTGTCTTACAGTATGTGCTTGTATAAACAATGGGGAAATCAGGGGCTTATCGAGGCTGCATTGAAAAGTGGTGAATCAGAGTTTCATTGAAAATTTGTTGAGGGTGCTAGGCCGTAATTTTAAAGGTGTTCAATATTCTAGGTACCTTAACTCCACTTACTTCAGCTCAAGGTGAGTGCTTTCAAACTCTTCAAAATTGCAATAGGCAGCTACTTGAATGTTAAAGGCCTGCATACTCTTAAAAATCCGAACCCCAGTTCTTGATGACCAGTAGTCTTAGCCTGCGAGCTCAATTCAGTCTTGAGCACTGTACTGTATGAGCGTTACCTACCTACCCACTAGAACTACGCCATTACCACCCATCTGAACAGTAACTCAGAAGTAATGAATAAGAAATATCCCTCTTGGCCCGTACTGGAAGCAAATAGAGGTAAAAGGCTAACCGTACCATTATAACTATCCTAAGCCTCAGTCTTACCACACTTCATACCTCTAATTAAGCATGCAAAAAATAAATATCTTCCTGACAGTCTTTCCTCAGGCTTGGTATGAGTGATTTGACAAAGTCCAGAAAACTGCTGTGAAAAGATGTGAAACAATTTTTCATTCTAAGAGAAATAATTTTTCATTCTAAGAACTATTTTTTTATTCTAAAGAGATTTTTTTTAAATTTCAAGAAAATGTAACAGCATTCTAAGCTAGGATCAGTGTGTCTCAAACTACAGCAAAGCCTACACACTCCAGTTACAATAAATAAAATTTTTTTAAAAAGTTACTAGCAATAATTTTTTTAAAAGACAGAAGAATTTGTGCTTTTAAGATTATATCAGTGAAAGATCTAGCAAGCCAAAGTGCTTTCCTTTTCCATTTCAACTAAATCATACACTATTCAGGGTAGAAATTTGGCAGGGAACTCTGTTGGATTATCCCTACATTGCGGCTGGACTGGTTTCTTTATCCTTTTTTGATAGATAGATGTCTAGCCAAGCCCTGAATATCTTCAGTGGTGCTGATTCCAAACCTTCATTTGGCAGCTGGTTTCCTTGGCTATTAGTCCTTATGTTTATAAACTTTTCCCTGATATATAATTCTAATTTTCTCCTCATAATGCTTAGGGCCACTTTTTTTTTTCTTTCTTTCTTTATTATTAACTAATGAGAATAATCAAATATCATCTCTTTATCAGTTTATTTCTATTGTGGACAATAAGAGGTCACTTTAAACTTCCTCAACATCATACCATGGGTCTTATTTTGCAAGCCTACCATCACTTTTCTTACATAGCTCAAGATTTAGCCAACTTCTTTTAAACAAAATATCTAAAATCAGTTAAAGTACTTCAGCACGTGACCATAAATGACCATAAACAAGACTAAAGTTTTCTCTTCTCATTATGTATATTTCCATGGATTATGTTGTATAAATGGTTACACTAGTTGACTCTGTGGACCTTTCATCAGGCTAGAAAATGTAAGAGTTTGTAGAGCTGAAAAATATCAATGCTGCAAAAAGAATGACACTGATTGTTGAGACAACAGTTGGAGAGACTAATTCTGATCAGCAAAGAAATGAAACTGTAGATCAATATCAGTGTTAATCCTACTGAATTGGGAGGCTGGTGTCTCTGTAACCACTACAAGACAGTTAAGTAGGGTCAGAGAAGGAGAGATTTATTTTAGAGGGAGTAAAAACAATGTGAGAAAAGGAGCAGTGGGCTGCAAATTAGCACTTTGAAAAGCTGCTGAAAAGGAGACACCTTAGGAGCTGAAGAAGGGCCTGTAAGTGGCTGAAGAGTTTTGGGGAGCTGTTTGTACATTGGGAAACTACAGAAGATTACATTAGCCATGCAGCGCCAAGCTGCGTCACTCAACAACAGTTCACGGCTGAGGATCCTGGGAGGAAGGAGGCTGAACTGCATCTGAATGCAGAGAAAGGTGAAGTAAGCTAAGTCCTATCTTCTTCTAAACAATTCCTACCTGCTAACAGTTTCTTCCTTGGTATGTGCAGAGTTTTGTACATTCCCTCCCAAGGTGCCCAGGCATGGTCCTCAGCGCAGTATAGTACACCTTTACTGCATAAATTCCATTAGGTGCATTCTAACACAGAAGTTCTTTAGTGGACATAGGACTCAGTTGGATTTTCACAAAAGTCACCATTAAATCAAAAGTAGTAAGTATCTGATAGCTTCTGGCAATTCTACTAAATGCGTATTTGCCCTAAGTGTCTTTGAACAACTGACTGCAAGTGCCTTGATGGGTCATTGCAGCTTCATGGATCAGACAACAGGATGTGTGAACACACACAGAAAGATGGATCACAATAGTATGACTCTGGGAGTCCTTCCTATTAACAGGATGAGCACTTGGTTCAGACTGTGTTTGCTCAAGCTTCCGGACACATCTCATTCTCATCAAACATGCTCATATGACTAATGGAAGCTGTACCAGAGTGTGTCCCGTGCACTCATTAATGTAATTTGCCAAGGCATTCTCACACTACTAACCTGGCATGCATCTTTCTAGTTACCATGTAATCATTACATTTTGTCAGTAGTTACACAGTACCAAACGTTGCCAAGACCATTCAAATATTTTTGACCATTTGTCTAGTTCAGTTCCAACCATGAAAAGTAACTCAGTCCATTCCAATTATAAAAGAACTGCTTCTTCTGGGCATTCATTGCTTGCAGTGACAATTAAATAACTTGCTTTAGAGTAGGAGTGTTATGGCCACTGAGTAGGAAAACTTACAATAGCCTCAGAGCTGACCTTGTTTGCCAGGTAGCTTTTAGCCACACTACGATTTCCTCTGAGCTGTGAACCTTTTAACCCCTGCATGTGCATCTATATCAGTGTGTTCAAGGAACACTTATTTCTGCATCTCACTGTCCTCTATCATCAAGCTGAGGATTACCAAGTTCTTCTTCTCACTGGAGGACTGGCACTTTTAGGACATGGGAAATGTGGTTCCTTTCTTAAATAAAGGGAGTCTGAGTAATTCTGTAAAGCCACGAAGACCGAACTCTGCATGCACATTTATTCTAACACCTTACATCATTTCAGCTTTTGAAGTTCTGATGTCCAAAATAACTTTATCAAATCACAGAGCTTTTAAGCAACAAAGTGCATCTAGGTGAATTGTTTTCCTGACACTGAGGACAAAATTCCCCAAATCAGAATACTGCACTTGAAAGTTTTCTTAAGAATACAAGAATTTGTTGTGCCTACATCTGTCTGCTCAATAATTTGCTGCTAAGCATTACTACTGTATACAAACCATTTGGCAGCATTGCTTCCAGATTGAAGAGCCACTAGATTCAACCTGACATTGAGAAAAGTTCTGCCTTGCTGGAATACCTATTTTTGCATTTAGATTTACATCTTCCACTGGCTTGCTGTAGGATGCCACATACCTGGTTGGTTACCTGGAGCCTGCAACTGCAGTCTTTGATTGAAGTAGACAGACAAGCCTGCTCTCTGGTGGAACCATTCCCATTGGCGTGCAGTCTAGAGGAATGCCACTTTGAAATCATTCCTGCATAAAATGTTTGCATGGCCATTAGGACACCTAGCAAGGCAGCAGGACACCTCATGCTCTTGGGCTGCTGCTGATGCCTGTTATCATTCAGGTCCTATACGCTTCAGCCAGTACCAGAACGCTGAAACACAGACCAGAGCAAGTTCACTGGAGTTCGATGAAAACAAAAAGCACAGTAACCTTGAGGAAGCAACTGGGGACTATCTGCATAGCTGTGGCCAGCCCTCTGGCCATACGAGCTACCCACCTGAGCCTTCCAAAGCAACAAGGTACCTACTACACATCTTAGGAAGCCAACAGATATATGGGAGATCCAGGATCAATTAGCAGGAGGAGATAATCATCTCACTACTCGTCCATAGACAGAAACGTAGATGCTGAACCTGTCAGGTCCTGGGAAAACCTGGCAGTACCAATTTCAGCAGCAGACATGGGTGCTAGTACACCATGCTCTTCCTTGCTTACTGACCAGAACAACTTGCTGTGAGGCTTACAGTGCTCTTGAGCTGGGAGGGCCAATGCGCTGGCGCTGCTGATTCACTAAAAGCCTATGGGCTGGTATCTGAACAGCACTTGCTCCTACTTCCATACACATTTAAGGGCAGTGAGGATTTAAAAGCCAGAATCCCTTATTAAAAAAGGGGAATACTGTCATGCTTTTTGATGTTCAGGGACACTGGACCTTGCCATCTCCAGACCAAACCAGTTAAATATGGCGACATTTCAGGCATGAGCTGCATTTTTATATGGTTTTGAGGGTGACAGAAGGTATGATTTTAGGTGGATGAAAGAAGAATCAGGTCAACTAAATTAATTGCCTGAATACGTCCTAGTACAGCTCAGGATAATCAAGTCCTAATCTGAATGAAGTGTCCCGGAGACTAGAAACCTTGTTAATATGAATACCTACATAAAGTCACTAATTTAAATGAAAGCAATTGTTGACAACAATATTTCAAGTTTACAAAGCTCATTATAGCTGGGATTCTAACAGAACTTAGTCTAAACCTAAATCTGACCATTTAAGTCTATGGTAAAACTTCCACTGACAACTGCAGAAGCAGGCTGAGGCCTCATGGAAACTTTTTTTTAAAGATCTTCTAAACTTTCACCTCACTGCTTTAAAGCGTTTTGCAAGCACATACACCTCAGAGGTTTTATATAGCTGGTGAGTAAGCTAAAACATATGAGGAAGAAATAATTTGTTCTAAGCCGCAGAAGAAATCTGTGTCAGAGCCAGAAATTGGACTCAGAAGTGTTGATATCCTGTTCTTCTCTGTGGCACGGGAAAGTCTTCTCACTGAGCTTTCAAGTCCACAGGGCAGAAATGATACTATCAGTGAGTTCAAGCTGTTTGAGTTGTTTATGAAGAAAAGTGGCCATGATGATGCTTGTAGCTCTACAGTTTTCATTTCATTATTACAAAATGGAGATAATTCTTATTTTAAAGCATCCATTCCAGCTTAGTCAGGGTGAGTTTAAGTGCTTAATGCACTTTAAGTAGAGACCATAGGAACTGTAAAAAACCTAATGTGTTTCATCAGATCCTTTCAGCTGTAATGGTCAAATATTTAAGGAAAAGAAAAAAAATCAATAGATATGACAGAAGCATACGGAAAACATTTCAAGTTTCCTTCCTATTTTATATTACAGGAATCAGGAAGACAAATAGATTCTTCTCCCTGAAATGCTTAACTTTCTCTCTGAAAAAAAAATTTCAGCATGTGACCTCTAATAAATGTCAGTTCTTTGGGAAAATGAAGAAATGGTGTATAAAATAATAATTTAAAAAAAAAAACACAAACAAACAGAAGAAAAGCAGAAATTAGACAGTGACAAAACGGCATTGTGGCAGATTTCAGGAGATATATTTTCTTTTCCAGTGTTACATTCCAAGATATTTTTAAATCACAGATATTGAAAACAGATTCCCATACAATTCTTAATCAGTTACAGTAGCCAACAGGGTTAGTGGTTCCTAACATGTGGCAAAAAATATAATATTTCTAACTCAAGCCATGTCATGCTGGTATTTTAACCAGCATTCCTCATGCTATTGTTACAATTCCACTAGTTTCACAGCATTTGATTCTTTCCAAATGTAAGAACACAGTATCTCCCTTTCTGACATTAACAGCAAGCAGTATAATCATAATAACCACAGTTCTTTTCATTCCACTATCTCAAGATACTTTGATCCTTACTCCTGATTTTGTAGATGGAGAAACTCCAACTAAGAATCACGAGGTGACTCTCTGGAGTCAGCCAGGATTAAGGTCGCTGTAGGGCCTAGGATGGAAAAATGAGCAAAAAGTAGCACTTCACAAACTTTTTAGAGCATATCTGGTCTCACACACAAAAGACTACAACTTCTAATTGCCTCCCCCTAATCTGCACCACAGCAATGCTGCTCTCATGTATCTCCAGGGCAGCATTACTCCCTCGCTCTGAAGTTGAGATCCCAACCCACCAGACACAGCTAGTACACAGCTCTGTAATCCCCTTAGAGGGGACCGCCTCTGAGGGGGATCCCTGAACAGGGGTGACTGTCCCCCACAGAGGCCAGGGAGAGTGATGCTCCACTGAAAAGCTGACACCATGGTCCTTCCTCTGCCTCTCGAGACTCTGCCCCTGGAGAGAAAGGGGCACAGCGAGGCACAACCTGTTGTGGGTGCTCCTGCACACAAGCCATGACCCACCACATCTGACATGTGGCACATGCCAGTCCTTACGCCTGTGATTAGCATCAGACTCAGATGTTAGGAATCCACATGCATTGGGGCAGCATGTTAAGTCTTATAAAATAAACTATAAAAAGTATTACTTATCTGTGAGACACTCATCTTTACTTAGTGAAACTTACGGTTTATGCAAAACACATTGAAATAAATCACATTAACAAAACCTACCTGATTTCATAAGCAATTTGTATCCGATATTTAATATTTTAAAACCCATTAAACACTTCATTTAACAATGGAGCAACTAGAAAATTCTGACATAAAGCTCTAAAAGAGATTTGAACTATTCATTGAATGGTGACAGAAAGAGATTCTGAAAGAGATCTTCAAAAGCTTGCTGCAAAGCTATATCAACATTTTTAAGAGAAACCATTTCTAGTCATCTATTATAAAACAAAGCAGAGGTGCATATAAAAATTAAAAAAAGGAGTTCCTGTCATTAATGCATTATTTCAGAAGAAGCTGCAAAATCCTGAAGAGGTGCCGTTTACAACACTGGATGGGCTTTTTGTTCTCCATCAACATTGCTAAGAGTACAAAGTGGCAAATCACATATTACCAAAAAATTCAGTTTGGGGATGACCAAGCATAATTATAAAACTGGACAGGAAGGATGGTGATGGGTGAAAGACATAAAATCTGGAAAAGCTGGATAATGATGTTTCAAAATCGACATACTATTTTTACACACCCACAAAAAAAAATATTAGAGTTGAGTTCTTAATTTAATTTCAAGTTAATCAGAATCTGTTTGTTTGGGGTTTTTCAACAATATCATTTTTCCTTACATTCTCTGAGGTTAGAGGTAAGAAAAAACAAACCACCACCTGACCAACAGTAGGGAAAGGCTCGTTCCAGGACACACAGGGATGGTTACCCGTATCCTCCATAAAATATAACAGTGGCTTGCAAAGTACTGCTGACTTATCTGATGCAAATGCTGCAGGCAAGTTAAACATTTTGAAATAACCTTCTTACTTTACAACAGTTATTAATACACTTCAAATGCAAATTTTACTTTTCTTAATCCAAAATAGGAGTTCCCAGAGAGCATGATATGTACCTGGATTGAAAGTTGTCAGTTTTATTTATATCAAAAATATATTTTAAAATTGAAATGCTAGATTTAAAATTAAATATTTGATTAAGATGATCTGATATTTGCCAAACTTCACCACCACAGTCACAAATACAATTACAAGAATTTGGCCTCTCTTTTTCATGTATCATCTAGGAAATTTACAGAAATGAAACTAACCCTAAACTAACAATGCCCATTGCCCTTCAGAAACACTGATGTCCAAGCTCAGCGCATTTGTTTTCTTGCAAGGACGTCAGCAGTATATTTAGCACCAGGGTGGAAATAGGGGAGGTTAAACTAAAAGACTCATATTACATATTGCAGGTGTCATATTCCCACTCTTGTGCTGCTCCTGGATTTATGGCCTGCTCATTTCATGGTTTCTTTTGAAGTATTTTGACAGACAATTGCTTCTCTGCCTGAAACTCAATAACAGCTTTAGTATGATATACTAGATGTGCAGAGGAAGCCTTCCCTAGAAAGTGATATTATTTTTCCAAAAGAAAGTGTGCGGGGGGTGTTTGTTTCTTTTGTTCTGAAGTCACAACAAGCAGATGAAGCAGCAAATGGAAGAGGAATTAACTGTATATACAATAAACACAATAATTTCTGCTTCATATATTCAACTTGATTGTAATACAGAATTACTCTGTATGAGAGCAGGTGAGGCCTTAGAGACATACAGAGTTAAATGCAGAGACGCTGTTGAGATACTAAAAGCTGAGATATTGCTGCTGACCACAGAGAGCAAATTACAATTAAGTACACATCTATCTGGGAAGTTTGCCAAGGAAAAACCAGGGAGAGATGGTTGTCACTGCTGCTTTGCCTGTGCTAGGGAAAAATGGAGATCTGGTTGCTGTAACTCTTACCAAGAAAGCAACTGCACTCAGAGTACAAAGCAAATCAGTGCTAATGAGACAAATCAGGAAACCGACTCTGAGAATGAGTTCAAAGCACAAAAGTAGAAATGCTTCAGCACTGTCTGCATTATCAGCTAAGCACTGAGGCAACGGCACCACTGCTGGCTGTTGCTGTAGCATGGTGTTTTGTTTTGCATAAAACCAGCTTCACAGACTAAAGACAGAAAAGCAGGGAAAAAAAACTTCAGATGTAGTGTTACAGCAGGAGAAACCAGGGATATTGTAGAAGCAAATAAAGGTTCAGGCAGAACTTTTGCCTTTGATAAGAGGGTACCAGGAAGAACTGAAACCATGGAGGTACAGTGATAACAGCAGAACACAATCAAGAATATTCATACGGAGCTGAATTTCTTTAGCAGGCAAAGGAGAGGGAAAGGTAACAACAGTGGCCACGTTGTAGCCCATAACAAGAAAAAGATGAAAAGGATCCCAGCCTACCACTCCCTGTATTGGACTCAAAATTGAGATTTATTCTACTAGGGGACACAAATTAAGAGGAAGGACAATGTTAAAGCTAATGGGAGCAGGGAGATGTCACATCTTACGTTATTTCAGTACTTCTTTGCTTCCTTAGAGAGAAACTGTCTGATCCAGCAAGAAACAGACTATTCTGACTTTTCAGTCAGGTCAGGATATCTTTCGAAGTTTTCTACCAGTCTTTGCTGGTAATACATGGTACTAATACTTCTATACTTGAGATTCAGAGAAGTGGCTGTCACCCACAGCCTGAGCATGGTCAGCAACGTTGACATGTTTCTGCCATTCTAACTATGGCGGAAGCTAAACAGAGGGGGGGCTCTTCAGCACCAATCTCTTGTGTACACTGGCAAGCAACTTATCTCTGCAAATGCTTTCCTGGTTGGCTAGTTTTGTTCTGGGCCCAGTGTTAGCTCCAATTCTCCTCTTTACCATCCTGGTTGTTACAAGAACTTCCTTCTGTAATTTTTCACTATCTTTTCAATGTGCAAAGTTATCATTTACTAAACACCATAAATTAGACTCTCCTCCACACAATCCTTAAGTATGTCTTTACATCTACCACTGGATCAAAGAGCCTTTACTTTTTTTTCTGTGTGAGAAAAATCCCTTTTGGTGTGAAAAGAAATATACTGGGAGTTTCATCTTGCATGATTTCCTGAGATCCTCAGTAAGCAAAGAACATTTATGCTACTGTCTCTCACCATCTCTCAGCCTCTCACAGGGCTGGACATCCACGCTGTACCCAACCATGGCTTATCTGAAAAAATTTCACAAGGAACAAAATAATACAGATTCAAAAGCCCAATTTCAAGCATTATATTTCTATGTAAGTTAGTAGTTCTCTCCTTTGTCATTGTAGGGGTGATGAGTTGGACTTATGGGCCTTCTCTTGGGAGATTTCCCTTTCCTGTTCCACCCTCTACAAAAATGCTGGTGGTGGCACTTCACAGGGGTCTCTTGATGCAAAGAAAGCAATGTCACAAGCATGCTACAGACACCAAACTCATTCATTAGTCCAAGGTCTCCTATTAACTCAAATACTGTTTTATAATGAAAAAAAGTTTAGGACCCAGAATTTACTTATACAGTTTCTATAAACTCTCAATCCAGGAACAACATTCAAGGGTTTAATTGCACAAAAGGCAACATCACCAACCTCTCACTCTTGATGACCTGGATTAACATGGAGCCTCAAATAACCTGCAAACACAATAATACCACAGTGAAAAAGTAATCAGTCTTGACCTTCGTGCACATTTGTCTGTGTGGTATTATCACAGAGTTCAGAAATTGGAATCATCTCACAAAAAAAGAGAGCATTAAAACCATTTGGAAGCCCCCAAAGTACACGAGGAAGCATGTGCTTTGCTGCTGTCTGGCAGTAACCTCTTCCATGAGTCCTTTGCCAGTTTGACCATGCACAAGGCTGCAGGACTGAAGCAGAAACTGATTAAAATATGCATGGGCACGTGTGTGTGCACGCGTTTATATGTATACACACACATTTCTAAGTATGTGCTAAGGAAAGAAAGGATGCAGGGAAGACTTTAAAAAAGCTTTTATGCAGGGCAAGCTTAAGGAAGTCAGGGACAACTGCTCTTGGTAAACTGATCTGAGATTAAGAAAAAAAGGAAATGGTCCCCTTTGATGAAGGAGTTTAGAATAGGTACAGCTGCATTGTGCAGGAACAGGAACTTGGTAATAAAAACACTCTGACGTGGCATTTACCCCAAAACATCAGTGAGTAAAAATAAATACACATGCACAGAGCTTAGGCTATTCTGGTGCATCTTAAATGACTTTAATGCACCACAAGATCTGGGACATGCTGGAAATTAGGCTTCTAGTGATTATTTAGGGTTGCTGCAACCAGTTACTGGACATTTGTGTCTTTTAGGTAGTCGTGTATAACGTGCTTGGGAAGCAGCATCTGTGGGCAACAAAGTTCTGCATTAGGAACCAGTTATTTAAGGAAAATTAGTGCCCTAAGCCAGGACCTATATCACACACGTTCTTTGTAGGGTTCATCTCTTTTGCTTATTAAGGCTGTTTGCATGGATTGCTACTGTCCTAAAGTCGCACAAACTGAAGTCCTCTTGTTCTCACTCATTTGGGCTACTTTTTTCCAGTCCAGTACAGCTGTCAGTCAGGGTGGGATCTCTTTGAGAGCAACAAATGAGCCAGATGCATAGTTCAATGGCCAGACACTTCAAGTCATAACAAGCTAGTGAAGCGAGCTAATTTAGCTTGCAAAAGAATTAGACTTTATTAGCCACTAATACCACTTTTTGCCCTGCATAGCCCTTTAACCAGCTGCAGCTCCATTGACATCACATTTTGGAAAGATTACTAGTGGCACATCTGATTATGGAAAGCTTAGAGGGCTTCCTGGAGCAGCTACCACTTACTAGGACAGCAGAGGAATGAACTTAAATTACCACACTGTAGGCATTCATATGGGATAAATCTTGTCATTGGGACCACAAATTCTGCAAGGCATTTTTGCCTGTGTCTAATTTTTATCATATGTTTACCACATGTAAAGATATGTAGTAAAAGGCATGCATATTAATAAATTAATGAATTGAGGCCAGAGCTGATGGAGAACTTGTACAGAATTGCATATATACATATATATTTTTAGATGTATGTGTATATAGTCACATATATATATATATATATTTGGGTTTATGCCATCATGTTTAGTCCTAGTTTTGGACTTAGTGATGGAATCATTGGTACTTTGTGTTTTTCTATCTTCTTGGTTTCTGAGAATGAAGGAGAGTTAATAGTCCAGCTGCACTCATAGACTCTAACTTCAGATATATTTTATATCAATCCCTATGATTTACAAACCCTGTCTAAACCCAGTGTACTTACATTTTTTCCTATGCAAGTGTCAGACTGCAGTGTGTCCTGGTTTAAGCTGGGATAGAGTAAACTGTCTTCCTAGTAGCTGGTACAGTGCTATGTTTTGAGTTCAGTAGGTGAAGAATGTTGATAACACTGATGTTTTCAGTTGTTGCTAAGTAGTGTTTAGACTGAAGTCAAGGATTTTTCAGCTTCTCAAGCCCAGCCAGCGAGAAAGCTGGAGGGGCACAAAAAGTTGGCACAGGACAGAGCCAGGGCAGCTGACCCAAACTGGCCAACGGTGTATTCCATACCATGGGACGTCACATCTAGTTTAGGAACTGGGAAGTGGGGGTGGGGAATTGCCGCTCGGGGACTGGCTGGGTGTTGGTTGGCGGGTGGTGAGCAATTGCCCTGCGCATCATTTGTACATTCCAATCCTTTTATTACTACTGTTGTCATTTTATTAGTGTTATCATTATCATTATTAGTTTCTTCCTTTCTGTTCTATTAAACTGTTCTTATCTCAACCCACGAGTTTTACTTCTTTTCCCAATTTTCTCCCCTGTCCCACTGGGTGGGGGGGAGTGAGTGAGCGGCTGCGTGGTGCTTAGTTGCTGGCTGGGGTTAAACCACGACACAGTGATACCTTACAACTTTGTGATACTGCTGTAGATCAAAAATCACAAATTAACCTGCTGATCTAGAGGATTAGTCAAAAGATGAAATCTATTTTAACCAGCTATGGCACTTCCTACACAGAAAAACAGTAGAAGCTCTTAACATCCTAACTAGCTGAGTACAGGCAAACTCACTTGATTTCACTTCAAAGGGTTCAAAGTCCAAGTAAGGAGCAAAATTATTTTTTACTCTGAATAATGCTTAAAGAAATAAAGTACAAGGAATCTGCACAGGTTGCAATGTTGAGAGGGAGAAAAAAATCTCAAAAAAATAGTGTATTAAACAAATAGCTTGCAAGTTTTCATTATCTGTAGTCTCGCTTTGAAGGGGGAGAATGGCAAATAACATAGGTTCTCAGTCAAGCTATTTAGGTGAGGAACCCAAACCAGTTGCATTTTTTAGTACCTATAACCATAAAAAAGACCCATGAAGGCAACTGATGCCTAAAAGTAGTAAAAAGACTAGTAAGGGAAAGGCAGGGACATAACCTTACTTTCAGAGTTCCCTACCTCCAAAAACCCAGGGCACACTGGGAATGTGCCTCAATCACTGGAAGCAGTAGTCCTGCTGTTTTAAGAAGCATGACATCACCATGCCTCTCCTATAGCAGCAAGAAGTCTCCCAACAGATGGGCTACAATTTCAGCCTCATGCGATATCTTTTTTTTTTTTTCCCTAGTCTAATAAATAAGGAGTAAGTCCTGAAAGAATGTGTTTCTCCTGGAATATAACAGTACAGCAGCAATTAACATGTTCTGGTATAGCTAGGATGCTCAACACACTTTAAACCCAAACCAAGCAAAAAAAAAAAAAAAAAAACCAAAAAACAAACAAAGAAGGTTGAATTATTTCCTTTAATGTAAGTGATATTTTCTATGGATCGGATGCACGGCTAGCAGCATTTCTAATATCAACTTTTCATCATTTAGAAAACTGTAAGGAAGAAGTCCCTGGGACAAAACTGGAAATTCTGGTGGACATATTTCAGTATGGAACAGCTGAAACATGGACTTAAACCATGATTTAGCATTCATGGGTAGAATGTATGAAATAAAGGGAGCCCCTTCTCACCAAAAGCATACCTGAGCAGAGGGAGCCAATCTGACCAGAGTTCAGGCTGTGCCAATAGAAATAATAAATATAAACCCCCTTTGGACAGCATGAGGAGTGTTCTTCCTCCTTCTGTCACACACCAGCATGGCTTTGATAAGAAAACCGTGGGTATACAACTTATCAGTGGTTGCAACAAAGAGCATTAGTCTCTGTCTTTCCTTCTGATCATGTTCTACAAAGTCTACCATAATGGATTCTCAGCCTGGAAGTTATTAATGAATGTAGTTGCAATCACCCTCTTTTTATGATTAGGCTGGACAAGTTCCTACACAGTATATAGAAGGGTAGCCCCTTAAACATTTCTCTTGCACAGTATAGGAAAAGTAAAGAATCCCAAACATCTCACGGAAATGCAATTCCTCTCCCATGTTAGCAACACCAGTTCTCAGCAGTGCCACAAGCAACAGTTACCTTCACATTTTTACTTCACTTATAGCCACAGAAATACCAACATGGACACAGGGCTGGTCTTCTAACTAGGCAATTGCTTATGCCACCCAAAGCAAACCTGAACAACATGACAGCTCGTCTGGCAGCTCTGCTGCTCCTGTTACTGGTGCTACCCAGAGAAGGCAATAAGGATGGAGAAAAAATGTTGTGCAGGAAAAGCCACAAGGAAATACCTACCTTGTGAATTCCCCTTGCAAACAAACAGTAGTTGTTAAAGGGTATACCTGCTTTGTACAGCGCACAGAAAGAAAACAAAGTATTTCAGAAAGGACATTGCTGCAGAGTAGCAGGAGCAGAGAATCCCATTAACTGCAGTGAAGCTGGCGAAGATCACTGGTGAAAAAGGAAAACATCCTTTTAGGAAAAGCAAAACAACAAACCAACCAACCCAATAACATGGTTAAAACTAAGGTGAACACAAATAACGCTTCCTATCAGTGCAACACACCTACAACACAGGGGAGCAGTAGAGAAGAAGGGAAGCCACACTGGTATCATGCCCACAGCAAAGACTGGCCCTGAGAATACATTTGCCACGTACCACAGTCAAAATAAGTGTCATCTGCATCGTGTGATGCTGCCAGGGATACTGACAGTCTCAGCAAGTTTCTGGATTTGATGCATCAGACATTGAGTTGCCATTGACCCACATGGAAAGGACAAACCTGAAAGGAGGGATTATGATTGGCACAGGCAACTTGGATTAAATCTGTACGATGGTAAAAATGAGGCTCAGATTTTTGCTTATATTTCCTCTCCCTCCCCCCTCCAGAGTGCTCGTGATTAAAGAGTGGAGAACAATGTTAGATCTCACACAGAGTCAGCACAGCATGAGACGGGGAGTCTGCACTGAAACGATTTTATGGATATACGCTTTCAAATGAAATCAAAACTTCCCTAGCACTGCAGCCCTTCTGCTCCCAAGGCTTTCCCAACCTCTGGGGGTTATTGGCAGTTATGTAAGGACTTATTTTAATGAATAACTGGATAATCGCAGTAGTCTGGATCTGTCATAAACAACCAGTCACAGTGTAACATGGGACACTGCATTGCTGGGCACCCAGGTGGTCTGGGAGCACAGAGGCCCTGCAGCTGGGGTTGGAGTGACGAGGGGGATTTTGCAGTGCCCTTATCTCCTATGCAGTCAGCTCCTGGCCACAGAAAATATGCAGTTGTGCTTAAATTGGGGATTTAATTTGGGGGGATTGCAGTTACATGAAATCTCTGTAGAGAGCGATATTCCCTGCCACCTCCCCCAGGAAATGAGTGGTTAGAGTTATTTGTCCCAGGTCAAACTAGCAGAGCAGTTTGGCTATCAGTTGCAAGGAGGTATGGGGGACTTACCAGATTATAAAATACTGAAGTGTGATGATTATTCAGCAAGTGCCCTCTCCAGTCACCACAACCAACATCTGTGGTTTACCAGCCAGAAACTTGGAGTCATGAAAACAGAGGCTGTTGACTAGCAAGCCACATGTGCTCATCTCCAGCCAGCCAAACTACCACAGCAAGAACTGGAGTGCAGCACTGATGCACCTTAACTTTCAGTGAGGCATATCAGTCAGAGGCTGTTACTTCGTGTTCATCATGTATTATCTTGATGCTTATGTGATGCAGGCTCTTTCATAAATTGTTCAGTAAGGGGTTTTGGCAATGGTTTCATGTTACACGGCTTCTTTTTATATCCCCCCGCTGCCTCTTTCAGGCCCTATCCACCCGTTCCTTGCAACTATTAATAAAGTGTCCCTTCCTCCAGCTGTGAGAGCAGGCTTTGCAGCCTGTTTTTAAGCTATTGTTGCACTTCTAACAATTAAGACTTCACAGCTTACACTTCATTATTTTCTTTCCTTGAATCCAAAGTGCATTTTTAAAGGAGCTATGTCAGCTGACATCTAGTCCTAAAAATAGGCATTCAAAAAGCTAAAACCTATAGAAATGCTTCCAGGACTTGTTTGTTTTTGCTTTTTTTCCAACGCCAGTATTTCTTTTAAATGAAGTTTCTTCTGCAACCCAAACAGTACTGCTCTGTATTAGAAAGAAAGCATTTGAGGGAAAAGTTAACTCTAAGCCAACTATCCTGACAGCACCCATGCTCATGCTGACCTTTTAAAAAACCTGTCCTCCTGCTACCCCTGCATCGGCTAGATGCACCCACACAATGGACAGAAAGATGGCAGACAAAGGTTAGAGATACATTATAATATATATTCTGTAGCTATTCCACATATGGTACAGTCAGCACTGATCTCACCACCATCTTAGCAGAAGACCACATCTAAATCTTAGATAAAGCCCTAGAGTAATTAGGAGGTTACAGAAAAGAAGTGCAGAGTCAGAGTGCTGTCACGCTGCTCAGCTTTGCTTCCTTTAGCCTGGACCACAGCAGGGTAACGTGTTCCGGGTTCCAGCACAGCAGTACCCAAATCTGCTCACTTCAATTCAGCAAACCAAAGATCAGACACTGAAATGATGAAGAGCAAACAAGGATTTTTATTGCATTCTTTTTTTCTTCTTTCATTTTTTCTGTGTGATATTGACACACCAGACAGACAACTGAGTTTTAGAAGATGCATGCTCTGCATTCCTTTCAAGGCACCCTACTCTCAAATTTCTCAGGTTTGGACCCTTAAAAATGGAGGCACTCAAAATAAACAACCACTTTGAAAATCTTGGCCTATATCCCAGTGGGGAGTGAATCTAGTCACGTATACACAACAACCTTCAACTACACAAAAATTAAGCATTAGAACAATAAAACCACAACAGGCAATATGGAAACAAAAACTCAGCATGATGCAGCAGCTGAGATCATATAGCTCTCCCTTATCTATTTAAATCTTAATTGATCACTACTCAGTTTGTTAGTCCTGTCATGAACCAGAACCCCATTGATTTTCTGTTCCTTGAAAAGCAACCCAAAACACAGTTCTTATGCCATCAAGTTTAAAATATGTGCAATCAGAGCAATACTCTGTGCTATGTTTTACCTGTGCTGTCTTCTCTTCCTTACTGAATGCCTGAAGTGAAGAAGACCCAGATTTCTCTTATTGACTGCTGCCATTTCTGCTTTTTTCCAGTTGACTCCATCTTTCAGAGGAGTTGTTACTTCTGCAGTTCTGGTATCATTTTTGATTTAATGAGAATGTAAAGCTGTACAAAAGGTACATACTAGGTTAGTACTCTTCTTTTGTCTAAACATACTCATTCACAAAATCAAAACCCATGGCCAGAAGTAACAGGAAGCATCAGTTATTGAACAATAAAACAACTGAAAGAAAAAGTTTTACAAGTCAGCTCTGGTCCAGAGACCACAATGTAAAAGCTGTTAGATTAAATTATTTTCATTGTCTAGGGTGGAAAAAGGAAGGAGAGAAAGAAAGAAAAAAAAAAAATCCTTGTACATCATTATCATAATTAGAGCTGAAAAAAAAGATGACAATTTAATCCTATAAAATATGTTGGTATTCAACATTTTTTTCCTAACCTGGGATGAATAAGTAAACATCACTTGTTTTTCAATTTTTTTAAAAAAAAGAATTTTCAATAAGAAATAAAACTTTGGTGTTATTTTTTGGAAGACGTTCCAATTTTGAGTATTCATGAATTGGAAAATCTTGTTTTAATTTGCTCAGTTCTTTTCCTATGGCATTTCTCATGAGAGCTACAGGAGTGACCGTCTGCACCCCTCATCCTCTTCTACGGGAAAATGACTGCCATAATGTACCAAGCTGCTCAAAGAGAACCAGGATTCTGCTGCTTAGTGGTAAATACCAGTTGGCAAGCAAGCTCAGACCAGCAAAGAGGCTGGGAGCAGTAGGCACATAAACTATAAATTGACTAAAGAAATACACCACAAAAAGGAAATGCAGAATTCACTCAAAACTAAATAGCCTTAAAATGGAAGGCTCCATTTTCTTTTCTGAAAGAAAAATAAAACAACACAATGTTAAAAAATTAGAAGGTGGGGGTTTTTTTCTCATAACATTAATTTTTCAGAAGTTGCATTATAATGTCGTCATGATGGCAGATTCCTGCCCTGTCTGGATCTGTCCCTTTGAATCCCTGATATTTCATAATCCCTAAAAGATAAATCTGTTCTCAAAATCACTTCTGAATATGAGGCAAAAAGCAGGTTAGGGCACAAGTGGTAGAGAAGCTACAGTAATATTTTCTTCAGGTCTCTTCAGGAAATTCTCCGTGTTAGGGGAGCATACAAAGCTTAGGCCTCTGAACATGTAGGTATCACAACACTATTCTAATACAGGGAAGCAGGTCAGTTTGCTAGTTAAAATATACAGAACTGGCCAACACGTCTCCTAACTTCTTTTCCAACCTCTGCCACTGACCTACTGTAGCCTTGCAGAAGTCATTTTGACTATATTTGAAAAGTCTAATAGGATAGCTATTTTCTTCCACAAGATGCACAAGACATAACTCATGTCTATGTAATACTACAGAAATTCACAGTCAGAAATGGACTAGGGAAATGGAAAGTGGAAGCAAATATAACAAATGCATATTTGATGTTGTTCTCTAACCCTCTGATTAAATAACATGCCCTTCCTCCTGTAGCTGTATTGAGTGGTTCTTGCTGCACACTGTAGGAGCTCTATCACATTGGAATTGCTTTTCTCCAGCATGATTTAACATTATTTTATTTTTAAAGCAATTTTTTTAAAATAGAAAGATAAAACAAACTCATGAGAGAAGCTTTCAAAATAAATATTTCTTTTGGGTTTTCTCAGGTATTTTCTTCATATAGACCAGATTGCTGCACTCTCCCACTTAACACAGGAACTCAAGAGAAGGACAAGAGGAGACAGCTTACACTCTTGAAGTGCCCACAGTTGTCTCAGACGACCTGGAGGCCTGTCTAGGCTCAGGGCCACCTTATTTTATACTCAGATGAAAATGCTGCTTGAAGCTGGGCAGGAAACGAGCTTCACGAGCCCAAACCACAGATGGCACGCTTGCCTTCACCATACAATTCACCAGGGGTTGAAATCTGGGAGACACCATTTGGGAGAGCCCACAATGTCACTTCCGAAGCACAAGCTGTGTTGTCTACGGGCAAAAGGCAGGCAGGGTTTCTGGGTGCCAGCGTACAAAAGGAGCCTGTATGCATGAGAGCTCTTATCACTGGCAGACTCTAGGACTTGGAAAGTCAGAGCAATGAAGCCCAAAATACATATATATGCAGAAAGAGCCACAAACTTTCCACCCTGATGAAAGCACAATGAGGAAAATCTTTCCGACAGATTCACAGCTGGTTTCAATCTACAGCCTAAGCATATCTAATAGGCCGCCTTTATCAGAGAAGCTCTCATAGGGTTCTGGCTGCTACTGAGGGCAGTTTGCCACTGTGCAGACCCTCAACAAAAGTCAGAGAGGACACTGTGTACTGCCTACGCAAACTGAGGCATGGGGTAATAGAGACCATCTGCTACAAATTCTGGCCCTACTTGCACCTTTATTAATCCACTCCAGCTCCTAAGATCTTACTGCAGTTAAGGTAGCTGCCCTATTAAAGTATCAGAAAAATGCAAGACACATCTCTCAAGAATCTTATTTCTTCATATATCACTCTCAGAGGTAAATTAAAGGATTCTACTCATGTGAACACAGAAAGTGAAACCTGGTCTCAAATGCTCCTGGGTGAAACTCTGGCTTCTCTAAAGGCAGCAGGTTTTTCTGTTAGGAGACGTTAAGAGAAGCTACCATATTCAGTACAAGCGGGATCTTTACCTTTTTTTTATAGCACACGCTACTTACTAAAAGAGAAAAAGTTCAAAACCCCACATCCATTTATGAAATTTTGCACGCTAGGGACTTGCTGAGAAGTTATTGTGTGCATGTCATGTAGTAAGTAAAAAAGTACTTCAAATAAATACACATTACTTTATTTTTCCCCCCAGTGGTTTACAGATTTGTTCTGGGACAATAGAATTTTACAGGGAAGGGGGAGACGTCTGTGATTAAGGCGACTTTCAGCTCTTCTTCCTACAGATACCCCATGGATATTGCTGTATTCTCCAGAATCTAAGCTTCCACTTAAAAACAATGAAGTGTCTAGCCCATCTGGGTTTGCGGAAGCAGAATGTAAACAGATGTACTGTTGTCTTATTTTAGAAGCTATAGCAAGCCAGACTGAAACAATAGCACTAAGAAATGTCAACTGCTCCCATTCATCTCAGTGGGGTGGGGTGTTAACTTTGAAGCCTAATTGTGACCACTTTAAAGCCAACCTTTTAACCATTTCATTGCTATTGCCACGCCAGAATCTCCAAAGTAATGAACTTACCCAGCCTCTGTATTTGTATGCATTACTCTGAGATCTTCCATTCACTTGAAAAGGACACTGCATTACAATCGAGCTAGTTTGAATATTCTCTCACTTAAGAAGTTAGCTGAATTGTTTGCTACTGTCTTTCAAAATTAGGGTTAAAAGAAAGTCAAGGGTGAAAGGTTAGCTTCATTGTTGACGCTCTCAAAGTGCAACACGTGGGACTTCATGCTTTTTGCTTTGAAGGGGTGCTGGGATGGCAGTTTGTTTCAATAAACTGACAAACAGCTATATATAAAACTGAAAATAATTACTATTCAAATAATACAGCACCATCAATTAGGAGTAAAAAAAGAAATCCTAACAACATGGCAACACATACGTGCAACAATAAAAAGGGGAAAGAGAGGGGAAAAGGGTCTTCATTTTCAAGAACTTAGGACTGCCGTTACCTTAAACCTAAGGTGCATTGGGCCTGGTTCTGAGCATACAGAGAAGTTGCCCTTCTAAAGATGTTTTACATCCCATTTCCATGAAGTTGATGCGTTCTTCATCAGTAGTCGCTCTGAAGTCAGCACGTGAATTTTCCTCTGGCACCAACAGTTGAGGACTAGCAGCTCTACGCACACATCTTCGTAAACATGACTTCAGATGCCATGGGAAGTCATGCTGAAAACTATTAGGGCAAGCTGCTCTAGCTTATGTCTCTGAGCATCCAGAAGCCCACCGGTATGAAGCGGGACTCTGGGTCCCAGAAGCTGTGGCGCTGCAGAGCACAGTGGAGATGCCTGGCCCGGTTTGGTGAGGCTGTGTGCAGCACATCCACCTGCTGGCTCTGCTCAGCCAGCCCTCCCACCCATCTCCACTACAGAACCTTTCTGCAGTGTCTGCCATCACATCTGCCACAGGTCATGGGTGGTGCAGGACTGCTGCAGAGCAATGCATGCACTGTATCAGTAATTATTCCCAGCTCCCACTTCTACGGTTACATCTGCACTGATGTTCCAGCCACGAGCCTTTTTAGTTGCCAGTTTCTTCCAAACGTCATGCATGTCAGGCTGAGAAGTCAACACTAACATCACCACTGCACTACTCTGGTCATCATTAGTACATCCATGTTAGGTACCTTAACTAGATAATGCTGACATGTCTCAAGATGCCCTCAATGCAGCTACAGCCACCAGCTCACTCAGTGTGAAACAGGAAGGGGAGTATCATCTAAGTCAGCTACATGGCAGAGCTAAGGGAATGTCATCACCCAGCAAAAGATCTTGAACAAGCACCTGGGACAGGAGTAACCTCTCTAGCTCACACGCGACAACTGGAAGAAAGCAAGGTGAAAGGATCTGCATAACCCACACTACATTTACTACAAGGTAATTCCTCGAGATTCTCATTCCTGAATAAAACTGTCTTTACTTGGGAAGGTCTTGAACTGGTATAAGACTGCCTACGTGTGGTAAGGAATAGGGCTATTTTGGTAGAAGGAGGAAACTTTCCTGTCTACACAATGCCTAGGTGTTTGTGGAAACAAAGCCCTAATTCATGCAGTTCAGGTTCTTTCGCCTGCTGCAACAGACAATACTCTGACATTGTTATTAGCACGTTATGAATGCACAATCTTTCCATGTGTAATTTCCACTGTAAGCTTGGCATTAGGGCGTTCGGAGTTTACTCTGACCAATAAAACCACCAGATCCAAACCCCTCTATTATCAAATATAATTGTTTCCTAAATCCTGATCTTTAGACCACAACAGAAGATTTGTAAAATGCTCATGATAGAAAACTGGAAATAAATCTCTGTTTTCACTGAAAAGCACTGACTTCACATGCAAAAGGCCTGGTATGGAAAGACAGACAGACACCTTCCTTTTCTACTGACTTCAATCAGCTGCAGCAAGGTGATCAGTTCTCTGCAGAAGGTGCTGAATAAGATCACATATAAGTTCACAGAAGTGTCTGAGTCCTGTTGAACATGTTTTCTGCAGATGCTTAGAGGTACAGAACAAAGGCAGCTGAAAACAGAGTTGGTAATTTACAGTTTCACTTTATCACTGTATTAAATTCCCATTCAACATCAATAAGGCACCACACACTTGTTATAGAAAGAATAAACAGCCTCGTAAAAACTAGACTCGCCACTTTTTATTTTGCCTCGCATCCCTCTTCTTTTCAACTGCTAACAAGTAAAACAACCCCCTGACAGCTGGATGTGCAGAAGCCTGTGCCGGCAGTGTCCTGGTCCGGAGCGACGCTGAGGGCTGGAATGCTGACGCTGGCAAGGCTGCCACCGCGTTTACTTAACACTCATTTCTCTCAGTCTGCTTCAGACCAGAAATGCAGGCAATGAAAACCTATTCAACCTTTGAGAACCTCGGCCATAGCAGCTAGCAGAGCAGGGTCTTTGCAGGTAAATGAAAGAGGCATTCAGAAGACGCTCCCATTCAAGGGAGGTCGAAAGAGAGCCCCCAGCTGTCTCTGGTTACCTTTTATTGGCACGGAAAGGGGGAGGCAGGAGGGGGAAGCTTACAGGACAAATGAAAAACAAGCTTTCTAAGATTCACTGTTCAGCCTCAAAACAAAAGCTCGGCAAATTTAAGCTGAAGGAGCTTAGTTTCATTCCTTTCAGTTTAGTAATTTATTATAGTGAAGAGAATGAAAAAGCTGTTTCAAGTGGTGGACTGAACATTACCCTGAAACAGAAGTAGAGTGGAAAAAAAATATACATTATGAATTCAGCATGTTTCTCGGGCAAATAATAGCAAATTAGCAAACACATGAGAAAGTGTACCATATTCGTAAGTATCCAAGGATCTTTGGGTGAAAACATTTACATCGTGATGACAGCTGGACAAAACAGCTGTCACAGAAGCATTATTAAGTAGAGGGTATAATCTGTAAACACTTGCCACCCAGATTAAACCAAGGTCTGTTGCGATGGAGGAGAAATGCCTCGTTTCAGGTGGCAGGCGCAATGGCTGCGGACAGCCCGGTGCTGCCTTCCCAAGGAAGCCAGCCCAGGGCAAGGTGAGGGCACCAGACTGGCACTGGCAGGAGTGTCACTCCCTGGAAAGCCCCCAGCAGCTGGGGAGGAGGCATGCTGGCCAGCAGACACCCCTGCCTCTCTCAGCCCATGGGGGCAGGCAGCCCGCAAAGCCCTGCGCTGTCCCAACCTTGCTGCAAGCCCAAATGAAACCTAATATTGTAAGCCCTGCATGACGTGGCAGACTCTCCCCCAGGTGTGGTGGATGCCCAGATTAATTCTGGGTTCACTCCACGCAGTGCCTTAGGAGAGAAGACAGATGGGCCAAAGCTTCCCCACAAGCATTAGAAAACCCAGTGCCTCCCATGCAACCATGGGCAGTCTGTCTACCACCCAGCCATGCTACATGGAGGGGCACAGCGCGGGGACCCCAGGACAGCTCGAAGCACCCATCCTGCAGCCCATAGCGCAGCGCAGCACCCTACAGCCAGCGCAGCATGGTGCCGCACCAGGATCAGCACGCACGCTCGCTCGTGGGGGGTGAAAAGTTAAGTCTCAGCACCGCGTGGAGTCTCAGTCCTTCCCATTAAATGACGACAGTCCCGTGTTCCTGCTTCACAGGATCTTTTAAAGAAATGTGAAGTCCTCAGACGCTGTGAAAGAGGGGATCCCACAAGTATAGATCAGAAATGCCTGCTAAACACGTTCAACAGTGAATTTAACAATTTAACAGATTACATCAGTCAGGAAAACATAATTAATAACCATAATACCTAATATTTACATACTTCTGTATACAAACCTGTTATTCTTCTGTAGAGGTGTACAAACATTACCTAATCAGTCACCTGAGGACACATGGCTTGGCCAAGAAGCCTTGGCTTCTTGATGAATGGCAGACGTCTTTTAAATTGTGACCTCATGCTCCAAAGTTTGTTGCATTGAATCCAGGTAACACAAGTTTAGCTGCACTTGTGTAAATACCTTGAGATAACTCAGAGCCCTTTATAAATTTAGGTGGCCTTCATAGCACCTAAATTTAGGTGGGTTTATGAGACCTGAAAAACGATACAGACTAAGGTATTAGCAACGTCAACAATTTTTCAAAGACCAATATTTTGCATCTAGGTTATAAGTTTTTGCTACAGTTTTAATTTCTTATCAGCACTTTTCTTAGAGGTAAGCTAGCCAGAGAGCAAACTATCTGGTTGAAACAATGATCTGGATCATAGCATGCTAGCTATCACCTTGATACACAATGAGATATAGAAAAACAGGAAGGATTTGTTTGGAATTCATTTGGCAGTACTGTAGATTTTGCTGTAAGGGAAAATATCCAGGAGTTTATGTAATTCCTTAAATCTTTGAAGAGGTGAAATGGATAAGAAAAAGTTCTTAGAAACACTTAAGAAGAAAAATATGTTACTCATTACAGTAACTTCTTTTTTGTCTAGATCATTCTTTAACTCCCTTAGCATATCTTCAAGCAAACATGGCCTGCCAAAGGTTTCAATCAGACTACTTCTGATCCTTAATCTCTCTGATATAGATCATGTCTTAATAAATCATTTCACAGTCTAGAAGAACCATTAGGAGCAAACTACAGCACTTGCAGACAGGGTATACAGTAGTCACCTGGCATTACTGTAGGTGATACGAGAGGGTAGAAACAAGGGTCAAAATTCAGTGTTGATATCTGAATATTTAAAAATTGGTGGATAAGGCCTTGATTCCTGTCATTTGTCAAGCAATGCTACTGAAGCTGACCTTAAAAGCTAACAATAAGTGTAATGAAAGAATATGACAAGGTACATTGCTATAGAAACCTTACTCAAGGCAACAGGAATCATCCCACTGACTTGAGTAGGATTTGGTCAAAACCTAGTGTTCAGTGGTGTAAAATGCACACTGAGGAGTGAGAAAAGGTCAGAAGCAACAGGATTTTAATTTCTCAAGCTCAAAGGCTGGATTTATTCTTTTGTCTCAGGTCTTCTTGCAAGACACCCAATACATTTCATACACTACATTAAATAGAGATAAATAAATCAGTATTAGTCTTACTTTCCTAAAAAGAGCACTTACTGGCACCATCCTTTCATCTCTTCTCAGATTTTATGTTGGTGGCAAATCTTGCAGGTGATAGGATAAATACTCTAGCCGACATCTGCTAAACATAATGCAGCTGTATTGTTACTAAAATGGCACTCTTTCTTGTGTTTTTGGTAGCATTCACTTTGTAACATTCTGCTTCCCTGGTGTCCCAAAATATATGTCCCACACAATAAACAGCCCATTTTTCATCCAGGTCATCCTTGCCCACCTGAATCCTCACTTGCAGGGTTCTTTTAGCACTTATTTGGGCAAGCTACACTTCCCTTTCTATTTTAATTATCATGGGCAAATGTATGCTAGCCCCTTGTAGAGAATGAACATTGCAACTGTGCCTGCACCTGAGCTCCCACCTGTGTAAACAACATTGGCAGAGTGTTTAGGAGAGTCTTCTGGTTCACATTTCTGTTACTGGGCCAAGTTCAGTTCTGTCGCGTGCTGCTCGACTCCTCCTGTTTTCTCCTTGGTCCCGTGTCCTTTTCTTCCCCTCCTCACAGCCACCCCCAAGCAGAAAAAGGAGCTGGTCCCACCGGGGACAGCTAGAGCCTGCCCAGGGGCTGCTAACAAATCTGGTCCCACACTACCACAGTAGCCCTACCATTAACTTTGAAGTCCTAACCATTTCTGCGGAAAGTCTTCTGTTCACATAACACATTGGCTCAGCAGAAAAGTAGCAATCTTTCAGGGGATTTAGCTTTATTCAAAATGAAACTTTTTTTGCCCATTTAAACATATGAACAGGTGCACCCCTGTTTTAGCATCCCTGCTAGCCAGTGCAGGAGAACAAACAGAAAACTTTCCAGGAGTGGCCTTCAATGAAGAAAACAGAACTGACTTAAGAGACTCAAAGCCACACAGAAAGACTCTTCCCGTCCAAAAACTGGAATAACGAAAAAGAACAGACCTTGCGGCAATATTATTTGCTAGTGAATGGATACAAGCTCTGTGTGACTCCTGACGTGTAGTAATAAATGCAAGAAATGACAGTGTCTTACTTGCAGGGAAAACCAACTGAAAAATTTCATACTGAATATGATTAGAAAACACTACAAATTTGAGTTTTGCTTCAGACATCATCACCATTAACTACCAATTGCACAGGAAACTCATATGACGAGCTTGCTAGGAGGATATTATAATCTGATTCCCAAAGAATTGCAATAAAAAGCCAAGAAAAAGGTTTGAAATAATGAAATGAAGCAAGTCATCATCAGTAACGTTGCATGTACGTTGAGCAACAGTATTTACACACCACGAGATGGTGGATATTTAGGGGTGTTTTGGTAAATATTTTACTGACTCACTTCTTAAGGGCATTTCTGTTAGAATGAGCCCTTGAAAAGGAGACAGACATGGTTTAGAAAAGCATGCAAAAGTAGTTGCAACAGAGGCACAGAAACAGAGATTAATGAACAAGATTAATGAAACTTTAGATATCATCAGTTGTTTATCCAGATGTCTGCAGTTTCCTCTGGTTTAGAAATTGGGCTTACAAGAACACGTAGTATTTGTCAAGACAGACATAACCACCAAACTCTTTCAGGGCACCTTGACTCCTCCTCCTCTTTTCCTGTATTTGAATGCTAGGCTGTACATGGATAGAAAACTATTACTACGTTTTTACAAATCTTGGGAAAAAGTGTCTCCCAGTTTGGAGAAATCCTTTTCTTATCTGGACACATTTACACAGCATCTCTAAAATCCAGTATGAATACACTACTTACACTTTATGCTGCTGCCACTGTCTCACAGAGCAGACTGAAACTAACTCTGTACATAACCTTAACTCCTGTGAAGTAAAAATGGGTTACACAAAAAATTCCTTCCCACTACTGAGACAGAATGCCCTATGAATTGCACACTGCACAAAACCAGAACAAAACACTTTGGAAGAGGAAGTGACGGTTACAGCATAACTATTTGATGCTGCAGGGGGGAGAAGGCATAACTTAACTTGTTCAAAGCTGCTGGGTTAAACACCTTATTCTTATCACTGATTCCATATAACAGACCTCAGCCAACTGATCTTTATTTGGATAAGTAATTTTGATGACCTCTGGGTCATTAACATGTTTCCCCCTTCTGTCTATCATTATGCAGACTGAGGACTGCAAAGTTTTATGAAGTCCATGGGAAGGGGTTTTCCTCACAGGTTTTAAAAACAGCCAAAGTATTTTATTTTCAAAGAAGGTGCAGTGAACTTTGATGAGAGACTTTATCTGCTTTCAAGTGTTGTGGCTTTTTTTTTTCTGCAAGGTAACACTAGCAGGATCAGTTTCTGAAAACACACCTGAAAATACTGTGAATACATAATATAAAGTAGGTAACATGGAAGAACTCAGGAGATTCAGCTGCACACAGAATTCTGCACAACTTTACAGACTTTGCTAGGTTACAACTAGCACCAGAGATGGAGGTCTGTATGGTGTCTATTTATGGTTGTCCAAAACCACACTGGAAAATAAAAAGACACATCTGTGAAATACAGTGAGATGGGGTTTCAGAAAAATAACTCCACTTTCATATCTCAGTTGGGTCACGCTTACACAACAGGAACAAATGGTTTGTAATTGAATCAGCTGAACTGGGCTTGTATAAAGAAGACCTGCTGAAGTTTTAAATTTTGTCTTACGATTTCCAATATTCATCTGCAGCTTTTTCTAAGAATTTCCTACTCCTGGGAATTATGAATCTTTCATGAGCCCTCTGATGAACTGTGAGCACATAATGGGAGATTAGGTGATTGAAATTAATTCCTGTGTCCGGTTTGGCACTTAATTAGCTTCGTTTCAAACACTGAATTGGCTATTAAATGTGCTAAAGGTAAGCTACTCTAAACACTAATTAAACTATTTGTAAATTGTTCTAGGATGTTTTAATGTGTTTATAAGCCTTGTTCATGAATGTTTCCAGGATTTTAAGTAGTTTAATTTAATATCACCAGTAAAGACTAAGCCTAAAGGTAATACACGTTGATGTGATCAAAGTCTCTTCCTGAATGAATATACAACTCAATGCAACATAACTAACACAACAAAATAAGTTCTGTCAAGTGATATAGGCCAACAAATCACAAACCCAGGAGAAGGCCTACAGGTAGAAGACCCAGCTGTTCCTCTCAATGTCATCCCACACATCTGACTAGAATTTCCAAAACTAAAAAAAAAAAAATCCCCAATCCTCCTTTTGCCCAAAACAAAACAAAAATTAGTCAAAAATCATTATAAGAGGATGACATGAATGCAGTCACCCATTCAGCGTTAACGCACCTACCAGACTGCCTAATCAGAATCTCACTTTGTACGCAGTCTCTCCTTTTTTCTTGTCCAGAGTAGCATTATTAACATAAGTTTTATGGATTGATTTTTCTAGCGGGAAAAAACCACACACCAGAAAGTAAATGTCAAAGAAAAGTATTTCAAAATTTAAACTAAGCAGTCTTGCTACCTATATTAATAAAATCTAAGCTATAATCTCTCAGGTTTCCCTAGGAAAAATATGCATATTTAAACTCCTGGGGGCAAGGAAGGGGTGGGGGGTGGACAACTGTTGGAAAAGAAACACAGACTTTGACCTAAAGGTAAGAAGAGGAAGAGTGAGAATGTATCCCAGAGGTTCTTCTATTTCCTGTCATCACTATCGGAAAGGACAAGAATTGAGATGGTTCCTGTCTGCTGCTGGCTGGCTTCGTGTATTCACTGGTGTTTCACTGCTTCAGTTTAGGGCTCAGCGAGAGCTTTCTCACCCAGGCATCTGTATCAGTTATTAGCAGTAAGACCACAAAGGGGTAAATCAGCAGCAGCAAGGCAGCTTTTTCAGCAGTACAGGAGAGAAGCTGTGGAATAGAATGAGGTGCCAAAAAATCTCAAGCCACCTGCCCATCCGCAGCAAGAAAAGCTGTGTGAGGGGCAAGTGGGCATTTTTTTCCCCTAACAGAATAAGCAGGACATTTTCTAAGTTGCAACATTTCTGACAGCACTATAGTTGATATTGCTGCGTTGAAGGAATGAGACCATGAAACCCACTCGTGGCCGTTTCTAAGAACTGTCCTGCAAATGGCCCATGCCTACATTAGCAACCTCTCTCAGCCTGTGGAAGTGGGTGACTGTGCGCAGCCTGCCTGTTGGGATGGTCTCTGAGATGCCCTGTCTCCAGGGAACACTCTAATGGGTCACGGGCAGAGATGAGCGTGCCCTTCATGGGAACGTTCCCAGGCACAGCTTAACTAATTACTGGTACTTACACAACACTAATGTCTCTTTAAACTACCACACAACACCTTTGGCTTTCACGAGGCTGTCACCAGTGACCAGCAATCCTCTGTTACTAACAAGTGGTATTTGCAAGGAAAACGATAAGCCCAGGGACAAGTTGCTGTTTTTTGGAGGGTACCTGAGAGACCTCCACATCATCAAAACAGACACCTTAGAATGGACTCCCTGTATAGCATCTTATAATTTTGTGTCATAGGCCTTTGTGGTAACAATCCTTAAAAATTTTCAAGATCTAATAGATGCGCATGCATTACAAACAGTCTCACCAGCTAGATTTGCATTCATTGTTACGTCTTAACCTGAAACCTCAGGTTTAAATAACTGCCAGCTGATATTATCAATGTTTGGTTTATGAGTCATTCAGCCAGCACAATGGGCCAAGGAAGCAAACAGCACCTTTACAAACACGTCCTAATTTTTCTGCTGCCTTGTGGAACAGGAGAAGCAGGGAAAGGGCACAGGAAGGATTTGCAGCCTGAACCAAAATATATGTCCCAAACCAGAGTTATACCTATTAGGCACATGTAAATTCATAAATTAGGTCATGAAGAGAACAGCAGGAAAACAGCTCTGGGACATTAGACCTAATGTTTCAGTATAGTTTCCAGATTCAGCAAGAAACTTTCTGCTAACTTGCTTCCTATTTAAATTTGCTCCTTCATATAAACCCCAGATTTCTTTAAGTATTTATTTTTTCCTCGGTGAGGCTCCAGAAATTTGAAAAGAGGCAAAGGAGAGGGAAATCACTGCTTTGGATTTGACTTTACACAAAGGTCATTTGAAGAGGAACTGTCTACCCTCTCACACACACATGCTAAAGACAAGTTTTGCTAAAATCAGCAGAGCAATCCATTGATGGAGAAGTTCAAAATCTAGTTGTTCTCCTGAGTCTTTTTCTTCTCAGTAGAATTCTGCATCATCCAGGAGCCCAGCGGACTCACCCTTGCTGGGTGCTGAGCACCTTTTCTGGCCACTGGCTCCAACAAAAGCAGCAGAGACCCAGCAACAGAGAGCAAGATGCAGTTGCCAGCCTCACTCAGATTGCACAGATATGCAATATGCCCAGACTGGAATCATCTGGGATCCATTAGGCTGGGAAATCTCTTGTCTCTGCTAACATACCTGCTTTTTATTCAGGGCGTATAACAAGAGTTATACGTTAGACTGATAAAATTGTCTGTCAGAACCTGGGTTGGTCACTCTTATCTCAATATTAAAATTAAATATTTCTATGAAAATTAGGTTTGACTTTTGTTCCACGAAGTAAATCAAACCCCATTTGTTTTGTTTAAACTGGTGGATTGCAGATATCAGAATAGAACATAAGGAGGGGAGAGGAAAATTATGATAGCTTCTAAACCTGATCACAACTTCAACAGAAACAGACCAAAACCAGCATGCAAATACTGACTTCATGTCTTGTGTTCAGATCCTGCTAGCAATTGTTCAAGTACAAGCATATTTAAATTACAAATGTTTTTTCTTATCTGCATCCTTTATTCAGAGGTGTGGACCCTTACTTACACTTTTGCGATGCATGATTAATGTTCAGGGCTTCAGCCTGAGAACAGCAAGGTAACAACTTCTTTCACGTGTTTTCCAGTACTTCCTTGCTTCAGCCAAATCAAAAACATAGGCAGCACTGCATTACTCAAACTTCTGCCATGGACAAAAACCAGCCCCAGAAAGTTGCCTGGCCTCCCTGTATGGTCAGCTGGAGTAGGCAGGCCCTTCCCAGGGGCTCTTATTTCCACCATCACCACCCCCACCTCCCCAAATTAACATGCATGGCATGAATTGTCCTCTGGACATGCTTATTTAGCCTCATTGACTATAAACAGGGCTTAGGCGACTAGATGCATTGCTCAAGATAGGCAAGATGAATCTGTTACTGGAACTTAAGCCTCGGGGGGGGAGGGGGGGGAAAATCACATTCAGTACGAAGGTGGGTGCTTTTTCCTTTAAAAGCAGTAGACCTATGCTGTGGATCCCCAGGGGATCATGCAGCCACTGGGAACTCTGCAACTGCCCTGGCTTCCAGCTTTCTGGTGCAGATCTTGGTGTTGATTTTTGACCTTTTGGAGACCTCTTTCTATAAGGTAACACAGCTTGCTCACTCTCCCCAAAACGCCCAGGAAATGGAGTAAAGCAGGAAAGTGAAGGCAATAGCAGCATTCCATCAGGCAGGGAAAGAGTTAAAGCTATGAAGAACAGGAAAGCTGACTTTCCTTAGGAACTCCTGCAGTTTCAGTCACTTATTAAAAAGGGATTTATATTTCTGAAGTAAGGATCTGTACTTCCTCCCTCTTCTGAAGCTATACATTTCTCTGCCAGACTGTGATGAAAAGGGCCCTCCCTTGCCCATCGCAAGCCAACGCTGAAGTCATTCTGTTATTCTTTTTCACCTTGCACACATGTTGAGGCTTCTCTGTGGAAGTCTTGCTGAGACACACATCTCATTGTCTCTTGTTCCTCTTTGCTCATGAGGCCTTTTTTAAATCCCAGATTTCTTCTGCACATAGCTCAAGCAGCAATGTTTCTGGGATTTCAATGAAGGAGGATCCATACATGTAAACAATGTTGTTTTCTGACCGCACATGATCATCTGTTAAAAACAGAATTCTTTCCTACGAAGAGGATAACATAAAGAGTTCAAACTAGAAGGCCTTGCTCACTTTTTGTTTGAAAGCTCACCTGCTGTGCCTGACTACAGCAGACAAAAGCAGTAAGGTTGGGAAGATGGGCCCCTTTTGCACCACAGCAGGTTTGGACAGACTGCTGCTTTTGGCAGGTGAGTGTGGAACCAGCCACAGCGTGACTTAGCTGCAAGAGACCCCTCTCCTGCCTGCATCGCTGGAGAAATGCTGCAAAGGCTCAGCATCGCTCACAGTACTCCTCCCTGTTGGAAGTGAAAGAAGCAGAGGCTCTCTCTTTCAGGCAGTGTTCATCCTTGAGGCTGAACTTAAGGAAATAGTTAGGGATTGTCTAAGATTTTTTTTTACCTGCTGATATGCATTCTGGGCTGATCCGTGCATGTCAAGGCACTGAAGGGCATACATGGCTGTAGAGGGACTCCAGCAGCCACCTCCCCTTGCCTAATGAGGTCACCTCCATGTATCCAGTCTGTCCTCCCAGTAAAGAAAGGGTCTTTCACAAATGGGCATCACCATCATTTGCCAGAGGAGGTAGAACTCATAGGCAACCTGAACTCTGCGCAGCAAAGACACAATGAGCACTGCAGGCTTCAGACCACTCCCAAGATCAGTTCAGATATGATGCAGGTGTAGCCACAGGCTTTGCTTGTGGGAAGGAGAGAAAGTTGGATAGCTGTATGTTGTGTAACTTTGGGGTTCTTAGAATGATGAGAATAAAGTGAAGCAAGATTAAGAGGCATATTAGGCTGTCTCTGACAGATCTTTTCCACTTGTCAGGAAGAGTTTCCCACTGAGCTCCTGGAAGGTGCTGAGCCCCTGAGGACTCCTTGCAGAGGCTGGAATTTGCAGCCACAAATGACACTGTTTTTCTGTGCAAGGCTGAGCTATCAGGAAGGTATCAGTGCAGCCGGTTGCTACTGATACTACAAGCAGAAGACAGAGACAGTGGATCTTTGTTTATCACCCCTCTGCAGTGTACAGCCCCTTTGTGAATAATAAGCCACCTTTCTGCAGCTCTTGTCTAGTGCAATACAACATTTTTAGGTCAGTTCAGCTAAACTGAATCTGCAATCACCTGGTATCAGTGAGTTAAAATAGTGCTGATAAGAAAAATGTCTGTACGAGAAAATTCTGAGGAGCACAGTGCAAGAATAAGTTAAATCAGAGAGGACGTGTTCTTTCTAATAAATGCAAGTTACTTTTGGCTGGTCTTTGCATCTCAGATTTACTACTCCTACTATGGGAATCATTGTATTGCCTCATTACAGGGCTTATGTGAAGCTGTGCTTACTCATGCTTGCAAAGCACTTCAAGATCAGAGAAAGCAGGGTCTGTAAAACCATAAAGGATACTTCATTACCATTATTATTTGACCACAGCAATGGGGAAATATGCTTTAAAAATGCTTCAGTTCATTAGTTCATAACTATCTTTTAGTAGCTATAAGTTTAGCTGAGAACCTAAAAGCAAAAACCAGCAAGCTGCAAGGTAGCAGGTTCAGACTTTGTACACCTCAATGTAAGACTATTTTTTTGCCTCACCATAGCTGGTGCTTACTTTTAATACTGTCTTTAATCCAAAGGTAACAAGCAGACATAGAGGTAAAGCAAACGCAAATGAACATGGGACTCGCCCTAAAACATCTGTCTCCCAAAATGTTACCCTCTGGCCCACATCCTGAGTTACTATCCTTCTCCCTGCATAAGCTTTTGGGGTCTCATTAATGCACCGGGCAAGTTTACACAGCAAAAGGCTGTTAGAGATCCTGAGGTAGCTTTGAGGGAACTGGCTTGTCTACATGGTACAATGCAATGCCATGCACGGATACTAGCTTAGATCCCAGAGGCAATATAGCTGTGTCTGTATAGCAAAGCACCCACGCTAATTAGCCCAGCCCCTGAGGATGCTGCAGGAATGGAGCTAATTAGGTATGCTGAGAGGCACCCCTGTTAATTAGCCCAGGGAGAACACAACAACACTAACTGAGCTTCCGATCACGGGCATTAGCTCAGGGATCTCTATAGTGTACTTGGCTGTGTAGCATAGCTGAGCCCACAGGCTCTTTTGAGTGTCATCCTAAGAACCTAAATATCTTCTTTCAATCCAGTCTCACCATCTGACCCTGCTTTTGCAAGTGTTCATAGATTTGGGGGTTTTCTTGATGGTAGGAAAATTAAGTAAATAAATAGATTCAAAAGAATGAAGAAAAAAGCCAGTATAAACCACACTACAATAATATAGTATTATTAAATTCAGTTACAGGTAGCAACATGCCTGTAGGGAAGCACTGGATATTCCTAACCCATCTTGATAAAAGGCATGCTTTGGCTAGTGGTGCATGTTTTGCAAGCAGCGTATCTCTAAAGGTACTGTTAACTCAAGCCAACTCAGCCATAAATACAGACTATGGTATATTAAGTTGTAATCATGCAAGATTTTCCATTACAAGTTTAGGGCTGAATGAAATCATTTAGGCACAGGCCCATACCTAGGAAAGATGGAGCTCGCAAGAGAGCAATTTTGTCCCCTTCCTTCTCCCCTGGTTGCACCACACAGGAGAACGGGGCTGTTCTGGCTGGTCCTTCTCCCTCCTCCCTCCATCAGACTCCTGGCTCCCCAAGCATCCTTGTTCATAGCTTTGCACAGTCTACATCAGACTCTCCCTACCACTGCTGCTCTCTGGCCTGGCTGCCAACACTAAGCAACATACGTACGCAGTTATGCCTCTAACTTCCATGGGTTGCTACACAACGACACAGGGGTAGATAACAGTCTGTCTCCACTACAGCCAGCACAGATATGAGGATGGCGATGAGACTATTGCTAAGGAGCAATTCCAAATGCCATTCCAACCACCATATCATAGGTATGCATAAAAACACTAAGTTAATGCCTTTCAAAGAGAAAATGTGTGTGCTTTGTGTTGTTCCAGGAGGGGAGTTTCATGGTTCTTATTTTTTAAAAATGGAGCACAGTGATTTCCAATTATCTTCCAGGCATGTGTGTAGGAGAACCCAGCTCTTTCCCAAATGTTTCAGAAAAATATTTTTGCACATGGGTAACTTCTGAATAGAAGCTAAACCCTCAAGTCCTGGCTTGAGTTCTCTACCACTCTGCAAAAATGCATGGTGAAACTTTAAATCAGTCTCAAGAGCTTATTACATGGAGCTGCTGGAACATTTGAGACAACCAAAATTTTTGAGAAGGTGGATATTATGAAATGATAAATACCAGAGAAGACAGAGGTTTCTTCTGGAATTTATGTGATTCCAGGAGACATAATACTTAGGCTTCTGCTAAAGATGGCTACATTTTAGGTTTAGAAAAGCAAAAATTTTCAGGCTTTTATGTTCCCAAGAATTTACTATTTAGTATATGGAGGTTGGGGCAGGGGATGTGTGTGTGTGTGTGTGTGTGTGTGTAATATATCTGAAAATCAAAGTTCAGTATTTAATCTTTACTTCGTATCCTTTAGGAAAAAAAAAAATCCTAAAAGTATGGTTTCCGTTTATGTAGCTTTATGATACTTGTCAAAATAACATGGTGTGCAAACTGGGATATCTCACACAACCTTGACTTTACAACAGGGGTTCTGGATGTATACCAGATGCACAAAATGGTCATTAACTTGATATGATACGAGAAAGGTGTTGAAGTGAATAACTTATATAGTAGTAATAGTGGTTCTGTCTATGGACATTTTATCTTGCTCTTGAACGGCAAAAAAATACTTTAACACGCCTTGTCTCTAGGCAAGTTTAGAGTGACTTAGAGACTTCTCAGTTTCAGAGTTTGAAATCCACCCCTCCATTTATACTTGGCCAGTGCTCAGACCAAAGCTGCAATATGTCACATTGACTCAGAGAGACCTAAAAAATAGAAGAGAGTGAAATTCTAGGCAGGAGCATCTCCTGACTCTATAAAAGTCAATACTGTGTGCCAAAATAATGAAAATACCCCAACTCTGTTTCCAACTGTATAAATAGCTCAGATTTTTAGCTTCACTGCCAGAACTTGGCTAATACCTTTCAGTTTGTCTGTCCAGTTTTACATCTACCAATAACTATTTCCTCCTCTTCTATCTATTCAAAACAAAACCTGAAGCACAAAGGTTATCAACTTCCAAAACCTCTTGTGCATAGGCAGACCCATAAGGCCTCTGTCAATGAACAACAGCTCATCGTTCATTCTCATTATACTGGCACATAAATCTTCTGAGTGACCAGGGAAATGGGAAGCTTGCTACCCTCATAACATTCCTTGCGTGCCTGCTGAAGGCGTTTTGTCTATACATTGCCCCTGATTTCCAGAAACACAGAGTTAAGAATAATTCAAGATATGTAACAAGGAACAGGAGGGAAGGGTGACCTGCATGTAAACTTTGTCAAAAAGTCCTCAAAACTAATTACTTGAGGTGGTTAGGAAAATAAGAAAAAAAACCATGATGCTTATCAGTCTTATTTCTCAAAGGCTTACTGGCATTAGTATAGTTTTGCACACCATCCAGAAAAAAAAAATATATAAAATTGTGGTTAACACTAGAGCTCACAGCTTTATTCAGTTTGGAAGCCCTTAAAACTTTCTAATGGAGGTGCTACGTGGACTACAGCTTCACATTTCTTGAGTTACCCTGCACTGACCTCTCCCAACCATCCACAGAAACGAGAGGTCCAGCAGACAACAGGCTGACTGCCATGGAGCTACAAAGTCATCGGTGAGACAGAAAGGCTAATCGAGTGAGCAGCAGTGTGTCCGGGGTGCATAAATGGCATTTCCTGAAAACAGCATGCTCCAGATCTGCCTGATGTATGCATACAGACATAGCCAATTTCTTTTGTATAAAGGAAGAGCTGCCATTTCATATTAAAAAAAAATAAACATCTGTCTGGCCTCCAAACTCCTAGAATTATAAATAGTTTGAGTGACAAATACTTCTGCCACAGTGTTCAGGATACCTTCAGAAGATATCCCTAGCACTGTGTGATTAACCATAGCTTGGCAGAGTTCACCGTTATAACTATACTCTGGATAAGCTCGTTGGTTTGAACAAGAATTTGCGTGACTGTGTCTAAAGGAAGAAGAGAAGAAGCAGGAAGGTAGTTTGTGTCAGCCACTTGTACACTTTTCAAGCTGACTGGTATGGCTTGATATCTGTGCTTTGACAGTAATAAGAGTATTAAATTCCTAAATGTTTTGTACTACGTTGCTCAACAGGTTTTATCACAGAAAAACTGAGTAGTCTTGACAAATGAAGTTTCATGCAGGATAATGTTAAAAAAAAATTTAGACATTATTTGCATAGATTACATTAAGTTGCTTGTTTCCCACCCCTCCCAAGCATCTCAGTACCTTAGAAATAAATTATAGTCAGAGGGTTATTAAAATAAAATTAAAAAAAAAAACCTGAAGTCAATCTCAAACCACAAGACAAGCAAACAGTACTGTAGTCTATTTTCAGACCTCCACAAAGTTATTTATATTCTAGTTGTCAAACAACCATGCAGTCCCAGACACCTTTTTACATGAAATTCTGCTATGGTGTCTTCCATAGACACATTAAATTATTTCCTCTTCAATATGCTAAGAAAAAAAATCAAAATGCAAACCACCCTAAAGTCACATGTGTTTCACTTTAAGAAAAAGGATCTCCCAGGTTCAACTTGATAAGAAGAATAGTCCTCTGTTAATGTAGTCATGCTGCGATTTCAAAAGTACCTAGATTAGGAAAGCAGTAGTATTGGTCGCAATGTCATTGTCATACAAGGTAGAAATATTCCTTCTAACTCGTTTTTAATTCCAGCCTTCCTAGGACAATGTTCCAACCTGTACAAACCAGATTCTTTGCTGAATTTATAACTGTGCTGAGATCACTTCAGAGAAGCACAAGGAAAGCTGTGTGAAATACTGAGGTTTAAATGCTCTTTCAAAAATATTTGCTGTCATTCTGACCCAACTGGAAGAAAAAGGGAGATGAAAGTTTTGCAATAGCAGCTTGCCTCAGTTGGTAGAGCCTGCGTATAGGATTTTGCCTGGTTTATTTTAAGTCTGAGCAGCTAGCAGCTGGAGTATGTCCCACATGCTAACACTTGGAATTCCCCAGGGAGAAGGTTTGTTTTAAATGTAACATCGGCCCTCCAAAGCTGGTCATCCTTCTGCTTTATTAAGTTTATGTACTCCATCATTGCCTCAAGTCTTGATGATAATGCACCTATTCTGAGTGATCGAACCTCCTCGCCAACTTCATATGAACTGTTTTTGATTTAAATGCAATCTATTAACGATATCTACTTGCGCACACATACACACCCTGGCCAGATACTGAACAGACGCAGACTTACACAGCAGCTGTGACAACAACTGATGTCACCTCCTTTGCAGAAATTTCCACAAGCGTCTTCCAAAGGCCAAGTTAAACGAGATAAGCTCTATCAGTTTCTTTAAAGTGCTCTGGATGAGACCAGTCCATGTGACCCCCTTCCCGGCCGCGGGGGTGTGGTATGTCACAGCTCCCCTATCAGCTGGCACATGGCGGTGGGAGATATGAGACAGCAGAAAAGTAGTAGTAACAACATCACCCGGACTGCCGAAGACGGAGCGAATACGCTGAGTAACTTCAGTGTGTGCGCACTCACTTTCTGAAAACAGGTGGAGGGTTTTCAGCCCCGACTTCTGCTTGCACATCCCACTCAGCACAGATGGGTGGTAAAGTTGCCAGCTATGTGTTGGAAAGGCTATGGTTCATTAGCATCGTATTAACGCCTGTAGCAGTGAGTTGCAATGCCGTTGGTTTTTTTTTTCTTCCTGGAGTTTCCCCCTCTTTTAAGTATTTAATGCATTAAAAAGAAATTACTAGCAGAGATATTTTTCGAAAAGCAATTCCTTAAAGTAAATTCCCTGCCTCTGTTCTTGCATCAGAAATATTAGAGAATTTCAGAAGATACCCTCCTCAGTTTTACTGCTGAAACTACCAAAGGTTTCAGGTTTCCTTCACTGCCTTTAATTATGATTAAATGATCAGTTGCAGAGTTAATTTTTAAAGCTTTCACAATGATTAATTTTATTAAAAGTATTAACTAGCCAATAATATATTAACAAAAGCATATATTTAAACATTTGCAAAACATCTCATTTAATGCTTCATCCTTGCTAGGACAAAAAGGCACCTTACTTGCAGTAATTTAAAAACATAGCCATAGTATTGAATGTTGCACTCAGACAGCTTGCAGTTTTCACCCCAGGGCTCTGCCAGTTTCCCTACATGGGCCTGTTAGCACAGAGGACAACCTTAAACTCTTACCTCCAGCTAGCTGTCGTATTTTAGTTAACAAATGTTGGTAATGCACCTTTTTTTCCTTGTGAACGTGCCCTGCCCTTTCAATTTCTGAATTTATATGCATTTACCCCTCCTGTCACATTCTGCTGGGCTTCATTAATAGTTTTCCCCAGTAAACACTTCTGATTTTAAAAAGCTGGAAATATGCTGGGAGAAAAAAAAAAGAAAAGAAAAAAATAAATCCACTGAGAAAGACAGACAACTTTCAGACTTCTTTTTTTACATTTCAGAAGTTAGGAGGTCACGTCACTATTTGCAGCACAGTACCACTGGATAGATTGCATCAGCATATTCTCCTTTGTTCTTTTTTCCCCTTCAGGCTGCCAGGCCAATCTGCTTCTACGGATTCATACTCTGCATGACTAAGAATTCACCTTATATGGGGACTTCTTGCACCAACATATTTACAGTCACTCTAGATCACTTGGGCACGTCCCTTGTAAATTTTGCTATTGGTGCAAGATTAACAGTTTCTGACATACAGCAGTACAACATGTAAATTCTGGATCTAGCACAGCAGTGAAATACAGGTATATAGTGAGTGTAACTACACAAGAATTTGTGGCAAAGATAGTAAGAGAAGCTGAAATTCATTCTTACCCTTCATTCCTGAGGTCCTTCTCCTAGCCCTGCTACTAAGTGTGAATTGACACAATTTTTATTTTTTTTTTAATCAGATGTTCTGAAGTTCTGCCAGATTGCTCCAATCTTACTGCAATCTCACGCCTGTTAAGAATCTCACTGACTGTCTAGCCAGCTCATATTGGATGAAAAAGGCTAGATCACGTTTACCCATTTCCTCTTTCAAAATTAAGCATCTGCAGATAGAAAATAGGCTTTCTAGGGCATGGACAGACTCTCGTATTTCAACTGTAGTATGCCCAGCACAAAACTGTGGCTGGAACCTAGATGTTAATGCCATCTTAAATAATAATATTTTTTCAGGTGCTGGCCAGAGTTTTAAGAGATAGTTCCAGCAATGAGCATATTGGAGTAGCCAAGACACAGCTGCTCAAAACAGCAACATGCAGCAGTTATATATGCAGTGAAAAAAGACCTCCTTCAAGAAAGCTATTGAGGACAGCTGCAGATCAGTCATCCTCAGGGTTCATTAGCTTTTTTCATTTTCTGTAAGCCAACCCTGGGCATGACTTTAGAAGATGATTAAACCAAAGATTTATGTGTCATTACACCCTCAAACTCCAGCTGCAACTTTTTATCCATGAAAGCCCCAGGATTCATGATCCAGGAGAGAAGCCTTCCTCTCTCTGGTATTTCGTTGGCATGCTGGTTACAGTCACTTCTCCCACCATCACCTATTTCTGAACCGTCTTTGGTTAAAGACCCTAAATCCTTGCTGGAACTGTATAAACAGAAGCATGGATCGCCAGCCACCTAAAATCACTTGTGAGCCCTAGACTATGGCAGACAAAAGGCTTTTCAGTATTCTCCCCAGCAAGTCTTTCACAGAGGTATAATGACTTTTGTGCCCAAGTTCACTTCACCTTTATGCTGTAGGGATGCTCTAAATGGTCCTGTTATGTACAGGACATACATATTTATATGTAATCCTCCCCATACAGATGGTGAGATGCCAGCTATGAATCAAGAGAGTTTATAAAGCTCTGCCAAAGTTACTCATAGCTGTGAGTTGCACACGTGTGTTTTAAGTGCTAAAAAAGGTCCTGCCTTCTTCACACCTGAAATACGGGCCTATAACCCCTACACCTACAGAATTCACAAGCCAGTGTATGATAGCTCATGCACAGTGAATTTTAAATGCAGACACATGACCTCAGTTTCCACTCATAAAGGGCGATCTGTACTGCAATGTTTGAGACTTAAAAGTGCAAACATAGCAGAAGCACTACAGGGCTTATGTGAAAAAATAATTATTCCATGTAGAAAGGAAGTTGGCTTGCTTTGAGGAGAGGTGTTAATACACTAATCTTTTTCCCCAACACCAGCCTGCTTACCTGAAAATATGAAAACATCTACTGACGCGCTGTTGTATTTATTTGAGGTGGTTATCATATCCCACACGTTAAATGTCGCTGCATTTCACACTAAGATGGTAGTTAATCTGAATGCCAGTTATAAGAGTCATTTACTAAAAAAATAAGTCTTGGACAGCTGTGCTGCAATTTTAGTAATTTGGGGGCAGAGAGGCATGCAGATCACAGTATATAAATACAGCTGAATTTTAAAGAGTAGCTTCAGAATAGATACCTTCCCCCTTCCACCGGGTTCAGGATAGTTAATAAGAGGTGGATCTTTAATGATAGTAACAAAGCAGGGTCTTGGCACAGAGATGACTTGCTTCATCACAGAGAACCACCACAGTAAGGATAAAACCAGCAGCAACTAGAGCAGGGGAAAAGGTGGAAGGATTTAAGATCTATGGTAGAAAAGGTATTTGGGTCCCTCTCAAAGGCAGCATAACTTTGTTTCCTACACAAGGTGTCTTCTCCTCCCCATCTCCAATGTTTCAACTGCAATCAATGGTAATTTCCTAGCAGTGGCAAAAGTGAGAACACTTGCGTAGACACGGCATTAGCAAACTAAGTACAGGGCCATCAGCTTCTCTGGCTGCACATGAGTAATGTCCCACTAGCCTCTCATCTTTTTCCATTAGCTGAAAATTAGTTTCCTCTGCCAGCATAAGTATGCATGTAGTAGGTTCCTATCCCTATCAAAATGAGTCAGGCCTGAAAATGGGGAAGACAAAAACCTATAGAAAATGATTAAACTAAGCCAGACCCTACTGAGAGAACAAAGCAGTTATGCAGCTATACCTTCAGGCTGGGTGGGATCCCACTGACACTGAGAGTGTGGGACAACCTCCTCACCTGCTTTCCTTCCAGCCGAAACTGAAATAGGCATGAGCCAGAAAGCACCTCACCAACAGCAATACAAATGTGTCTAGGAGTGAAGCTCTGTTGATGCAAAGTAGGCAGCAGTGACCAAGGGCACTTGATCTGCCACAAAATCCCTTGTACCTCAGGGGGATGCAGGATGGGCAAGACCTAAAACTCTGCATCTCATTCCTTGCAGCTGAAGTATGTAGCTACTCCTTCTTGGTTCTGAAGTTCTTTCGGATAAACTTTGAGTAAGGATAGGAAAGGATAAACTTTGTTGCCTCAGGTTGGATACACTCTCCCTTTCCTTTTTTTCCAGCATAAAGGTGTTTAGAAGAGGGGCAGTGTCCAAAGTCATACATTTGTCTCCTAAAGTAGGAAAGTAGATGTAAAGCTGCTAGGACACTCAGTGGAAGATGCTGCTGGCCTCGCATTAATCTGGAGGCAGGGGCTCCCTGGACATCCACACCTCTGTGGAAGCCCTCCCGTAACTGCTTCCCTCAGGACTCTATTGTCCCTTGTATTAGCATCTCTGCAATAACCCAGTGACACAAGATCTGAAAGAGAAAAGGAAAAAAATGGGGCTTATATCACGTACCCCCATGTAACTCTTACATCTTCTTCTATCAATTGATCCATCTGCTTTGCTCCTCCCAGAACTAAAACTGTCAGCCCTTGAGGGAGGACTTTGTTTTTCCTCTGTTTGTAGAAATAGGTGTGTATATTTGGGTGTGTTTGGTTTTTTAGTGTTGGTTTTATATGCTCTAAAATAAGCAAGTTGCAAGGCTGCTTGCTTTATGGAGATATACAACATAAATTTCTCACCCAAGGCAGATCACGAAAGGTCATTTGCTCAGATGCTGGAGTGCTAATATATGGTATACATGGGCACCTTTTACATATATCGCACACACCTACTTGCCTGGAAGCAAATCAATAACTCCCTACCCCAAAGCTTGCATTTGTCTGTTCTTACCATAGGCGGGATAGTACCCTAGAGAGGGCCGCAGGCATTCCATTACTTAGGATCAGCAACTGAGCAAAATGGAAAGGCTGCTAAAAATAAACAGCATTTGCTCATTGGTATAAATAACAAAAGCAAGAGAGAAAGAAAAACAGAAAGAGAACAAGATGAAAATGAAAACTGGCCCCAGACCAGGCCTTGCAGAATGACTAGTCACCTCCTCATTGCCAATTCTGTCACCATCTCCAGTATGGGCAAGATACTTTCCACTGCCAAGTGCCCTCAGCTTCTTTCCTGAGGACCATTACTTTCAGATTCACAGTGGGCCTGAACATAGGAGGTAGCTCCCACAGCACACGTGTCTTTCTCTAGGAGTTTCAGAGCTTGGGCATATTGAAACAAGGACACAGCACTTCACAAGCCAGCACAAAATGCTAATGTGATCCCTGCAGTGGCTTGTGAAGCAAGTATTTGGTTTATCTCTGTTTTGTTTATAAAGAGTATTGGGGAAGGGTTGCACTTCCAGAAAGGTATCATCATTAAAAACTTTACCTTCTCTTTATTAAAATAGAAATAACTTTTGGATTCCCATTTTTCTAACAGACTTCCATAGCAAATAGTTCCCAGAGCACATTTGGCTGCCTATTCTCAAGCACTAAAGTTGAGAAAGCTAAGAAGTGCCTATCTATATTTGGAGGAAAATAAGAAGACTAAGCTAATTAAAAATTCACCCTTGCCCTGTATTCCTAAAAGCACTGTACACCCCCATGGCACCAGACATTTCAGGGTGGGCTGCCTTTTTATACAACTGGAAAGTTTAAAGCCGAGTATCCTTCTGGTTACTTTTCATTTTAGGCTCTTGTTAATAAAAAGGAATAATAATTGGGAACCAGCTCCCAAGGAGCACACTCAATTTCCCCTCTGATCTTATTTCATGTATTCTATTGTAATAAAGCGTGCACACACACACACAAAAATCTATTTGCCCTACAATTAAACAAATAATGGCATTAACAACTCCCACTCACCGCCTTAAGCAGGTTTAGCTGGGAGAGCTGAAGCAGCTGTCTCTGTCCTGTGTCTCTGCCAGAGGTCACCATCCTGCAGCGGGATCAGCTGATCCTCCTGGATAAACTCCTGAGCAAGTGCAGTCTACAGGCTGCAGCATTAATATAAACCACCTCCAATTTCAGTTTACTCTGGCAGTAGCCTCCTAGAAAAATAAGAGGGAGGAAACCTAAGGCTGGTAACTGTTTCATCTCTTAGTATTGGATAAATCCACCTTTGATTACATTTCAAAGCCCTAAAAAACGGAACAGTCAAGAGGTTTATAATAATGTTCTGGCTTGCCATGAATTAACATGAATTCTTGTAATGAAAACGGTCACTAGCATAACCATTGAAACACACTGCTAAAATAAGAGCTAAGAAAGGTCCTCTAAAGTTTATCCAGGTATGTGTAGACTTTAAACATTTTCAAAAATAGCTATAGCTACTAACGCTATGAAATTAAGCTACTTCCAAACCTAGGACTAGGACAAATTTGAGCATCTCCATATGGCTCTGACAATGTTGTAATATCCAAACTATCATAGCTACAATATGAATTCTCAAAAAGTGGAAAGACGAGAGAGAAGGACAAGGTTCCTACTGCAGGGAGGTTATTTTTCATGTCAGACCAACAGATGATTGGCTCAAAAGCTATCAAGGTCTCTTTGGATGCCAAAGTGCAGATACAAATACTTACAGTGGATTTGCTTACTGGTAACTATAGAGAAAACAGCAGGTGGTTAAGTTTCTGGTGTACACATTTCACACTGTCAAATTCACACTAAACAGAGAAAAATGTCAGTTTTGAGTAATGGTGTGAATTAGGAGAGTGTTGAACAGTAGGTATACCTTGGAAGTAGGAAAATAATACAAAAGGAGTGCCATGGTCTCCATAATCTCCATAAACAATGAGGGCAAGATTTATTATGCTTAGTCTAGAGTATGATGCTAAGGAGTTTGAGGCTGGGATGTGGGTAAAGACTGAAACAATGAAAAACTTTCAAAAGGAGAATGATTTGTGATATCTGGAAGGGTTTTGTTTTACAGTGCTTGAACCATGCTTACGTAGCTCCAATACCACAAAGTCCTGGTATAGGTGCATTGCGCTGAGATGAGAGGATCTTCTGTTGTGGCTTTCACCACACTTGTCCTAGCCTCCTATGTACAGTTTGCACTGATAGAGCTCCAGCTAGCCCCAAGACATCAAACCCCGACACAACCATCTTGTGTGCCCCTGTCATGTCGCCCTTCCAAACAACACGGGCAAGCCCTTTTTCTCTTGGTCATGTTTGTAACTCTGAACACTTCCCTGCAGCTAAGGAAAATTCTGAGCAGGTATATCTGTGCAGAGACAAGCAGTATCTGGTGTCTAACATGTAAAACCTGGCCAAGTCAGCCTCTAAAACTGCCATGCTACATTTTCAGGACTCTCTTATTTAAATGATCCAGAAACCCTGCGAGTATGAGCAAAGAGGCAGTGTGACAATGCTGACTTGAGGCACACGTGGCAAGGGCAGGCAGGGAGCCAGCCAGCTCTCTAAAGGCAGGGGAGACAGCCCCACTTGTGCCCGAAGCAGCTCTCCTTGCTATTCCAGTCACGAGCCACTCCACAGAGCCTCTGCCAGCCTACGGAGGAGGGCACAGGCACATGATAAGGATAAGCAGGAACTGGAACAAGATGGCACCGAATTAATTTCCCTTTGCATGACCTATGCACCAGATTTTCTGGCATCTCAAAAGGTACAAAAAGAAACCCAATGGAGTAAGCAGGGCCCTGTGTCAGCAAAACATTTCTCAACTGAAACGCTCAGGCTGGCAGAGCTGCAAAGGTAAGGATTACTCAGTGTTTCCAACGTGGTACCACATGTTTAAGACATGACTACGAAGGGGCAGGGAGAGTGTTCATCTCATTTTCCTTTCTTCCTTCTTTAAAATAACTTAGAGTGCACAAAGAAGATGTGAAAGATGCCATTTCTGCTCTCAAAAAAATCAATACAGGGAGAGGGAGTTCATTGGTTTATCACCAGGCAATGCTTTTACTATGGAACACTTTGTGGATGACCGAACAGCAAATACGACGACATCGTCACAAACATCAAGAAAGTAGAAAATTAACATGAAAAGGATTTATCTTCAGTTTGCCTGATGTAAGTAGTTCAATCAAGCAAAGAAAAAAAAAAAATCTTGACAATTCTATTCAGTTAGCAATCAAGGAAGATCTGAAAATACATTTTAAAATGAAGGTCACCAAATCTGACCTTCTGTATTGTTCAGCCAATGAAGTTTCCTCCACTTACACTTTTGTCCATAGTGTTTGCTTGCTGTAACTTTTTTATTAAATATTTCAGCCAACTAAAGGAAATAGCAAAACCAGAATGGAGACAAGACTTTCTTTTTCAGGGAAACTGGAAACTAATTCAGCAAAGTGGTTCAAAGGAAAAGCTGAAAAATACAAATCCATCCTACAGTTTAACTTAAGCCAGAAAGTACTAGTCTACACACAGTTCTTGTAGCACTTAATAGATAGCTCAAATTTGGTTTAGAAATCAATAGAGAGAAAGCAGAACAGCCACCCAATACGGACAAATAGGTCAGCATTTGGGACTCAGGAAAAGGCTATGCTAATAAAATAACAGAGTGGCAAACACATGTATTTGCCAAAGATCATGCAAGTCCCTTTCTGCCCATTTTGAGAAATGCAGGAACCCATTAACTGTTTATCCACTAAAGGTGCAAGTTAAAGAGAGGTACCTGACAGAGAGTAAGGGCAGGAGGGCGCTGGAGATCAGGAGAAGCTCCAATGACAGACCATCTCCATCCTTTAGATGAGGCTGATGGTGGCTTTAGTTGCATTACAAGGGAGCAACGCAATGGAAGAAGGCCTCCCTCACAGATGGATTGAGAGAGATTGTAAACAAGATGGAACTGTGCATTTGCATATTCCTCAGAGAGGAGAAAGTAGCTAAACCAGGAGGAAAGAAGAATAAGAGAGCGGGACGAGAAGGGAGTAGGGGAAGAAGGTCAAGGGTGTGGAGCAGGGGTTGCCTAGTCCAGGAACATACCACTGGGATAGGTTCCCACTGGCTACAAGCATCACCACCAACTTGCAGGGTGGCTGTTTTGAGCCAGGCTCTTCTGGGGAGCACTGTGAGAAGCAGTAGGTGCACTAGAGAGGTGGGGAGGCCTCATCACAGGCCGTTTTGTCAGACTCTGGGACTCTCCATCGCCATGTCTTATGCCACCTTTCTCCCTCACAGCAGATTTCAAGGAGAAAACATTTACAGCATTGAAAACCTTTGAAAGGAAACCGCAAGTAATCAGGAGGATTGTTTGCAGCCATCAGACTTGTGCCCTATTTTATGCCTACAAATGCAAAGTAAATGAGAGGTGATTTGGCAATGGTGTGAAGAGGCTGTCCCTCTGAAACTCCAACCTTTCCCTCAGTTTCAGGCCATGCCACACCTCCTATTTTACTTTCAAACAGCTAACTGGCAGAGAAATCCATGATATAATCTAGTAACTACACAAAATTAGCTTGAGCCAACTGTGAATTCATTTGTTCTTTCTAGTTGCAGTCTCTCCTTTGCTGAACCATAAAATTTGGTACGAGTCAGCATATTTCACCACATTTAAAATTATCACAACAAGGGCAAAGCCACAAAGAAAAATATCACTAATGCAAAAGATGAACAAAGATCCAGCTTAGAGACAACCATGGCAGCAGAGCAATTTAGTATACCTGAACTACTTCACTGCCATCTTGCATTTTCTAGTTTTAGTCCAGCCTTCTTACCCTCAAAAAAAGATTTAAAAAAATTGTAGTGTTTTCCTATGGATGATTAAAAAAAAAAACAAAAAAACCACACAAAAAAACCAAACAACCCGCTAAACTAACCGTTCTTCATGCTGTTTCGTGGAATAAGACTTTTTCTTCAAGCTTTATGTACCTCTATATGATTAATAGCAAAATAAACACCACTTGCCAAATAAATCTGCACTAATCTAATCTAATAGCATCTTACCACTCTCTGTGTTTCTCTATTGTTATACTCCTATGGAATGATTTTGCTAGCTAAACCCATTGCTTCCTGTACCTCCTGCATCTCAAAGGCATGCAAATGAATCCTTAACAGCTTTTCCCCCTTCTTTGACACATACACTTTTTTTTTTTTTTTTTTTTTAACAGGCTAGAAACAAACGCACATATATTTATTTACTTTGTGATAGTCTCCAAAGGCTCCATCCAGCGCCGTGGTTAGAGCAAACAACCAATCAGCAAAGCAAGTCCAGAGTTCAAGCAGCAGCAATCAATGTGCTGAGCTCATATGCTGGCAAACTTTGGTGTGGGTACCTGCAAAACACAGAAGTGCTCACTGGACACCAGCAGCACTGCAAGTTGTAATTGCTTCCTCCACTAAATTGTTTGGTATTTGAAGTATGGGAATGTATTTCCTCATAAGTAGGGTTTCTACCCTTTACATTGTCATAAAAACTGATTTCCATCACCTCTGTCAATGTATATGAGCAAAAGCGATAAGTAGGCACAACCCTTATTCCCAGTCAGTTAAATCTACATGGGTAGGTCAAGCGTTATTAGAACAAAGCCAAAAACCACACAGCCAAATGGAAGTATGGCTTCTTGACTTAGATAAGATAAAAAAAAGTCAAAGGCAGCATTTTTAAACATAAAGGCAAACAATAGGCCCCTAAATCTGTACTGGGACACACTTATTAAAGCCCCATCCTTCTTCAGGAATCAATTTCAGTTAAATAGGAACATTTTGGTTTAATGAGCTCTATTTTGGTTAAACCCCAGGCAAGACACCTATGAAGCAATCTACAAACTTTTAACAGCAGAGCACAGCACATAGTTCTACCAGGACTCCCCACCACAGGAAACTACAGAGCTGTCACTGTTGGCCGAGATATCCTTGTGTCCCCTTGTGATGCAATTACTCCGAGCAAGCATGGAAAAGGGTTCATTATTTGCCACTCTTCCCAGTGCTGCCTCTGGCAATACTTATTGCAATAACCAGCCTCCACCGCTTACCTTGCTACATGAAGTGTGTCTCTATGTCTGTCTTCATAACCATGGAGTCACTTTTTCTTGCTGGTTGCGTGATACACCTTCTGAAAATGCACCACTTCAGGACAGAATAAAAAGCAAACAGCAACACTGGCTCTAGTATAAACAAAAGGAATGCTCCTCCTAGTCTCCACATCATCACACCTGGCTGTAAAAGGTGATGGTCAAAACAGCAAGAGCTGTCAAAGGTTAGTTTTTCCATGGGGTTTACCTAGTGGGAATCTTCAAGAAAATAAATCCAGGCTTCAGGTGAGGATGCCAAACTGTGTCAGTGATGTTAGGCAGGGATCAGTGAAGTGCCCTTTCCACATAAAAGAATGTAAGCTTGCATTTGTATTGGAGGGGGAAGAAGGTAGGAAACTTACAGCTGAAAATAGATATTATTCCTGCATTTTGGGGCCAGGAGATGTCTACCAGGTGGATACAAAAGACCTCTCCCCTTTTATAATCAATCAAACCAGACATTTCAGGGAAGTGGGAACCTCCAGATGTTCTCCTGAACCACCTGCAAATATCCAAGCATATTTAGGCTGAGCTTTAATCAGATGGCCAGCAGAGAGAATTATCCCGCTTTTGCAAGCAATTCACTGTGTGGCCTTAAATAAATCACTTGCATATGATCAGCGCTAGAGAAAAAGAAAGTTTTCTGCTCCTTTTCTTTTCATGTATAGACGCATTATATGAAAACAGGCAGAAATATTGGCTGTTAGCCATAAAAAAAATTTTAAAAAAAGAAGAAAAAAGTTGATACTTCTTTATTTATAGAGAATCTTCACTTAGTTTTGGAGATTTTGAAATGAGATCACTGTACTACAAAAGACAACTGCAAGTAAGTGAGAAAGGGAAATTTTCAGTTGGACCTGTTGACAGGTATTAGGGTATTATTCCAACATAACACAAGTATCTGAGAAAATATATTAATAAAAACTTTCATTAGAGAAAATCAAGGACTGTCATAGCTCAGAAAGAAGAGAAACAGTCATCTAAGAGCTTGACAGAAAATGTAATGTTCGTCTCCCTTGCCTTTGAAGGTCACCTTTATTCTTGGTGAGATTGTCCCTCTGTAGAAGGGTTGAGCAAAGAAAAAGACATCACGTATACCTGCTGATCTTCTGTACAGAATTAAGTTTCTCGTGAGGTTCCTTAGTTTTTCCTCCCAATTATCAGCTATTGATACTTTCCCGCGTGTCCAGAAACCAGTTAATTTATATCAGTGGAATGGGTACAAGTCTATAACCTGATCTAACTATTAAAAGATGACTCTGCCTGTAGATTGCTTTTAGAAGCTGCCATTTGAACCAGGCAGTGCCAAGGATGGATCAAAAAACCCTGGGTGAAGTGCAAGGTACAGCTGGATCACAAAATGAAATTGGATTTTCTGAGGCCCCTTTCCCGGCACCCCCAGCGCTGTGCTCCCCAGGTGCTGTGCTCATGCCCTATAGATAAGCATGAGCTGCAGTACAAAGCACAGCTGGCAGCTAATTTGGATTTAGCCATTTCACACTTGCAAGCGAGGGATTCAAAGCCAAATACCCGGGCCCCCTCCTACTTTCCAACACAGAAACAATTTAAAACAGATCTAACACCTATGTAGTACTGATTTGGTTATCTTCAAAATCCCCATTGTTCTGTTTAAAGAGCATATCCTCCTAGAATAGCCTCCTTTTGATAAACAACTCCTTCTGCATGTCAGCCAAACAACAGTTTTGGTCTTTATCACAAGTGGACCAGCAGCAGAAACAGTGTGTGGCGAAGCGGGGGAGGAGGGAGTTTTAGCTGAAAATAGAGTTCATTGTCAGCTGGACTTCAGACTCAGGTTTTTAAATAGGTCTTGGAATGTGGATATGAAGCAGTTAAAAGAAGCCTACCTTCAGCCCTTAAAGGAAGAAACCTCTATTCACACGCTTAAAAGCATAGTAGAACTTCAGGTAACAGGGTTGTTTGTGCGTTGTACACAAGTGTTTCTTGTAAAAGAAGGTAAAAATATACAGAAAAAAATATTAATACCTCAGGAAACAAAACAAAACAAAACAAACCTTTCTTAAGTAGAAACACACAACACCAAAGAACCCGGTTTAAAACAAAAAGTTTCAAAAAAGGGATGATGAAATTTAAATCTTTTTTTTAAACACATAAAAACAGATCAATAATTTTAAAAAGTTACGTAGGCCAGAAATTTCTGTGCCTTTTACACAGTTTGTAGGAAACGAATAGAGTGGCTACAAATTACTGATTTTTGCTGATTTTTTTTTACATTCCAGGTATGTGCCTGGTGGAATGCAACCATTTTTGAAGTGTTTATTTTATGAAAAAATATTAACTCTTTTCAGTAAAATATCGTTGGCATGAATTTATAATGATGCTACACAGTTTGATGGTGTATTTTACTTCAAATATCCCCTCAGCATGGCTGAAAATAGCTATACTTCTTCAATTCTTAGGATTAGTTGGTGAACGAGTGTGATATACACACTCTAAAATCTGCCACAAAAAACCTTTATTTTGTGTGCTCCATTAAGAGCAAGCTAGCCTAAGAAAGCTGATTTTCAAAAAGCTGATATGACTGACTTTAGTAATCATCAGCACATGTGGGAAATAGTAAAATGGAAAAAATGTACACCCAAACACAAAAAGTGATGACCAAAGCAAAATACAGGCTAAATACCATTTATAGTCTAGCTTCTGGAAATCACACAACTCTCGCAATATCCATGCATTTTGCTAGCAACTGCATAAAATGTTCCTGTAGTTAGAGAAGATGCAGTATTCCTACTGTACTCTTATGTTAAAAAATGTTCTTAGGTCCACCAGCTGCCAGAGAAACCACATCACTTCGTTATAAAATATTTGCTGAAAAGCCATAAGCGGCCTAAACAACATGAACTTCAACATCTCCAGCAGTGCTATCTCTTGTCAGGGCTAACTGACAGCACACCCAGGCTGTGGGGTGTCCCTGGCTTGCACAAACAGGCTACACCTCGGATAAGATGGTTGAATTTGGAAAACACTGGTGGCTCGTGCTGCCTGGTTTCTAGGTTTCCCACAGATAGAGCATCTGGGCAACGTTAACTGTGGCATCCTTGCAAACACCGGCTGGACAATAATAGAGTATAACACAGGCAGCAAAGTGACCGTGTCAGACTGCTTTCCTCTGTTTTGGTGGTAATCAGATGGCACAGCCAAATGTTGTGCCTCTGGAAACGAGCTCTGGAAGTAGTTAAAGAAGCGTTTACAGTACAGTCTGCAATAGATAAGGAGACAAGGCACTCTCCAAAAGTCATGAAAATCTATCAGAGCGTAAGTTTTTTTCTCCTGTTCAACATCAAGAGCCCACAGATACCTCAAACACAACTTTAGCCAGGAAATCAGGCGCTTTTCAGCAGATTTCCAGTGTTAGGGGCTAGCGACGCTGGGCAAAGTCTTGGTCCACTAACATCATATGGCAAAGCTGCCCATCGGTCAAGGAGGTGACAAAAGCTCTCAAAAAAATCTTACATATAAGGCAATAAACTTTTCAGGTCTTGCCGTTACTATTTAAATAGGCCAACCAGCCTATATGCACATACATATATGCAAATCATCAAATGAAATGGGAAAAGCTTGAATCTAATTGTTTGCAATAGGAAGGAACTAAAGTTTTTCTTTTTACTAATGAGCTTTTCCTGCATCTTGGCGGCAAATGTAAAATATTGCCTCAGTTGTATTTTCTAAAGAGATACAAGTTAATTGCATTCATTCAAGGCTCCATGCTGAGAAATGAGGGGCAGCAAGGATTCACAGTAGCTGAACTGATCTCCCTCCCATTTATGAACATCTAACTTCCTTGTAACAACTACAGTAATTGCTGCTGCAGAAGAACAACTGTTTTAAATCCATTTTGACTAGCCTTTGCTGCAATTTGGTGGTTGAATGGAGGAGGATGACTTCTTCATGTGACCAGTCTCCAGAAGTTCTACCTGGACTGCTGACGAGCACTCACCCACAATATGAGAGCCTAGTCTGTGCAGCATGTTGAAAATTTCATAAGTTATAAAAAAGATGCATCAAAGGAAAATAAGTAACTCTTATAAATGTAACAATTGTTTATGCTTGTAAAAACCCAGAAATCTGCTATTATAATGAGGACAGTTGGCATTTTATGTTCATCTCTGATTCAACTGCAAGAAAAGAGATACAAATTATCTACTCTTGCAGAGACTTTGTTTTCAGGAGTTTGGGGTTGGGGATGGGGTTTTTGTTTGGGTTTTTTTTGAAACTGAAATAACATACATTCAAATAAAGCATATGGTTGTTCTCCATGTAAAGAGAAAGGCTTTCCATCTTTTAAAGTCAGCTACAACTGAAAGGAACTTAGAGACAAAAAAAAGGAGAAAAGCAATAGATTTCTTTTTAAGGAAAAATAATGGATATACCTAGTAAAGGAAAGACTTAAATGTAAGAACTTTGAGCAACATTTCTGGAAAAAAAAACACCAGTCCATGCATTCATGCTACCATGCTGCAGACAGAAAAACATGCATGTAGCAATTATGTGCAGATATGTCACTGAGGAAAACTAATACTGTGTTATGGAATTAAACAGAGAGATGAAAGTTAGCTGCAAACTAAAGGTGGGGAGGAAGAGAGTCCAATTTTGGACCTAGGGCTCTGACAGCATGCTTTAAATATTCAGAATACTAGCACAAGATCATCAAGATCGCTGTGAAGAAAATCTAGGTTCATTTCAATGACACAGAATGATTCCCTTAAGGAAATCAGATCATACCACGGAAATGTGGAGGCCCATCAGATAGCAGAGGGGGTTACAGCAAAAATAGAGTCCCCTGTTCTCAACGTTCCTTGGTGTAGCTTCTACAAAATAAACATTTTTCTCCCACTTTTCCTTACTTTTCTTTCGAACAAATTTGCAAATGCTTATGAAAAGAAAACAGAGACGAGATTGCATCTGGTTTGCCTATGGCGCCATTTGTTGCTATAGGGACATTACTTGGAAAAGGTGATGAGTGGTAAGTTGGTGAATGATATTAATAGAGAAACAATAGACAAATTGCTCTCAATGCTGTGGTTAACCCTTTAGTGGTCACGTTTTGGGTTTTCCCTCTTCTTCAGGAGGCCCAAGCAGAGGATAATGATTACATCTCCCTGCACATGCTGCTAATTGCTTTCCCCTCCAAAACGTTAGCATTTTTCTCCTTTTCCCTTCCATGAGCACTGTATATGTAAAAACATTTTTGGAAGTGGGAGGAAAGCAACTGACTGAAATGGGGTTTTTTTTTCCTTATTCAGGTCCTTAAGCAGAACTGAACAACTTTTCACACTTTAATAAAAAGGATGATTTGTACCTTCAGCACAAGTCAAACACTGTCTAATGTTGTATTTTTTCCTGAAGGTGTAGGTGGAGAATGCATAGATTTAAAGGAAAAACTCCACCCCTGATGCCTACCGAGCAGAGAGCTGAAGCATGCAAACCACTAAGCACTTATTGTAAACATATAACTTTGTTGAATGCAAAGAGCATCCCTTCAAGAGCCTTTAACAAGGGGGAAAAAAGGCCACATAAAAATTATTTGCAGTTTCACAATAAGCACATCAATTTACTTAATTAAATATTGCTTTCAAAGTTGCAGTCACAATAGCTCTTGTCCCTTGCCAGTTGCAGTAAGAAAGATACATTGAACAAGGATGTCAGCTGAATACTAGCATTGATGTTAATGCCAACTGTGCAAAGCCTTGCCAAGTCGCTGACGTTTAGAGCAAGGACTCCCTCATTTTCAGCTCTTTTTAAGGCTTTGTCAAAGTACTGAAATTCTAGAAGCCCATTTTTGTGCATTTTGCAGAGAAATACAAGACCTTATATTTTCAAACAGGACAAGATCCATCTAATCTACCATGCTGAGGTTTTTTAATGGAAAGTGTTTGTGTCACAAATTATTTTTATTTTCATTGCTGACTACCAGATTTTAGTCCCACATTTTGTTTCATTAGATTTAAGCTCACTTTGCAAGTGCACTCATATTTTAATTCAGATTAAAAAACAAAACAAAACAAAAAAAACCCCAACAACTTCCCTCCCCAAAAATGCCAGTTATTTTCTGAAATGAACCTCCCACATTCAGATCACTATAGCTTGGCACCTACATTTTTTTCTTGGTTTCTCATTTCTGCACAGGACATGGAAACTCAGATGCATTCCATTAAGTAGGTTTCTGTAGTTTTGCCTGCATCCTCAATTAACTCCAGCCTGCTAATTGTTAGTGGAAGAAATAGTTGTGTTCTCCTTCATTGAAAAGCTGTTTCTAAGTAAGGGAAGAATCCAAGAATAAAACCAGTTTTGAGCAAAGTATCATTCTGCAGCTCCCTGAGCAACAGAACTGAAAGGTAAGAACACACAAAGAGCAGTGAAAGCAGTGAAGACAAACCTTTTTTTTTTCCCCACCACTTTCTTCTTTTTCACTTTCATTCACAGAGCCATAAAAAGCAGCAATAAGATTTGTCTAGTGACACTGGAGGCAATGCATGATATACACACCTACGGAACCTCTTCAGTTACCAGCAGGCTTAGTATCGCCTTTGATTCCTCTGAAACAGAAATTGCATCCATGGCATTTCTTCTGGGTGCCTCAGCCCAGACTCTTGGTGGGGCTGTATTGGTCCTTGTGGACTTTTAAGGTGAGATGCATAAATAGTTGGTCACTCATACTGCTTAATCACTTTGTTGTCAACTTCATTCCAGAGGCAACTGCCTTTAACTTTGACATACTGAACACATGCAGCTAAGACTCATATCTTCTCAGAATTAAGTGAATGGAATTTTGACATTCTCCAAATCCACTCTTGCACTGTCATTCCATCCTAAGTCAAATGTATAGGGAGCATACACAAAGTAGAAAACCTTGCCCTTCTGAATTTATATTCAAGGAGTCCTCCTTTCTTTCTTTTTTTTAAGACACCTTTAGTTAATCCTACTTTAATACCTAATATCAGACAAATGAGCTTATTTCCTTGGGCATAAACCAATTTTTTTATATTACAAGGTCTAATCCATATTTGGAAATTTGTATTTTAGGACACATCACTTGTAACTTATTGAATAAAGGTTTTCTTTAAAGAGTAGTGACCTCCTAAAAAGCACAATATGTCAAGATTCATTTATAGTCAATTATATTTTAGTGTTACACAAACACAGACCACACCAAATAATAACCCGGCATTATTAAAAGGAAGTTAAAAAAAGCCACAAATCTAGTACTGAATTCCTATGACACACACATAGGTCTTTAAAACAGTATTTCCACTCATCTGAAGCAGCAGCTTATCCTCATAGCCTTGTTATCTGCCTTGGAGTTAGTCTTTTAAGCAGAGTTAGAGACTTAGATTCCAAATGTTTAACCTAAATGCCATCTCAGGATTGGAACAAACGTCACCGTGGTATACAGCCATGGGAGGAGAAAAAAATAAAAATCTGAACTGTCACTCTTCAGAGCTACTGTTGTCAGAAGGAGCAGAGGGCACTGAACACCTCATAAGCCTGAGTTCTGCATTTTAATTTAATTACAGCTGTAATTTTACTAGGAAAACAAAAAACAATGACTGAATGTCTTCATGATTCCCTAGCGCATAAGTTGCACGTTGCATGTTCTCTCCATTGCTTTGTCCAGGCCTCCAAAGCCTTGGAGAGACTGTTGCACCATTTCTTGAGGCATTTGTCCCAAAGTTTCAATGGCAAACCAAATAAGAGGCAGAGAATAAAAGGGACTATAACAGCAGAGGGTGATTCTCTCTATTGTGTAATATCACAGCTTGAAATTGTAATGCACTTAGTCATACAGAAAAAAGCAAACTTATAAATCATATTACATGTAAAAATGCTTCATATTCTTAAAGAAATCCTCATATCCCAGTGAATTCATGAGCCAGTTTTAAGTGACTCCCACCACGAAATTTTGCCCGCAGAACCAGAGGCTGGATGAACAAATGTGGCAATGAAGGACCAAGTGTTAAGTCTTTGAACTTACAGGTTTGAGTTGGGTGCCTTCAGCATTATGATCATCACCTGGTATGTACATTGGGGTCTCTTTACTGCTGTATTTTTGCCACTTGCCTGCAATGCTGGCTAACATCTGACCAATACATTATTTTACAAGGAGAAACAGAAATCATTTTCATCCCTATCCCCAGCTAACATACCCAGTGCTCAAATCATTCTTTTGCATCTACAGTTCCTTCTGTTTTTTCTGCCAACGACTAAGAGACTACAAAACCATCTCAATGTTTTTCTTTTATAAGCAGAAGTCTGCCCATAAGTCATCAAATCTGCTTTTCTCCCCTGAGATCTGCGTGCAGCCCAACGGATCCTAACATCTGGCACTGCACCATTTAATCAATCCTGGAAAACTGCCCTTTATTGCACACTGAAATAGAGAAAGACTAACAGCGTTTATTTGATATAGTGCAATTGGTCACTATTGCTTATTTAAAGAGTCTTTCATGTGCTCCAAACACTGTTCACATGCAATGCAACTGCACTGTGTAACAGGCTGGAAGGCAGCAGCTAACTGCACAGTTGTGGAGAAAGAAGAATTTAGTGACTCAGGACAAAAACCCAGCTCACCCAGAAAACGCTATGTGCTCTTGAATGCCTACACAGAGCAGACCAACCATTTCTACTTTGTTGTTTGCAAGGGTACGTCAGATGGCTTCATGCCACGGCAGAAGCCAGAATTTTGTTTCTCTTCTTCCAAAGGGTAAAAGGGCCGAATCAACCGTTGCTACAGGTCCTGCAATCTCAAGGAGTCTGTAATTTTTCAAAACTAAAACTGAGAGGCTTTCAAGTAGCAGCAGTGTCTTCACACAGACACACTTTAAAAAAAAAAAAAAAAGCAGCTCTTTCAATATAAGCTGCTCTTGAGAGCTCTACATTGTGCTACGCTTTTTCATTCATCCTTCTTGTTTTTATCAAGCAAGGATGACTAATGTGCTATTGTGATGCTCTTTTCTCTGAAATGTGGCCAACTGAGGCTGCTTCCACCTAGTTCCATGGGTGTTTAACATTAAAAAAGAGCCCTCAGCCGGGCAATGAGTAAGTCATTACACCCCCACTTTAAAACAACAGGCCCTATACATAAACCGTGCTCTCATGTAAATCTGACCTACATAGTGTTGAAATCTTCCAATGTCAGGAAGATTTCACAAGCAATCCCATGTGTCCCATAGCTGTAAAACTGGTGTTACTTTAGCACCACAGGAAGCACAGCATTTGCCTCGAACAGCTTATCGTGACATGCTTCAACCCTCTCGCTGTCCTTCCACTTTCTTACAGTTTGGCCAGGAAGTTTAGATGGGACAAACGTCTTTGGAACGATTCATCCTATGCCAAGAAATGCTCTTTCAGCTCAGAGTACACACAGTTTAAACACCTGGGAAGGACTGTAACAAGTCTTTGTGACACCAAAAAAAAAAAAAAAAAAATACTCCAGACTGTACATATGAGATCAACATGAAACAGCTGACTTCAGCTGGGCCAGGGTTTTACTCCTTATCCCTACAGAACTGCTGAATATTCATTTTAGGCCCTCAGACACAAAGACCAAATGGCACCCCAGAGCACAAGCAAGAAGGAAGATAGTACTGGTTTGCTATGAGAATACTTCAAATCATTCCTTTAAAACCAGACTCTCAAGCACAATTATACCACATTGCTGACCTCAGACGCGATGGCCAGAGTATTTTAGATAGACTCTGCTCCAACAACTTTTACTGAATTTAAATGCTTCTAGTTTGAATGAGGCCTTGATTTCTCTAGACTGAAACCTGTCAACTCTTTGCTTTGACAGAAAATTATAACAGGTTTCAACTTTTTAAACGATTTTTCAGCTCAGAATAATAACTTTTCTGGAACACAAGGACATGAAAAGATACATTTCTAAGATGGGCATCTATCCCCAAACCATCTAGTCTTTTCAACTGACCATGCAGGTCAGCAAAGTTTGTTGTAGCACAAGCTGCTAGCTCTCATTTCACATTTCAAAACCTACAATTTTTCACTCTTTCTGCCAAATGAACCCTTGCTTTTCCATTTCTTTTGCAGAAGACTTGCAGTTGCAAACTCAGGTCTAAAAGTGGGCACTTCTACTCAGAAAAGGACTCCTTACTTTTGACTGTGACATTCACATGGGCCTACGGTTACCTGCACAAAAAGGTTATTAAAAGGGTATTTTTTAAATAGCAGTACTAGATATTCTTAAATACATTGCTCAGCCACAGTAAATACAATCACTTTATTCATCTCTTCATGGAAAGCTTACACTTATTCATGCCTCATTAATCTAAAAATCCTTCCAGCATGCTTATCATCATTCACTGTCTTTGTGATTTAAAAAAAAAAGAAAATTTTCTTATCCTAATCAAAGGGACGAAGTGCTTCTCTGAATCATGTTATTAAATGATACACGCCTCCACCTTATAAGGGTACCTCATAAATCTCCTTCCTTATAAAAAGCTGGAACAAAAGGAATAAAAATGTAAAATTACATTAAGTTGACTAATCTCTGGGGCCCAAATCAGCGGTATCTGAGACTTGGAAATATACGATTATGTCACAAGATAAATGTTTTAAAAGTTGGCAGCCTTCAAAGCTGCTGGCAACTAGATGTGTTGCTCAGAGAATCAGTATTGCTCTTGAAGTATCTTTTAAACAAAAGAAACAAAAGCTTGAACCTAATTCCAAACACAGAATTAAATTCTTTCCTCCATAGTAGGAATTTCCATATGATATTTCACACTTGCCCTAACACAACACTTTTTCTGACCTCAATGAAATTCCTTGCATTGGAAAGAAGATTGTGAATAATAAAATCCCCAGGACATATCAATGGAAAAAATTTTAGCAGCAGGAAGATTTTCATTCCAACTATCCATGCTTGAAAAGAACAAATTTATAAAGATCCTCCTTAATAGTACACAACTGTGTAATGCATTTCTCTGACACATATTTTATACTAATTCTTTGCTGCAAATAAATATATCCAGAAATACTAAGTTTGGGGGTTGGGTTTTTTTTTTCCTTTTGCTCTGATGTTCACCTAACAATCTTGATCTGAAGTAAGAAGATGCTAAGGCATATAGAAACTGTAGTTACTTATCTGGTTCTAAGTTTGACTGTATTTCACTGAATTCTCTTGTGACAACATGGAGAAGGTTAAGGACAAATTATTTAATAATGATCTTAGCTAAAGAGACTATAAAAGTTTGAAAATTTTTTTACCGTGCTTGCTGAACAAACATAGAACTGCTCCTTTCATGAGCTAACACTGGTCTGAAAGAGAATGTCACTGCTGAGAAAAAAACAGAATCTAAAGCTGTTTGCTTTATTTCCCCATATAATTTCATTAAAGGGAATGAAATCATCCCTCTCATTAAGATTATTTGACATAGTTCCTAGTGCAAACGATCCTATGTACAGCAGGTGAAAAGGTAGGCATTGCATTCAGCTGTGATAAAATGCTAATTGTCCTGCTTTTTCTTCTCCATGACTGACTTGGTACACAGCAATTTTCTAATGCTCTTGCTAACAATAGCAGACAGGAAGAGTGCAGTTCAACCTAGTTTATGTTTAGGAAGAGGAGCACTGACTTCCCACAATTACTCCTTGAATACAACATCAAGCCAAAGGAGCAGCAGGGGAAACAATGGAAGGCTTCCATGTGCGTAAGAATATTGTTTCTCTCTTTTGAAGAGCTTGTCATTAGACAATCCCACAACATAAAGGGGAATTTAGGAGAAAAGAAAAACACTGATCTGTATCTAGTGAATAAAAGCAAAATCACAGAACAGTCGTGCCACATTTATCACCATGGAATAATCTGTCTCAAAGAGTTCCTAGTTGTTTCCAGAGACAAATTTAGGTAGTGAATCAGAAAAGTGGAAAGGTTCGCATAAAGGGAAATGCCCTAGACTTTTCTTGAAATGGTCTTGGCACTTGTAGACCCCCTTACCATAACAGTTTGGTTCAGTAACCCAACAAAAACTACCCAGGACCCATCTTCTGCCACACCAGTAAACTGAATAAGTGTAGCACACTGTCCTATACCCACCAGAGCTAGCAGCAGAGAAAGGGGGGGATGGGCCCCTTTTCTCAAAGGTGGGCCAGTAGATCCACTCAGCTGCATCCCTGAGCCAGAGCACCCAGCAGCTTCTGCCCTCTCTGCCACAATACAGACTGCTGGCAGAAAAAACCCCAAGAGTTTACTTTTCCCCACCAGATATTCCATATATTTTCTTTATGTTGTGCATTGCTATTGGGACTATCACCATAAAGCATGTACCTGAGATAAGGAAGGCTGAGCGAGGGAATCAACAGAGGAAAGATGCTTTTTGATTAACATATTGATTGGAATTTAGGACATCTGGGCTAATTTCTTTATTTCTTACATACATCCTGCATGACTGCAGATCATGTGTGATCTAATAACTTTTCATTTTTCTGCATAATTAGCTTTTCTAGCAAGAATATGACCTCTTGTACGTTAATATAAGCTTTTCAGGGCAGAGTTTTCCTGTTACTAGATTTATATGGTGAGTGAGCTTATCTTTAGTGCATAAAAGTACTAATAGCAGGATTGAGAGGAAACATCAGAATGGGAAGAAAGAATAAGGAAGTATGGTTTAACTCCATCGCTTTAGGTAGAAACATGCTTCTAAAATTTTATTCCATGTATTACACATGCAATCCAATCTTATTTCAGCTAACACAAAAAAGGCAGGCGGTCTAGTATACACAACCTCTGTTAAGTAATACCTATGCACACAAACAAGAACATTGTCCTTCTAAAGCAACATATGCGTTCTTTTGCTGTATTTCCCATCCAAAGAGATAACTCACTTTATGGAACTAGGGCACTAACAAAAACCAATATATTGACTTGTAAGATGCAAGCCCAAACAAATTGCACAACACACAGAGTGGAGTTAAGTAGTGATGACGCACAGACTGTACAACACAAAAAGGGATGGGTCATAACACACAAATACACATGTACACAGGGACTGGAAATTAACTGTCAAACATTTACATATTGATTCTTTCTTTAAATGTTTGGACTTTGGACCTAAGCGCTTTGATGTTTATTAGTTTATTGGTTTTAGCAGTTATAAAATTAACTAATCAGTCTGCAAAGTTAGGATCTGTTATTTTAAGCAGTCTTCATGAGAAGCGCAAACAAAAAACCCAAACTCTGTGGCATTGCACTTAAATAAGCATAGAGACTCATCTGGGTGACAAAACACTACGTTCGTACCAAAGTATGTCAGGAAGCCAAGTTGCCCTTACTTACAGCACGTAACAATTCAGGCCTATTGGGATTCCTTCTGAGTTTGTATTTCTCCGGCAGTGGAGCTGAGTGAATACATTGGAAGGAGAAGAGATCCTGTTAGAGAGATAAGCATATGTAAGTTGATTAATGGTGAATGACCAATATATGGTTGATACATTCCAGACTCTCTGGCCTTTTGATGTTGATTGTAAGAACGAAGGCATCTATTTCTGTATTTAAAATTGCAATAAAAGCGCTAAAGTAGAGTTACTTCTTTCAACACTTCTAAGAGCAGAAGGCTGAAAGGTTCAAAGTAACCAGCTTCTCTTCCAGAGATCCAAGGTTAAGCAAATAAAGTTCCTCAAGTCTCAATAAGCTACTATCAGCAATAAAAAAAACCAACCACCATATAACAATAAATACAGCAGCATAGAAACAAGCAGGCTGAAGAAACTGGAAAAGCTTATTGAACTGAAGGGAAGAAAGCAATACCTGGTTACTGTCAGCTCTGATCCATGACAGAAGCCTTCATCCATTGCTTCTCTTTCCTTGTCCTTTAGCCTGTGAAAGGCACACATAACTGGTATTACTGACATACAGAGTGCCGTGGATTCCAGTGATGATATTATAACTGATTCCAAGCTGAGGTATAGACAACTTAAAGACTTGTGTTTAAATGATGGAAGATTCAGATGTGATTATAGTATGACACTATCACCACCAATAGCACTTTCTAAGGGCACTCTCCTGCAAGTATTTCAAAAACTATTATAGACACCATTGCATGAACCAGTGAGGCAGGCATATATTATCACTCCTCTTTATAGTTTACTTTAGTGAGGAAGAAAGAGCATCTCAGAAGTAAGCCTAGAAAAAAACCTACTCAGATCCCCTCAATCCCCAAGCCTCAGCTGTCCTTCCCCAGTAATGTAGAGATCTGAATCTGAGAGGAAAAGTTTTGAGACCTACCCATAATAGGCTGTGCTGAGAGAAGCAGCTGAAGCAGAATGGGAAAGCTGCCCAGGAGATACCAATATAAACACAGCTAGCAAGGGCTTATCTGAGGGAAAGGAAGAGCTGCGTAATGTTTGAGACCCTCGAGTCTTCCCGCACATCCACACTGGTTAGGCAGCTCAGCAGACATGAGCCACTTCTGCAGATACACAAACTCAGCTCAAAACGCTGACGTAGCAAGAGATACACCACTGCTGCACCACTCATCTGTGTGAGCGTGGGTAGTAACTGCGTCAGATGACCCCACTGCAGCCGGGAAAGAAAAAGAAACAAAAAACACAAAGCTCGACTCATCTTTCTTGGGTAGGCAGGACTTTGCAAACAGTGCAGGGCCTCAGCATAGTGAGGTTCAAATTTAGGCCTAACCTCACCAGATTTTGGAGACCACTTAACACAGGTGGTTTTATCCTTTTATGTTATTACTTATTTTGAAGGGGAAAAAAATGGTTTCTAGGACTCTTTAAAATTATATCTGTAACTTGTTCTGTCCTGCAGACATTTCTTGTGCAGACTTGCATACTGACCTCTATCCACTGAGGATTTTAAAATTGCCTAATTGCCAAAGGACTTGTGAACAGTGACGAAGAGTCTATAACCCTTAATATTGACTGAAACGTGAAAAGCTAATTCATTATCCAATTGCAAAATGTGTCAATTCTGCAAACTTCTAGAGGTTTCCTTCTTCCAGGAGCTGGCAGAATTCACTAGATTGGGATGACGGCATACACTTGGTTCCCCATTGCTCCAAGAGTTAATCATTAGACCATTACCGGTAATGCTCAAAATACTGAGAACAGAGAATTTTCTGTCAAAGGTCTGGGAAAAAGACATAATGCAAATTCCAAGCCCCATCAGCAGGGAGATGAAAGAAAGCTAGTCCGCTCCCACAGAGATGGCCTCCAAACATACAAAGCAGTTTCTAATCTGCTTGAGAATGCATTTTAAGTTTTGTTTTAATAGGTGCTAAGTACATGCAAACAGAAACACCATAATTAAAATGGTCAATCTGCAAGGAGGAAAGCACATAAAAAGAACATACATACTTAAAAGGGTTAAGTAATCATAATAGTAGTTATTAATTGCATTATAATTATTAATTATAATGTAATAGATCTCTGGCTGTTCTTTTGCAAGGAGTTTAAAATAATTTCCAGGTACTACATTAAGGTATGCAACAGAAAGGCATTCCTGAAACAGCTTCTGAGCAGCAAATCCTACTTCAGCAAAACCATTTCTTCCCACAAAATAGCAAAACTGCAGTGAAGCATTTAACTGTCTCGGTAAGATGTGTTATACCCGAACCTTAATGAATCTGGAGAAGAGAAAATATTCTGTAATTAAGATTTTCATTATTTGGGTTTTCATTATGACTAAATTGGAGATTAATTTTCTGTATTTCCATATATGTATAAAGTTATGTTCTATATTAAATAATTGTATACATACACACATATGTACATATATATATATAACATTTTATTCTCTACAGCTTTTCTGGGACAGAAGTCTTTTTTTCCCACCAGTTCTAGTCTCAAATAGTCTCTGAGGCAGACACTGCAGTTGCTAGTTAGAGATGGGTAACTAAGAACCAGATTTAAGAACTTGTCCAAAAGTCATTCAGAGCCAGTGGCAGCATGGAGAGCAAAGCCTGCTTCTGGCTCTCCAGCTTGCTCTGCTTTCAAGGTGCAGGAACTCGCAATGAAATCTGCTGCGACGTGTCAGAGGTGATGTGTTTATGGCACACTGACCTGGTGCTGTGCAGAGTCACCTGCATGCAAAGGGCAGTTGGGCAAACGCTGCCGCTTCGTGCCCCCGGGGCTGGAGGGTGCAGGTTTGCGCAGGGGCAGTAGCAGAGGGAGGCTGCCTCTCACAGACAGCATCCTAAAATGGATTTTATACGAAGAATGTAAGCATCAGGCGCACTGCCTGCCTCTTACACAGATTTTAAATGTCTTTTGAACACTTTTGCACAGAGGGATGTCCTTACAAATGTGGTGTAGGTAGCTGTGTCACTTCTGTGATAGGCTTCTGCGCGCTGCAGCCTTTAAGCTCCTGGGACTTAGTGCTGCTTTTCAGAGGCCCACTCTTCCGTAAGGACTCCAGGCAAATTGTAACTGACAGGATGCATGCAATGGTATGTTTCCTAAAAACTTGTGTTTCTACCCTATGCTCCTTATTTGTCTAAATTAAAAACCATCACACCAGAAAGTTGCGCAACTATTCTTTTTAAATGACTAACCAAAACAGATAATTTTGGAAGGTATGGAAAATAAAAATCACTTCATTAGTAGCATGGGGCTCTGTACATTTTATTTCATTGAATGTGATCATGTTTGAACCCACTGGGAAACTTGCCTCAGGAGCTTAAAGACATGGACAGCTTCTCTGCCTGACGCTGGAGCAGTCCTCAGAACATACAAGGTACACCCAGGAGGAGCTGCATCAAAAGTATTTTCTCCACTTCATGTATTAAAGAAAAAACAGGAAAACAACATTTTTACATATTCATCTGCAACTCCAGCTTTTTGTCTCATGAAGTCATAAAACCACACAACATGCTTACATGACTGCCAAAATTCAAAAACTATAAATAGGTCTATAACCTTTTGGTTCAAATTGGAATATGGGATTCTTTTGAAAAGACAGAAAGGAAAATGGAAAATTTATTACTCAAAAAATAAACAATGTCCCTTCTATACAGGCATTGTAGCACATATGTTCGACAGTAACCAAATATGATGTCAAAAAAACCAAAAAAGAAAATAACCCAGAGAATTATGATTTTGGGGTGAGGATATAAACAGCAGGAACAGATGAGCATTTAAAAATAAAGAGCCTATTATATTCAAATGAAACAAAGAAGGAGGAGACAAAATAAAAGGCTATAAAAATATATCTGTCAGCGAAGCTGTTTTGGGACTGAGCGTTTCCCCTGCGAGATTCTCAGGAAGCACCAGGCACCCTCCAGATTTAAAGCTTTCATCCCTGGGCTCTGAGCTATATTGGTTTCCTGTATAAAAGGAATTGAGACGAGAAGAAAACATTTGACCGACTGCCCCAGGAATCATACAATGTTTTATACTTTGTGGAGCACTGCCTAACACAACAAAACTGAGTATTGTTACAGAGGACTCAAAGAGTCCAACCAATTATGTCCCTTCATGGGTACAGCTATACTAGCCTTTGATCACCAGTTCTAACTACCAGCCGTAAAGCAAACACAAATCTGCAGACAGCATCAATAAACCTTGCAGTGGGAGGGAACAGAGATACACTGTGCCCAGTTGGCTTTTTTTTCTCCCCCCTCCCCCAAATCCCCACCAAAATTATCTGCTGGATGTCTTCTCTAACTCAGAGGCAGATTCAAAGCAAGCAAAGGGGAGTTTTACTCACTTTTTAAAGCCAGTCACATGGCATCAAGCAAAAATTTAATTTTAAAAAGAGCACACTGCTTCAGCAGAATTCTCTAACCAAGGCAAAATTCAGTCTGCCAATTACCTGGAATGCATCTGTGCTTTTGTTAAACTCTGTTTTTACACACACACATAGGTAATAAGTGTATTCACGATCAAAGAGTTTGTAGAAACACTCTTCTCTTTACTTCACTGTTTGTTTACTGTGTGGACTCTTTCCTGCAGATTTTCCTGCTAAACACAATCTAAACACTTCAGATTTTCTGGCTCTTTGTGCTATTATTTCACTATGATCTCACAGCGCAGGATTTAATCAGTGAAGAGGTCTGGGGTGAGTATGTGCTGAGTATTGCTCACCCAGCTCTGTAACTTGGGCTTTTTGTTCCCACAGTGCAGAAGTCCAACAAAACAGACCTTCCATACCCAAGAACACGTAGTCTTTTCAAGCTCAGAGGCAGAGCTTCAGCGTAAAAACCACAGTGGTTTTCGTCATGCAGGACAGACAGGTTTAAGGCACAGATCTGAACAAAAGATTGGGAAAGGCAGTCTGGTCCAGCAGTTAAGCCACTAGCCTGGGACCTAGAAATCCCGGCTCTGCTAGCACTGCCTGTGACACAGCCTGTGCTGCTGGTGCCAACGTACAAAATCACATTGGCCTCAAGCCCCAGAAATATGCAGGGCCTGAACGTCCTGGAAATCATCTAGCATTAGGCAAAGTACCTTTGAGGGTTTGGGCCTTGTTTACTTTGTGCTGCAATAACTGTCCGTAAAATGAAAGATAGTAACATTTCCCTATCTCACCAAGTACACTGAATACCCACTGTAACAAGGACACCTAGCATACCTGCTAAAGCAAGGTGTTGTACCGCTCCAAAGGGGCGTGAAAACAAAAATGAGGTTTCACATCAGCCTCATGCTGCACTTCTAGCCTGAAAGAGGCATGGTCTAAGTAAAAGCACAGGACTGCAACCTCACAGACCTGTGAAGAATTAAATAAATTCCAATTCTGTCACCCTTGTGTCTGTGGTCAGATATTTCTTAATAACTGGTGGATGCTAACTGGGCTTTGTGCCTGCTGTCTGCTTTGTCTGGCACATGATTCAGCTCCTGCCACTGCATAAAGCGCTCAATTTATTTAGCTGTGTCTCCCTAACTGGCAGAGCCAGTCCTCCCTTCCCTTCCAGCTCTGCTGCTTTAAACACCTCGCAGTGAGTTTCACTTGGGAGAAGCCCTGCTCCCATGGCTGGCTGGCAGGAACCCTGTCTCTCGTGTAAATAAAGGCAAGACAATGCTTTTTTAACCACATTGCCCAGAAAATAAGGATCTATTAAAAATTTTCCATGGTCTCTTCAGGTAAAAATTTACATACTATTATTTAAAGTACTCTGTAACAACCATACCAATCCAAAATTTAGGGTGGAAGAATACGGAGGAAAGAGAGATAATTCTTACCTGTAACACACTAAAACGGGAACAACATGACTTGGATTCAGTTTCCAACTTACTATAAACTTCGCATATGTTCTCACCACATCTTCCCAATACCCCTGTTCCTCTTGCACATGATCCAGATGATACGGCATCTTTTCTCTCATCAGTTGTCTGTCTTATCTATTCAAAATATACTCTGGAGAATAACGAATTTCTTTTGCTGGGAGGACCTACAGCCCTTAGCACAAGAAGAACTTAGTGAAAAACATATATATATATATGTGTGTGTGTGTGTGTGTGTGTGTGTGTGTGTGTATATATATAAAAAAAACACAGCCACAGCTTTTTCCCTTTAGTAGCACTACTTACATCTGGATGAAGTAAAAGTAGTGCATGCCAAACAGGTAGTAAAAGCCAAAACACATGGATGATAGCCAAAAAGGCAACTCAAGCTTTATAATTTACAATCTGTTAAACTCACTCCTTTATGTTTTTTAAAAAATTGTCTGCAGAAGTTCTAAGCAAACCTCCATGAGAAAAGAACAAACAAAGCACTGAGGGGAGAAAAGTTAAAGAAAAATCAAGCCTAGAATGAAGACTGATTAGAAATTAAAGCCAAGCCCTTATGTAGAAATGGAGTAGGTAATACAGTACCTATAGCAAGCAAAGCTGTGTTTAAATAATTACAGCCCTATAATAAATTGGGAACATAGTAGATGAGTGAGTGAGACACAAGGTGAAATTGCATCTAACCTGGTGATTCATACTTACTAGGAAAATCTGGTTGTTACTATACTAGTATGATGCCAGGCTGCATTTTATTCAAACCAATAAAATCTTTTGTGTGGTCTCTTGACCTCGTTAATTATCAAATTTACATTTAAGACAATAATGTTGCTTGGTAATTTAAAAAGGAAGCATTCCCACCCATAGTGGTGTTATCCCTGCATCTCCTCTGAAGAAACTTTAAACTGAAGAATGCTGTAAGTGAATGGGAGTTCGCTGCAACCCCAATTCGTAATTGTCTTCCTTAATTGGCTGAACTCCAGAGTGTTTAAGGCTTTACATATCAATTCTATCCGGCATGCTCGGAGGAGGCAAAATCTGGAGTTATCCTGATTTACCCCATTCTGTGGAGGTTAGAGGAAAAGTAAAAGTCTCTCCTAAGCAGCCTCCAGGGTACCAGGATGCAATCCAACAATGCGCAGACACTTCACATCTTTTCATGGCCTTGCATTTAAAAGACCAAACCCATCTTGATATTCTGATCATCAAATATCAGTACAGAACTCAAACGAGCAGAGGCTGGGACCACTGTGCAGCATCTTCAGCCAAACCTTACTGTACTAGAGGCAGGAACTGCATAGACTGGGAGAAAAAGCATTACGCCTTGAAAATCATTGCATCTTTCCTATACTAGTAAGCAAAGGGGGTAAAAATGCTAAGTGATCTTCAGAAGAATCTGCCTCTATCTATCTTCTACTGTGGCATGAATGGAGAACTTAGGCAACTAAACACACAGAGATAGAGCTGAAGTCAGTAGGCTGGTTTTTCAACTTCATATTTTTCTTCCAGTCACTGTAGAGTTGTGTTGAGTTTGTTTTCTGTTTACAATACATTTGTTCCTATTCAAACAGTCTGTGAGAGACCACAGGTGCTTTCTTGCTAAATATAAAACAGGTATAAAAACATCTCAGAATAAGGTAGACCCCCTAAAACATCATGTTTGGTGAGGAGTTACCATACTGACAAGCAGTCCACCAGCTGAGGCCACTTCCATCCAGAGCCTCTGTGTATGCATATGAGCTGAAAGCAGAAGCTGGCTCAGGCCACAGGGTGCATCAGGAATTACCAGTATCACTGGTTTACACACTTCTGTTCAAACAGTCTCCTGTTTCACCACCCATTTTCCCTGGGTGCAAAGCCACCCACCTCTACTCCATGCCACAGTCCAGTGCTGCATCACTTACATCGGTGCAATTTTGCAGAGGGATGTGTATCAATAAAACAGATTGGATCTGCAGATCTGAGTTGATAAGAAAAAAAAAGTTTTGCTGCTGGATATTTTTGTGTGTGGAGATGTTTAACCTGGATCATTTCAGCACAGCCCCACAAGCTGCATCAGCACAACCAGAGCAGTGACAAACTGCAGTGCAGGAACAGCCGCAAGCAGCAGGGGTGGGAAGCAGGAACGTCTTAGAGTTTGTCTTGTGTCAAGTCCAATTTATTTAATATCTGATTACATCCTTAGAGTTACCAAAGAATGGGGGAAGGAAACAATCGTTAGTTTTTAAGAAAAGATCTGGTATAAATTATTTTATATTGCTTGCACTTACACAGGAAGCAAGACTTAGACATACTACATTCACTTTCCAGTTCTGTTCTGAATTGAACTAAGGGAACTGTTCCTAAACGATTCCTAGGAGCCAGCTGATTGTAACTGACGGAATCCTCTCAAACTTGCCAATTCCTGAAATGTTTCCCATATTTTCCCCAAATGACACTGCGTTCATCCAGCAGTAAAGGACACCAAGGCACCTGCAGTAGCCAATGCAGTGTGCCCCTCAAGACATGACACACACTGAGATGGGAATGTGATCCTCAGGAAAAGAGGGCAGCAGTAAACTCCTTTAAAGCTTGTAGTTCACTCATTTTGCTTTTAAATGGTTCAACAACAAAAGATTGACAATACCATTTAAAAAGGATACCAGTCCCTGCTGGTCTTCCCCCCTCCACTCAGGGTTGCTGCCCAGTCACGGGGTCTACATATATCTGCTCCCCAACTGCAGTTCACAGCCCAGGGTAATAACCTAAAATATGTGGTGGCTAAGTTAAAATGCCAGGCCCTAGGGAGTGGTGGCTGAAAAGCTGATACATGCACTCATTACAGAAACCTCTACTAGAGAGCAACGTTTCAGCAAGAAAGAAATGCCCAGTAACAGCTAAATCCAACAAAAACAAACAAAAAACCGCCATATCTGAATCAAGTCACAGAGCTCAACCCACAGCAACATGTAGAGGAATACTTCCTTCAGTTTCAAGCATATAACTGCAAACGTCCCTCAATTCCCAGAAGTAATAATAGCAGATCATACCATAGTAGCGGTGAGGGCTCAGCCCTTTTACGAAGGACACCATGGAGATCCCACCCCTATAGCTGCAGTTTTCCCCCATCTAACAGCCCATGTCATAAAAGGCTGGGCCACCTCTCACTTGAAAAATTGTCAACTTTGTAAGGTGACAAAGTTATGAATGCCACAAAGATAAATGAGAAGCAACTGTTCACCTTATCTCAGATACCATAAGTAAGGAACATCCAGTGAATTTTTTGGAGAACACTATTAAAACAACATTGGATAAGATGGAAACTCACTGCAATGGATTGTTGCAGAGGCATTCAAGAGAAGACTTTGTCAGATCAGACAAACTCTTCTAGGATAAGTCCCTTGGTAACTACTATGATCTGGAGACATCTTACAGTACAGAAGTCTAGTTTCCCTGCAGCTGCGAGGGTGTACCGCGTAGAGCAGCACTATACACACCATATTTTCTGCATCCTCTCCAAAGCTACTGCCCCTGCTGGACAGAATACAGGGCAAGAGGTGTGAGAGGGACTTTTTGTCAGGAACAGTATGACTCTTCTGAATGAAGCCCATTTGTGTTGTCATTGGTTGTGTTTGTCTGTCACAGCTACGGAGACTGCAAACACTGTGCAGTTTTCCTCCGGTGTGTGCACAGAGCTAGGCACGGCGGTGCTACTATCATGATTGCAGCCTCCTGATATTACTGCGGGACAAACGTGGTAATAATTAGTGACTCAGATAAGGCTCTCAGTTATAAATTCACCATTCAAATCACTGAGGTTGTATGCAGTATAAACTCTTCCAACACACACCTAGAGCTCTTCCCTCATTCTGGGATATGCGGTCCCACTGTCTGCCATGGACCAGCACTAACATGTGACTGCCTGGGGAGCAGGTTCACACAGCTCATCACTTCTTTTTCAGGTTACTTTTTGGCTGGATCAGCTCCCTGAAACAGTGCAGGGGTTTTCTAAGCCACAGAATTGCATGGTCCCAGCCTCAGTGACTGCCATCCTGAACTTCTCTGCAAAAATTCAGAAAAGGCTCTGTAAGGCTGTGGAGCGATGGGCAGATCAGAGTGCCCCACTGGGTACGTACTTGGCAGACTGTGGCAACCCCAGGCATTTACAAAGACAACAGCAACTGCCAGAAATTAACTGCTAGGCACAGGAGTCCCCCTTCCAAACATTAAACAGTGAAGACTATGTTTGGCCCCTAGAAATCAGATGTAGTTGAGTGTTCTCTGACAAACCCATCATCTCACGTGCTGCTCCTTCACACGAGGCAGTGTGCCTGGGGCCTGGGGACAGGAGCCAGCTGGAAGCACTTGCTGTGCTGTTCAGAGGTTCACATTACATACCAAACTGATCAGCATGACACCGAGGGAAACCAGTTTCTCTCAGACATCTTCGGCAATCCATATTACTGCCAAGCATACTCCAGGCTTCAAATACAACTCTTTTGTCTGCAAAGCCTTCCCATGGCCTTAGCGCACCAGTGACCCAAAAAGAAAATTGGATATAATTTTACTGATGGGCTTCTCTGCTTGGAGCAGCTTTTCATTTTTCAGATATACCTAACTTCATTTGGTTCTCAAAATGCACCTCTTAGCAGAAATAGCTGTCAAGAGCAATGAAAAGCTGTAATACCAGGCTATGATTTACATTTGCCAAAACACTTGGAGCTATTTAAGCAAAGGCTCCAGCACCAGGAATTCTTCCTTCAAACAGAGCTGGGCCCAAGTAACACCTCAAGACGTTAGAAAAATCTGCCCAAAATGTTGCCAAAGCAGCCCCATGATCAGAACAAGAGGGAATAACTAAGTCTCTTGCAACAAAAGGCTCATCTCCTTGCTCCAGGTAGTCTGTCTGAGCAGTTTCCATTAATGTACAGCAGAAAGCACAAGGTTCAGCAGGCACGCTCTGGAGATGGGGAACTAACCAAGGTCAACAGCAAAGGGCTGGGATGGCTTTCTCCAGGGCACCTCTTGAACTATCCACCCATTAAACCTTAAACTAGCTTTCTATTTAAACTGATTTACATTTGTTTTATTTGCTAATGAACCTACCCAAAGGGGTTTGTTAACCCTGGGAGGATTCCCCAGCTGTCTCAGGCCCTTTTCTGAGTGCAGGGACACTCTGATGGCCCAGGGTTTGGCCATCACTTGTATTTCAACAGCTATCAATCACACCATTTCATATCACAGAAACTATTCCACATAGTTAAAATATTCCCCCTCAAACTACTCAAGTTTAATTTCTGTCAAGGAAAAAAAAAATAAATGAAAAAAAAATCAAAGAAACACTGGCGTGTTTCTTCAAATCAAAACATTGTGAGATCAGACACTGGCACAAGTTCAGACCTAACATTTGTGGGGTGGGATCAAAGCAGAGCCCCAGACCTAAAACGCAAGGAATGAACAGGTCTGGATCTCCATGCTATGTTTTTTTCGAAACCACTGTCTTTTCTACCGTGTACGTTTCTTAAAAGTAATGGGTTAGGCATTTCCCAATGTAACAGGAGGGTACAGGAGCACAGCACTCCCAGGAATCGCACCCAAGCAGAACAGAGACCGCCAAGGTGTGGGGCAACCACGAAGGCAAAGAAGGAAAAAGTGTAAAGAACCATTGAAGGCTGAGAGCAGAGCTGGAGGCAAAACTGTTTGTACAAATATTGCAGTGCCTCAGAGTGGGTGCTGGAAGCCTCAGGCAAGTGGCTGATGTGTTGGCCAGTAAGGAACACCCTGTTTTATTACTTAAAATGATGATTTGAAGAGAGCTCCCACTCCTATGCCCGAGGACTGTCTGAAAGTCGCCCTTCTCCCCCTGCCACCTCATGAGTGTAACACCAGTACAGGGCTATGAAATGTGGCACAGGGACAGCTCTTATGGAGACCTGCCCAGGCATTTTTAATCACAATGTTGTCTGAAGCTGCTCACAGCAGATTACACATGCAGATGTAAAAATGCCTTGGGTAAAACCCGAGCCCTGTCACATTAATGGCACCCATGGTTAAAGGCTTGCTGGAGCTTTGCACAAAAAGAGGACCGTGCATGCAGTTTTGGCTGTACACAGAGAAATCGGGAAATTATTTCAGCATATGGCCCCTAGATTCCTGGTCCCTGGCCTAAACCATGGGCAAATAATATCCAGCAAAACATCAGGGGACTGAGACACTCAGATCTACAAGCTGGCCTGCGCCTCCACCAGAACAGTTGTAGGACTCTGGGAAAGGTTAACAACTGAGACCCTGTTGACACTCAGTTGTCAGCTTCCCACTATCACCTTTACCATCATTTGAACCCTGTTCTGCTGCTGAAGACGTGTGGAAATGTCAGACTGAGGGCCTTGCACTAAAGTCAAACTCGCATACCTGTGATGTTGAGCACTGGGAGTTACAGCCCACCAGGATGGAGCAACCTGCCACCCTCTCACAGGTTTGGGGACTCTCACCCCAACGGAACCTGTGGGAGTCCCTGGTGCTCAGGATCAGGTTCTCTGGAGGCAAAAGAATCAAAGACAATATTGAACCGTCACTCCATTGTGGTCCTGCTCCCTTCAAGAATTTATTTCTTCTATCAGGAAAAGTGAAGAAAGTTTTTCTAACCTGTGTGGACTGTGGGGAAAAAAAATCTGGTTTTCTTCTTTTTCTTGTACTTCAGTCAGTCACAATTTGCTTTCCTCCTGTAGAAATCCAAGAGTGAGACTCTAGACAGTGTCATAGGAAGCACGCAGGCCCAGGGGAAGGTGACTCTAAAGTGCTCCCTATTTAGTTTGCCCAAGCTCAAACAAAACAGAAAATGGAAAGAAACATGTAGAGCAGAAAAGGACAACAGATCATTTCAGCATCTGCAAAGAGGTGTAAGGAAACACTGAAGGTTCCCCATCGAGACTGTCACTCTAAGTCTTCTCTAACAATGCTGAAGAAAAACTTCAGGATACTTGGAGAAGAATATCACAGCATATATCATGCATTTTATAGCAAACCTTGGTTAAACTGATCTGCCAGACTCAACAGTCCCATTGGGGTCTATGATCAGATTTTGTGGATCCTTCCAGTTCAACACAGATTTACCCAATTTCCGGCTTCAAGACACACCAATCTTGTAGGTAGGCATAAATGTGGAGACTAGGTGGCCTATACCTGAGTAACTCACCTAGGTCAGTCATCAATCCCTTCGCAAAGATGCAAACATACCATATGTTTGCAGCATGTTTGCCTTTACCCTGTAATGTCTGCAATCAAGGATGACCACAGAAAGCATGCCAGGTATTTCCATCCAGCTGCTAAACCTGAACCATTTTGCTTATGGAAAATCTGCCAGTTATAAAAATAACTTAATTCCACATGGTTAGCGGCAGGTTGGGGGAGCTCAACAGAATGTTAGTACTGCTGTCCACACAAAACCATCATGTTTTAGCCAAGAACATTAAAAAAAAAATTCTGGATGACATATGAGGAACACCTACAACTTTCTGTGCAAGATCCACTAAATGTATTGCTCCAGCTGATCTGAATTACATCTTGCATTTGCAGATTTATTTCAAAGGGAATTTATAACTAGAAGAAGAAAAACCTGAAACAAGACTCTTCATTTCCAGAGAGTCCTTCTCCTGTGAATAAAGGCCATTGCTTCTTTTGAGGAAAGAAGAAATCACAATGCTAATACCAATGCCATGCGGAAGATAACAGCCAGCTCAGGTCAGAGCAGACCTCTTGCTAAGACTTGACAAACTTTTCAAATGTGACTAAACTGTGGCAAAGCCCAAGTTTTCTTAAAGCCACAGCAGTATCTGAGGTGACACATAAATCCTGAAGTTGCTACAAATGACTGTATCAAGGACAACTATATGGTATCTGGCTCTTCCCGATGTCTCCACCCTAAATGCTCCAGTTATACCAATAAATGTTACAACTAAGTTGAAAGAGTATTGAAGATGGGCTAGTTTATTAAAATGCATGTTTATTTTTTGACATTTAGGGGCTATCCCTTGAAGTGTGACCAACACAAAAATGCCTGGTTCAGTCCTTCTCAGATACACCCTGGGCTGAGAGACCTTTGTGTGATGTTCTGTTTCAGCAGGAAACACCCTGCTAGCTGTTTGCAGGGTGACGCTGCAACATGTGATGTCCTCAACTGCCATTTCACAGTCTTAGATGGCAAGTTAGTACCAACAGGCCCGGTTTATCCAGGTAGAGCCAACCCCAGCCCACAGACTGCCCCATCATAGTCATGCTGCACTGTACCAGAGCCTTTCCAAGGAAAGGTGGAGAGTCCTGCACCTCTTGGCGCAGCCAACCCAGGGCTGAAACACTTGCACCTCTTCTGCCAAAGACCACACAGAGTTGCAAATGAAGCACAGAGGTGTTGGAAAGCATGTTGGTAACACCCAGTGCAAGTTGGGAAGAGGTGAAGGGGGTGTCCCACAGTCACACACACATCTGAACTTCCACAATTCAGTGTCTACAGAATTTTACTACTTGGAAAATGGTTTGAGCTTACATTGTGAGCAAAGAAAACCTTTCAAGTTAAGCATTATGTTCATTCTCTGTTAACTTTAGCTATACGTTTTGAACAAAAGAGGGCAACAAGAGAAAAGCGTACAACGTGGGGATGAAATGATAAGAGAAAAAGACATAAGGGCAAAAAGCTTAAGGGCAAAATCTCTAACCTTCTTTCTTCATTAAACAAAAGGAAAAACTTACTTCTACTCATACTACTTACTACTGATATTCATTAGAGACCTGATTGTTCAGACTCACTGAAGCTGTGAACACACTATGAAATGCAAACTTTCTCCTTCATGCTTTCAATAAATTAGAACATAATTCTCGCTCAAATTCTTCAGTCACCTTGTGAGGCAAAGGTCTCAGCCCTGACCTCCAGCACAACACAACTAAAAGGAACTTGGCTAACTAATATGAAACAGAGCTTCCAAACTGCTTGTCACATGAGCCTTAATAAAGCCATGATAAATGCTTTTCAGAACCAAAATAAATGAGAACCTTGGAGTACCCTGAAAGCCCAGTCTAAGGAAATTAATCTACAATTAACACTTTTTCATCATATTCTACAGGCAGTGTTTCTTCTTTGGGAGGATGGTGCTTTCATGGTGGTTATTGGGAGATTGGTAATAAATCTTCCTTCATCTTGATTACTTATTACCGTGCCCCCCCCCCCAGTCCCCCGCCATAAGTTCCGATACGACCTTCACCTTTACATCGCCAGAGTGACTTGCAGCAGTGCATTCAACAGTGTGGCCAACATCTATCATGTGTGCTTTACTCTCCCTCTGAATGAATTTGGGAGTCCTGCATGTGCACTGTAATCTCTTGTTTTAGCACCCATACCACTGACTGTTTATGATAATGACAGACGATGGCAGTTCCTGTTTCACAGTCCCGTATTAAGACCCTCCTGAGGAAGTTACATGTCAGAGTTGAGTCACTCTCACAGTTCATCATTGCCAAAAGTAGCACATCCTGTGCTCCAGCCCTGCCCTTTCTTCTCTCCATCCCAGTCATGCTAATGCACCATTTCTCTTGCATCAAACTAATGTTCATCAAAGCCTTCACTGAGCTGATTCAGTTCATTAACCCAGGAGCAAACAATCCACTTTTTTGTCACGTTAGTTTTCTTCCAGGGCAGTGATTCGAATCCGTTTCACTCAGGCCCTGACGAGGTCTAGACTTGCTGCCGGCCGGGAGGGTACGCAGCCAGGAGCAGGGAAGAGGAGCAATAAGATGAGGACAGGGCACCAGATGCTCCCAGTACAAAAAGAGACATGACCGGCTGTAACATGTTGCTTTACCTTCAGCAATCTGACCCTGGCTGAAGAAGGTTTCTTTGCAGCCCAGGAGTGAAACTGCCAGCTGCAGCAATCCTCCTCGAGCTCTCAGCAGCCTGCCACAAACCCTCACTCCAGGCCAGTAAGGACCCTGACAATCAACAGGGAGACTCTGGGCCCTTGCTAATACCCTGTGGAAAGCCAGGGCAAAAAGTGAGTTTGAGGCATTCATACCAGCTGCCGTTAGTGCAGAAATGCACACTTTCCCAATGGCTAACAGTTTTAAGACAGTTTGTATTGACTAGGCTTTTAATCACCTGCAACCAACTTGAAAAAAACCACAACTGGGTCTGCACAGAGCAAGTGACAAAGGAGATACTGGAAAGGCACAAAGTTTGCCGTATTCTTAATCCTAAAGGCCCTTCTCTTTCTATGCTTACTGCAGACCACCCTCCCCTCCTTGATTACTCCTGCTCCTTGCCAGCTTTTTACACACCTTCGCTTGCCTCCTCATGCACAGAGACGCTCCCTAAATACCTCTACAGCCTGTTCCTTTTATAAAGCCTCTAAGAGCATTCCTCTACCATACATGTTTACAAGAAATCAACTACTAATTAATAGCCAGGAAGCAAGAAGCTAACACATGTATGTTTGTATTTGCACATGAATATGTATCAAATGTATATATACTTAAATATGTACAGTATATTTAATATCACTGTTTTCCCTCTTCCCCCATTCGTCATATGCCAGAGCATCTATCTAAATTGCACTGGTGCTTAATTCCTATGACTTGTTGGGAAATCTCATTTTAAGGTGCAATGCTTTAACACACTGGAGGTTCATCTAATTCCATCCACTTTATTCACACAAGAAATAACACACATCACTGAACCTGACTCTGTGTGAGCTGACACTCCCAACAATGAAAGCGATTTGTTACTTTTCCTCTAACAATAGCTAGGAGGGAAAGGCTCCTTCTCCACAGCTGTTTCTTGAAAACCTACCGGTACACTACAATGACTGACAGACCTTTCAATAGAGTAGGTTGGATGCTTATTCATCATGAATTGATCCAAGCCCTTGATAACCTGATAAAAGGATGCAGTTGACTGCTTTATAAAATAGTCAGGATTTCAAAGACTGTGTAAAACAGTGGATATCATAGCATTTAACCCATTTTCTCAAAAGCAGAGTTAACCTGCATAACTCATTTGTTCAGTGATACTCAGCTATATAGTAGCCTTACACGTGCAATCTGACCTCCGTTACATGTAAGGTTTCCATTTAATTTTTTACTTCTCTTCCTACTGTGTTTTGCATCCCAAATGCATTGCTTGTAACTTCCCGGCCAAAGTAAATGGGTTCAATTCATATAGCAGTTAAAGTTTGTGCAAGCGGCTCCCTTGCAACCTTTCTCTGCCACCACCATGGCATCTGTGATACCATCAGGACCGGGTAGAGTTACCATCTATAACAGAAACTTTTCCAAAAGCCACTCTTGCCACCTTTCAGCTCCACAATGAATTGAAGCACTGCTGCTGTGTGGGGAAAACCCCTGCAGCTCTGAAAATTATAGAGAAGGAAAGCAGACAGGTCCCTTTAGGTGATAAAAGAGGTTATGGTTTCCTCCCAAAAACAGTTACCGTATCCTTTGATATTCTATCTACTTTATCATTTTCCCCAGTTTTGCAGAATAGCAGCTGTGATAACACAGAGCCCATCTTCTGCACGGCCTGTCACTGCGCAGAGGGAGATCAGCAAGGATGGAGAAAGCACTTGTTGGGAGCCTTCAGCTCGCCTCAGCCAGGAGGCAAAAGATGAGTCACCACCTGACCTGGGAGTCAGGGGTCACCCCTCCAGGGAGTCACCCCATGTCGTTCGGTCCACTCGCAGCTAATCCCCAGTGAGTGGCTCTCGCTAAAAGATTTCTTTATCCCCTTGGCTGAAAAAAAAATAACAACAGAGTTAACAAGTCCAGTAAAAATCCATGACTCAGGCAAATCCTTAAGGATCAAGTGGGGAAGGGGAGGGAACATAAACTAATCCGAGAGTCTTTTGCCAAAGCCTTTTAAAAAAAACAAAAACTTCACTAGGGTCTCCTCGTTAGTGGCGATTACAGGGGAGGCGTTTCTTTCTTTCTTAACTAAGAATCTCTTCTCAACAACACAAACAAGGGTGCCCATTGACATGGTGCAGGGCTTTCTAATCCATCTGACCAGCTGGCTTTGTATGTCTTTCATACATACTGCGGGAGAAAAAAGAAAGGCTTCCTGGGGAGAAGAGCCTCCGTCTCCTCAGCGGAAATACTGGGTTTACTGCTGGATGGCCTGCAGTGTTCCTGGGGAATAGACACAAATTTTTCTTTAAGAGAAACATTTACAATATGTGGTTTAGAATATCAGCAGTGACTCACAGAAGTTTTAAATGATTGTTTCCTTCTTTTTCCCCAGAAAAAGTTACAAACATCTTAGACATCGGTTCTGCCACTAGTTTCCAAACCTGAAAACACCAGCCCAGTTTTCCTGGGGTTAAAATAAAAGCATCTATATTTCCGTAGATGCCTCACAAACGAGCATGAGGACACCACAGGGCAGCATGTACATGACAGATTGCAAAGGCTACATAGGAAGGGCCTGGATGGACCTGTGAATTGCTTGCAATAACAGCTCGCAGTGCTTGTTCTCTAAGTTGATTTCTGGAGTCAGATGTAGGAGAGAGGAACCCTCAGCTGCTGTCACCCCTTTCAGTGGTTTCTAGCTTGGGCCAGCACGAATGTTAACAGCTCAGCGCTGCAGAAAGCAGGTGCTTCTCTCCATCCCCTGTCCCAGCCTCCCCCCGCAAGGGTACCATCTCTGGCATTCAGTTCTCCTTTCCCAGAGCCAATAATAGCCAAAAAAACAACCAACAAAACAGCCAGGAAAAAAGAAGAGCTGCCAATACCACAACAGCTGGCAATGAACACTGGTGTAGAGGCATGATCCTCCCCTTTTTGTAGCAACGCTGTTCTGTTTTGGCTCAAGCTACCTTGTAACACCATGCCCCAGGAGGCATCTTTACCTTCCCATTCCAAGCCCTTAGTCCACATCACTCTCTTTTCTCAACGGAGTGTCTCCAGAAAACATTTTGACTGTTAGCTTCCCTGTCCTACTGTACACGCATGTTCTCCCTTTTTTTTTTTCCCCCAAATACCAACATACAAACTATAGCAACAGTGTTGGACCCACTACAACTCTTTTAACAGAATATTAAATCTTATAAAAAACAAGTTTACATTTCACTTCCAAAACTTGTATACAGATTCAGGTGTTATGAGTTTCTACTTAGCACATTTCAAACTTGGGAACATTCTCTCAAGGCTGGTACAGAGTCCTGAACACACCTGAAGCAAATTAATTTCAAATTTTACACTGGACACCATAGCTTTTCCCCACATACCTTCTACTCAACTAGCCTCAGTTGTCTGAATTTTTGATGGACTTCAATATTTTTGTTGCTTTGTATGATTCACATCAAATAACATGAGTGTGGCCTCCCTTGTTGTCTCCCTTACACCTCATTTTATTTCACGCCATGTCCTTTTAACTGAAGAAGTCATCTGTTTTGCTTCCCATCTGAGAGCGGAAAAGTTTCCAAACTTCATTTTCCTAGCAAAACTCTGGGCCCTAGCCCTAATTTGAGGGGCACAGGTGTAGGTGCTGCAGCAGTGCAGAGCTCTGTTAGAGCAGGTGCAAGATAAGGCTTGAAGTCAACAGTTCACTGTTTTGTCAAATGCTGTTAGGATTCGCAGCTGTGTTTTGACCAGCTTCCATAACCTCACGCCTACATGGGAGCCCTTCTCAGGCACAGCTTCCACTGAGCCCCTGAAGCAGCACAAAGCCTTCGATAGTGCACCTTGGCAGAGCTAGTGCAAACACAGCCTTTACAAGCTCTGAAGTTGTGAGTCAGAGCTCACCTCTTTCTGAAGACTCCTCCCCCTCCCTTCACATCAGAAATATTTCCATCTGCCTGCTAGTGAAAGATGTCTTCTAAAGCAATATATATTCAGATGTTTGGGTTACATCTCTAAGGACTATTCTGCCCTAACATTAAAAACAACACAGAAAAATTGTTTTGAAAGGTGCTAGCAAAGGAAATTTTAACTTTATGAGAAATTAAAAACTCACATGGTTACTGCTCTGAGTTTTCCAAGAACATATGTGCATATCTATAATAAAATAATTGGGAGGCATGACTGAGAACTAGCATTTAATCCTAGAAACTTTGAAAAATAGTTTTGTCATTGTTCTGATGGTCCCAATGCTTTCCAGAGTTGACAGCTCCAAGGGTAAAGTCACTAAGCCTTGTGCAACGCAGGAGTGAAACAACCCGGAAAGCACCGCGCCAGACAGCCTGGGCGAAGATATACATCTACCAGGAGCAGCCTCACTCTTCTTTTCCTCTTAAGCCAGGTTCCCCTCAAAGCTGTGAGTAAAGGAAACAAAAGGTTGGATATACTTAAAACTTTTTAAACATAACTAGGCTGCTTCATTTTTCATGTCTTTCATTTGCTGGGGCTTTGCAATTTGCTTCCAACCTCCCCACTGTGGAGTCCTCAGCCAAGTCAAACCTGTTTGCCATTTGTGTGTGTGAATGCCCTTAGACCCAAACCCAGGCAACATTTAAAGTAAACAGACCTACCCAGGGAGGAGCTGGAATTTGAACTGCAAATCATGTGTGTCCCAAACAATTACACCCTCTCCAGGTGAGGGAATGCAGCAACATTTCTGGTGTCTAAGCAAATTTCTCTGCAGCAGTTTGAAAGATGGGAGATCGGTCTTTTTTCATCACAGGCAGGGCAGTGCCTTAGAGAGACTCATCAACAAAAAAAACCTGCTTAGCTGACTAGTCTGCTCCTTTTGCTTACCCACTGCTGATTTGTTGAGCTAATATTTTAAGAACGGTGGGTACATCCTGGAACCACCCTCTTACCTCAGTGATTATGTCTAAATTGTTCTGCCGAGTATCTTACATAAGACTTGCATAAGTAATGTTTTCTGCTCCTGGTAAATTTGGTTGCTCTAGCTAATGAGGAGTACCACAAGGTAAACTTCACAGACTGCAGAATGACCCAAACTGCACTGCTTGACACAGTGCTCATCCTTCTTTAGCACAAGACTGACCTTTCAAAGAAGATTAAACCTAGGCAAACACTTAAAAAGCCTGAGCAAGCTGAGACCTGGCAACAAAGGCAAACACTAGCACAAAGCAATCACAAAGGGGAAAGAAACTGGTAGGAATAAATAAGGGAGAGTGGTAATCACTCTCCATCTGAGAGAGAGAGCAGGGACCAGAGAGAGACCTGAGCATGGAGGGGTTTTGGTATGGAGCACTAAGGTCTCCTCCCTCCATCTCCCCCTCTCACCATCACCACCACTGGTTTAGGGTTGCTCAGATTTGGATCTGTGAACTTACCTGCTACATATGCATGTTCTAATTACACCGGGTAGTCCACTCACCTCTTGACCACATAATTTGAAATGTAAATGACAGGTCTCAGATAAAGGCTACCTATTTGTGTGGAGAGCGTGTCCCATGCAAGACTTGCACATCCTGCTCCCCACAGGAAAACATCTCTCTTCTGGATTTCTCTGAAGATAGGTCAGGGTGGTGGAGGCTCAGGAAGGCAAGCTACGTGATTGGTGTGGAGAGCTTTCAATTCCAGGCTGTAAACTGGAAGAGTAACTTCTGAGAGCTCCATTAAAACACTAAGTATTACTCATGATTTTATCTTTTCTGTCTCTTTTCCCAAAGCCCAAGGATTCAGGCTTTGTATGTGTAGAAATGGAAGAAGATAACATGCACAAAATACATGGCCCACATTTGTCACACATATCCTGTTATTCATAAATAAGAACCCATGGCAAATTAAAATAGATAAAAAAATGATACCAGCCAATGATACTTTGATAGTCACATAGATAATATGCATGACCTTCTGTATTAAAGAGTATGTACAGTATTATTTTAAACTTACACTAAATCTGTAATGAAGGTGGCCAATGGGACTAAAAGTAAAAAAAAACCAAAACCCAACAAACCACAAAACTCACAGTGGTTGGGAAATACACTAATGAAGGTGGATGGTGCAACCATCATTTGCCTCCCTTGTCGTTATGAGGCAGTCCTTATTACATGATCACACAGTGTTTTTGCCTAGACTCCTGCCTCATTCACTGCATAATTATAATGAAAATGAAGGTAAATGTTTTAATGCTAAATGTCTTGGAAGCTTAACCTAGGAGTCACTACAGCTTCGCATATAAGACTCATAGCATATGTTTCCACCTACACTGAAATGCAGTCAAAGCTAAAAAGGCATGTGTTAAGCACCAAGTATTTTATTCGGTGTGATCAGCCTGGTTCTATAACAGGGGTTCAACCTGGGAGAGGAGCGAACTTTGGATCCTGATTCACTTGTTGTCAGCAGGTGCTACGTTGTGTTGTGACCTGTTCCAGCCACACCTATAATCACACACAGGGAGCTACAGGTAACTCCTGAGATTGCCTTTTATCTTTAATCGCTTCCTGTTCACACTTCATTCTGCCAACACCTCCTGTCAGGATTATTGCTGTTTATTTCCCATGAATATCTAAGAATATCATTCATCCCAGCAATAAAGGTTTCCATGCGGTGAGGCATGCTTCAGAAGTGACCTGCAGTATTTCCTAAAAGGTTACTTGACTAACTTGTTTGTTGGGAAAGTAAACAGGAAGATCTACATTGTCTGTCATAAAAAGCAACAGTATTAGGCAGGCAAAGATCACTGAAGCAGTTATTCCAGTGTAGTTCTCTAGAAATGAAAGTCTCGTACGCAGGTTAAATCATCTATTAGTAGCACTAGTACTATGGGTCTGATCTTGAAAGTTCTTAGTCAGGTTGAGTTGTTTCCTCTTACAAATACTCAGATGAGACACAGTTGCAGATTTTAGATAAACTGCATTGGTTGCTAACTACTCAAATCCAAGATTTCTAAGAGATGCTGGGTTTATTTATATATTTATGATCCTAACTGCACAGTACAACAACTGAGTCATACCGCAGCCTCTTAGAAGTCCATATCTCCCTCTCTCAGCTACACTTAATGATATCTAAGTGGTCAGCCTAACCACTTTAAAGATAGACCTGAATTGCCTAGTAACTAACTTTTCTCTCATGAGGACCTGCAAGTATCAGCAGCACTAAGTCCCGTCATCCTTGCTACGTCCCACCATGCAACCAACACAATAGATGGACATCACTGACCTTCTAAAATGTTGTTTGACGCTTTAAAATACCAGGATCTGTTTGGGAGGCCACATGACAAAGCCATATCAGCATATTTATGCATCTGAAAACAAACCATTTTCTATTGCAGAGAAAAATAATACAAAAGCGAGGGGACACTAAATGAAACTACCAGAAGGTTGCTATGAAACAAACAAAAAAAGGACTGTTTCTTGCACTAGTTACTATTCAGCTATAGGACACATTGCTGCAGGATGCTGCGGACATCAGGGTTGAAAGGGGCCCAAAAGCAATTGCACAAAGCCATGTAAGAGAGATCCATCAAAGGCTACTAACCTCGAGGATACCACCTCTGGCTCCAGAATGCAACACACTACTGGAAACTGGTAGAGTACACTAGAAAAGCATCACTAAGTCTGACCTGCTCTTTTAGCTCATTACTGACCACTGTCAGAGGCAGGGCAATAGGAGCTGTTCTTATACTGTTATTATTACATTCCCTATTCGGCAAAGAGCTTAGCTTTCCACCATTCTTTATGTCTCTGCTGGAGCAGATACAACTCAGTTCGGATGTGCTCTCCCTGTGAAGGGCTGCCAACAGATAGCAGCAAAATGATGGACACTGGACATGCTAGCGCTTGCAAGTGTCAGTGTTCAGCTCCTGCTTAATATCTCCATCGGCCCCACTGAGTCTGACCAGTGAGAATTATTTTGCATCTACCATTTCACAAACTCTCACTCCCATTCTCTCTCTCAAGTCACAATCTTGGCTTTGACCAGATTCATCTGCTCCCCAGGATGACAAAAGTAACACTTCAGCTTACAGAAGTCATGGGCACTTCCCAGTGTTGCTCTTTTCTCCTTCTGTTTAAAAACATCCTGCTTTATATTCATTACAAGCTGGAGTGCTTTTCGCTGCTGTGTGGAGCTTCCCCTACTACCATTACACGCTCTCATAATTAAGACTTCTCTGCCTGAGTCAACTGAAAACTACTGAAAATGTCAAGTATTTCAAAACTAACTATTGCCAGAAATAGTCACACTGCTTTCAGACAATCTTACTTCTGGCAGGCACCCTTTGAATGCAGAAACTACAGCAATTTTTAAGTCTCCATCTACCCTCCATACCCATTAGTATTTGATAACACTGATTTCTGCATAACTCAATGAATTGCAATTATACCTTTAAGAGGCTTTCAGAGGGTCAGTCCTCTCCCTATGGCATTTGTGCATAAACTGACTACATTCTGCCCTATGCCTTGCAAAAATGTACTTAGCATTTACTCTCAATGACTCCATCTTCCTCCTGGTCCTTCCACTTTGTGATGGGGAGCAGCATTCCACATATGCAAGAAATAAGAAGAGCTATATGAAAGATCAAAATAGAGTCCTGTCCCATTGGATGGATTGATTTGCCACAGGCTTCAGGGACCTTCAGACTCCACGCTACCCAATTTAATATCTTTTTCTGTGCTTGGCACTATTGATCCCCCTACCTCTTCTATAAATTACAGCAACTTCCCATGTGGGTGAAAACCCAAGCACGCTCAACTCTTCTTTCTTAAGAAAAAACTTAGACAGCAGTTAGGAGATGACTTCATAGTTTTAAGTAAAACAATATTGATTTTTATAATGAGTTTAACCACAGTCTAAAGATAGCACATCACCTATTTACCCTTACTTCATGAGTGACATGTTGGCATTCTCTTTATCACTACACCATGAACGAAGGACACAAAGAAGTTTGCCATATCCTGCAAATTACAAAACGTTATTCTCCAGTCAAACCATTTGTCTAGTTGAGGAGCTGCTGCCTACAGCTGCTTTGTACACAAGAAAGAGATATCAGACTTTGCTAGTAGTTAGAGAAAAAGCAGAAAAATGATGGCCAGCTACTTTAGAAAAGCATCACTCGTTAATCACCAAATGGTGGTGGTTCTGAATTGCTATTGAACCAAACAGCTATCTGCAAACCAAGTACAGAGAACCAGGATGAATCAGACCATGCCAATCACTTATTCTTTAACAGAAGTTAGCCAGACAACAGGATTCTAAACTGGAGTCTTTTTTCTTAAACTTCCCTCTAGGAAGGATTTTTATAAAATGGTGGGAACTCAGTAAAGCTTGGACCTTCGTCTAACACCTCATGGTATAAGATATCCATAGAGATTTTTAATGATTGCAAGTATTTGAGCCTGTAGGAAAAAACACTGCCAGCAACAATATGGTCAGCTTTTGCCTGGCTGGTCCAATATTTTGGTAGACACATTTGACTTCCTCAGTGTACTCCCTACCTTGTCTCATGCAAGAGGACCTTGAAAACCCAGAATGTTTAATGGTTTATTTTAACTTACATCACCAAGATATACAAACACCTCTTTAAAACAGTGCCCTGGGAACAGAACAAAATCAATCCTTTCCAGGTGGACATTTGCTTCTTCAGATCTTCCTTTCAAGCAGCTAGTTTTTGTATCCTCTCCCTACAATACACAGAAGGAAACAACCCAAGCTAGAGACAATATTGCCAAGCAGGAGACAATATTGCCAAGCATGTTTCCTGTCCTTTTGGGTGAATCCTTCCGGCAGGCTTTTATATGCTCTGGAAAACGTATGCTGCTATAACTTTGCAGCTGCTGTTGACTCTAGCAGTCCTGTCTGAGTCTCGTCCAGCGTAGGTCACCAAGAGTCAGTGGTAGAACAAGCACTTCTTAGCTGTTACCAATTGCATCATCACATCACTTCCCAGCATAGTGTCTTATCACTGATCATCTGGGGACAGAGATTTTTATTAATTTGCCAGATGGAGCTTAGTAGGACAAGTTCTTTCTGGAACACCTGAAGAAGAGAAAAGCTACACGCGGCCTTCTTTCTCATTTTTATTTTTACTGAAAAGTAAAGCAATCCATGCTAGCTTTGCAAGAAGATCCTCAGGGTTATCCACAAAACCAGAGAACCCCAAGTAAGTAAATGCCTAAAATAAAACAAAAAAACAGTAACAAATGCATTGTTTTCTCTTGCTTCTAACACAATACATCCCGCTAAGACCCTAAAACCAATACTGCATGTATTTAATTGTGATCATGCTGAACATAAGCTTACCAGAGCCAGAAAATATCTTGGACTTGAATCAACAATTGTTTTCCATTTTGAAAACTTCACAATGAACATGGCTGGAGACTTGGCTTCTACTCCCTGAATGAAACCCAACATCAGCTCTGGGTCCCCAGAGTCCCAGAACTGAACTGACCCAGAAGCTGCAAAGGTCAGTGCATCCAAGAACCACCACTGAATTTACTATTTTTGCTATCATAATACCCAAAGCCTTTAGTTCCAACCCAGGCCCCCCACTGCATTAAGCAACGTGCAAACAATCTTCAAGTAGTCCCTGCACCAAAGACCTTACAGTAAAAGTTTTAGCAGACTCCATCAGCTACATAAAACAAGCAAGGGGGGCAGGAGGGGGACCTGGTAACCCAAATGCAAGCACATATCGGCACAATAAGCATTAGTCATGGCTTACCACCAACTAATCTCAAAACAAAATATTTTCCAGTAACAGTTCTCACTTTTACCAACAAACAACATAACAGAGCATTTTCTTTTCTCTCTGGGCTCTCAGTACTGAACCACCTACAGATAGAAAACCCTTCTCTTTTTTGCTAGCACCATGCCATTTTGCTGCATCTTGTGCACTGTGGAAAAAAAAAAAAAGGCAGCATCAGCAAAAAAAGTAAACCATGGCAAGCCAATCAATTAGACGCAGGCTGGCATTTCTTTTCACAGTGAAAGGGTTTTCTTTTTTCCCCTAAGTGTGAGAAAACTCCAAAACTTGGTCTTATAAGGAGGTGTCAATGAGGTCCTTTATGTAAAAGCTGCATTTAAGAGGGAAAACTCACAGTTCTTAAAAACACATTGCTTTTTCCTCCTGCGTGCTTTGTTCTGAGTCTGCTGCTGTATGTGTATTCAGCAGACCAGCTTTTTTTAAATAAGATTTGGTACTCTGCATGGTAGCTCAGAGAGAGTGGGTGATCTTCTAGGCACTATTTATTGTTTCACTGAATTTGAAGGGTCCTAAGCTTATATACTTGTGCTCTCAAGCATCCTGCTGGGTTGGAAAAGCACGCCACCGATGATGGTACAAGGTGCAGTTTGGGTCCAGAGGGGGGGGCTGTAAACACACCATGAGGGCTCTCTCCTGGTGGGACGTGAGCATGGGAGCTCAGCTTTGCTCAGCCGAGGATTATGCCGCGTTGTCAAGAAGCACTAGAGCTATGTGATTCAGCCCACTGCTTTTTGTTTTCACCCTGGGCTGGGAACTGCAGAAAGAGGTTGCCCTGTAGCTCCTCTAGCACAGGGGTGGATTGGTTCAGACCTCTGGAATTCCTGGATCCTGAAGGAGACTTCAAAAATGCAGCAGAGGCTGGACTCCCCTTGCAAAGCAGCACTACCATGACGCACGCGACACTATACCAAATAGTGCTTTCTTCGTTTCTCCTTAAGCTGAGCAATGCTAGGTGAGCCAAGCAAAGCAAGTGGATTCATGTGCTCTAAAAGCACACCATCCAAACAAACATGAATCCTTTTTCCATTCAGAGCAAGGCATTATTTATGAGTTAACTATATATTCCCCCAATGGTCACAGTGCAAGAAAAACATTCATTCTCTCTTTGACATGATACTATAGTTCTCCAAGCTTCCTCAACATAGTGGGTTCAGGGTAAATTCCCCATTTGTCCTGCCCTTACAGTTCCCAACAAATGAGTCCTAGAATGACAGAACACCATTTTATTGAACTAACTAGCTGCTTTTGGCTTTCTTCTCATTTCTCCCCTATAACACTGGGCCTTTTATCTTGGGGCAGTCTCCTCCTGGGCATTCCTCCAGCTAGCCTTAGCGCCTTTTGCACATGAGCACTGTCTATGCAATATCATTGTTACTTTAAAATTGTACCAAATGCCGAAAAACAGTTTCTCTCTCTCTCCCCCACCCCCCTTTTTAAATAAGAATTTTTCCATGTGGTTAGAGAAATAACATCTGGAATTACTGAAGACTGCCAAAAGGAGAGAATGAAAACAATGAGTTGAGTCACACTTGAACCTGCCAACTTCATATAATTTAGACCTTCTTGAGGCAGTTTGAAAAGAAAAAAAATATGGAAAATGTTTTAGTTTGCTTTTTATAATGCACCTTTTTTTTTTTAATCTGCTGATGTAAGTTGCAGAGTCAGCCAAGACATAGCACCATGGCATTCATCTTTACAGCACTCTGATATCACAATTTTTCTATAATTCTTCTATACATATGCAACAGCAGATCGAGGTTTCTCTTTCTGAACAGAGTCCCACTGATCTAGTGAAATTTCTCCCAGGAGCAGATACAGAGCTGCACTGGGCCTTTTTATTCCATCCCACAACACAGTGCAGAGAATTTGAAAGTGCCCTAAAAGCCCCTTCATTTTTCATACCCATGTACAGTACTGGTATGCTCTGGTAAATTTTAAAATGGTTGCGTACTGTTGCAATGTAGTCTCTGTAAAACTCACCTCCCAGATGAGTGCCCTAACCCTAATCAAGGACATTACATTTCTCTGCCTAGTCTAGGAAATGCCTTCAAGTGTTTCCATGGTCTGAATTTGTCACCTCTTTTCATCCTGAACAACTATGCTATGCTAGTGCACAGTTGGTATGCCCACTGAAGCTGATGATTGCATTGCCAGTACAGATAGAGTTAGCAGTTTAACTGTTTCATGAAATAGGAAACTCAGGTGATAGGAACCACCAGCAAAATATTCTGCGAAAAAGTCACAAATAGGAATCAAGCCAGGCAGCCTGAGGAGTTTTCCATGGCATTTAAATGCTAACATATGTGTGTCAGGTGGAGGAAGAAAAGAGCAAAGCTGGAAGCTGCATGCTGTTTGCTAGAGCCTTGCATGTATGAGAGAGAAGACCAGCAAAGCACAGTAACTGATAGACAGCAGAGAAGGATTTGTGGCAAGGCTTTGGGAAAAAACTAGCAGAGACCTCTAGAGAACAGGCTTAGCTAGAAAGAAGAACAGTCAGCCAACAAACTTTCTCCTGCTGATTGATACACAACATATTCAGGGATTTGTAGGTATTGCTTGTAATCTACTTGACTCCAAGACATAATGAACTTCATCATCCATCCATCATTTTTTCTCCTTAAAGAAACCACTCAAGACTTAACTCTAGCTAACTGCTAGGTCAAGCAGGGTTGCATGGTTCATATCTAGGCAAAGCATGTGAAATCATTATCTATCCCATATACTATCATCTGACAATGGAGAAAAGGTGATGTAGAGTTATGCTGTATTACCAGAGGAGATACTATGCTCTCCTCATGAGGGCAACTATAGTATAAACTCTTTTACAACAGTGCTTCTACCAGTATTTCAAAAAGCCCTTAGAAACAGCCATATTAGCATTTATACTAACATCACCCTTGTCTGACATTATCTTATTACCATCACTACCATTACTCTTGGGAAAGGAGCACATGACACTCATAGTAGCTTTTGCAGCAGTGTCCCAGCGTGCTAATTCCACCCTGGCTTCAGCAGCCCATTACTGGCTCAGGTGGAAGGCATCTATTCCTCTCCTTTCATTTCACAAAAGCTGCCATTTCATCAGGCTATGACAAACCGCTTTCTGCACAGCTATCATAGCTCCTTTCGCTCAGTGCAAAGCTACTGGAAATTCTTATCAAGCTTGCCCACTCCATTGTTCCACGCTATCACATGTTATCGGAGGAGTCACTGCACATTTAGCACACATAGGCTTTTTTCTTTTCACTAAGTCACTTGGCAACAGTTCCAGTAGCTCTCCTTGCCTCAAAGGCTTTAAACAATCATACCAAGATGGCTGAGCTGCTAGAGATGCATTAACACAACTCCCTCACGTGGGTAGACCTTTGTTCCAGGATAAGGCAGGGTAAGATTCACTATTTAGTTTAAAAGCCTTCATAAATAGTAAGCTAAAATAACACCCTCTAGTTTAATACCAAAACAGGAATGCCTACAAGATGTGGCTACTCTGATTTAGTTTTACTGTTTTAAACTCTCTCCTTATCTTATACCAAGAGCTTTCCCATTTAAACAAAGTGTTAGCCTGCTAAATGGTAGTTAACCACCCACTATTTTGTACTTATTAACTTTCTGTCATTTAACATAAAATGTTTAGGCAAACCATGAGAGAGATCAGAATTCTGATCCTCATATTAAAAAGAAAAGGGCTCCAGGCATTAGATTGTGAAACATGATTTCCCAGGATATATTAAATTCTGGTTTAATGTTCTTTTTGATATCACAGAAAGTCAAACCTCACTTCATAAGAGGGCACTTCAACATGATTTGCATATAGCATGCTTTACCTTGATAAAGCCTCTGTGCTACAGCAAACTTGGAATTTGATCAGAACCTCTGGAGCACTCAGTGGTGGGAGTGGAGGAGAGCAAAACCCACACCAAGAACCCCATTGCACAGAAGTTCCTTAGACAGTTTTACAGCAAACACAAAGAAGAGGAATGAGCCAAGGGGCTTGGCAGAAAGCATCACAGACTTGAATTACGCTGCAGGACAGACTGCAGATGCAGAGCCTAGCTGGTACAGCAATGTCAAGTACAGCACACATCACGTGTATCCTCATGCTGACTATATTTCTGCAAGAGTCGTGGCAGAATGACAGACAGAAGCATACATTTAGGATCATCTGTAACCAAAACGGCACCGAGGCCTGAACTTTTTCACGTGGTAGCTGTCAGTCTAACTATAGAAGAACTGTTCAGAAAAACTTATGACCTAACCCTGGTTGCAATAAACCTGCTGTGCCTTAGAGATTCCCACAAAGTACAAAGTTTCAGAGGGAAGTTCCCCTCTGTCCTCACGGTCTTGCATAATTCTTTCATATGTTCCTTCAGCTTTTGCATACTTCAACATGAAACAGTGGGCTGAAACACAAAAGCACAATTGTTTACAAGAAAACCTACCATGACTGATGTCATTAGAGGAAATCAGCAGGAGGCTGCATAGAGAAGTTTGGAATGAAATGGAAAGAGTGCCCTGATAATCTGGGGATGGACAATTTACTGCAAGATGCACCACCAACCACTCTCAATTTCTCCTCCTTCTCTGCTTGGGCACACAATTCTCCAGAAGTGGAAGATTCCTGCAATTAATGGGTGATATCCTGAGGTCAACAGAGTAGGTTTTTACCCAACAAGTTTAAAGTGAAGGCCCACCACTGGCAGTCTGTCTTTTAAATTTATTACTTTGATTGTGCCATGCTCCAGACGTACTCCGTGTATAGGTGGCTGCTGAATATGCGGGCTGACACAGTCATGTGTAGCATATTAAGCCCCCTCAGAGGGCTATCCTCATCTGATTGCAACTGCTGAATAATATCATTTTGAAGCCATGGGGCAGCCAAGCAAAGGGTGAGATGGTCAAGAGCTTTTAACCATTCTCCAATTTGCCTCAAGTTCGAGCACCCTCTCTGGTACACTCTGCCACGCTATCTGCGCATTAGCAAGATGTTGATGGCAGAAAGCATTAAGATGCTGTCCTGCAAATATCTGCTATTCCTTTGCAGAAAACCTTACCATTATGCAACTAGGTCTTGATCTAATGCAAGGACTGCGGTTGAGTATTTTCTGTGCTGCTCCCAGACAGTATGCTTTCAGCAGACAAAAGTGAATTTTCAGGACATTCTTAACAGCAGATCATGACTCATATCATAAAGGAAGGCTTCCATAGCAGACCATATGAAAAAAAAAAAAAGTGATAATGCCAGGGCATGGCTTGCCCAGGGGCTAACAATAGTGATTGTTTACTGCACAGCAATCTAGAAGTGGTCCACATGTTGTCTGGAGTCACAAGCAGTGGCTTTGAGTAACTAATTAGCAAAAGATCTCTGTATCTTGTAGATCAGTTTATATGCTTATAGAAAACTCTCACAGGTAGTATAGATAAAAAGCACTAGTAAGTGAGTGTTTATATTGTATTAACATCAGTTGTTATTTAATGAACTCCATTATGTTTCATAACTGATTAAGACTCTTCCATATTAATTCTTGCAAAATAAATTCCAAGCCTCATCTCCAATGAAATTTTATCCCCTTCCTTCACCCTCCCACACAGTAGGTGCTTTGTAAATTGTGATTACCTGTTATCGCACAGTTCTTTTATTTGTTATAACTCATTTTGATGGGTATCTTGTTGATGTGTGATTTGATACTTTTTTTTAAAAAAACAAAACACATGCAGAATCAGAAATTTTTTTATATTCAGGCATTGTTTAGTTGCTTCTCCCTGTGTTTCATGCTTCCCATTGTTCTTCTCCAAGACCATCTCTAATTTAGGAGGGAAAAAGGAAGATTTATGAATACTATCAGATTCACTATTCTCTGCAAGCCTATGTTTAGTCTGAAAGAATACATGAGACAACAGTTTAAATATGTCTCCCTCTCTTCCTTTTAGCAGCCCCTACCATTGAAAAATAGGAGTATTTTCCAGGGAAAAATCATCATTGCCAATTAGAGTAGGACCATAGTTTTGTCAACTGGGCAAACTAGTCTGCCACAAGTTGTGCTGACCTAGGAAATCACAACCTACCTGAAGGTCTTTCTTTGTTAGTGGAGCTACAAAAGTGGCCCAAGTTTCTATGTACAGAAAAAGGCTACATTAGCTACAACAATAATTTCTGGGTTATAAAATGTTTTTTTAGTCAATATATATGCCAAGCCTTTCAAATCCATGGATGGAAAAATCAAATCTTTCAGTAGTGAGCAGCAATACTTACTATTTTGTTGCTAAATCATCAATCTTAAAAAAAAAATATAAGAGCATGCCTTTTTTTCCTGTGTGGACAGGTATGGTTTAGCTTTGGCATAATCTTATTACGTTCCCTTCTTAAACAATAATGCAACTAAATAGACAGATCTAAATAAATAGTAAACCTTTGCAGTTTACTTCAGTGCAAATTATTGATGATGTTAATCTTTAACACAACTCTATCTGTGGCAAATGAGTACCTTTAGTTATGGAATGGCATGCTCATACATGTTAGGAGCTAAAATCATGGCTTATTTCATAAAATATTTGAGGCCACATTGCAATACATTCCAAAGACACTGGTGTTGAAGGAAAGTAATTTGAACTTTAAAACAGAAAAGCTTTAGAGAATATAGAGCTTGAATCCACCATCATTTAACTTATTTGAATAACTGATTTACTATACACATTCCCCAAACACACAAACTATTAAGAAAAGTTAAAACTTAAATATATCTTTGGATTTATGACTAAAGCAGAAGAGTTAAAGAGGAATGATGTCTATACTGTGTCATTTTACTTGTTCTTGAGGGTATTTTATTCACAATTACTCTGTTTAGCACAGTAATTCTTACTTGAGGAAATAGAAGAAATCAAGAAAAAATTAGGCCTCTCTAGAAATAAACAATTGATAGGCTTATAATGCACTTGCTCTGTTGATACATGTCCTCCTGAGTGCATTAGCAAAAGATACCAAATTATGAGAGGAACTAAATAACAAATAACTGTTTAACAAAGAGTTAAGTGGGAACATTTGAACAAACCACAAAGCTTTTAGTTGTTTTTGTGCACAGTAGCTATTCAGAGAGAGTAATAATGCAAAGCAAGATAAAAAAATCTTTGAAGAATATTCCTGCTTCTACCTGACTTCATGTAAGAACATTTTTAAACCATCTTGCAGGCTTTACAAGCCATTGGCATTATTGCTTGTCAGGCCTTCACACCAAACAACAGGTGTTTTGTCATGAACTTGAGTACAAATCTCACTTTCATTACCCAGTTTTAGTAATTCTCATGTTATTCCAGGAGTTTCTTAAAACCTTCCATCCAGATGAAGAGGTGAGCTACTCAGTTTTCATTTCAGGGGTGGGTGTGGATGGATTGTTTCTAAACAAATACATCTCTAGCCTTTGTGGTAAAGAACTGAAAAACATGAGCAAGAGTGCACCCTCACAACCTCAAATATAGAAAAAAAAAAAAGAAAAAATAATTGGGGGGGGTCTGCTATTTAATTATATGGGTGTCTTTGACAATACGAGGACCTAGGGAAAAGGAATGTGATAAATACGAGAAACATGAGAGGATTTTCAGTGGGTAGAACACAGCTATAAACCAGAACCCCTCGAGTCCCAATGAAGTGAAGCAAACTGTAGCTTACCTCACCCTCAGCCTGATGCTGCAGCCTAGAGAGGCAGCGGCATCCTATATTGGCCTGGCTCTGCTTCATGGCTAAGCAATCCAGCCTGTTACATTCTTTTGCCTAAATTCTTTTCACTCACTACAAAGACAGCTCAGCTACAAGACACTAAAACAAAAGAGCTGGGATTATTATATTAATCTTCAGCAAATAGACTTTCGCCTCTAAAGCTACCAACCAATACATCACCTTCATTTACCTGTAGTACAGAAGATGCTGCATTTAAAAAAAAAAAAAGAGGGGAGGTGGAATCTCTTCGTATAAGGTCCTTTTGTCTTTTAGAAAAACAGCATACTTCTGTTGCATCTAGGACAATTACGGAGCTTTTCCCAAGATATTAAAAATAATTCAGCAGTTATCTCTGTATCACGGTTAATGTTGTGTAATTATTACTGAAAGGTAACTGCATCACTAGGGTGACAACATACAACAAAACCAGTTTGTGGACTGTCAGGTGTCCCATGTGCAGTGTCACAATAATGGAAATAAGAATAGCTGTCATTATTCATTGAAATCAAACCTCACAAACACCTCAAATGCATGCCAGTTTAAGATTCAGGTCAGACGTTCCTGGACCCCAGCTTCCTCCTATATCCAGTGGTCAACACGGTCCCTCCTGACTGACAAGACGCTTGAAATGTTTTGTAAGACTGATGAAAAAAGTGTCTGGGAGGGTTAAAACAGATTAGCAAGGAACTGCGAGGTGATGAATGGAGCCTGCCCCTGCAAGCCTTCCAGGTTATCTTCATCTTCATGCCCACTGGGAACTGACTCACAGGTGTTTTAGGAAGAAGCAGCTGCCTGCTTTGTGACATTTCAGCTTTTGCCTCCAGGTTGAGAAGAGTTTACAGGGTAAGATACACAACAGAGAGGAGACAGTCTGCTGGAGATATCAAACTGCATTTGCTACATCCAACATAGAGCTTGTCTGGCAAGTGAGCAGAAAAGTTTCCACATTTCAAACTGAAAAGGAGGCCGGTCCCATCCCATTGACAAAGGGCAGAGACTCTGAAAGGGGAAAAGCATTTAAAGTAAATTAACGCCACTAGCGAATTTAGAGCTGTTGAACGCTGCTTGACAGGGGCTGACATTTCTGGAGACTGACAACCTCCGTTTGCAGGGCAGACAAAACAGGAGGTGGCATCACCCACTTTCCCCTCCGCAGGTCCCAGGGCAGAGGCGGAGGGTGGGAACATGCACGTGCCAAAATCCTGCCCAGCACTGAGCAGGGCCTTCGTGTTAAGTAGTCATGCATCATATCGCTCCTGCCTTGCTCCACACCAACACCTTCAGCTTTTCCTCCTGTGGGTAAGAGGCACATAAGGAAACTGCACACCAGTTGAGAACACTTATTTTCTGAGTGTCATTTGAATCAATGAATTTAAACATAATTTAAAGCAATGGATCAAGAAATCAACACAACTTAAACTGAACTCTAGAAGTTGTATGGGTTTCTAATAAATAACAGTCTGTCACCAGCAGAGTCATGGCAGCGTTTATATAAGCAATATCACACTTTTTGATGGAGTTTTCCTTTTCACAAGCATAAAACAAACAAACAGACTCATAGCATACCTGTTAGAAGATAAGCCCAGACAATAGGAATCTCTGGGGCTTTATCTCACCTTGCCCCAGACTAATTAATATAGTATTATACTGCCTTCTAAGAATCACCAGTGATTTATAAAGTAAAAATTGTCATTATTCCTATCTGACACATGGTGAAACTGAGGTATGGGAACATTAACTGGAAAGAAAGAAAACCAGAAGCTGAGTTTTTAAGACTACTGAACTATTGATATCTGCGCCCATAGTCCATCCACTGAATCCATAAAGTTTGCTAGTTACATGGTTTTGCAGTTTTACTGTAACCTTTGTCCTAGGAAGATTACTTATCTGCAAGTCAATAGCAACGCAAATTTTTATGAAGCAGGAGACAAAATCTGAGCAAACGTCCCTCCCCCAACCCCCAACATGCAACTTCAAACTCCAAAGTCACATCGAGTCCAGAACCCCACTAAACCCCCCCGCCCTGGGAAGCATGCGAGCAAGGAAGAAAAAGCTGAATGAGCAGAAAAGGGGCATTTCTTGGTTCAAAGAGCCACCAAATCTATTTACAAAGGAGGCCAAGAGGTCGGAGCGGGTCCATGCAGACGTCCAGAATTACCCCAGCCAGAAACAGATGCTGCATCACTTTGCAGTGTGCAAACCTTGTTCTAGCAGTGAAACTGTAGTAACTACATGACCACCTGGGATTAGTATGACCCTGGGTCATAAAACTTGATCGCGGTAGATTTGCAAAAGATTGGGCCAGCACTGGAGAGGAGGCCTTTCTCCTTTCTTTTAAAGAAAGAGCATCACAAATGAGATGCTAATTCTGCTTCAGATCAGAAGTAAAATACACATATGACAAAACAAATGTATGCTTACAAATATTTTGTCATATTAGATTAAATTATAGTGCACAGACTAAACAGAGAAACCTGAAATGCAGAGTCTTGTGTTTGGGATATCCTTGGAACTTTTATACAAAGAAAGAGAGAAGTTTATATTTCGGCATTGCACAGCGCACAGTCATCTCATACCTGCCACCTAACACAAACACAGCTCGCTGTACCACAGTGATGTATCTGTCAGTGCAAGAACACATCAGTTTAACTGTCGAAATCCTTCTCCTTGCCTACTGATTTGATTGTGCCGCCCTTCTGCTTGTGGTGCTTCTTGTCCTTTCCTGATAAACGGCAGCCTGAGCTCTCTTCCCCGCAGCTGAGTTTTAGGTCCATCTGCCCTTATTTCCACGCTGATTGCCTATTTCTTTCCTATTTTGGTCTCAGTTTAGCTCTGCACATCCCACAGAGGCCCTGTCTAATAGGTAAAGCAGCCTCCCGCCTTCTAGCTACCTCCGGCTCCTGCAAATACCACTCCTTTTTGTGAAGCTTTCTTATGCCAATCTTCTCATCAAAAACATTTCCACACCTTCCTACCTATTGTTACTCTGCGCAGCAGGTTGGTCTGAGTCAAAGGGAAGCCTGTCTGGGCAGAGAGCTGGCAGAGGCAGCGATAGCAGAGGCAGCGACACACTAATTAGGTCAGGCAGGGAGTCAGCCCAGCCGGCTGGCCAGGAGGCACAGGGAGCAAGGGGCACCCAGGCATCAAGTTCGGCTGGGCGGGCAGCAAAACAGCTCCTGGAGGCTGAAAGATAGCAGGGTTACCTCTGTCAGGCAGAAGAAACTGCAGGACGATGCTGACATTTGATGTCAACTGGATGTTGCGGGGTTGGTTTTGGTTTGGTTTGGGGGTGGGGTTTGGGGGGTTGGGGTTTTTTTGCTACAAATTACAAGAAAGGTACTAGTCACTAGGCTAGTCCAATGGCTTGCTGTAGGGTTCTGGCTCCAGAAAAACATACTTGGCTTTTAGAAGAAAGCTCATGAATTTAAGAAAAGGATCGTGCAAATGCAACATGCTTGCTGAGACAGGAGTGCCTAGACTCATTAACCCAAGAGGTCCTTTCCAGTTCGGTGTGTCTTTGTTTTCCAGGAAGTACGGGGTGAGGAGTAAAGGAGCTTGTTGGACTGGTATAATTTTCACAAGGTAGAAGGAAGAGAAGAGAGCAAAGCAGTGCCTGAGCTTCAGGGCTTTTGGGGGGAAGGAATTTTCAACCTTTTCTTCTCCTTTTATGAAATATATAATAGCCTGATTTTCTGTTCCCACTTCTCCTGCAAAACAGCATGTGCCAAACTCCTGAACAAGCCCTTTGCTCCAAGATCTCTTCTGTTTCTAGGACTGCTGAAGTACAAAGAGGAGCATGGGGGAGTTCAGTGAGGCCAGCACATCCAAGGAGATAAACTGGGCAGTGACCCAGGCTGGCAGAACTGGAGGGGCAGCATTTCTAAGATGCTTTCTGCAGAGCTGCTGACTGGTCAGCATGGCTTACTACGCAAATGGGGGGGGAACAGCAACAAAAATTTATTTTGCCAGAACCGCAAAATAATTAGGACAATTCCTGCCCTGCAGAAAAGGTATCTAGGAGAAGTTAATTGCATCAGCAGAGGGCTGAAAGCCTGCACTAACTGTACTCAGAACAGCATTGGCAAGAAGAGCAGAGCTACACCAGCCATAGGTGTCCAGAAACTGCTCCTCTTATTTCTGCTACCCACGACCCAGGATACCCCCTCCTACCTCACCCCCACCCTCTCAGTGCCTCCTCCCAGACAGGAGGTCCTCTCCTCTCTCAGCTCCCGATCAGCCCAGTCACTGGCCCCACTCTTCCTCACGGAAAAACACTCTCCATGCTGACATAGGGAGGGACATTCATGGGCAGCCAAGAGGTCTCTGGGACTGCAACATCAATGAGGCTCTCTATCATCTCCTAGAGGAGAAATAAACCAGAATACATGGGTTTAATAACTTCCCATGGGAGGCCCTGGTGGAGTCTCATCATCCCTTGTCAGCATCCAGCAAGGACATGTGACTGCAGCATACACCCCTTCCTTGACAAAAAATTCCCGCAAAGCAGTTAAATAAAAAATTTTGTCACACCACCACACATCTTTTCTCCTTGGCCACCCTGGCAGCACCTCCTTCAGTCCTCAGTATCCTCTCTGGTCCTGCGCTGCCGCCACCCCTGCTCAGCCAGGCGCGTTGGTGGCAGCAGCGTTCATGGGAGATGAGGCCCTGTGAGTCAGGGTGACGACAGCACTAAGTGCTGGATCTGGCACCTCTGGTAGCTCTGCCATCGTGGCCCAAGGCCCTGGTGCCCGGGATGGTGCAGGCAGTTATGTTAGCAGAGATGATTTTAAACCTCTGCCTGCCAGCAGCACCTAACACAGCCACCATTACTGGGTCTGGGTCCTAAGGAATCTGCTTCAAAACCCTTCACTCCTGTTCACAGTGACATAAGCCCAAAATGACATTAAATCTGCCACTCTCCCCCTTTACCCTAAACCTCCCTGGACGGCCCTGACTTGCATGGGGCAGGCACCAAGCCTGGCCCTCCTCACTGCACTCACCTCCCCAACACAAAATACCTTCCCTGCCTGGGTTTTGCTTCCATGTACCGCTTTCAGAGTACAGACTATATAATACTACAGGTATTTCAGACCCTGAAATAGTCCAACAGTGAAGGTGCTGATATGCACACTGATTTTTGAAGGGAAAAATATTTTTGTTCTTTTAATGTCCATTAATTACCTAAAATGCTGCTTATAGAGGAGCCTCACTCCTCTGTAAGAAAAGGGAGAAAAATTGACGTTAGCTCATATTTCAGATAAGGAGGATAGCTAAACTCTGAGTGGGACACAAGTGGAAAAGGCTTTTCCAGCTGCGGGGCAATGCCCCACATTCAGGTCTGCACTGCTGGCTGCCTCACACCGCTTACCCGGGGTTTCCAGGCCCCGATGGAGGCACTCGGCATGGTCCAGCCCAAACCTCCTCTAGCAACCTGCTTCCACCTGCAATGCTGTGCCTGCCGGGAGTGTCTGGAAACAGGTCCTCCTCTTCTTCTAGCCTCTGCTGCCCACAGTCCCCAGGCCCTGAATGCCCATTGCCCATGGCAGGGAGGTGGGGGGAATTAGGCCAGCTGGGCTCCCACCTCAAGGGTACTGTACCCATGCATGCACCTCTGCAGAAATGGCTAGTATTCATTTGACCGTGCAGTCTTTGGTGCCTGATAACTTAAAAATAAAATAAAAAATTTCTCTTCCTGATGTCTGTGTTTAAGAAATGTTTGTGCCAAGTGCCATTCATCTGGTAGTTATAGCTACATATATATTTATATTTGACTTGCACTTGACTTAATACCACATGAACTGGTGAGAGTAAGAGGACATTGATCTCTGCCTTACTGCTTTGCTTCACAACAAAGGTGTAGGCACAAGAGGTGGGTTCACCACAGAATATTCATGGATTGCAGTTTGGGCAGGAACAGTTTGTAAACATCGGAAGAAACAGCAAAAAAAAATATTTGTGTTGCGAAACAGTAACATGTGTCATTAAAAGACAGTTTACTTTTCAGTGTACAGTGCTCCACATTGTTCCCATGCTTTTCAAAGGAAATGATTAGTGTTATTAGCACAGCAGTCCTCTTTTACAAAAGCAACTCTAGCCAAGGTTAATGTTTAAGAAGGGATTAAATATTAACTCAAGGGAAAGGATAGAAGTCATAATGGTTTCAGGACCACACATCAGAGACGCAAAGAAATATTGCTGTGAAAGCAAAAAAAAAAAAAAAGGTAAAAAAAAAAAAGTAAAAAAAAAAGTAAAAAAAAAAAAAAAGAAGGTTTGGTTCTCAAAGCTAAAAATTCAGCATTCCCCTGCCTCATCACCCTCAGGTTCCCCAAGACAGAAGGACAGCATTGCCCCTCTGCTTTTCACCCCAGGACAGGTAATTTTCCTCCTGCATTTGGTTTAGCAATGACTCCTTAACAATAGAAGGTGGATCACAGTGACTTAACCTGGTGAGGAGGGCTGCAATTTGATTCCCAGCCTGAGATTTACAGGTAAGATAAAGTGCAAAGGTGACTAAACACCACAAGCAAGGTCTAGGCCCGTGGCTTTGCCTGGAAGGGAAAACGGATTATTATTATTATTATTATTATTATTATTACTATTATTATTGCAGCAAATCTACCAAGATCTAATTCCTTTTCTCCTGTTCCAGCTCCAGTACATGAAAATCCTTGCAGATGTCTGAAGATGCTTTTACAGTGGCAAAATGACGTGTTGTATTAGTCTACAACATGCATTCTGCCCTGTTCTACAGTAATCCCTTATTCTCTTTCCCATCTTTGCATTCACTGCAAATTTCTGAGCTGAGAACAAATCCATGAATATTAACTAACTGCACCACTATAAATGCACTTTTCTATATTGCATGTTGTGCTGAACTTCCAGAATAATATTCTCATTAATATGAATGTTTGGTCCTAGACTATATCTACACTATACTTTTCACCTTCAAAGCATTTTAAAGATATTAAGTAATTAATCCACTCAAGCCCCTTTAGGGGAAGCAAACTATCATCATCACATTGTTCTTACATTTTTACAGACAGAGAAACTGAGGCAGGGAAGTAACTTATTCAGTGCGTCAGAGAGAAGGAGTGTGAGAAAGTTGTCAGGACTTGCTGCCTCCCTGTCCTAAACCCAAGCTACTACTGTTGCTCATCTGCATCTCATCATTTGTCACTGTAGCGAGTGTGCCTTCCTTCCATGCTCACGTAATTTTAGAGTAACTCTTCAGCACATGGTCTTTAATAAATTGCAAACACCAGATAAGCAGCTGTCTATTCACAATAGAAAAAAAAAAAAAAAGAGAGAGAAAAAAAAGGAAAGAAAAGGCCAAAATAGCTTCATGAGGAAAGTGACAAATCACTCGGGCCAACTCAGCCTCATGGGCTGCTTATTTTGGCCTGGAAAGAGACTTGCAAGTACTGGCCATTATGTGAGCAGTGTGTGCTCTTAATGAGCAAGTGAATGAAAACTCCCCTTCTCTAGGGGAGCGAAGCAGTACGAAATGAAATCTCAACTCTGAGACTACTTATTCATAGGAATGGCTATATATATGGGCTGCCTCTGGAACTCAGAAGGACTACTAACACATATAAACAGAAATCCTACACATTCCAGTTTGAAGGATGAAGGGGAAAAAAATTCCATGGTTTTTGGTTGCTCACTAAATGCATGCCTCTATGAAGCCCAGAACTCTTGGAAGTCTGCTCTGAAAGGCCTGTCCCTCTTTCACCAGTGGGTCCACATCGCACTGTTCAAGTTTCTTTTATCCCTTGTCTTGTAAACTACATGGAACGGCTTCTCCCCTACACTTATCATCTGAAAGCCAGTACATATCGCATCTCGAGGGATGAAAAACTAACTTGGGCCTCAGAAGCTAATCTTTTAGGAGTCAAAGGCTAAATAAATAATGATTTTCATAGGGAACCACCCATACAGAGCCTGGAAAGATAAGTCTGAACGGACTCTACAGAGCACCAAGACAATTATTTCTCAGACAGTTGTTGCAGGCTGCAGGCTGGAGAAATAGGCACCAAAGTCCCAGCACAACTTGACACCAAATTTTGTAGCAGGATATTCTTACGTTTTCTCTGATAATTTTCTTCAGGCAAGAATAGCTTTCCATCTATTTTCTTCCCTTGCTGCAGCTTTGTCTAAGAGAACCTTAGCAACCCAAAATGCTGACTTAGTCCCACCACTTGAACAGTTGTAGAATGTCAATAATGCATTATGACAGATTTCTCTTTGCCAAGTAAATTGCCCAAACTCAACACCAGCACCATGGAGTCCACCAATGGAAACTGCAGAGTCTGGGACACCATATTACCTGGAAGCATCATTGCTCTGTCTATGATGGTCACAATAACAACATCTAACAATTCAAATGATTTCTCAAAATCCAAACACTAATTTACAACGAGGCAATTTGTATGGCTTCAGGTGAAAAGGTCTCCAAGGCCTTTCAGCAATGCTGTGTATTTCTTTATCTTTTTTCCCTTGGCTTCATTGCATCATGTTTTACAACAGCTCATCAAGTATTGGCTAACTGGGGTTATTATGACAAGAATATGATATTACTAGCATTTTAATCTGTTGCTTCACTATATCTTTTCTTAAATATTTTCTGCTCTCAATAAACTGATCCAGCTGCTTTCAGATGATGTTATCTTGGACTTTTTGCTCATTTCGATAACTCTGGGAGATAAGTGCAACTCCTCCCCTACATCTGTCCCTTCTTACACGTCTGTCTGTGTTGAGCGTTGAGTTCCACAGTTCCTTCCAGCCACTGCCCACACACTGGGCCATATCTGTGTTCCTTATTCTCTCTATCAGGCTGAGGATCTCACAATCTTACTCAGTTGCACAATTTATTGCTACAAAGTCTTTTTACATAACGTTGTTAATCATATACTCATCAGTCTCTTTTACAGTACTGTACACTTTATTTGAAACACTGCATTAAAACACTTGTGGGGTTACTATCAGAAGTTTTAGTGACACTTTTTCTTGTGATTGATGGTCATTTTTTGCTCAAATGCCTTCAGTCCTTTTCTACAGCTGGGCAGACAACCAGATCTGCAGCTAGAGTCACCAGGATAGGAGCCTGCAGGTCTTTAGAGCAGTTCTGACAGTGGCATCTGCAAGACCATGCTGACCACTGCAACCGAGGTTTGAGACAGGCATATGGGGCTGCTTCTCAAGCACGTTCCCAGTAACAAGGGAAGTGCCAGGCTGAGGCAGGAAACAGGTACTTCCCAGTAAAGACTTTTTCAGTGGCTCTTTAGAGAAAGTACAATGTTGCCTAGTTCAGAAGAGGCATTTCCATCATTAAAGTTCACAAGGCTTAATTTCAAAATTTCCTCAGGTGCTTGCGTTTCCAATAGTCATCGTGTTTATGTTACAATAGACTGTCACCATATAGACCAAAATTCACATTTCTCATGCAAAAAAAACCCCTTATTACCAAAATCCCTTTTCAGTGTGATTTAGTCTTAGCTCTGGTAATCAGGATGGTGTGACATAAAAGCCACTAACTACCCTTTTTAGCAAACACCTCAAGAAGTATCTCACTGGCATCATGTTTGATATAATTTCCAGAGAGAACAGTAGGGTCACCAGCACAGTTACATAAGTGATGGCTGTGCCACTGTCTATGGGTGGCACAGGCAAGCGTATCAGGTGCAGGATGTCTGGAAAATATCTCATGCCACATGTTTGTATCCAGATATCCAAGTGGCTGCTGAGAAGCTGGGAATATATACTCTCAGGGAGAATTTGAGAACTGGTAAGAGCTTAAATTGATCAAGAAGGTAAATACCAATTCACTGTGGGTATCTACCGTAGAGCTGGCCCTACTGGGGTCAGGACATCACAATCCAGAAACCACATCCTAAATACAGTATTGCAGACAACCACTGCTTTATCTTGCTTCCATTCTGCTATGGAGCTACTTCCCTGACTGTTCCCAACAGGTTGATGAATGTGGTTTTGATTTGACACAGCTTCCACTCCTCTGCCCCGTATCAGTCCACGAAAGTATCATCAGTAACAGACACTGTCCGTTAATTTATCTTATTGGCAGCACTAATAATCTTCATTGCAGCTTTAATCTTAAATGCCATCCTCAACCATCTATGTTTACTTGCTCATGCCCAGAATGTGGTAAGGTAGGTGTTTTCCGCATCAGTTTGCCAGTATCCTCAATACTCAGTGCCAAAGATGGCTGCCTTTCATTTTTGCCACTGGTTCCTCAATCACACACACTTTGTAGTGAGCTCTGAGGAGCTCAGCTTTGCAAAAATCACAACTTGCCTGGCTTTCCATGATGACCGTATGCTGATTCCCTGGGTAGCCTTTGCAACTGTCAATGTTAGCTTTCTTCCCCCTCCTCAGTTTCTCTATAGCTCACATTTTTTCCTCCTCATACAGCAATTACTCTGTGGGGCAAGTGCTATAGCAGCTGAATTCTTTAATCTTTTTCCAGATGCAGAGCGCCTGGAAGAAATCTCAGACCTTCAAAAACATTTTGATAATCTTTCAGCAGTTTTGCTGTAGGGATACCACATTATATGTCTGCTGAGACCAGATTTCTAGAGTTCCTTGTGTCTCTATTATATGAAACACTTGTCTGTCCCATTTTGCGTGTCACAAGGGTTATGAATTTACTAATATTGGTGACTAGCAGTGACTTTGACAGTGTCAGTACCAACTGCACCTTCATCTCCTAAAGCTCCTCTTGGTGCCTTCCCTGTGTTTTATATTGGCATAGTGGAATGAGGATGATCCATTATGAAGATTTTAATATTTACAGTGCTTGATTACATTTTCACATTCTTCCCTTTAACAGTGCAATGCCTTTACTGATAACGCACCCTGTACATGGCATACAGTTTCCTGTCTGCATGCAGCTGCCCTGTGCTGGTGTTAGATTGAGGTTTACAACTGTTTCATATTATTATTCTAGAGTTGGAGTGCTGTCTTGTACAGGCATTATTATATTTCTTTTTTTGTCTACATATACTTACAAACTTTTCAATAATTATATCGTCAGTGACAATTGATGCAGGTGGCACTGTACTTAGAGCATTTTTCAATACAGCAGTATTTTCTTCTCCCCAGAACTTCCTTCTCATTTGTTCATCTTTTCCTGCTTTCTTCTATGCATTTTTTCCTGCCCAAAACTTTATTTGGTTTTTTTACTTCTTCTTCTCTCTGTTTACACTCTGGTTTTGATGTGAGCTACCTCACTATTTTGGAACATAGCTGTCATATTTGACAGGCTTATTTCTAGCTTTCCAAGGAGCCCTGTTCAAAATTACATCATTTCTGTCCTTATCACTAAGGTATAGTTTGACTTTTGAGATTTGGTGTTCCAACAAATCATCCATTTTGTACCACCAGTATTAACCAAGCACTTCTTGGCAATGGCTGATGAAAACTTTTTGCATGGCATATTTCCTGTGTTTTCTGCAGTTTGAAGACATTTCTGGAGTGCAGCTGGAACTTTACAAGGGCTTCTTCAATCTGCTGCTCCTGGTGCTTCTGGAATCTATGGCAGCTATTGCTCATCAATAGTTCAACAGGATCTGCCCCTTTCTGTCTTTTTTGGTATCCTTAGAGAGGAATCAGAGCCTTCTTAGTTTGTATTGTTGGCATTTGGGTTCTTTGCTTGTATGTATTATAAATACTTTTAGGATTCTGATTTCACGTACTCACAGGAGGCCACTTATTTCTGACCAAGTTCAACATTTAAGCATGAAGAGATAGGCAAAAAGCCAAAGCTGTCCAGCATTTATTACTTCCTCTGCATGAACTGTCTTTTGTCACCAGCCCTTTCCTGAAAGCAATATTCTCTAAATTTCTAGACATTACCCTACATTCAGCAGTCCAAGTAGTCACGCAGACAACAGAAAGCTACCCTAGCAGCTCTCCAAACACCAAAGTACCTATCCTAGCACGCTTCAGAGGTGGAGAAATCACTTTAATGCTGGGACTGCTAAATGTTGATGTTAGAATTTCAAAATTTCTGCTTTGACAAGTCTCTTGGTATAGTCTCTTACTGTAGCAAGCCATATAGGAGTAAAAATATGTGGAAGAGCAAAAGATATAACTGTAGAAAAATTTTAAATAGGTCCTTTTCATGGTAACGCAGGATGTGTCTTCTCTGCCTTGGGTAACTTGACGGTTTTATATGTAAAGGCTATAGTCTTTCTGTGAAATGCTATGGTAGTTCCTGCATGCATAGGACCATGTGTGAGGGGCAGCTGTGCACGTCTATCCTGAGCCTGAACTGGAAAGACCAATAGCATCATCAAGGAGCCATCCTCACAACCACAGTATGTATTTCTATATTCCTGTTTCAATTAATCTAACGGCAGATCTGTTTATCTGCCTTAAGTAGATAAGGAAGTGAAACCATTTGAGTAGAAAATGACCATAAACCACAAAAGAACTTATTGTAAGAGTTATTGATAGCAACCCCAAAACTTTTAGAGTGTATTACAAGAGTTGCATACATATCAGGCCATGCATAGACTCAATGTTACTTCTACATGTGCTAGTAGAAGTAACAGACAAAAAGGAAGAGACATGCAAAGTTCAAAGTCTATGCTATCTGATAAGGCCTGTCAGAACGAAAACCAGGAGGTACTGCCAGAATTAAATTATTTCCTCAGGACAAATCATGCATTCATAATCAAGCAACATAGGCTGAACAGATAAAGCCCATTTGTATAACATAATAATGGATAGGCATATATTTCACCAAAATAGTAAATATATACACTCTCTACAAACACAGGGCAAAACCACAGACACAGCAGACAACACAACATCCTTTCTGCTAAGACTTGAACAGTAAGACACAAAGAAAAAAAGCTAAAAAGCAACTGACTGATAGATATGCATATATTTTCTGAAAACTCTACACCTCTGGGAAAAAAAAAGGAGTCAAAGCTGTCTCCCCTTTTGCAAAAAGGGATTACACTTGCTCCAACATGAAACACCTTCAAAGACAACCCAAGAATTTCTAAAATACCAAGGCATAAAAAAAAAACACGAACCACTGCAAAAAACCAAACCATATAGCCCTCCCCAAACTAGAAAAAGAATTTTTTTCAGGTAAATGAGAGCTAGTCAAAACAATTCAAGCAGAGACAGAGTGTGTCATATATGTGATGAGACAAATTTGAAGGGACTACAATATTTAATATGCAAACAACAGGCTTCACTAATTACACTGAATTTTCCTATCTTGATGGAGACAAAAGGGGTGCTGTAATAGACATCCTTACAAGAGGGCTTTATGAACAAACAAGGCTGCATGTAGGAACTTGGAGCACTCATTTCAGAAAACGCCCGATAAGGATGGGAGCCTTCCCAGGTGAACTGTCTCCATTCAGGAGCGTGGAGCAGTTACCAGAACAGTGCTACCACCCCTATGACCCGAGCGAACAACTCTCGCAGCTGGTCTCTATCATTAACCAAGCCAGGCAGGAGGCCTCGCTGCCAGACCAGCACCAACACTGCTCTCTGCTTTGGGACAATCACGTATGCTCCAGACTCTAGTCCTGTTTTACCAGTACAGAGAGGTTTTGTTTCCAGTAAGCAATGGTGTGGGACAGGCATAATTCACCCTGCTTTTCACTCTTCATCTCTCTGCAAGCAGCTGGGCTTAATGGCCCACACTTCTCCCTACTCCACAGCAAGAGTTTAAGGAATTATTTTATACTCAGCTCACGCAAACATATCCTTTCCAGTGATAGGTGATGAAGCTCTCATTTTTTAAAACATATAGGTACCGCTTTTCCCAGCTACATGTATATTGGAGAAAATAGTACAGCAGGGGAAAGGAGAAGTATTTACGGGTATTTGTTCAAGAAAACCCTGCAAATTCATGTCATTCAAGGTTTTTTTTCATGAGCTTACTACAAACATTCATAGCAATTTAGTTCCATCTTCAAGAAGGTTCACAAACATGGATAACACTGCAGGTTCTTGTGCAAACATATATCCATTAATGAAGATATGCTAAAAGACTGGCACAACTATTTGCATTGAGAGCATTTGCAGAGCTAATATAAAAGCTTCTTGTGGTTTGGGAATTCCCAAGGCAGGTATCAAAAAATGAAAAAAAACCCCACCAAAACCACAAACCAGCACACTGCAAGCAACCAATAGAGGTAAAGCAAATATCAAATATTCAAATAATTTACAAGTACCCTCCAGACTCAGCTATGCTCCCTCTAACTATTCACAGAGCAAGATGAAAAGTTGGTAAAAAAAATTAAAAAAAAAATCAAAGAACGTTTGCATAATATTTGTAAAGAGAAAGGATATATCTGCCAAATGCATTTTTTGCTGCAGTTAGTTCACTGTTCTTAGCCAGATTCTTCATACTTCTGCCTACAAGAGCCTCTGCTTATTCTTTTTTGCTCAGCTCCACACTGGATTCAGGTTTTGTTCCAGGTAAACAGAGACAAGGCTGGGCTAACAGCAATGGGGTCAACTGATGCAGGATGGCACCACCGATACAGCCTTCAGCACTTCACTCTGGCATTTGTGTATTCTGCTTTTATTGACTTTTCACAAAATGTCACCATAACACTATGCAACCAACAGCAAAAAGGATGAAGGGCGGACCACAGAAATTGTTGCTGCCTACCCAGACCTTGGCAGGCCTCCTGGCAGACCAGGAACCCTTTGCCCTCCGCGCTGGGGAGAAGGGGCACATGTTGCTGGCAGAGCAGCTGGCTTTGCAAACGTTCACCCCTGCATCCATCGTGGTGGGCTCATTCCCCTTCTGCATCGCAGCTCCTTGCTCTCTCTCCTCCTCCCACAGACCTGGGGGATGGGGATGATTTAATTCAGGGTGTTTCTCTGTAGTTCACTCGCCTCCACTGCCACCACCACACTGACTGCCGACTGGCACAGCCAAGGGAGCAGGGAAGCCTGGCACGGGAGAGGGAGGAGGAGAGGAGGGCTGGGAAGTGTTTTCACCCAGGTCTACTGCTGAAGCCAACGCATTGTGCAGCCTCATCCTGCAAGGCTGAGGCAGCTCAGAGTTCCAGAAGAAACCATCTTTTGTTGCCAAGATGTGCTTCTAGTAGGCACAGGGAATTTCTATTTCCCAGGAACAAGTGAAGCTCACTAAAACTGTTGCTTGCTTATGACCTACTGTCCACGATAGTTCCTCTAAGAGAAGCACCCATCTCTACCAACCATTCAAAAGTAAAGTCAGGGCCAAAACAATCATAGTATAACTTGAAATCAGGGGTCTTCTTCTTTAAAATTAAATTAAAAAAAAAAGAAGCCAACTAACAACTCTGTGTTTTTTATTTGCCTTTAGATTAAACCAAAAGCCAGCCACATTTGTTTAACCTCAGGCTTTGGTGGACTGACATGCCTGAACAGACCTTAGCACTGCCAGGGCTGCGGATGCTGAGGTAACAGAAGAAGAGCAGAAAGCTGTAGCCTGTTACTAAGATTAGGCGGCTTCTAAGTCCCTACCATGACCACAACAGACATCCCATTTGAAGGAGAAGCGTAAACGAAGGAGAATGCAGCTAAGTTTATGCTGGATTCTTCGCCAACACTTCTAAATGCAAGGAAAAAAAGGAGGGTGGGGAAGGGATGGAGACAAAGGGGTCACAGGGAAAACTCTGGGGAAATTTCATGTTGTTCTTTAGCTGGCAAAAAACCACAAATATATACACCTACAGTGGCTTTTGCTGTAATCACACATGCAGATAAAATGGGTTACAAATACCAAGAATTTAAAACAATGGTCAACAAAAACAATTTGCTCATAATCCTTACAGACAGTTATGTCCTCTTCCCTAAGAGTCTAATAGCAAAAATATTTGCAAAAGCCAAGCACAATACTAAACACAGAACAATAAAAATAAGCACACAGGGTTGGGAGGGAGCTGTGCATACTGCAGGAGATACCATCACCAGCCCCTGCTGTGGGAGCAAGACAGGTACATAGAGAAAATGTCTGTTCTTCAAGACTTCTGGCTTCTGCCTACACAGGCGACAAGGTCAGTCTGGAGGCATTCAAACCTGAGGACAAGGTTAACGACACAGAGCTGGTGTTGAAACAGCACTGGCAGGAGCTATTTTAGCAGAAAATGCAGGTAAGTGAGAAAAGGAGTTCAGCTGAAGGAGCCCCTTACCCCATTGAAATGAAGAAACACACCCTTTGAGCTTGGGTCAACTGAACTCAAATATTCTTCTCCTACTCAGCCAAAACTATGTAAATATTTAAGCCAGATGGGACATCGTTTCTCTTTTTACCTCCCCAGGCCTCCAGCCATGTGTGTACATGCACCTCCCAAGCTGGGTTATACAGATAACAGGTAAGAATCTCCTAGGCATCTGCCAAAAAAAGAAATTAGTGCTGTTTACTGTTACCTGAGCTTGGGATTTCTCATAGCTAAACAGATAACCGGCTTTCCTGCTTCCCTTTGTCTTTTAACTGTACTGGATTTTACCAGGTACAAAAATGCTTACGTTTAGAGGGGGAAGAAAAGCAACACTCATTAGACAAACTTAAGTAGCAACATCTGTCCCCAGCCAGCGCAGCCCCTCCAGTTGGAAAGCGTAGGGTGGGGACGGGACCCTGGCTGTACCAGCGCAGGGATTTCGCCGAATGGTGCACGGGGAGTTGTACAGGAGGTACAAACCACTCCTGTGCGCTGGGTGCCCGGGGCCCACAGCTGTGGCCGCTGCCCCCGGCACGCGCATGCCCGGCGCCCTGCCAGCAGCTCCCCCACGCACGACAGGCATCGCCAGCGCCCGGGGATGCGCGCTGAGGATGATTCACTCCTAAAGCCAAAAGCCTAGCACAATTAAACAAGCAAGCCCATTTAACTCGTCCTTAAAATGCTTGCTTGTGAAACAGGACTTGGGCAGAATGAGCACTAACCTGAACGCTCAGCCAGCGATGCTGCAGCGGCCCGATTACTTCTGCGTGCCACCTTCTTGGCCTTAACTTTGGTGCCCGTGCTGCACCTATCGCTAGGTTATTAGCAAACTCACTAAGCCAGGCACATCCCAACTGCATCGCAAAACCAAACCAGATCTGAAAAGGGTTAAGGAGACAGCTAAATTCTTCTACCACTGTTAAAATACCAACAATCTCTCTAACAGCTTTAGGCCACAGCTACAATGGGAAAATAGCTTTATTTTTACTAGTCTGTGTTCTGCAAGTAGCAAATTTTTGAATATATATTATAACTTTTATCAAAAGGGACTAATCATATTCAATAAGTTTTTAAAAATGCATATTTATACACTCATTATTTTAAATATTATTTTAGATAGACTGAATTTTTTTACCCTAATTAATTAAGCATGCCAACTGACATATTTAAAAAAATTTTGTTTTCATGGTCTAAACATGACCTGCAGGAGAACATGTCTTTAATATGCTTTCTGATGGTGGTTAAGCCCTGGCTGAGATCAAATCTGCATTAGACAAAAGATTGTTCCAGGAACTGGGGGAACTTCTGCTCTACCACCAAAGCTGTTCATTATTGCAGAGTAGGTGGGTCGCTTCATTTGGGTTTTGCTCTTTCTCTTGTAACAATGCTGTAGTTACAAAGGTGGCTCAGCAGGTTCTTCTAATATCACAACTCATTCCTACCACCCACCCACTTTTTTAGCAAGCTTTTCATATGCTAAGTGACAGTAAATCAGATATAATCATCCTACCAGTGTATCCCCACATCTTCCTATACAACAGGCATCGTCATAAAACATTGTCCTTGTGAGGAGCAGGAATGCTGGACTCAGCAGACTGTGCTACCAGACTTTCCTTTCTGGCTTTTTTTCCTAAAACACGTGCTTTGTTTCCCTTCCAGACAGAGATCTCGGTGCACGATGGGCCTATGTGCATTTTTCATGCTTATTGCTCATGCTAATTTGTGGACAGGTCAGCAGCAGCTGCTCATACAGACACAGGTCATTTCCCTGCCTGTGGCCCACAGTCTCCACGCTGTTCCTCATTACAGCAATAAAGGCATGTGTTTGTCTCCAGGTTGCTGCTAAACCTGTGTCTCTTAGTGAGGGCTCTGATTCATGCAGGGAAAGGGCTTACCCTGCAACTTCTGCAGTAGTTCCCCAGGTTTCCCTCCCACACCTACACCAGACATTTTCACCCTTCCTGCCAGGACAGCTCTGCAGCTCATGAAACAACAGCTGATCTGCCACAGTTCACAGCCCAGCATATGACAGCAAACCATTACTGGCAAAGGTGCAGCGTCACAGTCCTCGCCCCAAGCTAAGCTGTCCCCATTTCTCCATCTAACCCCGCCAGTATGTGCTGCTTCTTCCAGGAGAGTGGTTACAAAGGTTTATTACAGGTAAAACCTCCTGACTTGGAAGATACAAATATCACAGCTGCAAAACATCATACGTATGTTCTTTTCTCTAAGGAGCCAAGATACAAATCTCTCTTGAATCATGTCACCTGGACACTTAGACCTTTGTGGGCAGAACACTCTATGTGCTGTGGAAGCGAAACAGCAGCATATGAAATCTCAGTCTTTGCTGACCCCAGGCAGTTAGCCAAAATTGTTTCCATTAAGTGGAAAAATTGATGACAGAGTCTGTTCTTTCATTGATGCAATAATGTTTCTGGAAAAAAAAAAAAAAAAAAGAAAAAAGGAATTCAAAGTCCTACTTTTTTGAACAAAGACTCGAAAGATAGTTCCTTTGCCAAGCTTCAAGCCTCATGCAGTGAGTACTTAACACAATAAACTTTTCTCAATTTTTTTCTTCCTTTAGGGCCATTTAAACAGGCTTCAATAGCTATGTCTGGCTGGCATTTACTGTTTCTCTCTGGCTTAGTTTCCCCGAGCAAAACACCACAGTGTTACCCCTGCCCCCCACCCAAGCCTTCCTTGGTTGTTCCTACCTGTATTTTAAATGAAAAGTGGCTGTTACTCATCTGGCTAGAAGCCAGTGTACAAAAATATGCCACTTTTCATCCTTCTTTCCTATTCTGGCCTCCAAGGTCGGTCTCCCTACCTGCTTTGTCCTGGCTGTAAGGAAGTGCAGTGTGTTCTAGCAGTGTTCTGGGATGGTCACCCCTGAGTGGCCAGAAATCACACAGTGAGCCCCGCAGGACCATGAGGTTAAATGTACAAATGCCAGTAACATAGGCGGATCAACCCTGCTAGTTCCTTTCAAGCTTTGAAGAGTCCAGACACCAAGCAGGAAAGTGAGTTTGCCGTCCTGTGCCATGGGAAGGGGCTGTGGCCTGTTGGGACAATCCTCCTTCTCTTGGCTTTCAAAAGGCAAACTGAGATCAAGAAATTCACGGGGAAAGAGCAGCTCAGGTTTTTCCTGCTGAAACCCAGTGACAGACTTCACTGGCCACCATGCAGGGCTGCGCTCTCACTGAAATACCCTGACAGTCAGTTACGTACATCCAGTGCTGGGTGCCCTGGACATCCTGCCACCCAAACACCTGGTTCAGCATCAGGTACTGCTGTAGGTACCGTTGTACAAGATTTTCTCTACTTTCTTTGTCACCTTTTCCCTTCAGGTTACTCTTGCTCAACTACCCTCTCCTTATAATTGACTTGCATAACCTATTTTTTTTTTCCTTTGTGGGAAAAGCCAGCATTTCTGTTTAAAAAAAAGAAATCAAACACTGCTAATTAACAAATCCATTCTGAAAAAGAGCAAAAGCTAAACAGAAATTGAAAATCCCAGCCAATCAAAATTTCAAAACAGACTGAATAATACTAAAGACAAAACCGAAGTAATTTCAAACCTTCAAAGGTAGGCTGTAATGTTATGGAAATGGTTTTCAATCACTCCTTCTAAATAAGGTTTATTTGAAATTAACACCTTTTTGCAAAGGGCTGGATGAATCAGCATTTTCCATTGGAAAAACCTTCCGCCCAAAGATTGCCAGCTCGTTCTACAGCTTTTACTGAGCTCGACTTTCTTGCCTTTCCTGTACCATGTTTATTTTCTCATCGTTACATCATATTTTACCTCATTCTCACAGTTGTCCTTTCTGTTTCTTCCCAGCTTGACAGGGCCAATATTTAAATAAGGCTTAGCCAATATAAAAGTGAAGGGCTACTAGAAGTAGTAGACAGCGAGGCACAGGGCTCAGCACATTCCCCAGTTACATGGGTGTAAATCCCATAAGAAGAGAGGAATGGCTACAACTGTCTAACTTAAATCATTTGCCTTCTGCTGCTGACTGAACATGCAGTTTGATCATTTTACTAAAAACTCCTTCCTCTGAATTAATTTTATATATTGGTCACAGAAATTGAATAGTACTTTTTATTTATATTACAATGAGAATCAGCTAAAATATTGTTTGATACCATATAGCTGTTGTACAAATTAAAATGTAGGTAGACTCAAGCCCTATGGTATGCTAGAGGAAGGAGGAGAAGAGGAAAAGTAAAGCAGGAAGGGATGAAAGAGGAGTGATGGCAACCTAGAAAAAGTAGCAGGTCTTGTGTATGACAGGCCAGTACCTTCTTTACACAGTCATGGATTTTCTTATTTATCTGCTTGCATACAAATGAGCTTCTGTTTCTTTCTAGGATCCTGCTAAGACCTTGAGCTGTGTTGATTCCTTGTGGCAATAAGATCCCCAGTTTCATTATGTGTTGTAAGTTGGAATCAACAGTAGTCAGCCCTGAGCAAGCAAAGGTGAAATTCAGCTCTGCCAAGTGCTATTAAGTCAGAAGTATCAGGCACAGGCAAAGGAGAACAACAACCCTGGAGACAGTTTTCTTCAAACATACTGCCCCTCGTGGGAAAGGGAATTTCTGTGGCAGGCAGAATATAGTAATTTCCCCTATAATAATTACACTGCAAGATTTTGGGCACAATATGTAAAATACAGAAGTGGCAATGTGATCTCTGTCTTACAGAAATTCTGATCTAGACCTGTGATTTCGCAAGGTGCTTTACAATGGCAGCTCCCTGTGCTGTACAGAGTCTCACTAAAATGAACAGTTCTTCATAATCCACCTAAGGCTCACACAGGGCAGTACAGACCAGCAGCATGGTGGCCTTCGGCCAGAGGATGCATTTCTAGTGAAATCCTGCAGCTGTCCAGGTTGTGCTCAATACACTCTGATACCCATATTAACAACCCAGGGAAATAAGTACATAGAAAATAACCGCAGGTAACATGGTTTTGAAAGTGACAAAATCATGGTAAGCAGTAACTAACAAAGACTGATCAGTCTTCTGGCCTGTTCTCTAACAGCTTCCATAGTAAATTCATCTCAATAGCATGATGCTAAAGCAAGTCCTACATTTAGGAACATTGTAAAAAAATGGGGCTCCCTTGTGTTCCCAGATCTAATGAGACTGTTACTGGCCAAGTGCAAGTCTGGAGATATGGAGAGGCTTGACATTGATAGATGCAAGAGGACCAACATAGCACATCAAAATGAAAGTTAAATATGTTTTACAATTTCCAGTTACCAAGAAGGAACTTGAATAGTCATAGAGGTCATATAGATCTGTAATCTGGTAGAAAAAGACAGTGTCTAGAAGCTGAAACAAAAATAATATTCAGACCAAAAGAGGGCAACAAGTTCTGAGCTGAAAAAAAAGTATCAGTAGAATAGCTTAGCTTGGAGTGGGATAGCACACTGTCACCTGAGCTTCCTTACCAAGGCTGACGACTTCGTAATTGTTGAAGGCATAATCCTCCTCTTACAGAAGCAGCCGAGTCCTCTGGCCTGCATAACACAGCAGTTCACAGCAGGATGTGGTTATGGCCCATGATATCCCCATTTATGATACAGGTGATAAATGTTCCAAGCAGAAATTCATCACGATATCAGGACTAGAACTCCTAGTGGTCTCCTCCTTGCCAGAGGCTTTTTAACAATTACAAGTTTTCACTATTTAAATTTGATGTTTTGGTAAAAAAAACAACAAAAACCAAACCCAACAACCAGCATTCTCCAAAAGCAAGAAAGGGAAAACCCCCAGCTGATGAGTATTAACTATGGTTGGATTAGCTTTCCAAAAGTCTGTTTTGATAAAACCACAATTTCTTCTTAAAATTCAATTAATGCTAGGGAAAGCCCCACAGGAAAGAGTATTTAAAATTTAATTGAGGAAACTTAAGAAACGTCATTTAAAATCCCATTATATGACCTTTTGTGTTTCTTATTCCTATACTATTGCCTACAATATCAGCACAGAATAGCTGAATTACTCAGGGGGGGAGGGGGTTGTTTGTTTATTAGAAATCCTGTTATGACTTCAATTCATCTGTTGATTGAAATACCATTCCTATTCTAAGTCAAAATATCAAGTGTTTGGCACTGAGGTACCTTGACACTATTTTGAACATCTAACAGACAAAAATTCAGAAATTAAAACTGTGAGAAAATGATGGTGAGTAAGGAACTCTCAGAAATTATAATTTTCATTTCAACTGCAGATCAGGAACAAATTTCAAAGTGGCATGATTCTTCACAAAACTGGTATTATACGTCTGAATGACTCTACATGATAGCTTAGGTTGTTGGTTTGGGGGGTTTTTTGGTTGTGGGGTTTGGGGTTTTCAGGTTGGTTGGTTGGTTGGTTGTTTTTTTTTTTAGACTTGACTGGGCTTGAAGAAAGATTTGCTCCAGTAATGGCCAGTCCATCCCCACTTAGACTCAGGAAGTTTGTTCAGATTCTACCTCCTATAGAAAAGTCACCTTCATCTGTGCCCACCTGTTTAGGTCCTATATCTGTGAATCAGCAAAAGAAACAGTGCCTGCCCAAAGGACTTTTTCTTATCTCGCACTCTGTGACCTGATCAAAGACCTTTTGTTGAAATAATGCTGAGAGAGCTAGCAGACTCAGAAAATTCAGACACATCTCTTGTGTATGCCCAGGAATGCAAAGCTGGTTACTGTCCGACCATAACCACAACCACATAAACACAGCTTTCCATTTGAGGGTATGCATGTGCTCAGCTCTCCCTTTTTACCTTACTGTGCATGTTGGCAAGATGCTGGGGAGACATAATTGCAGATAAAAGCACCAGCCTCGCTATTAATAAGGGCCTTGCTGCAATGAAATACTGCTGATTACATGGAGGTGGGAAGCGTGTGAAGACTGCTCCTGAGAGGAGAGACAAGAAATCCAGATATAGGTGAGCAAGGAGGCAATAAAAAGAGAGGTGGGTCATCCTCATAAGCATTTATTTTTGTGTTCTGCGCCCCAGACTTACTGAAGGACACTAAATAAGTACAGTTTCTTTAATCTATATTATCCCAGAGGATGGTCCTCCCAGTACATGGATTGCCACAGAGGAGGCAAGAACCTTAGACCTCTCTACTACATATATTGTGTCTAATTACACACAAAAATGGAGTGGGTGACAAAGAAAACACAGAGGTTTTTTGTAACCACCTGGAATATTAAAACATAGACATTTTGTTAATTATGGCTATGTAAGGGGACTTTTTCTCTGTGTGTCTGCACGCATGCCTTCCCTTAAATCTCCTACAGACATGTTTATAGAAGGAAGGATAAATATTTTTCCATAGCTTCATGGAAAATTACTATGAGAAACCTTGGAGGAACACAGCTGTGGGGTCCTTCATTACCTCAGCACGAGCAGAGCCTTCTATGCACTGAAATTTCATTGTGCTTTGCTGGCTATGGGCTCCCAGTTGCATGGTCAGCCCTTCTGAAACACCACACTGAAAGGATCAATATTTTTCAAGCCGGTTAGTATTTTAGAGGGAGCCACCAAGGAGAAGGATTACTTTATGACCCAACAGACTGCATGCTGTTTCCCAAACCTATACCCAATTTTATAACATGAGAAAAGGGGTCAGGAAGGTGCCATGTTTCAGATAAGACCCGAGATAGTACCTAAACACACAGAGCCCTTCTACATCCTCTTTTAACTCCAGAAACCTAACAACATCCTAGAAATTCACCTCCCTGTGCTGCATGCTCTGAGTTCAGGCAGATATTTTTGTCTTACACCTTGTCCCAAACTGCAAAAATAACACCCTCCTCCTCAGAGGTGGCTGTATTTTTGCAACACATTAAGAAATGGCTTGGTACTTCTCAGTAAATCCACTAAAGGTGCCGGGGCTTCTCTGCAATGAAAGGCTCTTTATAGAAATAAAAAAATCCTATAAACAAAGCTATGCGGTAGAAAAAAAAAACCCACCCAGAACCTGGACAGTTTTCATTGCTTCTGATCCCTCAGATGAGGCTCACCAAGATTGGCATGAAGCTGATGGGCAAGCTGTAGAAATAAGGAAACAGGAAAAAATAAAACAAAATCAGGATAAGAAAATATTTATTATTAAGGGCTTGCTGCCTACTGAACAGTTGCTAACATAGATAAAAACACCCTTCACACTAAAAAACACTCAAGCCACTGTTTCTTTATACTGTCTCTGTCAGTGCACATCCAAACAGCTGACTGAATAATTAGGAGGATAGTGGGGTTTATATATTAAAAATTTTATAGTGTGAATATTTTCATTCTGTATAAATATTGGTTTAAATGGAAAACCGGAAGCTTGAATATACAAGACAGGCTAGTAATTTTAGGAGTGAATAAGACCTTGATATCTACCTGTAGCCTTCTTTAGCATCTTTGTATGTGTTCACCAATACATTAGCCACCCCAATGAAATACTGCATCTTAACTCTGAATCATATTTCCAGTTCAGTAATCTTCCAGTTCTGAGCTGTCCTGTTGACAGTGACCTGCTGAATTTGAAATGGATGTCAACAGAGAACTTTTTTTCACGGATTTCAAATTAACTAGGGAACTGGACAAGCTGAAGCTCCCTTTCATGGTGCAGTTGACACACCTGAGGGAAGGGATGCCATCCAGAGGGACCTGGACAAGCTAGAGAAGTGGTCCCATGTGAACCTCATGAAGTTCAACAAGGCCAAGTGCAAGGTCCCACACATGGGTCAGGGCAACCCCCAGTATCAGTACAGGCTGGGGGATGAAGGGATTGAGAGCAGCCCTGCAGAGAAAGACTTGGGGGTACTGGTGGATGATGGGTGCTCCCAACCCAGAAAGCCAATTGCATTTTGGGTTGCATCAAAAGAAGCATGACCAGCAGGTTGAGGGAGGAGATTCTGCCCCTCTACTCCGCTCTGGTGAGACCCCACCTGGAGTACTGCATTCAGCTCTGGGGCCCCCAACATAAGAAGGACATGGACCTGTTGGAGTGAGTCCAGAGGAGGGCCACAAAATGATCAGAGGGCTGGAGCACCTCTCCTATGAAGACAGGCTGAGAGAGTTGGGGTTGTTCAGCCTGGAGAGGAGACGGCTCCAGGGAGACCTTGTAGCAGCCTTCCAGTACTTAAAGGGTGCCTGCAGGAAAGATGGGGAGGGACTCTGTAACAGGGAGTGTAGTGATAGGACAAGGGGTAATGGTTTTAAACTGAAAGAGGGTAGATTTAGACTACACGTAAGGAAGAAGTTTTTTTACAATGAGGGTGGTGAAACACTGGAACAGGTTGCCCAGAGAGGTAGTAGATGCCCCATCCCTGGAAACATTCAAGGTAATTTTTGTGGTTTAACCTCAGCTGGTAACTAAGCACCACACAGCTGCTCACTCTCTCCCTCCCCCTGCCATACCCAGTGGGGTGGGGGAGAGAACCAGAAAGAAAAAGGTAAAACTCATGGGTTGAGATAAGAACAGTTTAATAGAACAGAAAGGAAGAAATTAATAATGATAATAACAACAATAATAAAATTACAATAATAATAATAAAAGGATTGGAATATACAAAACAAGTGATGCACAATGCAATTGCTCACCACTCGCTGACCAATGCCCAGTTAGTTAGTTCCTGAGCGCCAATCCCCCCCTCAGGCCAACTCACCCAGTTTATATATTGGGCATGACATCCCATGGTACGGAATACCCCTTTGGCCAGTTCGGGTCAGCTGTCCTGGCTGTGTCCCCTCCCAACATCTTGTGCCCCTCCAGCCTTCTTGCTGGCTGGGCAGGAGAAGCTGAAAAATCCTTGACTTAGTCTAAACACTACTTAGCAACAACTGAAAACATCAGTGTGTTATCAACATTCTTCTCATACTAAATCCAAAACACAACACTATACCAGCTACTAGAAAGAAAATTAACTCTATCCCAGCTGAGAGCAGGACAGTCATGTTGAAAGGGACTCTGAGCAACCTGATTTATTTGAAGATGCCTCTGCTCACTGCAGGAGGGTTGGACTAGGTGACCTTTAAAGGTCCCTTCCAACCCAAACCATTCCATGATTCTTTCTCCTCCTGGGTGACTGCCTAAAATTCCTGTGAACTCTACCTAAGTTTAATATGTGCAACGTCACAGGGAAGAAGTTGGTGACACTGTTTTTTAGTTTGGGACTTTCAAGATGCTCAGTTTCAAAAGCCTCTTCTTGAAAAAGAAGTTTATAATTACTCCTTCCATTCCTTCCCTTTTTAGCTTCCTAAAAGGGAGACAAGAAAAAATAATAAAACAGAAATGTAAAACCACAAAAAATTATCTGTATTGTTTTTTCAATTCGATCATTAAAAGTTTTCTAAAAAAGTAAGCATTCTTCTGCAAAAACAAATGTTCTGGTTTTAAAAAAAGATCGTTTCTGAAAAGAACAAAACTTCCACTGACCAAAATTAATTGCAAGGAAAGGAAGCAGGGCTGGCCTGTTGCCCTCCCACCCACCACCCAAATTCTAAGATATTTGTGGAAAAAATAACTTGACCCTAAAAGGCACAATCCATTAAGTCAACAAGGCTCTGCTGACTTGACTGGAGCTTGGACTAGACCCTACATAAGAAAAGGACAGTAATGAAGCACACAGCTGGTCAGACATGTCCCTCCAAACATAGCCAAGTGCAGTGATTTGGTTTACCCATTTGAAAGCAATGCACTTGGTACGTCAGCCCAAGTGTAGCTATACAGTGAGCTGCTGACTTTCCGGCCTTTCCTTCCCACCCCATAACCTCTTGAGGTCCCTCCATCTCACAGTTGCTCCAGACCTCCCCTGGGGACATCCCTGCACCACCCATCCCATTCCCCGATACCTCCCATTCCACAGGCACCCCATGTTCTCCCCTACTCCCAGCAGGAGCTGCGCAAACCTTCTTCCTCCTCTTCCCACCCCCATGGCGAGCAACAATCTCACTGTGCTTCATGCTGCAAAGGCTGTGGGTGAAGGGGGTTGGAAAAGCCACTGGCACCCCTCCGAGAGAAACCATGGTCTGACCTAGGGAAAGCGGCAGAGATGCTTGAGGTTGCGGCTGTGCTGCAGAGGTGCAGGGACCCCACCTGGCCCCTGGTTTTCCCCTCCTGGGCAGTTCTTCCAGCTCTGCCCCAGGTCAGAAGCACACCAGATGTGACTGAAATTTTGGAGCCGGCCAGATGAAGCCATCAGACCTAACCACCAAGCATACACGCGCTGACACATCACCAGCAAAGGAGGCCCTCGGTTGCACTGAGCCAGAAGACGCAGCTGTGAGCTTCTGCTTCCTCCTCCTCGCCTGCACGCAGCAGCCTGTGACTATGGACCTGCTGCTGAATTTCCTCATCTTTTGTTGCTCTAAGCCTGGGTCACGGTGCTTTATGCTATCAGCCCCTCTTTTCCCTTCCTTCGTGTATAAATAGCAGGGAGCATTAAAGTGATAAGATTGTCAGAGAGAAGGAAAAAAATGTTTTCCCTAGAGCTTCCCATTTCAGGCCTGTAATTGAGAAAAGCAAATACATATTACATTACTGTGATTAGTATTGAGTGAAACAAGCTCCCATCTTCTGTTTCATCTAAGTCTTTTCATGGAAGACTGAAGATAAGATGTTTTCTGCCTGCAGAATAGGCTCAGGCAGGTTTTTCTATATTCAACTAGTCAGTGCACACCTTAACAGGAGATCAAATTAATACATTAAAAGAAAAAAAAAAAAGGAAAAAATGCTGTCACTACTTATCTTTGCAGCAGAGCTGTGCTGAGTGCTGCTGAGCCTTTTTACTAACAGCGCTGTAAGGCAGAGAGATAGAAATCCTGCCCCTTCCCCTGGCAGAGCCTGGGTTAGAGGAGCTCTCCAGTCACAGGCGTTGGGTCGCCTCGAGCACTTTGATGATCTGGAGCTATAGCTACCGTAACTAAGCAAGTGTTTAAGGCCTGGACTCTGCTAACAAGCTCATTGCTGTAATTTATTACCAGCACAGTCCTATTAAAGGCATCAATGGCAGAAGCTGTTGCTTGTTTGAGGCCCTGGTGCTTGCTTTGTTAAACGATGGGATTGCAAAAAAACCGAAACAAACCGAACGCCATGCATCTTCCCTTTTCTATAGGGAATTCACACACCAAACGCTCACAAACCACTGGTTTAAAATGTTACCCATTTTCTGGTCCCCCTTCCTTCCCCCTGTTTATTACTGTCCTCAGAGCAGAGCTGGAAAACCAAGTATGTGTTCGTGCCCACATTGCTTCCAAGTCTGGCAGCCCAGCTTATACCCATCTTCTACACACATTCGAGGCCTGCTACATAAACCAAGCATTAAACTTTCATATGTTTATGGGGACCTCTCTGACCATTTGACTGCCTGTTTTATTGCCCTTTGTGTATGCAAAGGCAAGTCCAGCCCCACATGTCCTTCAGTGAAACCACCTGGAACATCTGTAAGCAGATCTGCTAACTCTCCTTGTAGGACAAAGGGAATTATTTTCACAAACATCTTAAAACTCAAGGAATGGCTTTCCACCTCTCTGACCTGTGGGGTCTGAAGTGGCTTAAAATTACCTATGTGAATTTATTTATTTACTGGCAAAAATAGCCATCTGAACTGGCAATCTGTGCCAACTTTTTTTTTTTTTATCTTTGAAAGACTTGTTTTCCTAACCAAACAAAAAATACCCAATGAATTTAGTTGCATTAGTCACTGAGCATAAATATTTTGTCTGTCAGGATTTTTTTCCTTTTAAAAAACTTTTATTTCTTCTTCTCTGTGGCTAAGAAAAAAAGAAAAAAATGGAAAGATATACAGCAAAGAAACTGTAAAAGGTATTCCATAAAAATAAGAGATAATTAGCAAGTTTCAGTTCGTGCAGAAGTAGATTTCTTCCTGGCATTGCAGATGTGCAACTCAGTCTACACTCTGTGGCATTCAGAGAAGGGGAAAATGCTGAGCACGCCACAGACTGCTGTTTAATTAGGCTGTGGTTGCCACCGCAGCTGAGCTTGGTCTAACAGCTACTGTTGACTAAAGGGGCAATCCTCCCTTCTTACCACTCCTACTGCCTCTTTGCACAGGCTCCCCTACTTACCAACCTCCCAGAGCTTACTAAACCTAGAAAGGAAAAAAGCAAAACAAAACAACAACACACCACAAAAAAAACCCAAACTCAGCCCCCCCAAAACCTAAGATTTTTTCTGCTTATCAAGTGAGCTAAACCAACAGATCAGACAGGTGCTACTCCCTGTGCAAGAAGGAGGCAGGACCACAGCTGCAGAGTGGGAGGGAAGAGGGGGGACATCCCTTTCAGTGGTGAGAAGCTGCTGGATTGACACAACTGTATCACCGCTGAGAAACCCTCTGGCACAATCTGCTGACGAAGGCTGCCTGAGCCACTGCTGCTTGCCCAGAAGCAGTTGAGATGCACATACTCATCCTATTCCACCTCCGGCTTTATCAGCTCGCAATCTCCAGTGGAAAAGCAGTAAGAAACAACTGGGACAGCAACTTCTTCCACCCCCCATGACCTTTATTGGCATACTCTTTGCCCCAGCCGTACTGAGTGATACGTGTCAGGCATGCTAAATCCAGCATGTCAACAGAGAGATCCCAGGCTGCAGACATGTGCTGTGATTTATTGTTTCTGTCCAACTTACAGGTATTCGGAGAAAGTCTTCAAAGGAAAGCAGGGGAAGACCACCACAGTTCGCTCCTTGCAATATTTTTACCACTGTTTGCTAGAGGAAGAGGTTATGGTTGTGTGGTCTACCCGTCGCACGGGGCCAAGCAGCAGTGCAGGAACAGCGAGCGACACAACTCAAGGCGAGCTTGCCAAGGGAAGCCCTCACACAGAACAGCTGGGACAAACATCTGCAAGAAGGCCTGAGTCAGAAACACCACCACCAGCACCTTCTCTGGGTAGAGCTTCTCCTGCTTTCTGTGGAGAAAGAAAGTCAGCCTCTGCACTCAGTGAAATTAAAAAGCTGCCAGCAATGCACCCATTAGTGAGGTAAAAGGATGCCTAAAATTTTTTACAAAAATATTAAAAAACAGGTACTTGGCCCCACAGTCGACTCCAGGAACATTGTTAAGCACCGTGCCTCTGAGACCATTGCACGAACAGCATCCAGCACCCCAGGTTGTAGCTGCCACACACAGGCAGCTCTGGTTGATGTTGGCACTCTTCATAACAAGCAAGGGCAGAGGCCAGGTGGGCATTTTCCATGTGCTATTTCACTCTGTGTCAATGAAGCATGCCCTGAAGATACCCAACTACACCCTTTCCTTCAAAAGTTGCCCTGGACTTCATGTTTTCTGCTAACATATAGCCAATGATACCTTCTCTGATCCATAAAACAAAGGGGTGGTTGAAGCAACCACATAGAAATGGGAAATGGAAGGTGAGAGACTTCAGTCCTCTGTCTCCTATCCCCAGGGACATGCCCCAGTGCCCAAGCTGGAGCCTGTTTGAAGGGCGAGAAGAGATTTCTATGTCTTTCCTTCCTAATTAAGCCATTGTGCCTTGCATGAGACAACATTCACTGGGCCAGGGAAAAGAGAGCAAGACTGAGCCATGCTGTCTGCCCTCATGGCTAAGGTACATGGGGAGAAGGGTTTCTGTCCCCTTTCCAAGCAATCCTGCAGCAGCATCCTCTGGATCAGAAGCAGGACCCAAAATCTTTGTCCTTAGAAATCAGATTAGATGAGAAACTGGGGCAAATGCTGCAGACATTGAGCAATCTCATAAAGGGGGCATTGCCCCTTCTCCCTCCAGCAGGGTTTTAAAAGCAGCAGCCGCCACCACGCTGCATGCAGAATTGCAGCACATTGCAGGCAGGCCAACCAACACAGGGGCTGGGGTCCACACGTGCACCAAGGCACCCGCCTGTTTCACCCCATCGAGACCAAGGAACATCTGGGCAGAAACTCATGTGTAGAAGAGAGCTCCCAGTGCCTGGGGACTCAAGGAGTTTAGGCATCAGGCAAGCAGAAGTTTTCATAATTACAACTTTACCTCCCATCCAGAGTTTCTTCTGGCTCTGGCCCCGTGTCCCTAGAGCTGCCTCGCCAGCAATTTTCCCCCAGGTATCTTTTGCGCATCCAGGAAAGACATTGTGTTCTCTCTCAACAAAACATAACATATTTCAATATCCTAGCAGCTGGCCCTGGGACATAATCTATGGGACTCTGGTTGCTTATGGCCTAGTTTACAGTCAGCTTCCCAGAAACATTTGCATGCTTGGGTACGGTTGAATACAACAATTAATCTTCAGTCCCAAATCATCAGAAACATTTAGTCAGAGGCAAACTTAATGAAAGACAAAAGAGGTTCCAGGACAGTCAGCAAAACCAGTATGAATTTCTGAAATATCATGTATTTAATATTCTCCATGATGATTTAATTAAATATGTAAAACAAGAAAGAGCACATTCATTATCAGGAAAAAAGCCCCAACTCTCATTTAACTGTAGACAATACTTCAGAGTTCAGAAGCAATTTCTGGATTGCTGTTATCTGGTTAGAAAATATTTTCATAACTATAGCTTATTTCCCGTTTCACTGAAGTCCTTTGCTTTCTAAATAACCTTTCTGGATTTCAGAAGGGAAAAATGAGGGATAACTGACCAAGATTAAAGGTCTGAAGCCCTTTGTTCATTGAAATCTGCCTCATTTTCCCAGGAATAAGTGAACTCAGAGTTAAATTTCCAAAGGCTGGTCCTTCCTGCAAGTAAAAAGAAGCCGTTTGCCAGGCTGTCTTTTGGAACATCAGCAACACCACCATGATCAAACATCTGGGAAGGAAATTGGCCCATTTATAAAGGATTTGGCCAGGACACAGAGAGCTCGGCTTTGCAAATGGCCACTCTCCTCCTCTTTATGATAACAGCGAGGTGCGAAGCAGATACAGAGGAGTTCACAGCTCCGTGAAGTGTGATGGGTCTCACACCCACCAGATCTGATGCTAACTCTATATGCATCTATTACCAGATTTTCGACTGTATAGTAGTAACATGGAAGTCATAATAGTAAGACAGAGGGGGAACTGTCCTTACGTTTCCTGAAGCTCTTTGCAATCTAAGCCCTGTCATGCCATTACAGAAAAATACCATACTGAATAACTTCACCACCACTGAATAACTGAATACTTCATTCTAGTGCAGTATATAAGCCAAATGTCTTCTATCAGAGTAGCAATTAGGAAACTTTTATATTAGTTTAACAGTAGTATTAAGCCTGGGGCTTCCACAATACAAAAAAATGTGACTTGTTGAAATACAGTTGTTGAAATTTTCCCCTAAAAGACACAAAGGGACAGATTTTCATCTGCCACTAAGTGTGTAGCTCCTGCACAAAGCTACACCAATTTATACCAAAGAATAATCTCCAGATCTGTCCAGATTAGCAAGGCACACCATTTTTCGAAAGGAATTAACTGATATTACCATACAAGTGACAAAAACCTCTCACAGTGTAACCAACTTTCCTAATAATGAAAACATTGCAAGGTTTCCCCTTTCTTCCTTTTCAAACTAAAAATATCACTTGATATTTTTGTCGTGACAAACATCTTCAGATGTGTTTCACTGCACCACCATTATGCCTCTTTACTGCCTTTTTCTTTGAAGGGATGAGCCTTGTGCTTATCAAAGCCCATGATCAGGTTGCCATTGACTGCAGCGGAATTTAGGCCAGATCTTTCTCAGCCTAGATTACCCAGTAGCCTCTTGGGAGTCCTCAGATCTTGTATCAAAATCACATAAATTGGAAGAAATTGCAGATGTCTTAGGTAAGTCTGAAGGTAGGTTACGTGGAGAGTATCTATGCCCATGTGCAATTTTAAGTAGTGGTGATACTCAAGTCTAGCATACATAAAAGCTTTAAAACAAAACTATAGTGATGATAACTTATGTCCAACACACCATGAATTATGTTGCTTAATTTCACCATAGTCTGGCCCTCTGTTTCTGTTGGACTTCCCCAGAGCCCTTTCAGTAAAGTGGTCACTGGCTATGACCATTAAGGTGACGGGTGCAACAACCATTTATTCAGGTGCAGTGTAAAAAAGTATTAAAGCTGCTGGACAACCAAAACTAGAGAAGTCATTGCCCAAAACACAGGCCACATACAGGGCTGGAGTGAGAGCAGAGCTGTTCTGTGGTGTCTTGGGGGGTTCTGGAGGGTTTGAGAGTTATTGCTTGGAGCAGCATGCGTGTAAGAGATAAGCAGCAAAAAATACCAAACGAGCATGGAAAGAAGGCAGTTAAGGACACATCAGATACAGCCAGAGAGGCACTTGCCCAGGAATACCAAGATGGAAGCGATGTTTCCACTAGAAAGCGGGCAGGAACTGTGAGAAAAGTCACTTTCCCTGAACAGAGTTGGGCACTTAAAGAAGAAATCTTCCTCATGGAAAGATATTTTGAATGAGACTCCCTCATATAAGCCAGTGCCTACAAGGAAACAGGAGCCAAAGCACCACGAATAGGACCATCACCCAGAAAGAGATTTCACTAAGAGTCTTTGCCTAGGCACTGGGGTAATGATGACAGGCCAGAAAGAATTACCAGAATTAGGGCAAAGGGGCCCTTGCCAGGAACTGAGGTTCCCATGAGCAGTACTTCCTTTCAGCAACACCCAGAATAACAACTTGCAATTTCAGGGCAGCTTCATCATCAGTGTCCTGGTTTCAGCGGGGATAGAGTTCATTTTCTTCTTAGTAGCTGGTACTGTGTGTTTTGGATTTAGTATGAGAATAATGTTGATAACACACTGATGTTTTAGTTGTTGCTAAGTAGCATTTATCCTAAGTTAAGGATTTCTCAGCTTCCCATGCTCTGCCAACAAGCAGGTGCACAAGAAGCTGGCAGGGAGCACAGCCAGGACAGCTGACCCGAACTAGCCAAAGGGATATTCCATAGTACAGAACATCATGTTCAGTATATGAACTGGGGGCAGTTGGCCAAGAGGCACAGATTGCTGCTCGGGCACTGGTCAGCGGGTGGTGAGCGACCGCATTGTGCATCACTTGTCTTTTCTTTTAGTGTTTTTTTTATTATTATTATATTCCTTTTCATTACAATTATTATTATATTTTATTATTATTGTTAGTATTTTATTTTACTTTAGTTATTAAATCATTCTTATCTCAACCCATGAGTTACTTTTTTTTCCCCGGTTCTCCTCCCCATCCCACTGCAGGGGGGCAGAGTGAACGAGCAGTTGTGTCGTGCCTCATTGCTGGCCGGGGTTAAACCACAACAGTCATGAGGACCCAGAGAAAGCAAGAAGCCACAGGCAGGACCCAGGCTTACCCAGAGCCATACATGGTCTCTGGTGAGCCCTTTGCTCACCTGCACTCATATGAGCTGCTTCCAACTCCTTCCCTTTCTCGCATCTTGTTGCTTCAGTTCCCATTTTATAAAATTGAAAGTTTAGCTTGACTGTTTGGGCTCCCCAGCACAGATCATAACCATAGCCTGCCTTCGTTTCAAGACACATTCTCCCCTTTTCTGTCAAAGGGGACACTACCTGAAGCAGCCAGACAACTTACTTCTGAGAACGAAAAGCAATTGTCCTGCAGTACTGTAGTAACCATAAGGAACTCCAGTAACTCCAGTCAGCCTGTGCGATCGTTAAAGTTGGTAACAAAGCAAAGCTTAGATCAGCAGACTCTCTAAGCACATTTATCAAGCATGTGTTCAAGCATTCAGTTAAAACAGGGACAGAGGTGCCACAGTATTATCTAAGGATGCTGCTTTTTGTTCCCCCTTTTTGGCCTTTGGAAAAAGTATAGTCATAGCTAAATCTCATGCATTGAACAATAATTGAAATTTTCGTAGAGAATTCCAGAGTAAATTGTTAGCAGACTGCACTGCCACAAGCTTTTCAGCATTTCTTTTTTTTTCTTTTTTAATTTGTGTTCCATCATTTTCTTGTCTTCTAATTTTTGTGTCATAGACTCTGCTCATCTTGTGACCCTCTGATTGAGAAAAGCAAAAAAGAAGTTATTTCTAAAGTAAACTGGATTTTCCCCCTTCACTATTCCAGGAAACAGAAATTCTTCCCAAACCCATAATTAAGGAAAAGTCAGAAAGAGTTCAGATTTTATGAGCAAAGCAAATAAGCTGTTACAGTATTAAAAACATTGTGGAATTCAGCTGATGAAGTTCTAGACTGACAGTATTTCCTTTTCATGAAAACGTATTGTACTCAAACCATTTAAAATAGCTTTTAAGTAGATTTAGAATGAAACGTATGGAATATAAGTCTTTAGTGCTTGACTTTGCTCTTCCACCTGCTATCTGTAATCACCTTATCTGAAGGTAGATGTCTTTTTCTTGACTATTTTTGTACTTGTCCATTCAAAGCAGAGACATAGTCTCCCCACTTTGGGCTGTACTAACCCTTCACATTACCATGTCTCATTTGCTTATTTTCCTGTTTGTGGATCAATGCCCAAGCGAGGTCTCCCAAAGAAAATATGGAGGCGGATTGAGGGCCAGCAGAGGGAGCATCACAATAGCTCCCATGTGGGATCATTTCTTGCAGAAGAATCCAGAGACTTCAGCTAGTCTCGGGACCCTATTGTGTTAAGAAATATACATGCCCACAGTAAGCACGCTTACATTGTTTTACTTCATTTTCCATGCAGGCAATGGATTTTTTTGCAAAGGTCATTGGATCCAAGCCAGTCACCACTGGGAATATAAATTGTGTATTCTTCATGTTGAATCATAAAGGGGGGGGAGAGGGGGTGAAGTGAGACACAGATTTGCAACTTCTTTTTCTTATTTACAATTAATATGGCTATTTCTCTTTATAACTTCAATATCCCTGGTTCTTCTACAACGCTTGACATCCAGCAACCTCAAAATGTATTAGAAAGGAAGTACTACTGTCCTAGAAGAAATGAAAGCCCAGAAAAGCAAATTGATGTGCATGCACCCCAGCGCATCAAATATATACCAGGCGGAAGAAGAATTCTTTCAAGAACAAATGCTTGATACACCCTCAAACACCTCAAAACAGTTTTTGCCCTCCAGTATAACTCAGGATGCCCTGGAGAGAAATCCAGACCTCCACCACTGGGAACTTGACTTCAGCAGAGTCGCCATTTCATAACAGAGGGGACTACTGTTTCTGTACATCTCTCAGCTGCCTCAGTAACAAGCTTTTTTCAGTGGTTTCCATCTATTTTGGGGTTTCACCTACCCACCTGGGTTTACAGGCACTAACTCCCATTTGATTCCCCTCCCACTGGGGGAAGTTAATGGCTCCAACTCCAAGACCAAGTCTGCCGCTGGGAGGAGTTTGTCCCCAAGAAGCATTGCCATGAAGGAGCCCAGGCCACAATGGGATGCAGAATGGCAATTCCACCATCCATTCAACAAGCTGAAAGCCCAGCTCTTATACATCCATCAAAGTCCATTTTAATTGGGAGCCTAAAGCTATTTTACTCATCAGTAATAAAGGAGCAATTAAGTTTGCAGCTGAAAATGAATTAATGAGATACTGCAAACAAGCTAATTAACTCCTTCATGGGTATTCAGATAGAAACCACACAAAAAACCCACAGGGTGTGCTAATTACTTCAGGGGTCTGACTAAAATGAAACAAAAAAAACAGAAAACCACAACATTTGGAGCAAAGGCTAGAAGTCTGTCATTAAGCCATCTTCTCTCATGTACAGTAAGCATAGGAAGCTCTATATGACACTGTGCACATGGAAATGCTTGCTGTCCCCACATACAATGGATCAAGAACAGCATCAAATTGATAACACTAAAATTGGACCTATTTGCTCAGTTTCTCTTGGCAGATGCTCTGGGTGGCACTCTCCTCACCATAAGCAGAAGAGTTTGGCAAAAGAGTTGGTCTGTTTAAAACACACTCGGAGGGAAAGTAGAGGTTTTGCATGGACAGCCGGCAAAAGCCAGCGTGAGGTATGTGACATTGTGCAGTGCCTGGTTGAGGATGACTTACATGGCACAGTTTGAGGAAGAAGAAGAGGGTCTCTGTGTATATGTTAAGGAGGTTAAACTGTCATCCTTGACAATTTACATTAACTGTACGATATTTCATTGTCACTAGCTCAGGAATCCATAAAACCATTGGGCCCAATTTACTCGTCCCCTTCCTTTGATCATTTATGGCCATGCAAAGGACTGGTAAAATTCTACTGTTTGGGTGGAGAAGAGTTTTACTGAGGCTTTTTTGCACTGGTACAAATACTATGCTTGAAATTTAAAGCAGCAGAGAAACAAGCCCTTTCCACAAAGTCCATGTGGTAGCAAAATACAGCTGCTTTTCAAATCTCAAAACCAGGGCTAGTTTTAAGGAAAAAGCCAAAGGTTCCCAGTGCTCACAGTGGAGTCTCAGCCTGCAGAATTCAATAACCAATCCAGGAAACCCATTTCAACATCGAGTTTCAAAGAAGTTATTGTAAACAAAGAGCGAGCCCACAGAACAATATGATTCTTGATCCCCATTTAAGTAGTAGGAACACAGAAAAGCCTCAGAAGTGGAGACATCTGTATTTATGTAGAGTGTTTTCCCTGCCTCTTTGTACTCCATTAAATTGCAAATGATGAAATGGAATTTCTTTTTTGTGTAGATTAGCCCTTGCATCTTAAGCCACCCCAGCTACAACAATGCTACCACTAAAACATGAGGACACTTTCTGAAAGCTGCAGAAGCATTACAATATTTGTTTATAATTAATATAATAGTAATTAAGCCTGGCCTCATGGCAGCTCACAGCAGCCACTACCAGCTTTATTGGAGTTTGTCTGAAGTTACAGAGGAATGAGATCAGAATCAGGCCCTGAGGACAGCCTTTGTACATGACAGCTTGTCCAGAACCTGACCTCATAAGTCTTTTTCTGTATTTGGATTCGGTCTGCAGCAAGACTTTTGCTTCTCATTCATATACTCATGCAATTTTTACTTCTTCCTGTTAAGGCAAGCTAGGGCTAGAGGCCATCACACAAAGCCAGGTGTAATAAGCAACCGGACAATAAGTTCTTATTGACAGGATTACAAAAAAAAAGTTTTCTTTTTTCTCTCTGTACATGCTTAGCTAAACAAAGGTTACCAAGCCTATAAGATTATTTTGCTAGAAAAAGAGCTTGAGATTCATCTTGTCAAAATGATGGCTAAGTCTTCTATCTGCCTGTCAACACAAGTATTGCCCATAGATTGACAGAAAGCATTTGTTAACTAACCTGTTTTAGTATAGCAAAAATATTTATTACATACAGCATGCTTTTCTACAGGAAATACGTTAATGCTTATTGTGGTCACTAAACCAATCTATCTGACGCTAAGTAGGTTGCACTTAGGAACAAAGATATATGATTTTTAATGCTGCAAATCACCTTCATTCCTAGCTCAAAATTATTCTGCTTGCACTTATTTATTTTTCTTTCTAGTTTATTTTGGCTGATTTAAGAGGGAGGCTCATGAAGTCACCAGCACACCCAAAGCTTGTATATGTTTTGAATACTGGACTGTGACCCCACTGTTTGCACGTGTGTGTTACAGCTATAACTTTGCACTGTGCCTGTGAGTAGCCTGCTGCAGTTTGCCCTGGGGAAGATAAGCCAGAGCATAATCTATGCATCCCGCAGGTCTTGAGGCTGTTGAAATGCATATGCTATCTCTTGGGAAAAAAACAAACAACAAAAAAACCCCCAACACACACAACTAAAAAACACACACAAAAAACCAAAACCACACAACCACCCAAAACCACCACCCACAAAAGGCTTCAAACTGATCTTCAGCTATATCAAAACATAAAGTAAGCAAGGCAAAGTAACTATGACTTTTGGTTTTATTATTCTCAAATTTTCTTATTCAGTGTTACAAGAGAAAAAAAAGTGAGCCTTTCTGGCTCATATAAAAAGAACATGTAATTATTGTTCATGTATTTATCAAGTCACAAGCCCATCTAATGGTAGCGTCAAACTTATTACTATTCTTCTTGGAAGCAGGACAGAAGAGTAAGAAGCCTTCCATTCTGCTGAGAGAAATATCCATGTGGCTTCCATCTCTGCCACTCAAGGGGGTGCAGTTATAAAAATATAACATCACAGTCACGCTAAATACAGCTTAGTGGAAAAACTGGAAGTGGAAGAACTAGATTCAGGGACACCTGGATTTTATTCCAGTTTGGTCACTGACTTTAGCAGTATGAAGTAACTGCCTCTTTGTCTGCTCCCCTCCTCCTCCCTCCAGTAAATAAATTATAGTCATAACTTCTTATAAATAGCATTTACACTGCAGGAGTATTACAATAACCTACAAGCCTACTGTCAGGTCTAACTAACATTTAAAGCACGTGCTGAGCAGGGGAAAGTACTGTTAACAGTCGTAAAGTGCTGTGTTTTGAGCTGTACTGATATGGCAGTGCTTTGGTCTCAGTTTTATATTTTACAGCCACACTATTCTGCTCTTATCAAAATGTGGTATATAACTGCCAGCTCTGAGGAGTTTCTGTGCACAAGCTCCTGCCAAGCTTATGCCACATTCCCCACACAGCATTTTCTCCTAGGTTTTTGCTCTGCATGTGGTAGACGGTGTTGACTTTGACAAAGAAAGCGCTAAGGATTATTAAAAGTCTGTAAAAACACTTGCTTTCCTGGCAGCTTCTTTGGGCTGAATGTCACTTGCTTTCCCTGAAAGTGGCAAAGATATTCTTCTGAAATTAGTTCCTCCTACTTCTCCGATTAATAAATATATGTATTTTCAGATGAGTTTGTGTTTTTCTTAAGAAAGAATCTTAAATCTTCACAGGAGGTATGGAGTGTGCTTATCAGCAGTCAGGGAGAATAGGTCATCTTCTCTGTTGAAGATGTAGTATTTCAATATTAACACAACATAGCTACTGGAAAAGATCTAATTCTAGTCCATTATCAATAGCAGACCTTGCCAGCATAAGGGCACAAAACCCCCCAAACTTTAATTAATAACAAAGACCAAAGCCCAAGAAGATCAGCATTTTTTTCTTTTCTAAACAGCTTTTTTTTTAAAAAAAAAAGCCACATAGTTCTGGATTTTTCCCCACTGTGGAACCATAGAAAAGTTTCAAACAAAACAGTTATTCCAGTGGGTTAAAATTAAATATTCTCTTAATTTTCATTGCTATACATGCTGATCTTAGGCCATGAGAATAAGGACCTGCGCCTCATATTTCAGTTCTTTGTAGGGGCAAGCTTCTGGAGAAAGAGAACATTGGCACCACAGTTATGTCAAAACTTTATTAACCTGGCTTATTCAGCATTTTCTTTCCCTGCATTGTCTCACTATCTGCTGTCAAAAAAACCCAAAACATTTCAGCACCATCCAAGAGAGATCTGTTACTTTTCACAGTACGGGACCTTTGGTTCTGACAGCTCCTTGGAGTATTTTTCACATTGCAGCAGAGACCTGCAAACAAATGATCCCGCTCTGCGCTCCCTCAGCTGTCTCTTGCTTATAGCAGCTTAAGCAAGGCAAATCTCTCTCCACCTCCCCTACAGTAAAGGTTTATTTACATTGACTGTCTGACACAATTTAGACTGGATTAAACCACTGTGCAACCACATCTCAAATTGACTTGGACCCCTACATGCTCCCACTCCTTCCACAGCTGGCACGCTCCTGACCATACATAGAGCTGTGTCAAGCAGCCTCACTAGCAGAAAGGTAATTCTCAAAATTTAAAAAAAAAAAAGCAGACAGCTTTCAGCTTGCTTAGCAAGCTAAATCAGCTTCACACGTGGTCTTGGGGCAAGAGCAGGGCAGGAAGGAGTGATTGGGGAAGAGACAGGTCAGCCCCGGGTTAGATGAGCTCAAACTGAGATGGCTCTGTATCCTTAGGTTATTTTGAAAATGGGACTATGAATCTAAGTGCCGTCATCAGGAGTGGCCAGGGGCACAGACACAAACCAGGTGCTTCCAACTAATGAATTATGCTGCCAGATGATCCATTGTGCTGTGCTCTTCCTCCACAGCAAGTACAAGGTAACCTGAGCTATCCTAACCTTCAGGGTTCAGGCTTAACCTTGAGGTCTAAATGGCATGGGTTTAACCCTTCAATCCCTGTAAGTTAACTGGAGATACCTCCCATTTGTTAATGGTACACAAAGAAACCAGCTGACATGGTGGCCTCTCACATAACTGCATAATACATCTTGGATTTAAGGAATACTGATTATTAAGTCTTCTCAAGAGGTGATCAAGACCCATCCCTTGGAGCCTCCCTAGGGGGGCTGCAGAGCAGAGACACTGTACAGGTATGACAGGAGCAGGTCTTCAAGTGATACACATACCCAGACACAAAGCAGTCTGGCTGAACTTTTTTTTTTTTTCAGCTGAATTCAAACCTTAATAAGCACAGAAATTTACTTAGAATTATTCCCTTAAAAAAAAAATAAAAAAAATCAGCCATTCCAAGCAATGCCCCATGAAAATTTATAAAAACTCAATCTAAATGTTCCCAAACAGGCCATTATAAGCAGAAGCTGAACTATTTTAATTATTGAAAGCAGCAGTAGAAAAAGTAGCAGAGGAAGAACAGGTTTCACTTGTCATTCCAGAACAAGCCTCTCTGCAGTTTGTTAAACTAAAACTGAAATACTTTTTTTTTTCCAAAACCATTTTGTGATCTCACTGAAGACAGACAGTTGCAGTTCAACATGCCACTAGAAAGAAGACGCATATTGCTCATGTGGTCTGTCAGAGTATCATGTTAAATTCACTTATATCCTCCAGAGAAGCAAGGAAAAAACCTATTAGGATTATACAAGCTGGTACATTGCACCACCCTGTAATTTTAAAGACTTTAAAGAAATTCATGCATCCTGGAGCTCAAGGTGTCAGAGCTGCCCTTTTCAACAGTTCCTTCACTGTGGTTTGCAGCAAGGAAAAAGTAAATCTTAAACAAAACAAACAAACAAAAGAATCCATATAGCAGCCAACAGCTGGGGGCCGGGGGGTGTGTGTGGGGGGGAGATGTGGAAAGAAAAAGAAAAGAAGAAAAACATATCCCAGAGAGCATTACATCAGTTCTCCTCCCAGTTTTATTTAAAACACACGTGCCATCACTCACAGCTCTGTGGTTAGTGGAAAATATGACTGCAACTTCCATGGTGTGTGGGTTGCATAAAAAAAAGGACCTTTCTTTGGCACAGCTGAATTTGGCTACTAATGGTAGGAAAAAGGGTGGCATATTTGTAGAAAATCCTTGTGTTTTGGCAGGCAGGATAGCCCTGGGTGAGCCACCTAGCTATGTTTTGTTCTTTAGCAGAAGCATACACACTGTTTCAGTTCAGTACAAAGGATAATACAGAAAGAGCACAGCATAAAGTGAAACATAGTATGTTTCCACCCATATGCAAACAATAATTCAATGACTTTATCAATGAAAAAGTAGTCCTTATAAAATAACTTATTTAGGTCAACAAATTTTTCAGCTTTGACTAATAGAGCAAAGATAGGTAGTGTAAAACATTCATCCTGAAACCAAAATGCTGCTTGGGTTTATGCTTTAAAAACGAGTCAGCAAGCACCTCTCAGACTGTTATGGCACAGGCAAGTTGTTCAAAATCAGAGCCAAAAAACAAAGCAGTATTCAAAACTCCAGCAGAGCCCAAGTGTTATGCATTCATCAAGGACTGGATTTTGTGTGTGCATATGCAAGAGGAGTGAAGATACAGGATGAAAGATATCTAGACGATTTTCTGGTCTTCTGAATAGCTCTACACCATATGACACTGTGCAAATTAGTCACCATGTCAGCTGATGTTTGACTTCCAGAGAAAAGTATTTTCAGAAGGGCCCAGGGTTACCATTCAATAGTCATTAGCCAGCTATTTTGAGAAGGACTTAAAAAAAAATAATCTTAAGATCTAAAAAATAAGATACAGTGATTTTCTTCTGTTTGTCTTGTAGAGGGTTAGGGCTCACACTTCCAACTTCTTCTCCAAAGTCATTGTTTTTAATAAAAAGGTGAATTTTTCCAGTTTTCCAGGAGATTTTATTAAGAAAAGCACCAGACAGCAAGAAAGAGCAGTAACTTGGCAGCCCTGGGACTCCCCTGACTCCAGTTTGCCAGCAGAGTACACCATCGCTGCTCTTGGAGGTTCCCAGGGGCCCTCTGCGTCAGGAGTTCAAGCCCAGCTCTGACACATGAATGAAGTCATACCCAGTAGCAGCAGCAGCATTTCTGGCCTCTACTCACCACAGGCTGAGTTACGGTGACCCACGGAGCATCCCACACTTGTGCTCCCAACACCAGGACTGCATGACACACACGGGAGGAGGACTGGAAGGGGCTTGCTGCAGCAGAGGGTGGACTTCTCCAGGGGATGCTCCCTCCTGGGGGGCCATGGCCAACCTGACGGCCTGCCACCACCAGGGAGAATGGGGGACCAGGTCTCAACTGGCCTTCTTCCAGTAATGATGCCCCATCTCTGCAGCTGTGCTTTGTTCTTTTTCATTCTTTTTTCAGGCCACAAATTAGGTGATGTAAGCATGCAGCAAGAGCTGCGGCCTATGATTATAATTTTTCCTTGGTGAATGGGAAGCAATGAAGTCTAATTAGAAGAACAGCAGCAGCGATGAAGGGTGAGGCACAGTGAAGCGACCCCTCAACCTCCAACCTCATAACGCTCTGCACTCTCAAAAACTAATGGATCACACCAAAGTGACCTCAGCAAAAGGTGCCTCAAGACAAGTCAACATTTGCGACGGTGAGAGCTATATGCAGGTACTGTCCAGGCCCAAGGGAACTCCTAAATAATTCACTTTACCCAGACACCAATTGCTGGATGAGAAAATGAACCTGTACATTAAGTCTGCAAACACTACTTTAAGCACCAGCAAAGCATCAGTAATAAATTACTGCAGCTGCTTGCAAACTGCCCATCTACACCAGTTGCAGTTAAACTATTTAACTACATTAGACTTATGAGTGAAGTTGTCCTGGTGACAAATTCCAGATCCAAAAAAATGGTGGTGCAGGAAAGTCTCATTTGGTTCTTATTTTGTATAAATCCAGGATGTCAATCTATTTCATGCAACCCCATTGTTGCTTCTTTTATTATTATCCAAGGACATCACACAACAACAGACAAGAGACACATGCATGTTTAAAATTTTTTTTTAAAAATGTGGTTGTAAAAACTTCTCAAAAATGTAAAAAACACATGAAATGCCAGATCACAGAGTGCTTTTCAATTGCATATTTTTTAATATCTGCAAATATGATCAGATTTCAAGTCAAGACGACCCATTAATTACAACTGAACACAATCTGAGTCTGAGTTTTAAAACAACTAATGAAAGATATAAAGTTCCAAGACACAAGGAGGTTTTTCTGGTTTGGTTCTTTTTTTTCTTTTTTTCTTCTTTTTTCCCAAACTTGCCAAAAAAAAAAAAAAAGGCCCGTTCACTTGAGGCATTCACCATTGGACACTAAACCTTTGATGAGCGTCAAGAGGGCAATTATCTCTAAAATAAAGACTTTTGTATATCATGGGTCTCACATTCTAAATTCAGTCTGAGAAGCAGGAGGAAAAAACGATTCAGACGTCAACAGTGAATTGGCCAAAGGTCTCCGCGTTACAGATATACCACTGTTACATTTTACATGGCATTAGGAAGCGTGGCAGTCATTTGACCTACCAAACAGCAAGCACTTTTGATGCAAAGCCTAATTGTCACTTATACTTTGTCACGCCATTTAGTTTCAATGATTTCCTGAGCTCTTCAAGGAACTATGCTAATGTTCCAATTTTACTTTTGTCAGTATCAATGTGATCCTCATTAAAACGAAGCTGTCAAAATTGTTTTGATGCTTCTTTCCTTCACAACATCTGCTCAGTTTCCCCTGTTGTCACCTTGACTGTGGGAAATAAGATTAAAAAAAAAAATCCCCACAAAAATCTCATGACTGCATTTTATCTGTAAGAGATGTTATGCAGTGATGGGAATTGAGGTTTAGATTCTGTTCTTCAAGAGCACAATTCTTTAATGAGGATGAATAAAGTGTTATTCCATAAAGAGTCCTACTAGCTCTAAACTAGATTTCCTCCATCTCCATGCTGATTGCAAGAATCAGAGGTAATTATCAGGGTAAAAGTTTACAAATCATAACCTTATTCACCTTGTTTTAGGGACCCAGAGTATTTTAGTTCACATTCTGCTTCCCATTTTCCCCAATCAGTTTTGGGAAACGAAAAAATGACCTCACAGACTACTGCCGAAAGCAGTAGAGGTTAACATGCGTGCGTGTAAATTGTTGAGGACTGGAACCACATCTCATTCAGTCAGCGTACCATGAGCACAGCAATCTCAGTGACAGGCACACAGCCCATTGGGAGGGATAACAGCTTCAGCTGCTCCAGCTAAATCTACTAGCAAACATGAGTTGGGCTCCTAAGAATGGGCAACTGGGAATAAGGCTTTAGGTATAGTTTGCTCTTCTAGTAATGACATTTACCACCATTTATAAGCTTCTACAATCTCTTAACATTGCCTTGAGCTGTGTAAATTCAAGAATTATACTAAATTTCTCTAGATCTCTTGAGTGAAATCGAATTCATTATTTTTACAATACTTGATTAATATAACTAAAAAAATTAAGTCCATGCAACAGCAAAGCTTGCACAGAATCACTGCCAGCTTTCTTCATTGTAACACCCATGAACTCCAACTTGGAGGTGGGTAGATTAAGAAGTTTGGTGTGCTATATGCTCAGTCCCTAGTTTCTGTGTTAAGTTTCAAACATGGAAGTCTGTGCTAAGTTAAAGACAAAAAAAAAAAATATTACTGCTTAGCTAACAGAATTTCAAGCATGGTTCAGACACTCATGGTTCCAATTTGAAGTCACTTTGTCTAACTGTGAATGAAAATACCTGCTTTGAAACAGCACCCTGTTCTGTAAGTATTCAGCGGATGTTAAATTTACAATGAAGGGGAGTCTAAACAGTGCTGCTCTAGTAAATTTGGCAGAAAGTTTGGATTAAATGGTTAAGTCACCTAAAAAACAGTTTCAAGTCAGTAAGTAAAGTTTCATTTTCAAAGGAAATTAACTGCAACTGCCTTCTGTTAATATCTATTTGCATAAGAGTTACCCAACAGATTTTCTGGTTTTCAATGGCCTTCTTCAAAGCCAGGTACACCAGTATCCAGCCTGATACATTGGCCACCTTCCTCCCGTGTCCCACTCAAAATGGGTCTGGAGCTGGTACTTTGTTTCTATTCAAGTCCCAGCTTCTATATTTCTGTTACTATTTGAGGATCTCAGCTTTCATTTAAGATATAGGCAACATTAAGCTAATAATCTATTTAAGGCTACCATATAAATACCAGAAAATTCCAAAGGTATGAACAGGCCAGACAGTGACACCCCCTTGTCAAACTATCAAGTTTTATAACACAGCTTCATGATTTCTGAATGGATGAAATTAGCAATACCAACTATGACAGTCAGAAGTCAACCCTAACCCTCAACCTGGTGATTGCACAACACCAAACATTTGCGAATCACAAGCCAGCACCCAGTAGAAATCTTTTCCCCATGTTTTACAACTCCCTTAAATCTTCATTTATACCATATAAGATTGCAACACCCTTATGGCTCTGATCTTACTGCTTTCTACAATACTTTTTTCCAAACAAAATTAAATTTCTTTGCAAATTGAAATCCAAATCATTCTTGAATAAAACTAAAGAGGACTCTCCTAATGACAATGCACAGTTACATTCTGTTATATATAGGCATACATCTTCAGTGATCTCACCAGTGGCCTTACAGTGGCTGAGAGGTAACACAGGTACCATCCAGGGAGAGAGTTACCCAGTGTGTGGGAGATGACTGAGGGTAGATTTAAAATACAGCAGCTTCTGACCTGGGCTCACTCAGCAATGCGGAACAGCCCTAAGACTCACAGCAGTACATGTTACAAAGATACCAGTTAGGACAAGTCTTACAGGGAGCAGCACAGGGCTACTAGCGGCAGTGCTAGTGCAATGCTTACGTTGTGGAAATCCACCTGATTGTAGGGGTTTTATGGTCCCAGTATGATGTTGCATCAGTATGTGGATTACACCAGAGGAAGGTTTCCTCCTACTGAATGTGAACAAACTATTATTACTGTTAAAACCTTAGTGTTTTGCTACCCACATATGCAGCATCCCAAGTGAAATCATTCTGCCTTCAGGTGGCCTTAAGGGTGAATGCTTTTGGAAGAACACACTACTGTTAAAATAAAAAGGGAGATGAATATGTATCTACATGCCACCTGGTCACACAAACACTTCACACACTTTACAGACAGTATGGCCTATAATTAAGGTCACTCAAGGCTTGGCATCATAAAACTCTATGAATTAACAGCTTTGCTAAATTCTTATTGTTCAGGCAGAAATGCTCCATACCAGGTATCTGCTTTTGGTTGATATTTCTGTTTTTAAGAGAAAACTTCAAGCTTAGCTCTTTCTGAAAATGTGATTAACAAAAAATTAATTATCTCTTTCCTCAGCCTATCATAATTCCTATAGCCTTTGTCTTCAAACAGTCCTAGACACCTACCAGCTCTGAAGTAAAGAAATGAAACCTGCCTTTGCCTCTTCTCTGGTAGTTTAATCTACTAAAGAAAACAGAACAAACTAAATTCATAGAAAACAAACCTAACTATCCTACATAGTCATTAAAAGCATATCCTGATTTCCTGGGTGAACAATTCAACACTATGATGCACTTTGCAAAAAACTGCTGAACATTCACAATAACAACTAATATCAACAGGTAACGGGCTTTGACAATATCCTAGACTTACAAAACACTGACACAGCAGAACTTCAGTCCATAGATTGGATCTGCCCAACTAGTACAACTCATCCTCCTCTTTGCTTTCCCCATGTTAATCTCTTTTCCAAGCAGGCTACCATGGCCCCTTGTCACAGGCCCATCTAATCCAGTGGCAGACATGAGGCTGAGATGGAGCAATAGCCTTTACTGGGGTTAAGTTCTGTTACCAGTTACGTGTTAGCATGGCCAGTTCTAGCAAATAGGTAGCACGGATCTAAGGCAGCGACACCCCTGCTTCGGGGGTTGTTATCTCAGGTGAGGGAAAGAGCAGGTAGGCGAGTCACCCAATTTAGAGGTGCTACAACACCCATCTATTCACTTCACCCTCTGCTTGAGATTATTGCCCCTGTTGCGGAAGCTAAGCAAAGAAGATGACCTTGCTTCCACCACCCCAATTCAGAGTCAACTTTACCTGCCCTGGTAGGATTCATTGCCTCCAGCTTCCTACACCAGCCTGCCACCCAACATAGCTGCTTGGTAGCAGACACAGCAGAAAGGGGAGCATATTCACCTTCCACAGTCACAGGTCACAGATTAGCATCTTTATTCAAACTGCTGGGAGCAGCTAAAATTTGGCCACGTGCCGCCTTCTTGCCACCTCTACTAGAGGGCAGCAAGCCACGGCAGAGGAACAGTTCAGACTGCCAGCAGCAATAGCAGTGGTGCCCTTTCTTATCTATGCAGCAATTTTGTACCTGCCTGGGGCAGTGGAAAAAACCTTGCTCTGGCCCTGCAGATATGCACTTTAACAAGGTGATATACTGTAGTGGTGACATGAATTATTTTAGCTGCTCTGAGCAAAAGTGTAAACTTTTGCAACGTCCTCTAGTGACAAGGAGGTTGTTTTGCTACAAAAGCAATGGCAACCAGAAGTAACTATGAAATGTAGCCATCCTACTCCCCAAGAAAGGAAAAGTGCCACTGAAAGTGCACATATATTGCATATAGAGAGAGGTTATAGACACAGCCCCATTAGTATCGCTTCCTGGCATTTCTTAATTCTCTTTTCTCAGTACCATCCTGCTGATTAGAAAATATTTATCATAAGAAGCTAGTGAACAGAAAAATAAGCCCTTTGAAAATGCTCTCAGGATTAATTTCTCTGCACCTTTTTTTAAAACAAGTAAAGCTATGCTTTTCCCCAAGTTGGAAGCGCTTATATCAAGGGCAGGTCAGACACTAAGTCAGTACTTGCTCCCTCTGCAGTGCCTCAGCTGAGCCCAAAGCTCACCTTTGATACCAGGACCGCTCACTACAGAGCTGGTAGGCAGAAGGCAGTGAAGGAACATGAGGCTGAAAGTTTCCAGCAGAGTTTCTGAGAAGTCAGGGGGCTTTGTTAATTTTGAGCAAGTTATCCACCTTTAAGACTGGGGAGGTGTGGGGGGTTTTATTTAAATTTTATTTTTCTACTATAATATATGTTTTTATATTAACATATCTATATGTGTGTGTATATATATAGTCTGTTTGGGAGAAATTTTCTTGCTTCAGCTACAAAGAATAATTTTTATATCATTAGCTCAAGATCCAGTTTCTTCTCTTTGGGGATCCCAGAAGTAATTTTTTTTTTTTTTTAAATACACCCCCCCCACCCCCCCCCCCCAAAGCATTGAGGATGCTGGCCAGGAGCTATAACCTCTCCAGCCAACACAAATGCACCTAGAAAAGTATTTGCACCTGATCTAAAGCTACATCAACTCTGCACAAACATGAAAAGCTAACATAAAGGGCAGTGAAAGATGCACATTTTAGACTCCCAACTCCAGGGATACCTCCCTCCCTGTCACAACAATGCCTGCAAAACTTTCCTCTTGTACTGCTAAAATACCATCTCCTCAGATCTTACTCAACTGACCGCCCTTGCTAAAAGCCATACACTTTTGTTCAAGTACAAAGCTCTGCCTTTCAATTTAATTAATAGATAAAATAGGGGAGTTCTAACCCTAACTTCTCACAACTCTTCTTGAGGGACTATCACACCTTACCCTACTCACTGCATTTGGTCTACTTTGACCATTTCTGACACACAGAAGTAAATGACTCCTAAATCTGTACAGCAACACATTTATCACTGATTCCGTATACACATGTCGTCCTTTCACTGAGCCCACAAAATCCTCTTCCTTGACAGAAAGCAGTAACCACCGCTCACGCATCGGCCAACAGCAGGAGCGTGACATGTAGCAGGAACACGGCCCAGAAGCATCTGCCTTAAAAGCCTGCTTATGGCAAGACTTCCCAAATGTTGACAGGCCTACAGATTTTAAATGCACCCGAACGCTTCACCAAAGCAGCTACAATTAACTGACTGCAAGCCTTATAGAAGCATGTTGTTGATTGAGTATATATTGGTACAAACAGGCAGATGCAACTTAGGAAAAATGCTGCTGCACTCTGGAGAAAAAAACAAACAAACAAACAAACCAACCTACCCCTGTTTGAAGGTGATGCTCCCACAGGGAGGAAAGTGCCTTCTACAAAGAGGGCTGTGCACACATATAACCAATATCATTCACAGTCAAGACAGGAATGGGGGTTTACCAAGACAGCACACAGGGACAGTAAGCAACATGCCACCTACAGACTCATACCCAAGGCTTTGCTGCAGACTGGCACAGAAAAAATGCAAATGCACCTACTGTTATGTACACAATATATGCCACAACATCAAGGTGCCCCTGCTCAGGTGAGTTTAAAAAAACAACTCACTTTTTTATTATTTGTCTGAAAACACTAGCCTGACCATCAAGAGGAAGAAGGCAAGGGTGTGTGCTCAGAGTTTTCCAGCTGCATCACACTTGCATGGGACCCCCTCCGTGAGGCGAACACAAAAGCAGGACTTGCCACCCTCACCCTGCGTGGTGCCTGCATACACACCTCAGCAGGCAGCCTGCAGCAGCGGAGCAGGGCTGGGGGCAAGTGGGAAGCTATAGCATGCAACCATGTACAGACACATACTCAGAATATATGGGGCAGAAGAACTGCACAAAAGTATATTTGCTTTGCAGCTTTCACTGATGACGAGACACTTGTGGAAAAATTAATTAAAAAAAAAAATCAGTATCCAGAGAAAAATCTATTCTACCTGACACATTCAATGTCTTTAACACAAATTGCTTTCTGACAGATAAGACTGATAGATAAGGAAACAAAGGGAGAAGTTTTAGGCATATAAAATGCAAACGCCTTGTCTATGAAATAGGCACAGAAAGCCTTATCTTCCATTTTCTGTGTACTTTGATATTTACAGTGGGGGACACTGTATAAATGTCATATTTTGCATACTTTGGCTGATTTAGTTCCAGTCTTCACTCCTATATGAAATGCACTTGCAAGCAAACCATGTTTGATTCCTAGGGATGTAGACTTTCTCACTGGTTCAGTTTTCTAAACATTTCTCACTGGATAATGCAAGTTGGAAGGGACCCCAATAAAGTTTCTTGTTCAACCTCCCCACTCAAACCAAGCTTAGCTGTGAGGTCAGACCAAGTTGCTCAGAGCTTTATCTAGTCTAGTCCTTACAGCCTCCAAGGACAGAGAGCGCACAGCCACCCTGGGCACCTGCTCCACTACCTGTCTTCATGGGGCAAAGGTTTCTCCTTATGTCCTGTCTGACTCTCTCATTTCAATTCATACCCGTTGTCGCTCACCCTTTCATGACACAGTGCCATGCATAGCCTGGCTCCATCCACTTAATAACCTCCTCCCAGGCACTGGGGGGCTGCTCTTCATCCCCCCCACAAAGTCACCTCTTCTCCAGGCTGAGCAAGCCCAAGCCCCTCAACCTATCCTCGCAGGGCAAGTGGGGGTGGCGTCTGCTGAAATCACTCTGGTTTCTTGTACCAGGGAGCCCAAAGCAGGATGTAGTTAGGGGGTGTGATTTAGCAAGTGCTGAATAGCGGACAATCACATCCCTTAATCTGCTGATTATGTGCCTGGTGATACAGCACAGGATGCTGTTGGCCTCCTTTGCTGCCAGGGTGCACTTCTGGCTCACATCCCCCCTCGTACTCCCAGGGCCCTTCCCACAGAGCTGCTCTCCCCAGCCCCTCCATCTCCCAGCCTGTATCTCTGCCAGGGGTTCTTCCTTCCCATGAACAGGACTTTGCATCTGTCCTTGCTGAACTTCATAAGGTTCCTGTAGACCCATCCCTCCAGTCTGCCCAGGTCCCTCTGGATGGGAGGCCTGCCCCCAAGTGCACTGTCTGGTCCTCCCAGGCTGGTGGCATCCACAAACCTGATGAGAGTGTACTTTGTCACCTGCTCCAGGTCACCAACAATGTTAAACAGGACAGGCCCCAGGGCAGACCCTTGCTGTGTTGCACTTGTACTCTGCCAGGATGCCAGTGACAACCCATTAACCACTACCCCCTGAGCCTGATCACCCAACCAGACAGTTACCCATGTAGATGTCCACCCTAGCTTGGGTACAAGAACACCGCAAGACAAGGTTGCAAGCCTTGCTAAAGTTTATATTAATGACTACTCTCCCCTCATCCACAAATACAATCATTTCAAAGAAATGAATCAGGCTGATCAGTCATGATTTACCACTGGTACATCCAGACAGACTGGTCCCAACCACCTTCTCCTCCATGTGCCCAGAAGTTTGCTCTAAGAACTGGAGTACCACTGCAGCCCCACCTGAGTGGAAGCCCCTGCAGTGTCAGGGCAGTTGCTCTGGCCAGTGCTGGGCATGATGCCCAGGGGAGCTGCTGATGAGCCCCACACAGTCTTTGGCAGTATTCTGCACCCCTTCCCTATGTCCTTCTACACAGACATCTACGTGAACTACTGTTTCTGAGAACTACACTCATGCTCTGGCCTGAACACTAGTGAAACAGGTACGTGATCCTCCCTAATCAGAAGTCAGCCTTTCCCGGCAGTACCTGCATCCAGAGACACCAGAAGACCTCAAAGCAGAGCTGGGCACTGCAACGCCAATGGGGAACGGCAGCATCCCAGCCCCATACACAGCCCTTGCCCAGCCTCTCTTTGCTGCCCATACACGCTGCAATCTTAAGGAGTGCTCAGTACCAAAAGTTTACTCAGTTCTGAAACTGTGTCATCTGTTGGGGACACAGCGCTGCACCTGCACTAGGTCCCACTCCCCCCAGTGCAGAGGACATGGACCTGCAGGGAACAGCTCTGTACCATACCACTGTCTGAGCAAAGGGGACACGCTGTACCCAGTAGGTACAGCAGCCACTACCTGCTGCGGGGACAGCCTGTCCCAAGTGGCCTTTTGCCTCTTTTCTGGTCTGTTTTGTGATCCTGGGCACGTCTCAGGTGGTGCTGCAACCACCAGTCTGCCCAAACCAAGCCTAAATCTTCCCTTCCCAGCCTCCAGTCCCACACTGTGTTATGGGAGACCCGTTCCCACTATGACCTATTCCCAACATGACCATTACCATTCCAGAATAATATTTTCCGTTTCCGAAGAGTTTCCAGATCAATATTTTCCATTTCCGAAGAGTTTCTGGGTGACCGTCAAGACCTCACTAAAACCAAGACCCTTAGTGGAGATACTGTCAGTTTACTCTTTGTACCACACCTCTCAGAGAACTGGTCCAGGGTGGGGGTGCCAACATCCTGCAGTAAGGCAAGCAAACACCCAGGACTTAGCAAGAAGTCTATCAGACATGGTCCATTCAAGCAGCTAGGCAGGAAGACAGAATGAGAGGTGAGAGGGGAAAAGGGTTCATTACCTGGCTCTGTCAAACTGAATAAGAACAATAAAAGGGGGGGGGGGGGAAGAAAGGTTTAATTGTCCTGGGACTTAGTAAACAAGCAGCTGATTTTGAGTCTCAGAGTTAATGCCAACACAACAGCTGGCTTTCAGAAGGGATTTACTAATATAGCAACTTGTAATTAACACAAGGTCATCACTAAAAATTACCAGGCCAATTTGCTGTTAAATAGCTTCCTCCAGGGAATGTGTCCCTGTTGGAGTACGAGCTACTGCATTGTGTTCATGAAAGACAGACAGCCTGGGCAAGAGCTGCATTTCCCTGGGGAGACAGGGTCACCATACGGGGCTCCCTGTGCCCCCCACATCTATTCATGCCCAGGCCCCTCTCTCCCCTCACTCCCCACAGATCAAAGTGGCCTTCTGTTCCCTTGCAGGCCAACTTGCTACAATACCTGCAGCGTCCAAGCCCACCAGAGGTCTGTGTCGAGGTTGACAGTAATGAGCCAACACTTGTAGAATAAAATTGTGCAACAGCCTTTGGGCTGGTTCCACCTGCATTCACTTGCCCAGGCATCACAGCAATATAGAATGATGGAGACCATAACAGCTGTGTCCCTCACACAGTTCCCTCCGCAAGGCACTTCCCACTGCAGATCAAGGTCTTCCCAAACAACCTGGTCCATAAGTCAACTTTGTCCTGGAAACCTTCCTCTGGGATGAAGTCCATGTAAATGGAAGCTTCAAGAAGCTGGTGGAGGAGAGCGGTTCACTTTTTAGGGCTTCCACTTCCTTCAGATACACAGATTTCTGTACCTAATTTTACACAGAAGGCTGGCATGGCATGTCTAGGTGAGTGCTACCACTTTCCACAGTTATCCCTGCTCTTCCTTCACTTGGGAGTACATGCCTCACTCTCCACATCCTGGCTGCTTGCCTAAACCTTCCCAACCTCACCCCTGGTTTCAGTGCACAGACTAAAACATCCGATTTGTTGCTTATTTTCCAGAATTAAGAAGAAACCTCTCATGAAGTGAGTCAGCAAAAACACTCCTTTATCTACCCCAAGGACAGAGGCAGCTTGTGCTGATAAGTGCCTTTTGCCTTTCACTGTCATTCTTCCACGCTTCGCCTGACAAGATTTCCAGCCCTCACTGCAGTGGTAGGCAGCCTTTGTAAGAAGGCAATGGTGGAGGCTGTTCCTAGTACCAGGAGGTAGATGGATGCTGAGATACTTGATTGCCATTCCCTTGTGCTGCATCAGTACGGAGGCAGGATAAAAGCTTCCACAGGTGGTTGCTAGATGACTTCTCCTGCTGGAAGACATGGCAGGACCAGTACCTGCTGCTCAGCCCAACCAAGAGGTCTACCTGATGGCAGGATGGCAACAGAGGTAAGGCAGGTGGAGAGACAGGGCACTGTGGAGACAACTGGAGGGGTTTCAACCCACCATTTGGGGGTAACTCCTACCTCCAGGCTCCTACCAGGACTTTTGCAATAGGAAGGAGCATGTTAAAGCAGCTATAAAGCTATAAAGCTAAGCAAAACCAAGAGGCGAAAGACCAGATGAGGAGAAATCCAGAGTCCGTCCATTATTGCCATATGCCAGCAGTAATTGGCCCAGTAATCTTCTCAGCCTTGCCTCAGCATTTACCAGTACAACTACATACCAAGGTACAGGCTCATTACCTCTGTACACCCTTGTGCACAACAGAACAAATAACAGATCATTTCATATCACTTAAATAGCAGCTTCACTCATGCCTTATCTGACTTCTTCCCCTGTGCTTCACTTAAAGGTATTCAAAAAAGGAACAGGATTAGCAGTTCAAAAGATAATGCTTAAAAAAGTCTACTATGGTAAAATAATTAATGTATAAATTGGGGTAGGCATGAGGAACTGGGCTACTCAAGACCGGATCCTGCCTTGTACCTTTTCTTAAGCAAGTCAGCAGACTTGCCAAGGCCTTTGACTCTAGGGCAGCAGAGTTATATTTTCCAGTTTTGGAATATAATTCATTTTAGGGGTAAATAAGCTCCTTCTCAGTCTTCATTCAACATGCAAAATGCCTCACAGTGATCTTGCTAAACAGTTCTTCATAGGGCAAACAAATAAGTGATTCTTTTTATCCTTTCTGAAAATTTCATGTTCTTGAATCTCTTACAAGTCTGGGAAGGTGGAACTCATTTGTAAATAAGGCCCTAGGAAACACACATGGCCACAGCTTGGCAGGACCACAGCCCTGAATGAGCTCTTTCATTTTCAGCACGTTTGGTAACTGGGGTTAAAGAACAAATGGTGGTTTTGATAGAATATTTCAAACACAGAACAACTAGAAAGCTACAGTTACCTTTACCTAAAAAAGACTCAGATAATAATACTACTACTAATGGATTTTTCAAAGCATTCCTCTCCATACCTCCTAAAGTAAGCAAAGGTGCTTCAAAAACACTAGGAGCAGTGGTATAATTTGGTCTGGCTAAGTGCAAAGTTGAAAACCAATGGGGAAAAAAGAAAGAGGTTTGCAGCAGATTAAGCAGAAGAGAATTCACACATGAAGCTGCAAGTGGAAAGGTGTATTCATTTTCTTATTTCTCTCTGTAAATTACCATATAGCATTGCTGCTGTGCCAAAACTGATGCACCTACTCATGATCTGCACCAAACCTACACAAGTCTGTAGATTTATGACCTTTATAAGACCCCTGTACATTCAGAGATAACCAGGCTACTCTTCGGTGTTTGGCTGCACAAATTCAGTTGTTGTATTGGTGTCTGTATTTGGAAAAATTTATAAGCAAGAAACATATAAGGTGATAAAATACTTCAGACTGCAAATAAAGCTGTCTGATCTCATCTTGTAAGTGTGCTCATGGTAAGTCCACAGAAGGAAGTGATGGATTCAGGAGGGTTTGGGACATAACACACAACAAAAACCACACATCCCCTCCAAGGGCCAAACGCCCAATAAAAGATTTGCAGATGCAAACAGTAGTGATTCCCATCCTTCAAGGAACATTTTGGAGCATCGTTTGGAGAACAGAGTCTCAACTTTATGATGGGCAAAATGAAATCTGACCTTAAAGAACCTGGAAGTGAAACTCATACACTAAGAGCTGTAAGTCAACCCACCTGCCCTGTAATCTGAACAGAAAGAAATAGTATGTCCTAAATTATTAGCACAAGCTGCAGCATGAAGTTGTTAAAAATATCAGCATCAAGTTAATGGTTAGTTTGGAGATTCTGTTCCTTGTAGGATCATGTTATATATTCCTCCTCAAGGAATATTTTTATCCCATCCTCAACTTTATTTCTACAACTTTTTTTTTTAATTATTATTTTTGCATGGTATATTCCAGGTCAGCTGTTTAAACTGTCATATATCTAACTGAAGCTTAAACAGGAAGTAAAGGGAAAAAAATGAGGTGAATTTAACTTTTTCTGGCTATCTCAGGTAATTTTTCCCAGAATGTCAAAGCTAGAGAAGACTATTAATAAATTTAGCACCAATATCCTGTCATAACTGTTTATTCTGGCCAGATAAAACCACATTTGGTGGAAAAACATTGATTTCCTTTCAGCATCATAGCCTGGAACAGCAAAAGCTTTGTTTATAAAAATCCAAATAGCTTTTTCTCTCCAACCTGCCCAGTTGGCTTACATATAACAACTCTTGCTGTAGGGACAGAATGACCATTTACACTCTGAATTGCAGACCATCCAATTTCTGCAACTAAGCTACACCCCAAAAAGCTTGACTTATACTGGATAAACATTATCAAGGCTTCAGCATCCTTCTTTCTTCTAACATGAACTTGGTAGATTATTGACTTTAAAAAAAAATATTTACTGTATTTATGGGAAGATTCTTTCATGAGATAGCTCAGAGAAACATTTTGTTTTGTTCAAAAGGCAGTCTATATACGAGAGAGCCACTGGAGTTGGGGCAAGACCAGCTGCCAGGCATCTGGCAGGTTTGTCAGCATTGGCACACATGCTGGATATCTGGCAGTTAGCTTTTGCATCTGTTAGTTTCAGCAACAGCCATAGCTACATCAAAAGCCACAAAAGCATGTCCTGGTTATTTTTCATGGTGTCTGCATTGATCTAACACATTCTAGGTTCACTGCCCAGTTTTTTTGGTTTTGTTTTTTTGGGTTTGTTCCCTACTCCCCAAAAAAAGTGTGAAGTAAGAGGGCAAGTGCTGGGTGACAACTGGAGGACACCCGCCGTTAATATACCAGGGCTTTGTATATAGATACATATATATGGGGTTTTATATTTTTTTTCAAGGTCCTCTAGACACTAGAATGATGGTCTCACAGAGGCAGTGCTCCACACTACCTTCTTTTGCCGCACTGCCCACCAACAATAAATAATCCACATTAAAAAATAAGAGGAACAATTTTTTTAAATGTAATTCCATGTGTTTTAGCTTGTTGACTTTTTAATTGATTTTGGGCAATGTTACCCTCTATTGGTGTTTAATAAACTGTAGGCTTAGTGCTGCAATGAATGTTGCTGGCTAGCCGAGGGCCACTAGTGCTGTTCCCTGAATACTGAAGAGGAAAGCGAACACTTGACTAAAAAACAGGAAACCACATTTTAGCAAATCTAAAGTCTAGTTTCGTGAGCATCTCGAGGGCAGTATAAGGCCATATTGATCCTGAATGCACAGTCTGATGCTGTCCGCCTGCTCACCCCACATTGAGACCAGCACAAACAACCAGGAGGCCACACAGCAAACCAGAATTGGGAAGCTAATCTCAGCAAAAGCTAAGTATTTGGGCTGTATTTGCTGAGCTGGTTTCATTTGGATCAGTTTCCCAAGTTGGCTTCCAGGTACGTCTGTGCCGGCACACACTGGGGATGTGTTTGGGGCAGGGAGAAGCTGGGACTGCTTCTGGCAGTGGATGCAGCTCAGGTGCCAAAGCAGACGCGGAACAGAACCACCTGATGCTGTGAGGGGGACATTTAGCCCTGCGGGCTTTGCAGAGGTGCTAGGGAACCTGGCCCTGCCAGTGTCCCCCCACTAGCACTTGCTGTTAGCTTTAACCTGTGCGGTGCCCCTACTTCTATCTTATTCCAACAGGAAAGTAGTGTCTTGACTTAAGTCACACCAGCTGCACCTCTCAGCAACTGGTGGCTGTCCATTTTCACTAGTGCAAATCCGAAGTTCACCACTTCTCTGGTGTTTGTGCTCAGGCCCTCTCACACTGAATAGTCCTCACCCTGCAAACGATGCCACAGCTTCAGCAGACCAGGTCGAATCGGATAGGTTGTGAATTAGCTGAGGTGGAGATTCACTTTCATGCCAAGGCAAAGTTTTGCACGGCTTATCTCTTGCACAAGTCTTGCATGCAGAAGAGACAGCACCAGGAGATCTGGGCAGAAGTTGTCCCTCTACCCGCACCATGTGTTTATAATGCATGCAAATTTTACCTTTCCAGATAAAGGCTGCTTTCAGAAATACAGACCTTGTTAACAATACTGCCTCAGCATTTATCATCTGTTGAAATAAGGTTTGGGGGATTTTTACATCTCTACCAATATATCCTTGCCACTCATCTTATGAATTCTGAAATGTTTTACATTTATGCACTACAAGCCACCACCCCTGGTATCTAAGGTGATTTGCTTATCATGACACTGCACTGCTTATCATCACTATACTGCAAGGAAGTATTTGTGGTCAAATCTATGCTAAGAGAAGCAAAGTTGATCTTTTTGCTGTTGGACCAGTAGGAAAAATAACAGATTTAGTGTTGGCAAAGAACCTGGAAAACTTGGAGAGAAAAGCAGAATTGTACCATCCTTGGTAATATTACAGGATGAATATAGGTAGGGGGAAAAAAAAAAAAGCTATGCAGGGGTTTTTTTTGGGGGGGGGTGGTGGTGTTTTTTTTTATTGTTCTTGTTGTTGTTTTTTTTCCAAGAAAAACTCACTGCAAAGTAAGTCAGAAGATCCAGAGGTACAGTGGATATTCTATACATTTCTCACCTGCCCTGTCTCTTTTTAGCACACTTCACAGAGCTTGCTACTTAGTGATCTCTGTGCCACTTCACTCTTGGCACCCTTGGGAGGACACCAAGAAACCTGTTTTTCTACTTTTCTCTCCTGGGAATCTGAGGCTTTTCAGTCTGTGGATATCTCACCCATTTCTCCTTCTTTATGACCACCTTCCCAAGAGTTTGGATCATGGTGATGCTCCCTCCAACAGCCTCAACCCACTAACATGCCTGAGCAAGAAGAGATGTTTTTGCCTTATCCTGTTGGTTCTGCCATACACCTTCACCATCCTCCAACCTTTGTCAGCCTGGGAATTGGGGTAAAGCAGCTCAAACCGTAAGTCAGACAACAGATAGCATTCAGAGATAGCTGTTTATACTAGCTAGAGCCTTACAGCTGCAAAGGAATGAGTCTCAGGCAAGAAAAACATGGCTTTTAACACTAAGCCACAGTATGATCACACTTAACAGCTCAGGTTTCAAAATCTGCTCCTGCAAAACTGTGTGCACAGGCATCCACTGCAGGTGTCCCACCATTTAACATCTAAAGTGGTGCCACTGGTATCACCTCAAGAAAACCCATCACATTCATTTTGTGCTCAAGTCTGGGGGGGATTTCTCCATTCCTAAAGATGCATCGCCAAAATCCTAGTTATGCCCTCAGAGTCCACTGATGAAAGCTTACACAATATCAGTTTTCAAGAAACTGTGTTTTCGGTGTCATGGGCCATTATACACAAGCGATGGCAAACAATGGAAGTAGCCGGGAGAGAGTTCATTTACATTTTGCCACTTTTCATCTGTCTCTTCAGTGGCCTATAGTTAATCAAACCAACACCCCTTCTTTCTGTGTCACAAGCGCAAGAAAGAAGTAGGCACTGTACATCCTTCCCGCTATTCTCTTGCAAATGGAGCCACAGCAGAATTCAAAAGTAGCACACAGAGGCCGAGTGAATTATGCATTTGGCTCCTCTCAAAAGCCAAGGAAAAGCTCAAATGCCAGATTTTCTTAAAAGCAAAGCATCCCATCAGCAAAATGACACTGACTGTCTGTATTGGGGGCAGTGGGCTTTTTCTTTTCAGAAATAGCATCCATTCATCTGTTGTTTTTTTAATTAGAAAAACTGATAAATACAAAACCAATGGGGAAAAACAAATACAAAAATAACAAAGACACATTTATCTGCTACAGGGAAGTGGCAAAGAGCAGCTGTCCTTTAATGATCACCAGGCATGTGAAATTAATCCACATCTTTATTACAAATTTAAACCAACAAAATAAATTAAAACACAAGTCAGACAAGGAACCCGGGTGGGGAAGGAATAAGCAAAGCTTAGTTTACCCCTAGCCTGGCCAGTCATCTCTGCAAAAATAAGTACCTTTGTCTGCTGCCACCACAATTATTCTCTCATCACCATTGCTGAAGACAAGATAGGAAAGCCACTGCTCCATTCTGAACAACAGGCACTTTACACCAGTGCAGTAAATTAGTATCTCCAATTATTCATAGGGGCTATGGATACATGTGGTGTAGAAGTTTAATTTTTAAATTCCCATGAAATACACGTGTTTAAATACAGCATAGGGAACAACAGCACATTAATCTAGTCTGTCCCCCAAATAAGTCTTTTCCATCACTGGGATCCAATCTTGCACTGGCAAAATTCCCATTGAGTCCAGGGAGCTTTGCACAAGGTAATACTGCATTGTTCAGCTACTTGTCCCTCTCTGCTAGAACCTGAGTGCCAAGGAGACAGAGCAAGGGGACAAAGCACTAAACAAGGTTCAGAGCAAAGGAGTCGCTACTGGGATTGAATGAAGGAAGGGAATAGCCTCCTCCTTGCTCCCAGTAGCCCCATCCTGCAGAATGAGATCCCCCCCAAAACGCTGCAGGGAGCACAACGTGCTCTATGGCTAGAGCTGCATCTACGGTCCAGCCTCCCCTTCTGCAAGCACTCATACATCTAGGATCAGTGCATTTTTTTCCCCCACTGATTGATAACATAGTAAATTCACACTTAGCAAAAGAGCATGGGCTGTTTGAATACCATTCTGCCAAGGCTACCACATGATTTTATTATTTACGAGTTCCTTAGTTTTTAAACATTGTCAAAAGAAGCTTACCAAAGTTTTTATTACAGATTCCACTTGTGCACAGAAGTCAGCTGAACATTTAAAAGTGCACTATATACATCTCAGTTCAGAATCAGCTGCAGTGGGGAAAGGAACAGGACTAGCTTTATTTTGTGAAAAATTCCAACAGAGATTCATGTACCCAGATGTTTTTGTTCTTTGCAAAAAATAATAAGGTCACTTGTTCCTGTAAAAAGGCCTTTATAAAAAGATAGAATGTATCAGACACAAGGGTCAGTTCTATAGATAAGTGATTTTAGTACACTTTAAAAAAAAAAAAAAAAAAAAACAGTAGAAAAATTCCTAAAGGCTTTTCTTATTTTAGTTCCCCTAAAACTTAAGAATCAACTTCAGAAATTCCTATTTCCTTACGAAAGCCTTGACTTTTATTATAGTACAAATGGCATTTGTAACCTCCATCTCACTTTTTTGCACATGCACAGTTCAAGGCAGCAGGACACATTTGCATATGTAGAATGAATGAGGCAACAAGAGGTAGCAATTAGCATCACATGGACCATATACCATTCTATCTCCCTCAATTTTCCTTGAACTGAAAATATCCACTCCCCCCAACACACACTTTTTTTTTGTGCAGCAGTACTGCCAGCTCCTAATCAAAATCAGGGCATCTTGTGCTCAGCACAGTAGAAGCAAAAAAGAACAAACCCCCAATAATTAGAAGCTAATCCCTGTTCTGGTAGGGTTGCAGTGTAAATTGAAGTTAGAACTCCATTACTCCACCTTACAGAAGTAGAACTGAAGAGCTGAGATATTGAGGGTTTGTGTATGCTAAGGCATTTCACAGTTTTGCTTTCTTCCATGCTTTGTGCAGTTTGTTTATTTAGATTGCAACTCATAAAAACAGGATTATCTCTCATTTGTGTTTATACACTGTCTAACACAAAGCAGCCATGAATAACTACAGAAGAATTGCTTTTCAGATGGTAATAGCTACAGGTGATTAATAATGATGCAACTACAAGCATGTAGCTGGCAATACTGTGTTTTCTTTTCTGGGTTACAGAGATTAATACTTCGAGTCATGATCCACTGATACTTATGTAAACAACCTGCACAGAGGGTGAAGAGAAATGGTACGTCTCTGCTCCTGGGAGCAGTGGGAGGACTGAACTACCTGACATACCTATTTTTGAGAAAATAAAGTAATACTTCAGATGAAAACCCTTTCCGGAAGAAGGATGTGTCCACCAACCCTTGCTTCTAGCCTTATTTGTCAGACATACTAGAAAAGGAAAGAGAGAGGAGGAGCAGAAAGGAAGCTAATACTAAGTTAACTAGCACAAATTAGCCAAGAAACAGAGAAGACTGCTGATACCCCCTTTTTACAATACATACTTATATTGTCATCATCAGGGGCTCTTAGCCCCTGTCTTCTACCAGGCTGCTACAGCTATCACACATTACCTACACAAAACACCAAAACATAGACGTTTAGTGTCATTTGAGCTGCCCTAATGCGTTTGGGACATTTACACAGGGTTGACAAATACACCACGAGAGCTGCAGGAGACCCAGCCTTCCTGGAGCAGTAGCTCTAAACCAGTTCTGCTAGGTTTGGCTGTCCTTACCCCAAGAGAGATAAATGGCATTAAATGTCTGCACTTAGGAAGCTGCATTTCATCCCCATGTGATAGCTAGGTTTTGGCTGTGTAGCACATGCCAAGAGATGTGGTCTCAGGCAGCGAGTCCACAGAAAAGGCCAACTGTTGGGACAGTCCACCCAGCCTTGGCCCTGCCTCACCCTGTGGGCTCCCAAGGACAGGGGTCTGTAACAAGCAGGCAGCATGTTGGGGTAACACTTCTGCCAGCCTGGACCCAGTCCATGGGCCACACAGTCCCCACCACAACCTCCATTGTGAGCCCTGCGACAATTCAAAAGACTTGGCCCACTTAAAATGCACAAAATGAACCCTCAGAATGAGAAGGATCCCTTCTGCAAAGCTCTAGGAGTGCGAAGAAGGTGGAGTTTAACAGGAAAAGTTGTATGAAATGCAGATTATTAATCAGATTTAAATTGCTAACTACTCAGGGCACAGAAACACATATTACACTCCATTATGTAACTGGGCTCGAAAACACTTTGGCATCATCTCTACTAAGATTTGTGGCTCAAACTCCCTGTGTTTCCAAGCAGAAAGCTTCAAAAGGAGTGATTTATATAAGAATTGAGTTTATAGACAAAAGGAATATATTAAAGAAAGCTATTTCTTATTTATGACCAAGAGATCATTTACTTTGAAATCAGGACTTGGGGCAGATACTTCACCATGAGCAAAGCTCTGAGGAATGCCGAAATCAGCCATCAATAACTCTTTTCACAAGACAAGCTCCCTGAGGGCAGAAGGATAATACCAAGCTGGGTGGTAGTTTTTAAGCAGCTGGACACAAATTGGGACTTGTCGGTTGTTGTTCCCAGGCACTGCATGTCAAATTGGAATAACCTGTTATGCCCTCTCTCATTTTTTTCCTTGACTGTCTGGAGAATGCAGAAGAGGCACCTGTTGACTCCTGGATTAGTTTCCCTGTGATGAACAGCTCTTATCAATCATCACTCAACAAGAGATTTCAAAATAATAGTTTCTTCTCATTTTCCCCACACTGAGAGGCATTCAGTGCAAATGGCAACCAAGCTGCAAGCTGCTTCTCTGACATCAGAGCTCTGCTGAGAAAGTTTCTTCGCCAACTGGTTTTGGAGGCTTCTTACTGTTTCCAGTGCGATTTACAAAAGCCATTCCAGGAACCAAGCTCAAGAAGCTGCCTAGAAGGAGCAGAGCAGCCCAAGGCACATTGACATACATCTGTGGCACATCCAGTCTCACAGTAGCATTAGGCCTAAACGAGGGGGCCAGTATTTGAGCTAGCTCTGTGGTAGCTCATGATCTGCAGCAGAGAAGATGCAGCTGCCTGGAAAGGCAGTGGGGAAACTCAGAGGCCCACTAAAGCAGTCTATGGAGAGTGCTGTGCTCCATGTTCAGTGACAGGGCACAGGACACCTTAGCCAACAGCTCGCCTCATCAGCACTGACTCAGTGGTGCCTTTGATTTAGCCTTTTCGTAGCTAAAGGCTCCCTAGGATGGATGGGGACTAAATGACTCCTTGAGCTTCAGTGCTGCCAATGTGAGCTAACCACAAGCTACCCAACACACACTCTAGCAGTCACATTTCTAATTGATGTGTGCACACATCAGCAACGTAACCACTAAAACACAGTGAAAACCAAGCACAGCATCTTCCTCTGTTCAACAGTTGAGGGTTTTTTATCTAGCAACCAAGAACAGACTTTTGCTTCCCTCTTTGCAACCCAGATCCACTTTCAACTTGGTCATTGTCTCTTGTTCAGCAACTCCAAAACTCCTTCACTGAAAACAGGCTCAGAGTCTTCTTCATCTGCTTGGATCTCCCAGCTGCCTCTGTGGACATCCAAGATGGCTCGATAGGCTAAGAAGATTTTTCTCATGTCCACTGTTAGGAGTTTCTCACTGGTGTGTCATATATTTGGCAAGATAAACACCTTAAGAAATCCTACAGAGCATGGGTTTCCACAACTTGTGAAGCTGCTTTTAACAACTGCCTTATAAGTGAGAGAGGCTGTTGTAGTAGACAACCCTTTTCAGACCTTGAGCCCCAAGTCATTAGAGGATGCTTTGGCAGTACAATTTTCTCATTGAAAACATTATTTCTGTTGTCCAGTTGTTGGCTGCAAAGCAATATTGACTGTAGATTGGCTTCATGGGAAGCAAGTCAAATTATTGCTTGTCTTCTGAGTTTAGTAAACAAACTATTGTCAAGAGAGCAAGAAGTGGCAGAAAATGTGAAGTAGACTTTAGCATTCTATCCATCTCAAAGTATAATACAGAATACATCTCCAAAAGGCCAGAAGAACTCTCAATTGAGAGTGAAATTTAAAAAAAACACCACATAGGTGTACTCTGACAGCAAAATATCCCTAAGAATGTGGACCCCTCATATTTACACATCTACTAAATGTTTCTCCCAAGCTGAAAATTCCTCTCTGAGAAATTAGGAAGCTCTGCACAATTACGTAACTCTAGCTAAAAGACAGTGAAACTGCTGTAAGAGGAGCCAACATGTAGTTTGACAGATATTTTTTCAGTGTCAGTTTAAGCAGCCTTCTCCCACACACGCACTCTCCACTGCATCCCCTCAGGTGCAGGGCTGTGCACCACATCATGTAAGTCCCTGCAGGCTGATCCGGCTCATTTGGTTTGCTACCCTCCTCCCCGCCTCTTTCCCAGGGGTGGGGAGCATACGACCACTGTGCTGGGTGGCTGTTGCCAAAATGATATGGGAAACTGGAATTTCTCCTAACGGATCTTCCCCAGGCATCCCAAGACCTCCTGTGTCTCTGGCCAAATCCAGGTGGAAGAGCTGTGCCAGGGACACATGACTGCTGAGCAGGGGTCTCCAGCGTGGTGGGTTCCCACTCCAGGTTTGGCTTGTTCTGGCTGCCATTTCACTGCCTACTGCACCTCACCTCTACTTCCTTGAGATGCAGGCATGGCAACTTATTCCAGTATTACATACTTTAAAACTGAATTTACACTCCTTTGAAACCAGAGCTGGAGGGACTCTTAGAGAATTCAAAGGAAGAGAAGATTTTTGCTGCAGAAACAACCCATAGATGGAAACTGTCCAGAAGATGGAGAACATGTACTGCCAGCCACTGATGAATGCACACTAATCAATCTTTTAGCACGTGCAAATACATCTATTATTTGCATAGGTGCAATCTATACCTCCTTGACATTAGAGTGAGCTCTGTCAGACAAACGTGAGCTCAAATGAGATCAGGCTAAACACCCCCTGTGGGTTTAGCAAATAGGAGGAAAGCAGCCACTCCCTTTCCTAATCCTCAAAAATCTCACGTATAAAATATAAACTTTAATTAAAAAAACTCAAGGAAGACAAAATATTATTTGAAACCTTAAAAAGGCCCAACCACTAAATGTGGCTTGCAGTTTAAGTACAATTGTTCTGGGTGGTCTGCAAAGCACTAAGCTTGCTGTGCAGAAAGAAGTATTTTAAGAACAAATCAGTGGGGTACCAGAGTGTTAGAAAAGATGAATTCATGTTAGAAAAAACACTTTGTGAAGTCATACACAGAATGCAAATGTTGAAAAAATAAATAATAGCTTCCCTTACCTATTTATTTTCATTTCTTATGCCAAGGTCATAATTCCTTTTTATGTATTTTGAGGATAAATATTAAGATTAATAGATCGTCAACATTACGAAGACTTAGTCTGAGACACAAGGTCATTGGGAAGCAAAGATCTACAGTCACTAAACACAGTGATAATAAAAGCCAAGAACTCAACAAGTCATTTTTGTTTCAGACGCAAACAAAATGGTTTTGCATCCCAAACGGGCAAGACGCAGCTTGATCCCTGTCCTAGAGTCCCCAGAGGTTTGAAAGACACTTACCAAGGCTTTGTAGACTGGACTTACTTTCTGCATTAGTGGGTGCATATGTAGACCAATTTAATAATGCTGAATGAAAAAAATAATTAAAAAAAAATAAATATCTGTTTAGAGGGATTTTTCTACACCCTTGTCACTGGAGTGCAGTCGCTGCAGCTCTAGATAAGGCTTTCTCTCCCAAAACTAGACTGCATGCCTTTTGTCTCTCATCAGAGTCATGGCACAGTCCCCAACAACAGCAGTGGGCTACACCTACCTGGTAATGCAGATCACAAGATTTAGTCAGGTAAGACACTGCTGGAGGTGCACGCCTTTAAGAGCTGTACAAGTGAATGTGCCCAATATGGGAGAGTGATTTGCCAAGCCAGAAGTGTTCCTTTTGCCCGTAGCTTTCAAAATGCTTTGCAAAGCAGGCACGCATTGGGCCATCTATACTGAAGGGAAATAAACACAAAGGGCAAGCCTGTGCAAGTTGACCAAAAAAAAAAAAAAAAATATTTAGCAGCCTAGAGTCAGAGCACCTGGGTTTTAACACCACTATCCTCTCCACTAGACACAGAGTATAAATTCTGAGAAAGTGCAAATTCTCACCAGAACTGGCATTAGAAATATTGAGGCAGTAAGTGAAAACATGAGCTATTGTTTTCACACTCTCACATTAAATGGCACTCACCACTTTTTAAAATGATGCCCAATTCTAACACAGCCAGCATCTTGGGCAATGTCCCTCATAGCTACAGACCAAAGGCAACTTCTGGTGCAATTCTAATGCAGAGATGCATCTTCTCTACGCTAAGGTCCCATTTACATCTACGAGAGCCCAAAGCACCCTGCATACACTAATTGCCCCCAGAAGCAGTAAGAGTTTCCAGTGAGATACAAATTTTAGTAATTAAAAAAAGAAATTTTTTCATTCAGGTTGCCAGAACAAAGTCCTGCATCCAACACGTCATCCAGCTCAAACCAAGACACTGGCACACAGGCTGCAGATGTGATTGAATCAGAAAGTTAGGCTCCCTCTTACAGCAAGCTCCCAATAGCTGCAAGAAGAGGCAGGCATGATGGTCTCTTGTTGGTTTCTGACATCTGTATATCCTAATAAAGGACTGCTTTCCCAAAACATATGCCAACTGAATAACCCCTTATTAAAACTGGCATCAATAATAACATCTGTAAGTCCCTCCATAACCAAGTAAATAATCATTGCCAAACCACGCAGCAATTACAACCACCAACTGTTATGTATAAGAGACACCAGCCATTCTCAGGTGCCAGGGATGAGTCTTTTTGGGTGGATGGAAGAAGGGAAGGGAAAGAGGGGAAACAGTGTAACAACTTCTTAAACTAACCTTGTTTTCAGTATAGCACTTCAGACCCATAGGCAAGTATTGTAACCCTGCCTGTGAGTACTGGACCCATCACATCTGTCTAGGAACTGCCATATAAGAGGCACTACAATGTCACTTCATCTCAATAAGGACACAGGAGTGATTGAATATTAACCACGTCAACCACCACAGGTTGTCCAAATACAAGCACACCTAAATCTAAGCCTACAACCAGTCTTCCCATTTCTTTCCACAGAGGTCAGTGAAAAATAGGGATATAGCCTACCTAGTTTCTAATGGAAAAAAACCCTGCTGTTAAAATTCTGTCCTAATATAAACTGATATATGAAGCAGCCTTCTTCTCAAGGAATCCTTCAGATTTGTACAGAATAGTTTTCAGCTTCCTGACAGAGGAAAGAAGAAAAAGTCAGGACCGAAACCCTCGGACTGTGCTGACCCGAGCCAGAACAGCAAGACAGAAAACCATTTCCTTGAGAGCTGTGCAATGCCAAGCAAAACCCAACACCCCAGGTTAAGTAATTAGGGTATCGGGAAGTTAATCATATTGGGGCACAGCATACGTAAGTTGAACTAGCCTAGGAATAAATTACCTCAAGAATGGCAAAGCTGCCACTCTAAATGACATTGGGACAAATGGATATAATGCTATGGAGCAGAATCAGATGCCTGGTGATTCTCAAGTAATTAATACATGTTCTCTTCTGATGAGAATGCAGGATATACAAGGCAAGTACACACTGTAACACTTTTCAGCCGTGGAAAGTTTGCCTCAGAACTGCAGAACCTCTTTCCTACTTCTTTATAAATGATACAATTTCACCTTAAGTGGTACCTCAGCATCTGCTGGAAATTCTGCCAGCAGAATAGAATAGAATACAGCCAAATGCTGAACATCACTTGCTATATTGATAATGACTTTAAAGCTGGTGCAGTCACAACTGTCACATTCATAGACCTGTCATATATGTCACGTTACTCGTCAGCAACATACACAGCATGATAAATTGTCACGCAGCAAAAGTAAAATGCTCTATTAGAAAAAACCCAACAACTTTACATCAAACTTTTTAGGAAACAGAGCTGATGGCTCAGGTAATGAAACAGCCTACCACAATTAACTGACTTGTGTAAGTATTATTAAACAGCATCATGAGTGACCAATCAATCTATCCTCACACAAGAAATTTTACCTCTACAACTATCTTGCACGTCATGACCAACCAAGGTATTTGCCCAGATTGAAGCCAAATGGATAGCCAGATTCTCATGTTGCTATTATTAAATATATATATTATAAATACACAGTAAATAAACATACACCTATATTTATTTAAATATATAAACTATAAATAAAACACATATGCATGTGTAAATGTACACAGCTACCCATACCACACACCAGCCCAGCTAAAACACAGGCAACTCTTTCATTTCTACAATCACAAGATCAATAAACAGCTTTGCACAACTTGGAACAGGGTGCAGCTTGCCCACTACCAAAATCTGCAGTTCATGTCACTAATGCCAGGCTGCATTTTTTCCATGAGGGAATATGTAGAAAGACAAGACGTAAGGTTAATGCTAAGAATAACACATTGAGGAAGTTGATAAATTTTAAATGGGAGGCCAAACGAATAACCCTACAAACTGCAGCAAATGCACTCTTTTTTAGCAACCAAATCTAAGTCTGGTGTGGGACAGTTCAGTCAGTACATGCAAGGACATACAGCAAGTAAGTGTCAGTGCACTTATGCATATGTTCAGTCAAATAAAGTGGAAAAAAAATTAAAAATGCTCCTGTCCTGGTCCTTCAGACATTAGAAGATCATTTTTAACTGAAGCAGAACATACACAACAGAGATACAAGGGCATCTACTCTATGGCTATACTGTAGCCATTAGCCAACTAAAAATTGTTAAAGCAGTTTTCCTGTAATGCAGAGGGATTTACAGGGCCCTCTGGAGACCACGTATTTGGAAATACAAAGGTTGCCATTCAATGTATTCAATGATGGATTGGAAGCAACTACTGAAGTTGCTGAACATCCAGTTGAAGATACAATTAATCTATGCCTATAGCCATACCTGAATCAGAGCTGGCAAGACAACAATAATATGCAGGAACATACTAGCACATGTGAATGAAGGAAACCAGCCAGCACAGCACACCTTTAGGGTGCGGGACCCAAGCATACCAGCAGGCTGTGTGCTTGGTTGGAGGAAAACCACATAGGAGTGGCAGCAAGTCATGAGAAGCAGCAGCCAGAGGCTGTATTACCTACTGGGAGATGGACTGTACGTGAGAGAGGGGATGATGCACATTTCTCCATATTGCTTTCTGCTTTGGTGCCACCAGCTTGACACAACCCCTGCAGAACAGAGTATTTCTTCCCAGGCCCACCAGAAGAAGTTGCAGCTTCCCAAGCGACCAACAGCACAGCCCAAAATGGGACAATGGCTAGGTAGGGCTGGTGTTTTTCCAGCATTGACAATCTCTGAACACAGGTAGTGTCACAGGGATGCTACTAAACACTGGGGTGGGTGAGGAGGACAAACTCAAAGTTTGCCTGCTGAAGGGAATTTATTACTTTTAATTATGAATTACCCTACCCCTCCACCTCATATTCAGAAAGAGAGATCCTCTAAATAGTCCAAAGATGCTAGAGAGAAATAGGAGCTCCAACATATGTGGAGAAGAAGGTACCTCTATCAACAGAACAGGATCTAGCATGACCAAATACATACAGACAGCAAGTGTCGTGAACAAGGACAGACAGCACAGGCAGAATTCACAGCCTCAGGCAGGCAGGGAGGGAGAGGCAAGCCTTACTAAATCAGAGGTTCACCTTAGTCAAAAGTTTACTCTTTGCCCAGCCTTTCCCACTCGCTTCAATTTGGTTGGAAAAAAAACACAACCAAACAAAAAACTCACAAGGATCAAGTTTCTTCAGGATTTCCAGAATCTTCCAGTACCCAAACCACCACAGCACACCAAGGGCCCTCCCATCCAGGTATATGGCAAACTAGAAACTAATTTCATTTTAGAAAAGTTAACCAGATTGGGGGGGAGTGGGGGGAGAAGCTAAACTTTAAAGGTTTGGGCTCTCTCAGGGCTCGGTCTGAGTCCCTGTCAGTGCTCCCAGGGAAGTGCCAGCAGCACACTTGGGACTTCAACACAACTCCTAGCTCTACCCTGAAGAGCTCACTCTTTGAAAGCAGTTTTTCTCACATTTCACTGAAGCAGTTATATTTATCAGGTGTCATGATATTTACCAAATAAATTAGGATTTCTCTTTCTTCTTTCTTTAGCCCTCTCCAAATTCCAGCTGCATACCTCTCGTGCTGAGCAAGTGCAGAGAGCCCTTCACAAGAGGGCTTCAGGCTGAAGGAGAAAACTTTCCTGTAAACTCAAATCCACCACTGCAGCACAGCTTTGGTTGCTCTCTGTCTTCCACACCAGAATTCCAACATGAACTCAAGAAGCCAGGTGTACAGCTGATATTATGAAACACTGATGGTGGAATAAGAGAGCTCCATTATCACAGGCACCAGCGTACCCCTAAACTTCCCACTCATCTCAATTACTACAAAGAATTGTTAAAAAAAAAATCAAAACTTTTATTCCTCAGAATTCATAAAATTCTATAGAAAATAATTACTAAGAAATCACATACTTATATATTTCACTGAAAATCACAGCATGGCAGCACCTAGGGCTCATAGACACAGAGCTCTGCATGAACATGAGGGTTACAGAGCAGATTTCAAGAAGAATCTGACCTTCTATTCACCCAAAGCTCACCAAGATTGCTAGGTCTCTGCAAGTCATTTTGAAGCACAAGCATTTCCACCTGGACTTAATTGGGCTTATTGAGAAAATTGAGAACAAATGAATTCAATGAGATTGGGTTCTGGTGGAACATTTTAGTCCCTGGGAATTGCCCAATTCATAAAATGATGGACCATTTGCATCATAAAAGCTAACTATACTAAGAGGTTGTGGGATATTGAACGCTTTAGTGAATTATTTATTTTATGTAGGATGCAGTACAAGGGGAAGGGGAAGTTGCATACAACAGTATTTACAATTTCTTTCACTTTTCTCCACCCAGCCAGGGCAACAAGGCTACTTATACACTGTGGTTTCTAACTTACAAGATGCTGTCTTCTGCTTGCGTAATGCTAGTACAATCATGAAATGTTAAGTTCTGCCCTTTTCTATCTTATTGCAATCCTAACTGGCTGATTTTCACCCTCCCTTTTTCCTTTTCTACTACTGATTCTGGAATTACAGAAAGTATATTTCCTGTAATTTCAAGGAAACTTTTCCAAGACATTTAGCATTTGCTTTTCCATCTGGATAACACTATCTGCTCCATCTCCATGAATTACACACTACTTGAACAATTGCTCCTTCCAATCAGTTTTTAGAGTTGTAAGGAGAAAACACTCCATGTTATAAAGTGCTAGATAACAAAAAAGCAAAGAAAACCAGACAGGTCCTTCCCCCTTCACATCTCCTGCGCCAGCAGAGGACGAAGAGCTTCACCTCATTGATGTTTACGCTTGTTTTCTCAATAAACATGCCCCTGCTTAGATACAACATTGCAGCCCAGGAAACAACTTGACACAAGGAGAGCATCACACCTGGAACCAATGGTCCTTCGTTTTAGGGCAGAGGGGTAAGCAGGACAGCCACCTGCACCTGGCAGCTTACCAGCTCTTCCAGGCTTTGAGACATTCACTGGGGACTCCTGCTACACATCATGGTAAAAACTATGGCCAGCTGAGCTCCCAGAGCCCCTGCTAAACATCTGGGGCAATTTATAATATAATATTAAGTATTGGATTAAGATCCCCATGTCAATTACTGCAGGAGCAGTCTCTGCAAGGCTAAATAGTATTTCTGAAGAAAACAACTAAAATCAGTGACACCAGTAGCAAATGTGTCTCTGATATGCTGGAGTAACACTCACGCATCTCCTGCCACAGACTGAGCAGGATCCTGCCCCTCCTGGCTTTACTGTCCCCAAAGGGTCTCCTCCAGAATAAATCCCGGCCATACTGTGAGTCAAACTCTTCCCAATTTCAGGTGGTGAAAGCAAACTGGGAGCACAAACCCATTCTGCTGCCTACCACCGCTCTTCAGCAAGGGCTGCAGTCCCTCTGACACAGGCTGTACCTCCGTGAGAACAAGGACTTCTTGAGGATACAATGACACACACCTAAACACTGTTTTTCCAGATGTAAAATATATGCAGGTATTTCCGTGTGCTGGGAGGTTTTAGTAACACGCATTTTAAGAAATAAATCTGTAAATCTCATCCAACCTGACCATCTTTACAGTTATTAACAGTGAATCTATTTTTTAAAAATTCATTATCACATTTTATTTGTTCCTACTAACCTAACAGCACCTGTTCCATATTAAACTACGAGTGACTGCTCCCTGGATCAGAAGTTTAGAATTGCCCAATATACATACCATTGTATATAGAATATATATATACACACTATTGTCTATGGTATTCACGTTACCTCTTTGAGAGCTGGTATTTGCCAGTGGTTTGAAAGAATCCCTCTCTAAATCTGTTGCCACTAGTCTTGCAACAGTAGATTGTACTCAACACTCAGGTTGCATTTCTGTGATTACTTTAAGAAAGAGGATTACTTCCACCGAGTCCTACTTACTCCCCAGGTGCCAAACACTTGGGACATATTTCTTTTGGTCCTACCAACTCAATCCACAGTTGTCCCCGATTGTGTGCCCATATCTACTACCAGATGAGAAAACGGAAAGAAACTTTTTAATGAGCTGCTGTCATCTTCTTCAGTAGAGCTGGAGATTTCAGGCGTATTATCCCTTCAACTTCTTATGATTGTTCCTTTGTGAAAGTTGAAGAGTGGTATTTTTGGAAATATTCACTGGCCCCATGCCTTACATTTTGGCTTGCCTTATATTTGCAGATGGCTCTTGCAGCAAACAGTTTGGTATTAACTTTCATGCTATGAATTCTAAATTCCATCTTGAATTTCATTTTAAGGTGCAAGTTACCGTAGAAAATATTTTGAATAGACAGGAGAGGTCATGACTTGGTGCTCATGTTGACACTAGCCCAGAGCTGTGCACCACTTCCAGGGGAGACGGCTTTTCCAGGCTTCCCCTTCCTCGACATCATCTCCCCAGCCACACCTTCCCAAATGCAAAACAGCCAAACTGAAGCAGAGTGCTCAGGTTCAGCTCTAGAGAGCTCAACACAGTTTGCTGCACAAGGCTTTGCCTCCCCTGGTCCCCTGGACATTATTTGATACATCCTGGGATTTCAACCATGTATGCAGAGAAAAACCCCACAGAACATAACTGAGGCTGCGGTTTCACAGGCAGTTCAAGTCAGTATAAAGTTGCACTGATGCTGAAAGCAGAGGTCCGAGCCTCACGTTACTCACGTACTCCTGCCCTCGCTCATGCTTTTGTTCTACAGCCACAAGGCCATGGGATGAGTCCAGATCAGAGCACTAATCTAGTAGAAAACAAATTCCTGTCTTTTTAGAGTTAGTGTTCATTTGGATTGGCAAATCGCTGCATTCCTCATCTAATCTGACCTTTAAAAAAAGTATTTGTTAACACTGAATTCATCTCCTAAGATTTACAGTAGGCTGTTCAGCCCTCTTAACACAACAGCAGCACCCTGTATCAAACCCTCCCTGTTTATGCTGCTGTGCCACTTCTGCAACACAGCCAAATGGCATCCAACACAAGAAACAATTTGCCCTCATCCAGGTGCAGGCACGTAACAGGCACAAACTGACCCAGGGCTCTGCTGCCCCAGAAGGAGATACCTGGGCCTTCCCTTTGATGCACATCCCACCACACTGCCGGGCAGCAACGAGGCATCGCACCAGCTCACAGACCCTTCCAGGGTGAGTAGCTGGAGGGACCAGATTCCTCTTCTCCCTTCCCCATGCTGGCTCATCCATGGGAAGTGTAAACCACCACCCAGTGTCATTAGCTGAATTACGGCCTTTACTAAGAAGAGGAAGTCCAATTTCAGATTTGACGGTATTTAGGAGATTCAGAGCTACACGTGCACACACACACACACACCCACACACACACCCCAGCCAGCAAGAGCTACAAGACCACTGCAGGGGCCAGAGCTACCTACCATCCACAGCCAGCAAAGCTGGAATTTCAAAGCAATTAAAAATGAGGGTGAAAAACAGTCATCCATAGAAGAGTCAAAAGATTCATATATGTGGATACAAGAAAGCTTAATAATCACAAAAGCCAGTTGTTGGTGCTCCTCTGCAATGAGGGAATGGTTTTCACACTGCTATTCAGCTCCCTCTGCATACAGTACAGGGAAACCTTTTCCAACATTTAGGTGCCGTTGAAGGCTAATCAAGATCTCATAAGTTACCAGGCCTCTTACTGTTATTGAATTTCCCTCCCTTTCTTATCTTGAGTAGCTATTACGATTCCAGGTATTCAAGTGAATGTCATTCAGAAAAGATAAGGTAATCATCCATTGATATAGGGCCCTCGTATTTAGATTTCAGCATATCCAGCTCCCTGTTTATGTTATTAAACATGGTAGAAAAAAAAGGGGATTTAAATCACCCTGTATTTCCTTCTCAGATGGTGTACAGAACAGAAATTACTCAGCAGATGTCATCTATCCCTCTTCAGCAACAGAGAGGAGATTTGTCAGGGTCATTTTGCCTGCTTTCCTCAGGAATGCAAATTTTGGGGGGTTCACCCCAAAATGCCTCCCATTAACACATCCATTATACCTCTTTGAAAGAAGAGATGAAATTACTTGTATTTGTTTGACTAAGCTTTGAGGCAAAAAATTCTTTTTAGAGACAAGGTCCTCTAGACCTCAAGGGAGGAATCTCATTCCTCCACCCTCCTCTCCAATATTAAATTCTTAATATTAATAAAGGAATTAGACCTACAGATCAATGTCCTTCAGTACATATGCTGCAAAAAATTACACAACCTGCTAAATCTATGCCAGCTGATAGCAAGCGTTTCCTTTCACATTCAGAACTTCTCAGAAGATGCTGAGCTTTGCCATGCAACTATCTGATTTCCAGTAAACCAGAAAAATCACTATTCAGGGATACATTCACATTAATTAAGCCCTATCTTGAGCTGAGCCTTCCCTTAAATGTTGGTATCCTTTCAAATGGCACAAGAAATACTCAAGGTCCACGTGAGACATTTATAATCACCAATATAGAAAAGCAGTTTTAAAATGGGAAGATCAAGAATTTCCCAAAGAACGGTGGAGGAAACAATGTTTCTTCAAACTGAGCAAAACCCACACAGGAGGGGTAAGCCAATCTAGCAGCTTGGCTGGGGGATCCCTTGTCCTCCATCCCATCACTCTTGCCTCCTCTCCGGGATGCGGGGCTCTACCTCCCCCTCCTCCCTTGCGCCAGCTCTGAAAATCATCAGACTCCTCACTGACCCGCTTCAACTCTATGTCAACAGAAAACATCTTTTTTTTTCCTTTCTGCCTGGTTAATAAAACGCATCAGCCCCCAGGCAGATGTGGCGAGTGCCAGAGCTGGCTGGGATCAAGTGGACCTTCTGGTGGCAGCGGACCAAGCGTCCACCCCCAGCCACGTCGTGCAAGCTGTGAGCAGGGTGCCGGGGTGCTCTGCCGGATCAGCGACCCGAACCGGACCAGGGAGTGGGTCAGAAAGGGCTGGGGACAACTTGCTGGTGGAGGCAACTTGCTACATCACCTCAAGTGTATAATTTTTACCCCAAGCCTCCACTTACTTTAGCAGATGAGCACTTGCAGATCTGGCTGTGGCCATTTGAGATATACCTGCCCCTCCCTGGGCAGGTACCAACCAGCTGCAGGGTTGGCAGAAGGGATGATGTAACTGTACTTCAGATGCAACAAAGTGAGAAGCCCAGTACCTTCTCCTTAAACCACCGAGGAACTGAGTTTAAGCTGAAGGGTCAGAAAGTGAAGTTTCAATTTCCAGAGCTAATGTGCTGCCAGGGTCTGTAGGCTCATCAGGCAAAACCTGAAATGTCCTATCTTATCAATGACAGAGCAACACCACCTGAAGCTCCATCAAGTAAGCTTCACACTCAAGGTCAGCAAGAAAAGACAGACCACACAATTAAAAATATACAGTACAAGTCCCTTAGCTTTAATGCTATCTAGCAAAATGAAAAAATTAAAGTACATTCCGATCACAAACAAAAATGAAATCTTGGGCCGTCTTTGAAAATGAGGTTGTCAGATGCACCCTTTTTAAAAAAAAAAAATCCAAGCTGCACACCTAATTGGGATGGGATGGGGGCAGAAAACAGGAGGAGGGCAGTAATTTCTTTTTCGAAGTAATGTAAGAGTTGCATTGGACACTCAAATGATATTCTGGAAAAGGGCTCATCCCTTGCCTATGTATTTAACCACTGAGGTATTGGTTTGCTGCTTTCTACATTCAGCAACACAGCAGAGAGAGGAGCCAGCAGCCTACCAGCTCCTCCGGTGGCAACGTGCCCTCTTCCACAAGTGACACAGACTGTGCTGTAATTCCAGCTTCTACACTTGAACCAGCGGTTAATCTGGGGGTACAGCGAAATCAGCTCGTGCTTCAACCATGACACACTAAGCGAAGAGCAGCATTCCTGTTTGTATTTTCGGTGGTGTGCATTCTGTTCAGCTGTGTGCTGAACTGGGTTTAATTTCTGTATTAACTTGGGCCAGGCAGCAAACCCCAAAGCACAGAGAAAGCAAAAGCACGGGAGTTACAGCACACCCGCTCTATCTGAAGAAGGAAAACTGAGAAAACCTGAACAAATAAAAAGCCTGCAAGAAACTGAGAGGACTACGGAGTAAATATCAAAACTGCTGATTCGATACATTTGAAAAACCCCTAATGATCATACCAAGCCACATTAAATCAATTCCTATTTCAAGATCTATACCATTACACCTACTTCTTCTTTGCCATGGTATCTTTCAGATTATCAGCCGGAGCAAGCATACAAGACTCAGTCCTAAGCAATTAGTAAAATCCCCACATTCCAGCTCCTCAAGGTCATTTTAAGTGCCCCAACTGTTAAGAGAACTACCACATCTCTAACGGGCAGTAGCAGAGACCTTAGGGTTCCTTCCCAACCAAAAGCTCTTGAAGAAAAACAGCTTCTTTTTATGCAGAGTTTATCAATTTATTGCAAGATATCAGGAAATTTCTGAATGGTCTGACCAGCTTTACATACTTCGCTGAATTTTGAAATGAAAGCAAGGGAACATTTGCTTAAATCAACAACATAAGTCACCGGTTTAAAGGTTAACACTTGATTGTGCAGCACAAGAAACAGACACTTATCTTCCCAGTTCAAGGACTTCTGTTTTTCTGAACAGCAGCACGTAGCGCTGCAACAGATTGTTTCACAGTACGTTTTTGCAGAGTTACAAACAAAACAGGGTGCAGGACAGACAGCCTCAGAGCATCGCTCACTTGGTGCAGGGCAGCGGGTGGCTCAGGCCCTGCTCCCCCCATGTACTGGCACGACACTAGCCCCCCAAGAGACACTCGTGGGCTGTCACCCATCCCGTCCCGGCAGCCTTTTCAACACAAAAAACACTGGCATTGACACCAGCGCAGTCGTACTTCACGTGGGGCAGCTGCTGTAAAGCTTCCAGAGCTCTTCTTCCACCAGGAGACACGAAAGCCAACCCCGGCACCCTCAGCGAGATCCTGTTCAACCAACAGAAAACCGCAGGGAAGATGAAAGTACTGCACTGATGGCATACAGCTGTCCTTGATAAGTGAAATACAGCAATAAGTAAGGTCCTAATCTACTGTGGCAAGAAAATGGGAGGAGCAGGGGAAGAGGTGGGCAAGGGAGAGAAGCAAAAAACATACCTAGGGAAGAAAGAAAATCTGAGAGAGACATGCACTCCTCACTAACACAGTTTGACAATTAAGTTTCAAAATCCCAGGAGTTAAGACATCAGCTTAGACACCAGTCAAACCAACAGCTACTCTCTGTTCCTGCAAAATACTGGCGAACGCCTCCTCCTTGCAGCCATGGTATCTGTACCAGCGATGCCCGGGGAAGGACCTGCTGGTGCTCCGTGCTACTGTGCAGGCAGCACCAAAACGAAGTTTCCTCAGAAATTAGTTTGGGAATCGAAGGGAGCAATTCTGAGCCAAAATGTCAGACCAGTCCATAAAAAAAGGGTGATTGCTATAGCTGGGCTGCGTTGTCATACATTGCTTATGTTTGTTTTAATTTTAAACTGAAGAGTCAGTCCAAGGTTTGTTACACAAACATATGGCACCGGTATTGCATTCTACCTTGTATTTATAGAAAGTACTGTGGCAGTCCAGGCAGCGCAGAGATGCCATAATGTTAACAACATTTATTATTAGTATGACAAAAGAACAAAAATAAGCCGCTAGAAATCATGACTTTAAGGGACTGATTGCAATAAGGGACCAAACTGTGGAGTTATTAGCCAAAATTCCTCCAGTATTAACAAACACACGGTCCCCAAGTATTTTGTTATGTAAATATACTCTCAGAAAGGTAATTTGTTTAATACCCAAGCCCTGAAAACTGATTAACACATTTAATGCTAGCCCGATTAACACCAATATGCTCTCAGCTGGCTGATGGGAGCGTTGAGGCAGAAGTCCGCATTCCTGTGAGTGAAGAGGAACACAAAGCTTTTGGGACAAAGGGTGAACCTTAATTATGCCTGTTTATTACCCAAACTGCCATTTCCTCCTTACCCCAAACAAGCTGGGAAGGCTAATGGCACACTCGTATATCCCCATATGCGATGCAACTGATAAGTGCCATTACTAGATTTTTCCACTCCAGCTGTTAAGCTACAAGCAGCAAAGGTTTGATCCTTCACCCTCTTTTTAGAAAAAGAAATAGTTAAAAAAAAAAAGAGGATACAGTACACTGCTAACACTAATACTCCCAAACTTCTGGAAGCATTTTATTAGCTTTGGCCGCTGACCAGTGACTGCTGCAGGAGTGGACTGGAGCTGCGGTGCAAACTGGTTAATCTGTAGCTAGACATATTTGTGATTGGGGGGTGGTGGTGGTGTTCAGCAAGAAATACTTGCTGCATGGCAGACAGGGCTTCAACAGTTTGAAGGGTTACTTTTCTTTTTTTCCAAAAAATTTTATTGGGAGAACTACAAAACATTTACAGTACAAAGTTTACAGTCTCACACAATTTGTAGTGAACTGACTCCCGAAAAATATATTACAACTCAAGTTGACTTATCCTTTAGTTACATTCAAAACATACTTCTGTTAAAGTAGTCCAAAAGAGTACATAGTGCTCAATCTGTACCTATGTACAAACAAAACTAAGCTACTGCTCATTCATCCACCGTCCAGGAAAGTTCTGGAAAACTCCCGACTTTCTACATATGGAAAAAAAAAATTACAACTTTTGGAATTCAATTAAACAAGATATGTTCATGTACTGTATAAAGTTTCAGATCCAAAAATGGCCTCCATTCTTGTATAATAAAGAGTGGCAAAATTTTGCTGTAGTTAAAACCCATCCCTACATTCAAATTATCTCAAGCATTGAGAAAAACACTTATTTGGTTGAGAGATATTTAAGGCAAGCATGGACCCTCAAGAAGGCACTGTGAGACATAATACTGGGACCCCCAATTATTGCTACATACTTTGAGACTATATCACAGTGTGATTGGTGGAGTTAGGCAACAAAAAATACTTTTTGGTTACTTTAAGCGAGTCTGAATTAGATTTGCCACTTTGAAGTCTGATTGCTAAGTCAGTCTTTGTTTTTTTTTGTTGGTTTTTGTTTTTTTCTCATTTGTTTTTCAACTCGGACGGGCTACAACCATTTACATTCTAAAAAAACCCATAGAAATTCCTCAAACTACTTCCACAGCATCGAGACCGATTTCTATAAAGAAACCATGCAATCTTTCAGATTTACGTAAACAAGGAAAGAAATTAATGAAATAAATATTACATACAATCTCTTAAATTAAGAATTTTACTCATTTACAATAAAATAACCAAGTGAAGTTACAAAAAGGCATATATTACTGTGAAAAGAACACACTCCACATTTCGCCGATTAATAATGGCAATCATAATTTAAACATAATAAAAGAATATATATCTATTGCTTTTCATCATACCCGATAAATACAGTATGAACAAATTACCAATGTATACTTTTCACAAGATAATAAATAAGTTAAATAGTTTCATATTGAGTTGTGTGCAGTGACTCATTCATGCAATCAACTCAAACAGCTAAAAAAAAATTAAAAAAAATCAGCAGTTATTCTCCAACAATTACAAACTAAACTCCGTCGAGTGCTTCCAAATAAAGCAACAACAAAAAAAATTGTTCTAAGCCAAACATCCACTAAGTGGTGGCAATGGAACCAATATTAAACTTTGGAATGAAGGTTTTAGCATTTGTTATAATAATAATATATAGATATATAAAAAAAGAAGGTTGTTATCAAGGCATATTCTCGGTAGGATGTTGGATTTTTCTTTTTTTTTTTTTATAAAAAAAGCTTATAGGTTTAGTACGTTCTGTGTTTTTATTTGAACTGGATTGAAAGACAAAACTAGTTTGTAACTTTTTTTCTGTGTGTCTGAAGGTTTGGAGGAGCTGGACAGGCAGGACTCGCACTCCCCGGATTGTTTGTTGCTTTCTGGTGGTGTCTTTTCTAATGCTCGCTCTTTTTTTTTTTTTTTTTTTTTTTTTGGAACACAGATGGAATGGCTGCTGCTGGTGCATATCATAACTTGTCTCCAAAGAACAACAACAACAAAAAAACCCCGAAACAAAAATCCCCTTCTTCCAAGGTCTCTCTATAAAAATAGGTTTGTTCAGTTCGTGTCATTTGCCCTTTTGCAAAATGGTTTTTTTGCTTTGTTCAGCTCTCGGTGTACATATAGATAGATGTATGTATAAAAAAAAAAAAAAAGAAGAAGGAGGAGAAAAGGATTCACTTTCTTCGCTCGGTAACTTACTTGCTCGGCAGCCGCGGGGCCGGGCGGCGGCAGCCCGCCCCCCCGGCCCCCCTAGTCGTCGGAGATGGAGAGGCGGCTGAAGATGGGCAGGCGGCGGCCCGAGTCCAGGCTGGGCGACTCGGAGCCGCTGAGGGAGCCGGAGCTGAGGGAGCCGCTCAGGTAGCTCTCCCGGTCGGAGAGGGAGTCCGGGGGGCTGGGCGGCGCGTCGAAGACGGGTGACTCGGAGAGGCGGCGGAGGGGCTGGAAGCTGAAGGGCGGCGAGGCGGGGGGCGGCGGGCAGCCCCCGCCGGGCGGCGGCGGCGGCTGCTGCTGGCAGCGGTAGTAGGCGGCGGCGGCGGCGGCCGCGGCGGCGGCGGCGGCGAAGTTCTGGGTGTGGAGGGCGAGCGGGGCGATGAGGCTGCCCAGCTCCTGCCCCGAGAAGGCGAAGGCGTTGTTGGCGCAGGGCGGCGAGAGCAGCTCCTCGCAGTAGGAGGCGGAGGCGGGCGGCGGCGGCGTGCGCGACCCGCCCGGGCTCTCCAGCAGGGCGGCGTCCAGGCGGCCGCCGGGCGGCGGCGGCGGCGGCGGGGCGGCGCCGTGGGGGTGCGGGTGGTGGTGGTGGTGGTGGGCGGAGAAGCCGGAGAAGCTCAGGCTGTGGTGCAGCTTGGGCCGCTCGCCGCCGCGCGGGTGCCCGAAGCCGCCGCCGCCGCCCAGCGGGTGGTCGCGGGGGGCGAAGGCGCGGAGATCGCCGGTGCTGCCGGCGGGGTGCGGGGGCGGGTGGTGCGGGTGGTGGTGCGGCCCCGCGGCGGCGGCGGCGGCGGGGGGGGCGGCGGCCGTGCCCCCGCCGGGCGCCGGGCGGCGCTCGTCGGCGTTGTGGATGAAGTGGCAGCGCGGGCCGTAGGGGCAGAAGCCGATGGTGTGGAAGGTGCGGCAGAGCTCGGTCTTGTACTTGGGGTGGCGGGTGAGGCTCCGCAGCTCGTGGAAGCCGTGGGCGAACTGGCACTTCTCGCCGTACTTGCAGGCGCCGCTCTCCTCGAAGGGGCGGCACAGCTCCGTCTTGTAGCGCGTCGAGTTGATGGGGGCCCCGCCGCCGCCGGAGCCGCCCCCCTTGCCGGCCGCCGCCGCCTGCTGCTGCTGCTGCTGCTGGAGCTGCTGCATGAGGTGCTGGCTGCGCTCGCCGTTCTCGCTGAAGGAGCGGTCCCGGAACTTGTTCTCCTTGTTGAGCAGGGCCGTGGGGCTGCTGCTGCCGCCGCCGCCTCCGCCGGAGCCCGTCTCCTTCAGGCTGCCGAACGAGGAGGAGGAGGAGGAGGAAGAGGAGGAGGAGGAGGAGGTGGAGGAAGAGCTGGAGCCAGTGGGACTGGGGAACTTGGAGCCGCCGGCCAGCGCCGGCAGGTTGCTGGTCGAGTGCCGCCGCAGGAAGCCCGGCGCGAAGCTGGAGGTGGGGGGCGTCACCGGGGTCCCGACGGCCTTCTTGTCCAGCATGCTGCTGAGGTTGGTCAGGGACTTCTCCGTCTGCCGGGGCGGGGGGAGGGAAGGGAAGGGAAGGGAGGCAGGGAGGGGGCGGGGGAGACAGGGAGCGGGAGAGAGAGAGAGGGTGTTGCAGGGTGACCGCCAGCCCGCCGCCGCGGCTCCCGCGGGCGGCCAGCGCCCCCCCTCCGCGGCCCCGCCGGGCGCCGCGGGCGCACCGCGGGGGTCGGGGCGGGAAAGCCGCGCCGTCCGGCCGGCCCCGACAGCGGGTGGGCTGCAGGCGCCGGGGCGAGCGAAGCCCCCTCACGGGCCGGGCCGCGTGCGCAACTTCGCGAAGTTCCTCTCGGCAGCGCGACGCTGGCGGGCGAGCGCCTGCAGGGCAGCTCGGCGCCTCCGCAACTTCGGAACAAACCCACCCCGAGAGGCCCCGTGGCGAGGGGGCAGCGCGCCTCTCCGAGGCTCGCAGCCTTGCATCAGCCGCCTTGCGGCACGACCCGCGCTGCTCTAACCCGCCCAAACTGTCAGGCGGCGACCCGCCCGCAGAGCCGGCCGCGACGCCCCGTCCCGGGCGGGCGCGGGCCGCCCGCCCCACCGGGATCCGTCCGCCGGCCCGAGCAGCCCGGAGCGCCGGCCCGCAAACGGCGGCACCGGCAGCCCGGGCCGCGCCTGGGGAAGCGCGCTCCTCCCTACCTTGCACAAGAAGTCAATGTCGTAGAAGGCAGATAAAAGCGTCGTCGACATTTCTAGATCCTGTAATGGTCGGAAATACAGGAAGGACCGAAAGATCCCGCTCTCCTCGGAGGGTTTGGAAAAGCCACGACTAGATAGGAGGGGGCCGTCTGCTTGAGATCCGAAATGGTCCCGTCTCCTTCCCGGCGGGGCGGGCGGGACGGCGGGTGCCGGGCCGGGGCGGCGACGGCGGCTGCACAGCAGCGGGCGAACTGCGGGAACTCCGCGGCGCCCGGCGCCGCCCCCATATAAACGCGGCCGCCGCGGCCCGCGGGGGCGGTGCCCCGCTCCGCCCGCCCCGCTCCGCCCGACGGGCCCGCCCCGGCCCGCCTCGACCGGTCCCAAGTTTTGCAGAGGGGCCGGCAGCGGCGGGACGGGCTGGGAGTTGCGGGGCGGGTTGGCGGGGGGCGGCGGCAGCCCCGCCGTGCCGCCCGCCGCCAACCTCCGGTACCCCCGAGCCGGGTGCGTCCGAGGGCGGAACGGGGCGGAGGGGAGGGGAGCGGGGCGGGGGCCGCTCCCGGCGCGGAACCCGCCGAGGCGGATCAGGACGGCGCCTTGCGGGCTCGGCCCCTGCGAAGCGCCCTTCTTCGCACCCTCTCCGAGCGCCCGGCGCCCCAGCGGCTGCGGCGGCCCCAGCCCCCCTTCAGCGGGCCGGGAACTGCCCGCGCAGCCGCCGGACGGCCTCCGCGGGCGGGTGGCGGCTGCCACCGAGCGGAGGCGGGTGCGCAGTGCCGTGGGAGAGGCGCGGCAGCGCCGGGGTCACCTCTTCTTCCCGCCCCACCGAAAATAAACTTTTGCCACGTAATTGGTTTGACACGAAGGTCGGGCCAGCGCTGCCCCGGTGCGACCGGCGGGACGGCGGTTGGGCACGCGCGGCGCGCCCCGCCGTTTCTCTCCTCTTTTGAGGACTTCGGGGTTTGGGGGGCGGGGGGTTGGGTTGGTGTGGGGTTTGTTGTTTTTTTTCTTTTTTTTCTGCTTGGATTTCAGGGGACATTGGCGGGCAGGCGCGGAGGCGAGGCGGCGTTAACACTGCACAGGCCGGGCTGATAACGCGACCCCCTCCCGCCTCCATGCATCGCCTTCCCGCTCCGCACTCCTCCGTCGCTCACCCCCTTCGCAGCTCGCGCCCGCCGCGCCCTGGCAGCCGCCAAGGTCTTGCGAGCCGCCGGGCTGCGTCAGCCTCTCGCCGATGCCCTCGCCCGCCGCCCCGGGAGCCTTCCCACCGGGCTGCCCCCCCCCCCCGCCGGGATGAGGGCGACGGCAGCGGCAGGTCCCTGCCGGCGGGGCTCCTTCCCCGGGCCGGGAGCAGGCTGCCGTTTAAGGCGGGCCCGGAGCGCCGCCCCACCCCCCGCTCCGATAAGGCTGCGCAAACACGACGTGGGAAACGCGGCGGAGGCAGCGGCTCCGCACCCCCGTCCCCTCCCGCGTTTGCTCAGCCCCGGGACAAATGGGAAGGGGAAAACGGACGGACGTGTAAAGTTTTATTGCTGCTGAAGCCAGCAGAGGCGTTTGATCCTCTTTCGCTTCCGAGGCGGGATGTCAGGCCCTGGAAATCCAAGGGTGCAAATCTGACCACGTCAGCAGGAACCCTGCTCTTTGAAAACACATTTGCAAAGGAGAGCAACTGGGGCGGGGGGGGGGGGTAATGGAGTACTTCGCGTTGGGTTTTCACACTCGCCGTCCCCCCGTGCCGCCATGCGGCTCTCGCTCCCATTTGGTTCCTCCCCTCGTCCTCCTCCTCCCCCCCCGAGGCTGGGGGGGGGGCAGCAGGCGGGACACGCCGGGCGCACCCCCGCCAGCCCGGCCCCGGCTGCTGCCCGCCGCCGGGCACCGCCGGTAAGCCCTCGCCCAGGGAGGAACACGCCTGGCCTGCGGCGTTAGCCCTGGGCTTAGCGACAGAGGTCGAAGCAACGCCCGGGAAAGAGGGGGGGATAAAGGGCCCGACCCTCGCTTCGTGCCCTCCGCTGGCACTGCCCTTAGGCCAGTCCCCCGCTCGGCGGGCGCTTCTAGAAGCGGCGCAGCGCCCCGGTTCCAGCCCGCCCCGGTTCCAGCCCGCCCCGGCTGCGAGGCCGCACGGCGGGGCGGGAGGCGGCTGCGCGGGGATCTGCCACCCCCTAGTGCCCGCGCCCGCCGGGAGCCCGTTCTGCTTCCCCAGGAGTTTCCGAAACAGAATTCAAACGCCACCTACCTTTCCCTGCTCCAGCCCCGCGGGAGGGTTACAGCTCCCGACCGAGCGAGGAGGGGCTGCGCCTCGAACGGGAGCCACCTGAAAGCGGGAGGAAGGCGGCTGCCCGGCGGGACGGGCGCCTTCTCCCGTCACCTCCTCCCCGGCCCCCTCGGACGCGCCCAGACCAAACTCTTCCTCCTCCCCACCGTCTCTGTGATGAAAGCATCACCTTCAGAGCGCATCCTGCCCGCTCATGAACCGCGCACACGGTTTACGGTGATGATCATGCAAGGAGCAATGTGTCATCGCCAGTTGGAGGAATACTTTGATAAACTGACTTTGATCAAACACCTGGCAGATAAGTACTCCGGTGTAAGATTTTGGTAACTGTCTTCTGCAATTGCTGCTTAGGGTTTAAAGGTTCTTGATTGAGTAGTTATACAGTAACTCAAGTCACCAGCAGTGTGTGGTGAAACGTATGTGTGCCGATACAATTTTTTTTTATTTGCTCTCTATAAACTGAGGCGGGATGACACAGGTTTCAGTTGCATTTTAAAACCATGATAAGGAAGACGGAGTTTTCAAGCTATCTGGCTTACCGATTAACCAAGTCCTCAAGGCTTCATAAAGTTTTATGGTCACTGTGGATCTACTGCTGTGCTGTTACCTGTCTGCGTTTATCCATCTGTTGATACCGAATATATATGCATGTGCATGTAAAATTCTACCCAATAAAACAAAAAGCCAATGTTACTAGATAGTCTCATGCTAACCACTGACGTGAGCAAGGTCAGACAACCATACTGTACTTTTAATCCTGTACAAAGCTCTGTTTTCTACTATAAAAGCTGTTGCTACACTAGTTCAAAAATGTTGGAAAGGTGTGGCAAAACCAGTAGCTGTTAATTAATTGTGCAGGTCTTGACTATTTTTAAGAGTGGCTTCCAGACATAATGTGGGCTGTTCTTTCCCCAGGAGCTCAAAACAGATGCAAACTCATTTTTAGCCTAACTCAGAGTGTGGCTTCTTAAGTTGGGTAGAGTGCATTCTGTGAAACATCTTTTCATCTCGGATTCCAACATTTCCCTTTTGCCCATGGAAGCCTCAAGTTTCATTGTAAATTACTTACATAAGTAACCCTGAATCCTGGAAACTTACAGAACGTGTTTAAACTTTTGTTCCTAAATTATTGTTTCTTTAGTAGCGACTTCTTCTTCTGCAGTTTTCAGATGTCCACTAAACCTCATTCGGAAGCTCATCTTGATTTACAGCAAATTCTACTTAAACTCAAGAAGCGGGAAGCAATTGGCTATCAGGCACTGCAGCACCCAGCTAGGGCAAGTGGTGCGGGCCCACGACTTGCCCCGGCGAGGCCAACCCAGACAGACCCCGGCGAGGCCAAGCCAGACCCCGGCACTTGGGGGGCCTGAGCCCGGGCTGGGCGCGCGGGTGTGTAGGGCGGTACTGCAGCGCCACCTGCCGGGCGCAAGTCGCAGCGCTCCCTGTTGCCGCACTGGCCGTGGGAGAACTGCTTACTACCTGTATCATCATCATCATCGAGATTTACGACTGAACTGTGCTAATATACAATTACGCGAAGAGACTGAAAGCAAACAATCGTTTATTGGACGTGTTACTCTTCCAAGGAGAAGGAAATAACGACATATACCGACGTACAGCTTTGTTTTGGCTGTGCCCAGCTACGCTACAACCAAATGTAAGGTCACAGCCCTTGGCTAGAGGAACATAAAATATCCTTTTAAAACAAATATTTATTTTCGATGTCTCATTTTCATATTGAAACCCAATTTCAGTTCCCATAAAAATACATCTGCAAAGCACAACAAACATTTTTGTGTTGCAGGCAGTGACGCCACTGAGCACTCGGTACAGTCCCCGCAGCTGCCTCACCTGAGCGCAGGTGACAACATCTCCGGAAAGTGAGTGCTGCAGGACAAGATCGCTTCTGGTACACTCCCGGGGGCCTCACTCTACTGAGTAGGACCTTACTTTCTGCAACTGCTTGCAGAGCAAGGTGTTCTGAAGTAAAGATGAAACTGTATTGTTCGCAATGGAACAGCTGCTTTGTTTTGAACACAGCGGTCTTCATTTTAGAGGAATTTTATAAAAGTAGTTATTTGATTTACACGAACAAAGAGGCATGTAGAATTCTAACTAATGCTGTTTCCATGTGCAAAACAAGGTTACAACCAATGAGAATCCTTGCCTTCCTCCAGAAGAAAATGCAGTAATATTTAAAATGCAGTCTAAAAATTGTAATGGACGAAGAAGCCAAGGTTTGTTTCTTTTCTTTTAGAAACACTTCAAATAAAAAAAAAAAATCTTAATTTAATAATTAGCATTCTACATCTTGAAAGGAGACAAAAAAAATAATCAACTTTTTCTTGGTATTAAAATACAGGAGGTAAAAATGTGGGATAAAATGTAACACAACTACAGGTGGCCTGCACCTGGACGAATGGAAAATATTAGATTTAGCTGCTTTACTTCCTACAGTAGCTATAATAAACCATGCTCAGCTGAATGAAATTAGCAAATGCATTTAAAAGGAACAGTCTCCCACAGCACATCTAACAAAAAAAAAAAAAAATCAGCAGACTCATATAAAAAATGTGGGTTTAGCCTGAATACTAAATAGTTTGTTGCAGGTTTACCAGAGTCATTACAGCAATCCTTTATTCTTTGAACATTGTTAGAATTCAGTCCCCCTGCCCATCCAATAACATGTGCGCAGCTCCCTGAGGATGAACTTTTAGTAATTTTCTGGATTTTCGTTTTTGCAAGTATCATCAGACTTAAGCAGATTTAGTATTTTAAGGCATACCGATATTCTCTCATTTTGAATAGCCAATCTTGTGAATTCTGAAGTTTTGGAAAATTCTGGAGTCGAAGGTAGCACTCTAAGAAGGTGTCCAACAAGCTGGGCTTGGTCCAGTGCTGTTCTTGATAGTTGATTAAGTTCTCCATGATCTGGTAAAGTTAGATGAGTCATTGATATAAGCTGTAAAAGGTGCTTACTAAGTTGTCTGACAAGAGTCAACTTCTCTGCCCAAAAATTCACTTCCCCTTTATCAAACAGGTAATCATCTTCTTCCTTAACAAAAAAAAAACCAAAACCAAACAACAGTGATTAGAAAATGACTTGTGGTCTTGATAATAATGAGAAAATTATAAAAGATAAAAAAGGTAAAAATTCATATGCATAATTTTTTAAAGGTTTGAGAAAACGCAGTAAAAAAGATTCCTACTTTGCCAAAGAAAAAAATTTTACCTTCAAAAATCAGGCAGTTATGGTATAACTCTTGGGAAACAATGGAAGTAAATAGTAGTCCTAATCCTTAACATGTGCTTGTCTTCCCCTGTGAAAGTGTCTTACATTTCACAGAGACCTCTCTGTAACCCGTATGGTAATTTGCTATATCATGGAGCTTTTTGAGTAGATTAAATGAAAAAGGAAAATTTTATCAGTCAGTGAAACATCAGAAAGTCATACCTAAACCACAGACTTAAGATATATAAAATATTTCATAGGTTATATTAATTGTCAACAAACTCCTCAAAGATGTAGCTACTTCTGCTCCTTCCAGTTTACCTTCCAGCATTATTTTGATTTTCACAGGCTTTTCAAGACAAAGAGAGCACAGTGTATTATATAGCACTAGGTTTTACAGAACCAGCACGGCAACGTTTTTCTTTATGTAAATAATCATTCCGGAGACAATGACTGATGTGAGTGAGGCTGTTTTGTGTGCTATGCAGAACCAGCCATATAGAAGATGGCACAAAGTTACCAAATATTTAAATGACATCTCTGGAAAAGCCAGCAGTTGGGAGAGCACTGTTCTTGAATGCCAGATGTGCTTGGCACCCACAGCAGCAGTTTAAATTCAAGGCAAGCCATCATCTGCAATGATACTGAATGCAATTAGTTACAGCCTCAAAATGTTTCAGTTGACAATGTCTTGTTAAGTAACTCTTGATTTATTTCAGTGTTTGCTTGTTGGTCTCTTAATTTTATGCTGATATTGCCAGGAAACAGACATCAAACTCTATTTTTATTCTAAATACTGTCCATATGAATATTTTTTTTTAAATTGTAGATCAATTAATACTGAAGTAGTGATCATCAGGCTTCATCAGATGAGATATTTCATTCAATTCCTACCATAAGACTGCAGAAATGTAGCGATCCCAACATGAGATGGCAACTGGTTGTTAAAATTACCAGGGCTGAAGTCTCCGAGTCTCTTTTCAGATCGCTGTCTCCCAGCAGCCACTCCAGCAGGATCGGTACACCGGCACGGATCTCCCCCCACTGCTGGAGCAGCTCACACAGTATGCCAAACGCTAAATCCAAGGCCATCGGAGCATTCACTACCCTAAGTGCAAACTCTGTTGAGAGAAAACATGCCTAACAACGTATAGCAAGACCACAAACATTTTCAAATAAAATCAGCACAAAAATGATTTCTTGAAAACAGATGCTGAATTTGCACAAACACATTTAGAGTGATGAATTATACTGCAAATAAGTTAGATGAATGTTTACTTCTGTGCCACTTGGGGCCTTTTCTCAATTCCAGAATAATAGATGAAGCAACTGAAAATGCTGGTGCTGAATACTTTTTTCCTGCCCATGTAGTGAGATTCATTAATTTGGGTTTAAATATACAAAGATGTCTGTTAGAAACAACTCCAGAGACAGTCCTGACACTATTACATGGTGACTATTTTTGCAAAACTGCAGCTATGCCTTAGATCTGATTTTATGTTTTCACTGAACTCAAAACCTACAGCACATTACATGTTTTTAAAGGGCTGGGATGTAAAATGAATCATTATTTGGTGTGCAATCTCTTATTATATATAAAGATATACATATATATATACACACACACACACACGTAAGAGGTCAAGCATGCAAGACAGGCTTAGAGAAGTTGTTAAAGAAGGGAAAGGCAGACACTGTTTACAATACCATCACAAAGCTATATTTATAGAGGTTTTGCTATCGTGCCAGAACCGTACACAAAGCCATCATCCACACCATATTTCTTCCCTAAACTTCCCCACTGCTGTCATTTGGGCAGGTGCTGTTTTAACTGTGTGGTTCTTAGGGCTGCCCTCAATAACGGAGTACATAAAAGTGCCAGAAGTCCCATTTGCATGAGAACTCCAACAACTGTGTTCACAGGTACGAGTTTCGCCGCTAGTAGTAACATTAATGCAATTTTTCTTTCTTTAATGAGAATGCACGAAGAGGACTGGAGGAGGAGAGCTAATGAACAAGCTCCTGTAAAATCTCTGTTACTGTAAAGTGGATTTTGGCAAAATTCATCCTTGTCCGTAGTCACCAGCAAATGAACAACTGTTCACTGAATGGTCTGTCTTCTAAGTAGTGATATCATAAGGATATGTCATTCTTGAAAGCTGTCTTTTGCAAGCAGACAACACAGCAGAGTCAGAATTATTTGGTAAAAATCCATACAGACATGGAAGGCAGACCTTACTTTTTGTGTCTGAGTGTATTTAAGTGTTTCTCACAAAGGAAAATGATTATTGACATGAAAGAGGCATAGCAGTGCAGCTGAGACCTGTCCTTCACAAGCCACGTTCAGAGCTGCAACATGGATCTCTCATCTGCACCACCTCCTGAGGCCTCATGCCAGCTGCAGGTTTTCTAGAAATGTACAGTAAAACACCAGGACTAGGCAAATACACGTGCCAACAAGTAAGGAAGTGCAGGAAACAACTACGGGCAAAACAGACTGATGGGAAGATGGGTACATGGTATTTGACAGACCAGGCAATGTACCGAGGACATTGGGGAGGATGAATTAGTATTTGAGACCATGAGAACAAAGGACCGTAATAAGGAAGGGAGTGAAGGAGAAAGAACAGATGGTCCCTTCTTTATCTTGGAGTTAGATGAGGGTAAATGGAAATCTCCTTGAACAAGCAACAGGAAGACAGGCAGTCAATCTCTTGGTGACACTAATAATGTTACATATGCAGTTTGTCTCTGCTAGACAGTAAAATCAAATGCTCAAATCTGTTTTCTTCATGTCAGGACTTATCACTGTATCAGGACACTCCTCAGCTTTGTCCATGAGGGAGAGCTTGCAGGGGTGCAGTGCAACATTCCCACATCCTTTATTTTAGGTATTGGGTTTTTCAGGTATTGTTTTTGCTGACATTTCTTTCTAGGACTTTTTTTTTTTTTTTTAAACTTCGTTTCTCTTTTGCTGTGCCCGACTTGGTACCAGTCTGATACTCTGAAGAATGGGTATAATGGTTGTCCTCTCTGTTTTGATTTGCTTAGGCTCAGGTAGAAAACACAGTTTCATTCAAGTGCCATGGGGACCTCAGAAATACTGGCAATCCTCAGAGCTCAAAGAATAGAAATGAAAACGGAGCACAGGGTTCTGAGCCTGAAACAAACATTCCAGTTACAAACACAAAACACAACATTTTAAACCCAGCTCTTTTGAATTCTGATCATCCTTCGGAGTTTTACAGATGATTACTGAATGCCTACGATTGTCAATATTTATGTAACATCTCTTGCTTGTGTCACGTTATTTGTATTTGAATATTTAGCAAATTAAGTGACACTGGGAGCTAAAAAAACAAACATTATTTCCCACTGCTGTCTTCCTGAAGTCAGCTGTTGCTTTGGAGGACTGATTATAAATACAACCACAGATATTTAAAATACCTGCCATTTTCTGGGGCCTTTTTTCCCTTTTAAGATTTAGACTCCTTAAGTATCAATATGGTGATGCTTTCTTTGTGAATGAGAACACTAGACTATGGGGAAATGCACCAAAACATATATATTGGGGCCTCTAATTCTGTTGTTAGGTGAACATGCTGAAAACTACCAAGAGGTAGCAAAACAAGTACTGCTGAGGTACTGCTTAGACTGAACTTGCTTGCTAGCAGTTTTTCAAGAGCGTGACACAGCAGAAGAGGCAGTTTGGTGGTCACATAGCATGTCAATCTTGTAGGGAATCCTTGTGTTGCAACAAAGGAAACGCAAAGTTGGGTTTTTTTGCTTTTCCAAAGAAGAGAACAGAAAAAAAATTCAAGAAAAATATATAAAGGAGGTCTAACACACAGGAAAAACATGAAGACCCTGAACACAGTACTGACCCAAAAGATGCCGACGACCCTTCTGTGAAATGTGACACCATTTAACTGATCAGCCAAACTCATGCATCAGTTCTGACACTGAGACCAAAGAAAAACAAAGCAACATCACTTTGATAATGCTGAAACTTAGGCTTCAAAAATTGGGGTAAGAGCCTGCCTACCTTGGGCTTTGTGCTAGAGAAGCTAGCACAGTGGCCTCCTGGTACTTGAGGTGTTGACACAGATTCAACAACAGATCAAACTCTGGCAGATGAAGAATTTTCACTTACACCTGCCCTGCCCTGCCCATCCCACCCCATGCCTCTACTGCAGAGCATCAGGAATGGCTCCGTGGTTTCTGAATTGCTTCCTCAGCTGCCATTACTTACAGACCACACTGCTTTTAACTGACTTGGATACCAGTTCCCACAAATTTGATGCTAGAATAGGTCAAGATCAGATTTGTGGACTACCATTGCCATGAAGACAACAAAGAGATGGAGCAAGTTATCAGCTCCCTCAGCTTGGAGTGCTGAAGCAGTACAGATAAATAACAGCAAGCAAAGTTATGTACATACCCATGATTTAATAGATAAAAAATGCTTTCAGAGGGGAAAATGGTTCTATTGCTTTGATGACCCTCAGCTCCAAAAGTAACAGCAATGGATGCTGTAAGCATGTAGAGAGTCTTTTAAGATACCCACAAAAGGTGTATGCCTTCTAAAAATATACATATGTGTCTTCAGACATATTAACTGTTTACAAGAACTTCTCCTTACATCATCTTTTGCCTGCAAAGCAGGGCTGATTTTCAAGAAGCCACATATTACACATAATGCTGTGTTCACGGCTCACGCTATGACTTCACAAAGTGGTCTGAGCAAGCTGGAAGTTCACCAGGGGCAAAAAGGGCAGGTGGCTCTCCTCTCCCTCCAGCCCCCTTGGGCCATGGGCTCCTGATGCTGACCTCCAGCCAGCTCAGGTACTCTGCTGATCACCTGGTAAATTAACGCTCAGAATAGCAGAATACAAATTTGGCAGGCAACGCGGCGTGTGGGTTTTTCTGCTCGGCTGGCAGGCTGGACTGGTTATCCTGCAGTCAGAATTGGTACACCTGGGAGCTGCGGAAGGGAAGATCACAGGGCAGTGGGGACAAGGAAAGGGGCCCAAGGGAGAGCGAGACCTCCCCATTCAGCAAGCTGTTAGCTCAGGTCAGCTATAATTTGAAACTTCCCCACCAGAGTCATGTAAACAAAACAGTAACAGAGATGATTCAAAGGCCTGAGTATTTATAGCCTTTCATAATGTAACTAACTATTTAAAGTAACTGAATAAAAAGTTTGAAACGACAGATTTCTAGAAGCTGCTCACAGCTGATTACTGCCACAGGAACTAAACCAGCGGAAATAGAACCTGAAGGCACAGCTATCACCAAACACTGAAAATACAGTAGTGCTCCTACCACAACAGTTCTACAGACTATCAAAACTGTGTTAAAATTATCAGTTTTTAAGATTCTAAAACATGTATATGTTCCAACATGCAAAAAGATCACAAGCAAGATAAGCATCTTGCTAAATAAGCCACTACAGGGGCTGAAATACAAAAAATTCTCTATGCCTTAAACAAGCAGTTACAAGCAGAAGAGTTAATACTACTCCTTGAAATGAAAAACAAAAGATAAGAATCAGGTACTACATGCTTTTTTCATTTTGAGGAATTGAATTTTCATAAAGGGAGAGGGGTTAAGTACTGCAGTGTTTTAGTCTTTGTGAATCCACGCACATAAAAATTAGACCTCCCACATACACATTCATATACTCCAAAAGCTTTGATCATGCCAGATGTAAATATTTCTTTTAGTAGCCTATTACGTGTCCTCCAACTATACAATTGTTCTCTGTTAAAGCCTTGGTGACATTATGGGGAACTGAAAGGATGTGTTAAGAGCATATACACAGATTGTAAGGACAACTGTGATAAAATATAGGCAAAACAGAAAAGCAGAACATATTCCTTGCCTAACAAAAGCATTTTGTAATTGGTTTTACACTGGAAATTGTTAACTAAAGTTAATTTTAGATCAAAGAGTAATGCAATTTTTTGTAAATGTATACTGTGTTCAGAACAAACATAAAGAGAAGTAAAACCGCAAGGAAGCTTAGTGTAACAGTCCTGAGGGAAAGCCTCACAGTGTACTAACAGCAAGGGTATTTTCAAAGAAAACATATAGGGTAAGTTCTCCAACTGAAATTACAGGAAATATTTTAGATAGACCAGGTATACTCTAAATTGGTAAAATATTTTTTAGTTTTTTGCACAAAGTGCTGCCTACCTAGGTATAAACATGACTACATCACTATCAATACAGTACCTCATAACACCGTGGTAAAATAAGGTAGTATTCTTGCGTCAGAGACAAGCATGGACATTTAAATCAACAAAGCTCACTGAATGATTGCTTGACAAAACTGGAGATTTATCTCAGGTCTTCTTCTACATCACCTTAACAAGATGATGAATATCAAGCAACAGATCAGGTTCCCATCCAAATGATGGCAGATCCAGCATCACAGTCACTAATACCTGTAATATTAGATTTGCAAATAGAAAATTTCACCTATTGAGTCACTAATCACTTTTTGTTGCATTGAAGGTTTTCTTCTTGTTGGTGTTACGTAATAATCAACTGTGCCCCTACTCTCAACATATCGAATATAAGAGAACTGAGTGAGGCATTGCAACAGATATGTTTTTTACTTAAAAGACTTTGTTTATGTATACACAGGCTTCACAAACTTAAAAAGCCTTCAAATTTAAAAAAGAAGAAAAAAAAACACTGGCCCAACTCAAGAGTTACGTAGACTGGTAAATAAAGTGAGGTTAGAAACATGAATTTCTATTTGAAATTTGAAATAACCTGCTTGTATGTTCTACTTCGAGCTAGACAGGAATTGTGCAACTCCGCAGCAAGGCAACACACAGGTGTCTAGCCACCAGAAAAACAACAGGACAGAAGAAAAGCAGTGGCAGTAGATAGAAAGTAAAGGGGTTTTCATACCCACTCAGTCTCCACAAATAATGTTACAGTGCAATCATCCTTCTGGGCAATAAGACTGAAAGAGGACAACTGAGAAGTAAAACACACAAAAAAGAAAATGCAGAAATGGTAACTGTTGTGTCCAGATAGTTGGCAGATGGCTCTTGAAAGGGTGCTTGTTCATTGCACTTTAAGTTACAAACTTAATTTTAATTGTCAATTTAAGTTACAAACATCAAACTTTCCACTTTTTAAAATGACCATTTATGTAAAATCTAATATATAAGCAGATTCCTTTTTATAGTGTTTCATAGAATCAAAGGCGATTAGATCATTTCTATCCTCTTGAGAAATATCATTCCCTAGATGACGTACAACTACTTCATCTGTTTTCCATTTCCCTGCCTGAGTCTGTTTCATAGCCGTACTTTTTCAGGATAACTTTAAAAAGAGGCTCTTCCTGACATCATGCAACACGGTGTCAAAACACAACACTATTACAAAACAAACTAATCAAAACTAATTTCTTAATAGTTGCAGTTTCCGAGTAGAGTGGCAGTGACTCTGCTCTCAGTTTTGATTATAAACAGATCTGAGTTAATAACATGCCTGATTATGACAGAAACTTATAGCTCAGGACTGAGCAGAAGATTAAAGTTCCTTCTTGAACAAAAAAGTAAACCATATTCCATCATATTTTCAAGCCCTTTTTTGGAATATGAATAGAACAGTATTTTTCAACTCAGTAAACTAGATTTTTTTTCCCCCTCTTTTTAAATATATATATATATGCATACATAAGTTTTTCCCATGCAAGCCTTGCCTCCTGTACTCAAAGGGTTTTATTACAAAATGAACACAGCTCACAGATCTGTCAGAGGAAATGAACATTTGGACTTTACCACTTGCATTACCACTTTTGCAGAACGTCCCCCCCAAGCCATGTTCTAATTTAAACAGCAGAAAAACAATACCCCCTGCATAAACCCACAGAACGCATGCTTTTTCCTTTTGAAAAGGTAAAAAATAATATTATTCAGCTAATTGTTTAAAACACTGCCAATGAGAAGTGTTTTTTTTTAACTCAAATTATGTATTTATTGGGGGAAAAAAAGATACATATTCACAGCTTCAAATTAGTGTCACCAGAACTAAATATATGACTGAAGGCTCTCTTTATTGGCATGTTCCAACTAAGGAACTTTTTGATTAGCACTGATGAAGATTACAGAATGTCAATGAGATGCATGTTACAGCTCTGCTGTAGGAACACAGGAGACCATTTTCTGTCTGTAACATAGCTGGGATTTTAGAATAGTATCTGGAGAATGGTGGTGAAAGGTTTGTTATGCGAGGGATAAAGGAATAAGGAAAGGGTAGGTAATTGATACAGGAGACTGTACACAAAAGTCTTCTCCCCACAATACTTGAAAACCAACATAATTTGGGCAGAACACTCAAGTATGTAAAAGCTGTTTTTAAAGCAGTAACAGAAAGGCAGGCTTTCCTTCATTGCTATGGAGTCATAGCCACAACCATCACAGCTTGCATAAGGAGCCTATCAAGATGTGTAAGCTGCTGTCCCATTTACTCACTTGCAATTAGAACGCTGGTAAGAACAAAACATTTTAATAGATTATTCACATGACCAGTCCATTTAACATTTACCACTTTCAGACTCCACTGCTGAGCACATACAATTTTTTTTCATGTACTCTTTATTGATTTTCAAGAGTGTAACAACTCATAACCTTTACATAACGGTGCCACTGTAATTAATAGAGCTAAATGAAGCGCTCAGTAAATAATCAGTAGCCAGTCTTTGACAGATGAGCTGATTCTAATTCAGTCCATTCACTTTCAACTTTAATTAGTGGCATTGTATTCTACAAAGCAAACAGTTCCTTCATCCATGTGATGATCTAACGTTGTATAAGTGGGCTGAGAACAACTTGTAAGGTGCTGAAATAAATATGGGAATACAAAGTAAAAACTCACACTGATTACACATTCTTATATAATGTAATTCTTTAAAAAGAAATAAGTAATATAAAGTTCCCACTGCAAAAGCTACTGATTTTAACAAGTACCATACACACCAATAAATCTTGCTAAGACAATTATGAGTTTCAGTGCAGTAGTTCTCTTTCCTTTTTCCTTAATTAAACCAAGTGATCTGAATTACTAAGTGTATGTTGGTGGAATTTTTTGCAAGACACAAATACAGGCATAAAAATGCTATGTATTTCTACACGAGTACTGATGCAACACTGTACTTAATTTTTTTGGTACTATAATCCTTGTTCTCTAGATGCATGCTTGTCACAGCTGGTGACAACTGCTAAGCAAACTCTTCACTTTTGAATTACTGGAATTTAGAGTAATTTTAGACTACTGGAAAATTTTCTAATAAAACATACAAAAACTTGAACTACTCAGGACCACTTAGGTTACAATATGCTTTGATCTTGTTCTACATTTTCTCCTGAACGCTAGTTTGCATTAGTGTGTCTTATCCCTTCTTCCAGCAGTTCTGCTCTGAAGGGTGGGACAATGAAGAGTTGCAGATTCTTGCAAGCTGTGGCTATTGAGTGTGTCTGAGTAGAGAAGACACTTGCTAACTTACTACAAAATATCTGATCCAGGTGTATATGCACTTACTGAATGCAGGTATTTTTGAGCAGAACAGCAAAAAGCGACTTGGGAACCCCAGTAACTCAGATTCATATCAGTTCTGATACCTTATAATAAAATAGTAAGGGGAGAGACTGTCTTTAAGATGATTTATATTTAATTTTTATCTTTGTTTCATACTACTTATTAAAAAATGGTAGCATCTGAAATGAAGTGACTATAAAACTGTTCTTATGGAAAGTGCCATACATTTTTTTGTATAATAATTTATGTCAAAAAGGTTCATGATATATTCTCAGCTTCTGTACTGGTCAATTTTCTAAACGCATTTTCTCAGGATGTGAGAGCATATACTTAAAGAGCAAAACCTCACAGAAGGTGTTCACTGTACAAACACTTGATGAAAAAAACGCCAAACCCTTACAGCAAAAACTTCCAATATAGTACAGATAGACAACATATGAATAAGACAAAGCAATGAAACTCGTGTGTAAAGAATGTCTCACATTATTTTTATCTTTTCGATGACACATATATACACAGACACACAATGCCATAAAAATATCATTAAGTTTGCAAACACACTATAATGTTAGAAACTACCAGGACCACAAAACATTCACACATCAGTAACAAATGACCAAGAGGATATTCTCCCTTTTTTTCTTTCCCTGTCAAGATCCAAATGCCTTCCAATGCCTGTTGCAAGCTGCTTTCCATGCAGTGTAGTATGATCTGTTGTTACACAGTTTTCTGACATTCCAATGAAAAATGTCAGCCTGACTCTCGAGCTGTGGTCTAGACAGGCAGGTGCTGCCAAGGATCTCCTGTTCAACAATTCAGTGATTACAGATCACTTAGGGGTAGTTCTCCTGCAAGTAACAGATAAATTAAGCGCAGCTGCATGTATCAATCCTGAATGGAAAATACCTATTGCAGAAAAATTTTCCAAGAGCATTTTCAGTCCATGAGAGAACCATTTGTTCTTCACAACAGGAAGAAGATGCACCAATGATTTCACTTCAGAGTGAGTTGGTTTCTAGACCATTTCTTTCAGAAATACTCTGAAATGAGATGAAGAATACATAGTCCTCATTCCTCTACTACCAAATCACCCTAGTGTGGCTGAGGCATTTCTAGTATCAGGACTCAGTGTTTCTTCCCAAGATGATGTTCACGTTTCACCTTAAAGCAAGAAACTCACCTCCTTTTTCTTTCACACAGCTCTTGCCTCTTAGGTGACTTCTGGATTTTGCAGCTCCAGTGACCCCGCGCATTTCCCTTTACATGGGCAGGTCCACAGCTCTTCAGAAATCCTCTGGGCTTACTTATCTCTCTTACTGAAATGCCTGATGCTCTGACATTTCCATACAACTGTCATCTAAATGCATAACAGCTGGGTCAAGACTTGCTAGGAAACTTGTACTGTCATCAGGGCATCCTCTAGCAGGGTCCAAGTGACTTGGATGGTATGTCTCTATCACAGACATCTGTGGGGTGGCTACCTGCAACTTCATCTGCATCTTCATCAGACACAACACCATTTTGGAGGCCTTAACATGCTCAGGCTGATCAGTAAATCATACTATGGTTTGTATGAATTACTTTGAGGCCTCCTTCCAAGTAAATTTGCAGGAGGAGTAGGAGCTGCTTAGTCTTGCATATAATGTGAATATATACACAGACTCTGACTGATAAATATTATTCAATCAGCAGAGCTCTGCAATGCAAAGTCTAACATAGATACCAATATACTTGTCTAATACAGATTTTAAATTTGTCTTTTCCATTTCCTTCAAAGTCCTTCGAGGAATTGGTTTGTCTCTCTTTAACTGGGAAGGAACTGAGATAGTGCTGTGACTGCTCTACCCAATATACTGATGTGCTGAATATAAGTGCTCCTTGCACAAAATATCACAAAAGTGAAAACATTTGTGTCTCATATGAATGGAGACATAAACAATGCAACACCAGGGACTTCCCAGTCACTGGGAAGAAACCTCTCTTTCTATTCTCTCTGCATTTAATACATCGTTTTGAACCTTTCTTGTTCCAAATATTCCAAAATACTCTAAACAGGCAAGGAAGACAGAATGGCTAAGTAACCTGTGACTCTCAGTCATTCATCATGATACAAAGTGCTTCACAGATCACTTGTATTTGTAAAGATGTCCACAGAAAGAAGAAATGGCACAATCTATTCTGCAGGCACAGTAGACAGCCATGAAGATGAGAAAATCTTGACTGATTTTAGATGTCTGATCTGAGATATTATGACCTGTTTCACTGAGGAGTCAGCACTCCATAATGCTTTAGTACTCAAAATGGATTTCCCTCTGGCTTCAGCTGTATGCACTCTGAACTCCTGCAAATCATGCCTCCAAGGTACCTAGCTAAGCACTCAGCAAACCAGTGACCTCCTTTCCAAACTCTGGTTGGAGTGACTTGCTTACCTGCACAAAACAGCTCTCTGGGAGAGGCAAGGATAGAACGTAAGTCACAAGAGGAACACTAAATAGCTTTGGCATGTCCCTTCTTGTGATCCTGGTCTTACTCTATCACTTTCAATTTTGCAGCTGAGGTAGTAGTACTGTTGGAGATGATAGTTTCCTGTACTGTATGTTCCCGATTCATCATCAGAGCAAACCTGCTCTGCCTACTAAATTATAAAAGAACTTCTGTAAAAAACACCCAAACAGCGATAGTGTAGCTTATCCTTGCTTCTTAATACACGCAGCACAACAAGGTTGAATTCAAGTTGCATTTCTGAACTTTTGGGTACTTGACCTTGCAATCTTACAACTATTCTTAGCATGGGGAAAGGGTGGACGGGGAAGATGGCAAGGTATACGCGTAATTTTCCAAGTTCTGAAAAAGAAATCTATACCTCACCCAAATAACATAACATTACATTGAAGCTCATGAGTCAGAGAAACAGTGGAGCCACAAGGCCGACCACTCAGGCATCTGCCACTTGAAACTAACAGAGTAATAGGAAACAGTAACATCACTGGAGATGGGAGGTATACCCATAGCACTGCTCCAGTGTCTTCTACCTAGCCCCAGTCACCAGACTCCACAGTATCTCAACACACATCGAATTATCTTGTCAAGTTAAGCCCTGGGTTTGACACCCAGTCTCACAACTACCTCCAGTCACATTGTGTCCCACAATGCAGGAAAGTGTTCCCCTTTTATCTCCTTTGTCCATTCTGCTTCTTCCTTACATTCTTCCTCTTCTGGATCCAGTTCAGTCTCCCTCTTGCCACGACTTTCAGGAAATATCTTTCTCCTCCTTTACGCCCTCCTCTCACATTGGCAAGAGCAAATCTCCTTCCCTCACCACCTCCCCTTCCATTATTCTCACTGGTTCAGCTGGACTCTTTCAGCAGTCAACTGAATTTTCCTGATTTATCTTTTTCCCCTTTTCTAACCCGAAGTGATGGCTCATTCCTCCCCATTTTGCTGACTACCTGAAAGCACAAGAGTTTTCATTTCAAGTGCTTAAACGCAGCCTGGCCCAGAGCTTCCCACAGCCACAGCTGCAGAGACCCTCTGAGGCACAGTGTTCCTGGCACAGAGCATCCCCTGTGGCACAGAGCATCCCCTGTAGCCCTGCTGGGAACACACGTAAGCATTTCAGGAGCAGAGAAATTTAAGCTGCTTAGCGAACACAAGAATCTTTGGAAGTTTTTGCTTTTAGGCTCCTTTCAGTCTCTACTGAATATATATATATAAAGTACAGCGTTTTACAGTCCTATTTCTCAGCCAAATTTGTACATGTTTTACCAAAAATACCTTGCTCCAAAGCACACGTTTTAAAGCATTCAAAGAAAAGGCCTTCAATTTTTTTCATAGCCTGCATGAAGATAGCGTTTTCCCCTAATTTCCTATGTAGAATCATGTCTACTGTAATAAAAAAAATAATTAAAGTAAAAAAAAAAATACAGTATGGAAGAATCTTAGTACCAACTAGTAAGGATTAACACAAGTAGATGAAAATCAGGATTTTATAATGCGAAGCGTTAGACAACCCCAACAACAGAACACCAACCCTCCTTATAAAAATACACAGTTCACACAATTAATTTAATTTACAAAACAAATTATAAGGAGAAGATGGAGTCAAAAAAGCAGAAGGCAGTAAGTTTACAGACGTCAATTCAAGGTCTGTTGAAAAGGTGCAAGAAACATGGAGGATGAAGTGGGAGGGCAGGTAGAGATGAAGGGAGCACTCAGTGCACAGAAAAGAGTAACAGCTCTGGTATATTTTATTCGATCAGACTGGCAATCTACAAGAATAAACAACATCAAAGGGGCTTTTGTCCCAATTTTAAACAAAATAAGGAAATCAGCAGGCATGCTTCTGTGTACATTTTTTCCACCACAACTTCTGAACCACTTGCAAAACTTGAATCCAGTCTGACAAAAAGGATAAGGGAATCCAAAATATGGTCTTGTTTCTATGAAATGAGCCAGCTGGGTAAAGAAAAGAGACCCTATTGCTGTCCTGCCTAGTGAAAGGCTGACACTTCAGTCATCAGACATAAGATAATTCACTTATCTGCAAAACAAATTCATGAAAAAAAAAAACCAAACCAAAAAACCAAGCTCCCTTGAATTCACAGCTCAAGGAACTTTTTTTCCTTCTCTTTTTCTTTTCTTTTAAATAAAAAATTCCATTGGCATCTATGCTCCACACTGGCATATGTCTTTAACATAAAGACTCTGTCTTTAATATCTTATTTTCCCGTCTGCATGTTTCAAGTGAGTTTGCTTCAGGAAAGGCCATATTGTACTTCACCTTGCCATGGATGCCACTGGTTGAGCCTTCACTACTAACTGTGAGATTCAGGCAAAATCCTCTAATTTGGAGAATTTACCTTTACTCTGCGACAACCTTCCACTGTGTCACACAGATGATCATGCCGAAAATTAACACACATTGCAAAAGAAGGCAGCTAACAAGCAAGGGCTGCCTGTATTGCCTCTACCACTTCTATGAATTTGAAATCAAACCACTGATTGTGTTCTACAGACCAACACAGAAAAGAATTCAGTTCATCTATATAAGTACTATTGCAGCCTGAGATCCCTTTATCCCTAGGCTCTCCTTACACCCCACTGTATTTGCACTCCAAGGTCTGTGCCGACCTTGCATTAGAGGAGCGTGAAGTCATTAGCTCCAAAGAATAAAGTCCTCTGTACTTTGGTATATAACCTCAGAGACTATTTCCCATCTCAGTATGATCTTGCCTAATTAAAGTAATCTATGCAACACACATTGCTTTAGGAGAAGGAAATCGATATTGGGAACATCTTTTCTGAAAGACCCTTGACTTGTTCATTAACACAGTTTACTTGGTCCTAAAGCTACTAGGCTTCAGAGAACATGGCACATATCTGTTTTCCTGATGTTTCTGAAAGGTGGTGGTGACAGAATACGGGATGCTAGTGTACCACAGTGCAATATGGTGATTTACTTGAATAATTTACGTTTGGGGAATTTGAATTAAAGAGGAAAGATATTCTGGAAATTTAATTCTTAGTTGTGCTTCTTAATGCCTGTATATTAGACAGAGAGCTTTCACTGGGGCGGGGGGGGGTGGGCACGGGCAGTGAAATCTCTAACTTCTGCTCTTTATAGCAAAAGTAGTTTAAGTTGAGCACCTAACTGTAACAATCTACAGTCTTGAAGTTCTAGTATTACAATATACAATATACAGATTCTGTTTGGTTTTGTTCGGATATGAACCTATAAATACAGGAAGGAGAAGTCTGCAATGTGTAACTGTGGTCTTCAACACAAACGGGAAATCAGCTTGTGTGTTTCTGCACATGAGGGAAAGTAAAAGGGTAATTAACATAGTACATGAAAAAATGAATGGGTTTTATTAGTCCTGGTAACAAGATATTGTAAGTCTAACCTCCACTGTGATCAAGCCAAGTATATAAGTTAATCAAGACCTTCACTAAAGCATTTCTGTTAACACTTTCATCTTACCAGTGGGAATTATTTATAAAACCATTTTCCACTGCTAGCATGACAAGGTGATCATTAACACAGTACAGACCATGTGAAGGAACAAAATTAAAAACATGCAAAGGTAGCATTACACTGGTACTGTAAGCAACTGCCGTAAATAATTCTGCTCCTCAAGGTGATTTCACTAGTCTTGCTCTAAATCTAACAAATCAAAAGCCCTTTATAAAAAGTCTAATTCTCAAAATTTAAATTTCTAGGCTTCCCAAGAGTGTTTAACTTGACTTTCTCATGCATGAGAAATCAATTTGTTCAACCAAAGCAGTTCCAAGTTCCCCTTGTAAGAGCTCATTTGGAACTGATTATGGGGGGGGGGGGGGGAAGATGTTGAGTTTTACACATCTTAGGTTTTGAAGTAAGAGCCTATTGTGTCCCACAACTGCTTCCCACCCCCCAATCAACACACCAGGAATTAAAGCAACCAAATCAGTGGGAAGGCTATGGCTCAGGGAATTGGTAATACAATAAAAACACCTTTCATTCTAGGGTGCCACTTTGACTCTGGCACAGATAGGTACTATCTTGGTCATTAAAAATGCTGAGTGGTGACTTATGTGAAAACAAGCTGGTGGTTTAGGTTAGTTTGCAAAGGTATTTATATTATCTACCTCACTCCCACCCACACATACACAAATGAAATTCTGTGTGCAAAAATCTGCTTGAAGGAATGTACCATCTCCTCATTGTTGGTGAAATACCTCTCAGTGCAAAATTACGTTACAAATAAATATCAGTATCCTACATGCATGCCTTGAAATGGGGCATAGGCCTTGCCGGGGACAAATATTTTGCATAGGGCTCTATTCTTGCAGTGGTGATATCTTATCATGCAAAGGGCAGAGCAAAAGGAAATTTGCACCATTGGTATCTGTTCAATCTTTGCTGCTGAAAGATAGAGACCTTCATTCTCCACAGCTGTTGATAACAGTTTTCCATAAGCAAAACATGTAAAAAAAAAAAAATTATTTCCCATAGCATTATGCATGCACTTCCTGGCGTATATTTTAATATATTTTATATAGATATTTAAATAACATTTCATATATTTAGCTTAAATATGAACAGTTTACAAACTAGATGTCTACAGTACTGAGATAGACTTCTAAAGTTTTGTGCATTTAGGGCTATGAGGTAACAAGGGTATGGAAATAGTTAATCAAAAACTTGTAAAATTTAGCAAGCCCTCCAGCCCATCACATGATTTCAGCAGGTATCCCCTCTCAGCCTTTATAAAAAATGCCATGTTTGTATGCGTGTGCCTACCCAGGGCTCTCCCAAATCTTTCAGATTAGAACTTCTAGAATACAGTTAGCTGCACTGTACGTTAAGTTGATATTCAGGGTAAGTAAAGCCTTTTTGCGCACAGTCCCAGTTAGAATAGCACCTCATTTGTTCCAGCTTTTACCTGTGCCGGATAACAAATGATCAAAAAGTTACCACCAACTTCCATATCCTGATTTCAACGGGGTCTAACCCCTGGTAGGATGCTCTGAGAAAGTGAGCTCCCTATAAAAGAAAATTATTTTCTTTTAAATTGTATGCAATTCCCTCTTGTTGCTCCAGTGTTGTTCTTTCCCCTATTTCCTTTTCCCAATTTCTAATCATTAAGCAATTCTTCAAGTAACAGGATTTATTTTCAAGTGTTGTTTGGCTGGCTGTTTTGCAACACAATCTAGCCTCTTTTTTTTTTTTTTTTTTTTTTTTAAATAGCTATGTCCCCTATATCAAATTGCTCAGGTCTGTAGCCATTGGTCTTTCAAACAGAAATCTCTTGGGACAGCTTTACCCTTTCCTAGCAGCAATGAAACAGAAGGAGCAGTATTAATAAAATTACAAAACTGCAGCAACTGGTCAGGAAAACAATGCAATTTGTGCCCAGACTTCATTTTTACAGATGAAGGACAAGCTACAGCATTATTATTGCAAGTTTCAGTTCAGTTTTTCAAACCAGTAAAATCAAAGTCCATTAGTCAAATAATACATTTGAACCTTGGTATAACGAGAGCTGAATACAGTAGCAAAATGTCATACAGATTGTAGGCAAGGTCCTGCAATCTTCATATATCATGGAACCTCTATTATGTCTCTAAATAAATCTGTTAAAATCCTATTTTAGATATGATTAAAAAGCTGAACACTTTTGTTGTTTATTAGCATGCCCACAATTAGCAACACAGAATGCCAGCTGCAAAAAGCAAACAAGAAACCAAAACAACAAAAATCCACAACTCTTCATGACCTAGCTGTAAAAACCAGTCACTGTAGGGTGGATAACAAAATTTATTTTCACCTGGCATTCCCCGACATTCTTTCACACTCTGGTGAACAGAGTGCTTTTGTTCCAAAGCACTAGCTCTTCGGCAGTTCCAGTTTGTTCAGAGAAAGCACGGAATAGCTCCGTTCAGAAGAATGCAATCAGCCCTTCAGTTTTTGTTTACTCCCAGAGAGGCTGATTTTGCACAGTTTATTGGCCTGGCTTGCAAAATTATTTTTTAAATTAAGATAATTTACAGTGTTACTTACTTTTTCTATAATTAATCCAGGAGTAAAAACCAAACCAATAAAAGAAAAACACAGAGATTATTTTTTTTAACACTATTTCTAAGAGAGATCTGTGGTATTGTAAAGTGCAGTGTTTTAAAAGCAGAAGTTGATAAACAGTGGTGCTATTTTGCTTGTATCAAAAGGGCACACACTTGTTAAGCTAACAGGGACAACAGTTTTACAGCGTATCTCAGAAAACCTTGTTTCATAAGCTTAGGAAGTTTCATAAAAAACTGCAGGAGGGTGTGAATTCACTTTGGCTTTAAGTAAATGGTTCTTCATTAATATTTTACTCAAGACACAAAGACTCCAAGTTAGTAGGTAAGCTGTGGATAGCAAACAGCCTTCCTCTACACTGGCTTTGTGACTAAAGAGAAAACAACTGGCATCAGAAAGAAAAAAAAAAAAAGAAAAAAAAAAAGGCAGTCAATATATTCAGTGATGGGTCCCAGAGCCCATTTTCTTTTTCAGCCACCTTTTACTCTGTATCTAAAGACAACAGCTAAACATTATTCAAGAGGCATCATTAAACCAGGAAACAATCATACAACAAATGCAGTCTAAAAGACCTCAATTACTTCCCAATCAGGTCTTCCAAAAGTTTTCATAACAATAGGAGATATTTTTAGGGTATAAAACTAGAATGTCAAATATAAAAGAAATATTATTACAAAGACCCAAAATATACCTATTAGCATAAAAATGTGGTATGACTAGGCTACAGGTCAAATCTGCTCCTGTAACAGCCCTAAATTTATTCTAGCAGAGAGACCAGATGAATTCATTTACACTCCGAGACCTCAATTCTTTCATCCTTGCAACTGACCTGTAATTGTTACCTTCTTGGAACTATTACAACAGATGTAAAAAAACCCAAATTATAGCTTCTAGCCACAGTAAGTATTTCATAATCTCAACCACGTGTCATTCGGCTTTCTGGAACAAACTTCTTAAATGTAAGGTCACCATAGTCATCAGGTAGTCACCAACTAGCACAGGTATTTATCATCTATTTAGTTTGCCAGGATTTAAATGGTTGTTGTTGCATATGTGTCTCCCTGCATAAATCCTACTCTGTGCATGTGCATAAGGAAGTATTCGCCATTAAAAGCATGGAAGGGAAAAAAAAGATGCAGCCAGAGGTACGGTCCCTTAAGCAAAAGGATGAACATTCAACGTTTTAAGGAGAATGTTGTCCTTTTTCTCTGTGAACTCTATTCTACTTATGATCCTATAATTATAGATAGCGTAAGTGCATTATCAGTGATGTTACCTTCCACAGTTTACAGTACTTTCAGTAACATCTAGTGCACTTAGCTGTGCAGAGTGTTCTAGGAATTCTCAGCAGCACACTCGCTGCCTCCCTTGCTAAGACCCACTTCAGAGGATTCCCAGAATACACATGCAGCTGTTTGACCTTTCCTCCTGTCCTCAACACGCCTTATCTAATATAACTGCAGAGATGTCATCACCTTACAGTGTCTCTGAATACAAACTCCTATACCGTGTTTGAATATAATACTGCAAACTGCTGCCACTACTTTACACCTCTCCACTGAGGCTGCAAGAAGTATTGTTTTTAGCATAGGCTATTACATAGACTCCATTCACAATCTTTTGAAAGTAAATGTCACTTGTAGAAAAACATCTCGTTCTGCAACAGGAGCAGCCCTGCTTTGCTGTGCTTTTTTTCTGCTTTTGATTGTATCACATCTTTATCATACTCTCTTCTGCTTCTGCCTGGATGGGACTTGTCTATGTGCCTTTTCTGCCTTCCACTGCTTAAAGGCCATTTGGATAAATGCCACCGCCCATTTAAATTTAGCATTCAGCTCAAAAGACTCCTCTCTCATAGTAGGCTTAGAAATCCAGTTCTGTTTAGTGAGCTGCGCAGCTAGTTACCAGAATGCAGTTATCAAGAAGACTGTCAAAGCAGAAGAAAGAAATCCTGGAGCTGATCCCAGAAAAAGAATTCATTAACCTTCCTTCCACTTGTCCCCAATACAAGGAACATAAACATATTTTGGCTAACATGATTAGCAGTTTTCCACTAGTAACCCAGACGATGCTGTGAGAAGTTCTGGACTGTTCCCAAGCACCCGTGGCATATCACAAGATCTGACTGGGAGTTTTTTTCTGACCAACAGATTCCAAAATTATAAGAGACTCTCCAGTTAGCTTGAAAATCATGGATGGCAATAAGAACTTTTTAAATGCTCTTTCCAATTTGCTGTTTTTTCCTACCCAGGGCAGTAGGAAGGACCTGAAATTGATCCAATTGCAGGAAGCTCTTAACTTTCCGCACCACAGCAGCTGATGTCACCTATCTAGAATGAAGATGTACAATCTTCTGTATGCAGCTGTAACCATCCACAGCACTATCAACCAACCTCCATTTTCAGGCTGGCTAGTGGAAGAGCTCCAGAGAGCAGTTTCAGCACAGCTCTTTCTACAGATAAGTGCTGACTCTGCTTTTTACAACCCCTCCATCAAATCTCTAAATAGAGAAGAAATTCAAATCTCAGAATTAAGAAGAAAATGCGCAAGTCTGACTTCAAGAAAAGGAAATCTAGCACCTACAATCCTGCCACAGACTCCAGTTAATGGATTCTCAAACCAGTTTGCATGCATGCAGTTCCCTAGTTTATGCTCAGGTAATTACCACTTATTCCTTAAAGCCAGGAAGGTGCCAGAACTGGTTTTAAGAGCCACAACTAAAGGAGCTGTCTAGAGCCTCAGAGGTTCATTAGCTTAACCTGAACATCAGGGCAAATCATCCAGTGCATGAGAAAAGTTGAACCCTACACATCAATCTTTGTCCAGGATCAATCTTTGTCCAGGATCAAAGTAACCTGACACTTTTATTCAGCACAGTCCTCATTTGCCTCATTAGAATACTACGCCAGTGCAGAAGAAGTAGAGCAAGAAGTGGTGAATCTGTCCCGAAGTTTGGCAAGAGGATGAACACATTAGTCATGTGAAAAGGAGAGTCTGAACAGCTAGTCAGCATTGTCATGCTTCATCAGGAGAGACAGCGACTTAAAACTTGCATATTGCACACAGTAATGGTGCACAGGTTCTAACCCCCAGTTATTTTCCATCTCCAAAGCCACAGCATGGACTTAGCACTTTGTAAGTAAACAGGTCTGGGAGAGGAGGGTTAACTCGAAATGCTGATGAACTAAAGCTTTAAGAAATCTATTTAACACATTTACCCAATAGTAAACATGTGGAAGAGAAGCTCCTTTTGCTATGGCCAAAGTTTGCACATACTTTAAGAAATAGTTTGAAAACACAGTTTCAAATACCAACAAGCAGTTGATGCAACAATTAAAGTAAAATATATTTCTTTACTGTTTCCCGTGCAATATGTGGGATGCTCTTATCATGCAGCTGAACATTACCAATGACAATATTATTTTTAGCATTTTAGGTTTGCCCAGCATTTACTCTTAGCTCTTTCACTAGCAACTGGAGCAGATTAAATCTGAGTCACTTGTCCTGAAATACTTCATGGATCAGTTGTAAAGGACATTTGGGGTCCAAGTTTTGGGATCATGCCAGTCACCCATGATTTGCTGATATCACCTGTGGTGTTGATGATGAATGCCAGACCATTGTGCTGCCTTAACATCACACAGACTGCATTATCTCTTGCTCAAGTGATTTAGTAGATCTTCTTAGGGCACACATGTACGAAAACTTCTGCACAGCTTTAGGTTCACCGAGGAAGATTTTTGGAGGAACAAGAAACATAAATCTAAGTAGGATTTCTTCTCTCCTTGTCTCTTTCAAATGTTCATATAGTTACTCTCATCTCTTAACTTCCTCTGCTAAGGCTTATTTACATGCCCCCCCCCCCCCCCCAACATGCAGATAAGCCTTGCATGCACCTTCATGATAGAGACACCTACTCTAGACTCATGAAGAAGTTTATTTTGAATTTACCTTCTATATTCATGATGTGTGAAGAAAATAGAGGTGCAAGAAAGAAGCAGCTTTGCTTTTCTTCATGCCAAGGAGACAGCATTGTTCACAAAGAGAAAGGTTCTACTCAGTCAAATGCTAAAGTCTAGAAAAGAATTCAAAGTCACCTTGAAAATATTTTAGTTCTTCAATCTAATTAAATGATACTTTTTCTCCCCCCCCCAAGCAGCACATTTTAACTTCTCCCTTTACTCACATTTGTACTCCGTAGTCAATAAGCAAAATAAAAGTTGCTGAAAGGCTCCTACATGCATTTAGTCTGACACAGTAAGATAGGGCTGAGATACTATGGGCCACTAAAACACAGGTCAATACCCAGCAATGAAGACTTCCACAAGAATCTCAACCCAATCTGCTCTGTAGAACAGTGCCACTCCCTTCCCAAGAGGATGCCCTTCAGAAGGGGGAGTCAGCTTCTTTAAACCAGCCAGCTAATAATGTTTTTTTGCTGGTGAATCAAGAAATAGGACATTTGTAATTTTCACTAATTATTTTTTTCTGAAGTTGAAAAGTAGAATCTATCAGGAAGGGAACAACCATCAAGAGAAGAAAAGAGAGCTTTGCATTGCCTTTTGTTCAGAAACTCCCGGCACAGGAGTATCATCTATTGCTTGTCTCTTAAGCATGTGGAATGGGAACAGAAGGGACAGTATTAATATACCTGAATTTTTGGCCAGTGGATTAAATCAGCAATATGTTCAAAACTGACTACATCATTTGTAGCCCCAATCCTATTCTCAGAATTACTCAAGAACTAAGGGAAATAACAACAACATTGGATTGATTTTCAGAGGTGCTTACAACACACCCAGTGATGGTGGTGCTCAGAGCGGGCCATTTAGCTAGCTGGTGCTGAACAATGTCACGCAGCTTCCGGTCTGTGAACTAACTTGCTCATCTCTATACAGTACTGCTATTTCACAATAAATGTAGCAGAAAGCTCCTGAAGGCCTAAATTATATTTGAGAAGAATACTTAGGCTGCTAAACCATTCAGGCACTTTCAGAAGATTTACTCCAGTTCGCGAATCTAATTGTTCATCTAAGCCTTATTCAACTCAATTTTAAAAATTGGCTAAATAAGGTGCTAATGCTGACAACACTAAAAATGCCCTTAAACCCATTTAAGGTTAATTTGGTAATTTACCAACATAAAGGTTAAGCTGACTAAAGGTAGTTTTTTATATAGAATTTTACAGAATTGCACTGGCTTAGCTACAATAGTAAAAAATAGTTTATTCAAACTTCTCTAATACTGACAAGCTCATAACATTACTTAAGGTAACGCTTCTCTAGATAAAAAAAAATCCATAGAGGAAAGTGACACCAATGAATACAGCTTTTGTTCTAGCAGTGAGTCACCTGAATTTTTCAGGATATTCAGTAAAGCAATCATCAGCAGAGAAATAAAACTCCTATTTCCCTGACTTAAATGATCTTCTTTCTTGTAAGGAGTAACCCTCTTGGGTAAGAAATGCTGCCGTGAATAGGTCTAGACTTTACACAGCCATGGGTCACTAATTTAATTAGATTTCAAAGCCGCTATTCTACATTTACACTGAATACAATACTTCCTGTACCCTCCCTCATACAAAAAGGAATAAAACAATCCCCCAGAAGTTTACACCTCAATGCATGAGAAAACAACAAAGTGTATATACAATACCTTGAGTTACAGATGGGGTTTATATTGTTCAAGTTATTAGGAAAACCTTAACTACCTGCTAAGTTGGTACTTTTAGCAAGGAAAACAAAGTGTTTTCTCCTTTCTAGTGAGATAGGATTCTGTTTGACCTGCTCTGCTCAGAAAATGACTGCTGTCAGCCAACCTCAGTAATGTCCCCTCCTAATTATGAGCTTTTACACATATTACAAAATTAAATCAAGTGTCTCTGTATGAATAAAAGAAATTTAAAAAAATGAGCTTTACTGGTAACAGTGGAAGTCCTTGCCTTCTATAAAAAATAGTAGGTTTTGCAGGGGTTTTCTTGGGGGGTGAAGGGTAGGGTAGAGTGAGGACAGGAGCCCTGCTGTGCATCAGTGTTTGGTCTTCTGAGCTTTTCTCCTTTCAAACGAAAATGGGGGCTGCAGTTTTCACTGGGTTCTTGTATCATGTTTGTACCCTGCATTTCAGACTCTGCAAGGTTACTGCTCTCATAATTTGAGTGATCCAAAGCTGCATGGATTAGTTACTTGAGGAAATTGGGGGGTTTCCCCTCACTAAAAGCCATGAGGGAATAATAAGAAACCAAGTTCATATTTTTTTCCAGGAGCTCACAAAACATTTCAAAGAATTACAAAAGATAGGAGCTGTTACTGGAAGTGAAACCACACTAGCAGGAAGGATCACTAGCCTCCAGTTTCACCATCTGTAAATGACCTGAAAATACCTATTATTTGATAGTATCATACTGCTATACGTTTGTACTGTTATTCGGCAACATGTATATAAAGGAAAAACATCCTATAACAACTATATGAACAATCTATGCAAATAACTTTGTTATTATTAACAACAGTCCAACTTCACACATCTGCTGAAGCAGAGTACAAATTCAGTCTCAGTCCAGCTGTTATACTCAAGTATACACCCTTTCATACCCTATTCTTTCACAGGAAAGCCAGATGCCAGCTTGTATCATGCATGAAGGGCAGGGGCAGATGTCTGGCTGTAATCAGGGATTCCTTTGGATCTCACATGTAAATGAAACACTTAAGGTGTTGATTCCTGAAGCCGACAATACAGTTCTTCTGTAGGTAGCTACAGCCTCCTACCTTACTCACTGCGTACACAGCGAGAGAGAGAATTTTGTGAAGAGTGGATATAATTATGCTAGTGCCAACATTTCTGGCAAGTCCAGTGCTTGGCTTTTGTAAGCAGCATTCCCTCTCTCTGTATGGCAAATTAACAGCAGTTAAAGGTGAAACACACCGTAACTTATTTCTACAGTGCAGTATTTCTGGAAATATAATGGCTACTAGGATATAAAAATTTTTGATGCACAGATCAAGCTGAAATTATAATAGTCTCTTTGCTCTCTTATATTAGCTAGTGGTAATGGCAATGAAATAAAAGTCAAACAATTACAGAATGTATGAAAATAGACTTCTCAACATCCATTCCTCTTTCTGATCTCTTGATAAAACTGCTGGGCCACAATACTTATTTGTCATGATATAATGGAAATGAAAAGTTAGTCAACGTAAGATATCCAGCAACTTGTTATTAAATAAAAGTTTTAAAGAGAGCTGTTTTATGGTTTCTAACAGATTTCAGTGTATCAGCTTAGATATTTTAAAATTAGTGCTGTGATGAAACAGCAGACTTTCATGGTATGGAAACTGAGAAAAAATAAGTAGATATTTGAAAGCAATTTAAAAATTGCTGAGAGCACTGGTGATCTATGAATTGTCTAAACCCCAGGCCCAAACATATTGCTTACTCTCATGTGCACACTAAAAGAAACGGGGTAAATGGAAGTAACAAACAACATTCAAAGGTAAGCTTATTTTAATCTGGTTGTAAACAAAAGCCACAGGGGCAAAATTCCTTGCCCTGCTCCCCCAAAAGCTAGAAAGCAAAGCACAAAAATTGAAAGGAGTTTAGTGGGGAAAAAGAGGTCACAGGAAGCAACAATAATAATGTCAAATGGAGGTGGAAAGAAACTGAATTCTATCTTCTCAAAAGCAGCGTTCTTTGCTAGTAACAGATGAAAGACATTTATTTCATTAAAAGCAGTTTAAGAACAGGAAGGCACAATTAAGTATAACTAAGGGGTTAACATAAGTTTGGGGAGGGTGTCCCTACCCTAACTAGGAACATAGCAAATAAAAAACAATTATGATGTTATTTCCTCGATTATGGCCACTTCTGCTTTACAAAGTGAGAAGTTATAAAAGCAGGTGCTGATGTGACCTTAGTACTAATTAGTAGGACAGAGCCCTCATCCAGTTACAGGGCAATATTCCTTGGCACAGGGATACAACAAGGAAAAAGGGAGAAGATAGAAGGAGCCAGAGAGAAAATCCAGCATTGTATTATCTCCAAAGAAAGTACCATCTTGTGACATTTGAGAATGTACCCCAAAGGCCAGCATCGGGGACTTGAGGCACACACACGCAGAGCCTCTTGATACTCAAGAGAGCTGTAGCTGGGACTAGATAAATTGTGAGAGCTGTGATGAGAGTGCTAGAATGAGAGCTGTGGGATTTAACAGGAAGATGAAAGCCATCCGTAACACATCCCTCCTTTTACCTTATCCTACTCCATAGCACTGTGCCTGACCAGTGCCAGCTCAAAAACACATCTGCCATATAAGCACATTCCTGGCTACTTCTATCTACAGTAGTGGCAAACATACATTTTTACTGCCTTTTCTGATTTTTTTTTTAAACCACAGAGCTGCTTTATCTCCAGTCTAGCAGAAGTTCACATGGAGATGGCTGACTACTTTGAACTGATTGCAGACAAGCCGGTACAGGCATTACTGAGTAGCACAGACCAGTAGGGCCCACCAGCGAGAGATAAACTTGGTAGCAAATTCTAATTTATTCACAACACATGGAAGAATGCATCAGCAAAGGCTCTCAAAGTGAAGCACATTAGCTAGTCAAGCCTACTCAAGTTTTGTGGCTATTTTAAAATTAATAGGGTTGAGTAAACTAGGGCATGCAAACAAAAAGGCCCACATCCTCAAAAGCACATTGTGGGTATGCTTAGAGTTGTCTTTGTTGATCTGGACCTAAATGGATTTCAAAGTCTAATAATGAATCAATGAGTTGAATACAGTTTCCTAGATTCCTGTCTCTCTGTGATCAGGCTACTATAATGACCTGGGATTCAAAGAGTGTCTTCCACTGCATTATATTAGACCAAAGCTGGTATTAAAGAACTTTCAAAATGTGAAATTATGTGATAGTTGACTCATCACAGCAAGAACCATAAAGCTGAATACTGCTGTGTCTTTTTTACCTGTCCATGTAATCATATGCAAATTATACCAAGAACAGTAAAAGCAAAATAATAAAGCATGGTAGGTGTCAAACATCATAACTTGTTTTCTTCCATGGTATGTGTTTATAAGAGATGCATGGATCACTTTACAGTTAGCAAGAAGTTTGTGATGAGAAATACTTTTGTCTCCCAAGTATCCAATAATATTTAAAAGTAAAGAAAAGCTGACATACCTGTTCCTTTACTGCTCTTTTTTTCAGACTGTGCCACTTGTATAACCTCAGCAGCAGCATCTCTTACTACCAAATCTTCATTCTGCAGCAGTAGAACCACACATTTCCACATAGCAAGGGTATCAGACAGTCCTATATTTATTTATGGAGAAAAATTAGAATTCTATTTCTTACATGCATTCAAAGAAGTTAGAGAGCTCTGTTTCCACATCTAAATGCAACAAATGCAGGGAAACACTGAAATATGGGCAGGAGAAGTGCACTGGCAAACCACTGGGAAGACAACTGGCAATAAGATCAAAGTTTTCAGCATGTGTGAACTTTATCTAGGTGATGACTCAGCTTGGTTTAAACAGTGGGAAACAAATACTAGAATGGACCTCTCTTAATCTGGGTTCAACTTTAAGTCGTGGGTGCTCTGAATTTTCTGCAGTTTCTAGGAGAGCCAATTCCTGTTTGGCAAGAGCAAAAGTTTTGCCACTGGAGATTGACCAACGCACTGTGATCATGGATTTGGAGCAGGGGCTGTCAAACCAAGTTTTGTTCAGACACTGCCAGTAGTGCTGGCCACAAATGCCATTCCCCACAGGAAAGGGAAATGATCTCCCCACTCCCAGAGATCTACCTGTCATCTACTTCTACCACCTCACCCCACCACTCACCAACATGCCCTGCCATCCTTGTACCCGCTACCTGTTGGAAGCAAGGCAGCTTTAATCCATGGGGTAATTACCTGCACACAGTTAAGACTAACCAGAGATAACTGCCAAGAGGGAGGTGTTCATTTGGTAAACCCCAAACAGGCAGACACCGCATACCTCCCCCGTGGCAATTCAAATCTCACAAGCCATACTCCACTTGCAAACCCTTGTGCCGTTTAATGGTGTCACACTAAGGATGACTAGCTGAAGTCACAGAACTGTACTCATAGGTTTGCTGGGGTACTTTTCAGCTGACTTTTCCGCTCTCTTTGAACGTCCTCATTAAAGCAATTCACTGAAAGGTCTCTTTTAGAGGCAGCCAGTTGTTAGTTATTACTTTCTGGTGATCACAGAGAACAATAGAGTTGGTGCCTCATTGCTGTGCTGGTTTTCTTCAAGCATGTTATCAACAGGTCTATCAGAGATTTGTATTACAAGGCTAGCTAGACAATTAATTGTATTTCACTGCTTGGCCAAAATTAATTGCTTGAGGCTTTACTACACAGGCAGAAGAAGCATTCCTGTATTTCATATAACTTCCCCATGTGGGAATAGCATGGAGTATAATTATTTCAGAAAGAAGTTGCTTTTTTCTGGCAGGACACACCCAATAATGTTATACTGGCACAGCTAGGGCAGAATAATTATTTCCTTCTAAGCACAATAGCCAGCTTGCCCACCTAGACAAGTTTCTACTGTACCTCCAGGAGAAGTGGAAGTCTGCAAATGGGTATTCTAGAAAGACTTTTTCTGAACCCTCAAGCAACATGATGAAGAGATGATGGAGTCATCCAGAAAATAGTGATCAGCATTCACCCTCTTCCTCGTATGAACATACTTAATGGAAGCTTATGGGAACAACTACAACTGCATTTCTTTAACTTCTACTTTCTACTATATGTGGTCAAGCAAAGTGATGCAAAACAAGGCATAAAAGTAAAAACTGTTTGTATGTGCATAACCTCTTTAACTTCAAGGGAATGATTCTGGGTTTGTATCACTACAACTAAACACCAGATCATGCTCCTGATTTGCTAAACTTCTCACTGCAGTACTGACAGTTTCACAGTTGTGAAGAACCCCAGATTGACAATTCTAGGTAGTATAGAGGGTTGGCTCTGCATCTTTCCTCCCCTGGCCCAATTTTCAGAGCAAAGAGCTAGTCCAGATGGCTTGCCCACTGAGGCCTTGGAGCTTGCTTTTGTAGCATGTTTTTGGGGGGATTTGGTTTTTTTGTTTGTTTTTCTTTGTTCTGGTAAGATTTTATGCACGATACAAACTGCTGCTATTTTTTATTTCAGACCTTCACATCTGCCTGATTGGAAAGCATGGAAACCAGAAACTGTTCTGACAAGATCAAAGAGGAAACTCTGTTCTCCATCAGCTATGGACCAGATCCAATTGGCAACAGACGAGAAGCACAGCATTTGGGAGTTTTTCACTCCAATACCTCACTGTCTTCATTTGATATAAAATGGTAATGTCTGTCCTACTCAGAGCTTTAACTAGATGGTAGAGGTCAAGATTTCCAGAGCTGATACTATGAACACTTAATAGTACACTGTCTACCTCATATAACAGATGTAGCTCTGTTAAACGGCATCAATACCTCTTAAAAGACACATCTCAAAATAAATAGCTGACTTTTTAAAAAACACCACTATCTACAGTCTAAGAAATATACCATTCTTCTTGTCTAACAAAAATTTGGATCCAGTCCATATACATGGACTTAAGCTACTCAAACTAAAAACATTTAAATAACTACATTGGAATAAAATATCATAGAATCATAGAACCATTTAGGTTGGAAAAGACCTTCAAGATCATCGAGTCCAACCATCAACCATGCCCACTAAACCTGTCCTGAAGTACCCTGTCTACTCACTTTTTGAATACCTCCAGGGATGATGACTCCACCACTTCCCTGGGCAGCCTGTTCCAATGTTTGACAACCCTCTCAGTAAAGAAATCTTTCTTAATATCTAACCTAAATCTCCTTTGCCTCAACTTGAGGCCATTTCCTTTCGTCCTATCTCCAGCCACCTGACAGAAGAGACCAGCACCCACCTCACTACAACCCCCCTTCAGGTAGCTGTAGAGAGCGATAAGGTCTCCCCTCAGCCTCCTCTTCTCTAGACTAAACAGCCCCAGCTCCCTCAGCCACTCCTCATAAGACTTGTGCTCCAGGCCCCTCACCAACTTGGCTGCCCTTCTCTGGACACGCTCCAGCACCTCAATGTCTTTCCTGTAGCGAGGGGCCCAAAACTGAACACAGGACTCGAGGTGTGGCCTCACCAGCGCCGAGTACATGGGAACAACCACCTCCCTGCTCCTGCTGGCCACACTATTTCTGATACAGGCCAGGATGCCGTTGGCCTTCGTGGCCACCTGGGCACACTGCTGGCTCATATTCAGCCGGCTGTCAACCAGCACCCCCAGATCTTTTTCTGCCAGGCAGCTTTCCAGCCACTCTTCCCCAAGCCTGTAGCGCTGCACGGGGTTGCTGTGACCCAAGTGCAGGACCCGGCACTTGGCCTTGTTGAACCTCATACAATTGGCCTCAGCCCATCGATCCAGCCTGTCCAGATCCCTCTGTAGAGCCTTCTTACCCTCAAGTGGATCAACCCTCCCTCCCAACTTGGTGTTGCCTGCAAACTTGCTGAGGGTGCACTCAATCCCCTCATCCAAATCATTGATAAAGACATTAAACAGAATGGGGCCCAATATGAAGCCCTGGGGAACACCACTTGTGACCTGCTGCCAACTGGATTTCACCCCATTCACCACAACCCTCTGGGCTCATCCATCCAACCAGTTTTCACCCAGCGAGGAGTACACTTGTCCAAGCCACGAGACACCAGCTTCTGAAGGAGTATGCCATGAGAAACAGTGTCAAAGGCCTTGCTGAAGTCGAGGTAGATAACATCCACAGCCTTTCCCTCATCCACTAGGTGGGTCACCTGGTCATAGAAGGAGATCAGGTTGGTCAAGCAGGACCTGCCTTTCATGAACCCATGCTGGCTGGTCCTGATCCCCTTCTTATCCTGGACTTGCCATGTGAGTGCTCTCAAGACAAACCGTTCCACAATCTTTCCCAATACCAAGGTCAGGCTGACAGGCCTGTAGTTCCCCGGATCCTCCCTCCGACCCTTCTTATAAATGGGAGTCACATTGGCAAGCCTCCAGTCCTCTGGGACCATATATATGTACACAATACATTTTAAGTCATGTATTAATGGGTTTCATCTAAAAAGATCCAGAAAATTAACGTTCAAGCTACTCACCAAGAATGAGCTTCTCATTGATCAGAAGGAACGATGTTATACTTTTAAGAACTTCAGCAGCTGCTAACAGCATCTCTGTCTGTTGCTCATCTCCACAAAAATAAACTAACAGCTGAACCCATGTTTTCAGGACTTCTTCTGAAATCTGAAGGCACAGAACATGTGAGAAATATGCTGTACAATCCAGTGTTGCCACTTACCATCACATTAAACTATGGACCATCAAAGGGATACCACTCATCATTAAATGCTGGGGTTTTTTTGAGGTGGTGAACCCCTCAAGTCCATTCAAAAGTTGGCTTAATATGTCACAGATAGTCAAGATGGGAGATTTTCTTCTAGTCAGAGCAGTATTCATAGGCAATTCTCTCACACTGTCCCTTCACCCCAGACTCACCAATGACCACACAAGTCAAAGCCTATCTTTGTGTCCTCAGTTCTAAACATGCAAGCCAAATATACCAGACTATAATGAAGAGAAGCAATTCTCAGAAGTGTCCTACATGTAGACACATACACATATCTGGAGAAACAGTTAAGAGCATGTGAACTGTAGAATCAATCTTAGGCTTTGGTAATGATACAATGCTTCGTAAAGGGGTGAATGTGGCTCCATCTGTCTCCTCTGCAGATACTGAGCATGGAAATTTTTTTTAACAAGACTGCTAAGATATCTTGGGTTCTGATAGCATGTTGTGCTGGTTTTGGCTGGGATAGAATTAATTTTCTTCATAGTAGCTAGTATGGGGCTATGTTTTGGATCTGTGCTGAAAACAGTGTTGATAAATCCACAGGGATGGTTTTATTACTGCTGAGCAGCGCTTACACAGAGTCAAGGCCTTTTCTGCTTCTCACCCCACCAGCGAGGAGGCTGGGGGGGCACAAGGAGTTGGGAGGGGACACAGTTGGGACAGCTGACCCCAACTGACCCAAGGGATATTCCAGACTGTATGACATCAGGCTCAGCATATAAAGCTGGGGGAAGAAGGAGGAAGTGGGGATGTTCGGAGTGATGGCGTTTGTCTTCCCAAGTCACCGTTAGGCGTGATGGAGCCCTGCTTTCCTGGAGATGGCTGAACACCTGCCAGCCCATGGGAAGTGGTGAATGGATTCCTTGTTTTGTTTTGCTTTGCTTGCACGCGTGGCTTTTGCTTTACCTATTAAACTGTCTTTATCTCAGCCCACGAGTTTTCTCACTTTTACTCTTCCAATTCTCTCCCCCATCCCACTGTGAAGGAGGTGAATGAGCAGCTGCCGGGTGCTTAGCTGCCGGCTGGGGTTAAACCACGACAAGTGTGCATTCACAACACTGTAGGAATCTCCATGTTGACCTATACACAGCAAAGCTTGCTGTCCTAGAACATGAAGAATAACAAAAAAAAGAACAGGAAAGAAATTTCCTGGTTCAAATAAAATCCAGTTGCCATCTTCTGGAAAATACTTAGTCCTCAGACATATGCTAGGAAAACTACTACTTAGTAATAATGGGACAAAGCTTTCCAATGTGTGGTGATACCTACTAGATTTTTTGTGGAAAGAAATAAAGTGCATTTTACCCATAACTCAAATAGCGCTTCCAAGACTTGTAAACTCTGACCCCCGTTGGGACAGCTGGGCCATAATTGGGAAGAGAAAGTCCCAACTTCCATAAGTGACCAAGAAGGAGCTGGGATCCCCTGCAAGTGCCACCCTCAGGAGAGTGGCGGGTCAGTCAAGGCGCAGCAATCTCAAGTGCAGGTTAGATAACAGAACACGCCAACTGCAGGAGGTGTCACCCACGCACAGCCACAAACAAGCCTGTGCTACAGCTATCAGAGGAAGCTCCAGAGGGAAAAAAACCCCTCAAACAGATTTGGACCTCATGCACAGGAGAAGAGGAAAAGCAGCACCAGCTCGACCTGGAGACACACTTGAAGTATGCACAGTTAATTTTTTTTTTTTCTCCTTTCTTTTTTTTTTTACTAAAATTAAAGGAAGTGAAAAACAGAACAACCAAATAAGGGAAAGAAAAGAACCAATTAAAAGGTGCCTTGAGTTAAAGGGCAGAGAAGCACGGGAGGACTCATAGAGGGATAAATGAAACCCCAGTAGTACTCTGCCTCATTCCGCATGGTACATGGCCATGCACCTGCACTACACAAAGGGACAGAGCCAGAGCATGTCCTACAGTTCTGTAACAGGTTAAAAAAAAATAATATCCCAAGATGTTACAATTAGTCAAATTCTGAACAGACACATGGACTATCTAGAAAGATAGAACTTGACTTTTACCTTATGGAAGAGAAACAATCCCTTCTACAGATGCAAATACTGAATGCAAGCCCAAAGAAAGAATTTAGATGGAAAACTGATGTACTTGGTCTTTTACAAAGCAGAAGACACCCTCTGTACAGATATCTTACAACTCACATGATTTACATGATTATTAGATAATGTTGTTTTAGCATTACTACAGTTAAGATTGTTACAACATTTTTCATTAATTCCTCTTTGTAAATTAATACAAAACTTCAGAGCAATAACATGTTCCACGTCTATTTGTGAAACCAGGTTTACATGGTTATTTTAATGTTTATAACTTGAAGTCCTTGCATTTTGCCTTTCTTAAACAAAATGATTTAACATCACAATTCATGTTCCAAATTCTTGGGTCCAAATCTGTGGCTTCCTTTTTTTAATGAGACAAGATTATTAGCATACAATATGAATCAATTCTGCTGCACATTCTATAAAAAATAACAGCTACATAAGGAAAAAAAATAATCTTCATTTTAAAACAGATCACAACAATTTTGTCTATTTTAAAATATCCATTAAGTGTTCTTTGTGTCTTTGAAAACATAAAAAAACCCCTAAAATTGTCTAGCACTAAAAGCTGCCTTAGCAGTGCTCTATGCATACAAATGTAACATCACAGACTGATAATTTAAAATCAAAAGAAATCTGAGGCAGTAATTTGTGCTGGTATAAACCTAAATTAAATAGCCCATAAACAGGAATGGAGAACACAGAGCCTTGAACTTTGTAAAGGTTATTATATTTACTCTAGGTTTTAAAAGCAAATTTTAAGAGGAAATTCAATGAGAAACTCCACGCAGACAACAGGCTGGTGTGCTTGGACAGTGATTTCAGGCCTGAGACTTGGCAAGGTCACACTGCCCACAGCAAAGAAAGGAACTGCACCCAACCACTGCTTCAAGCTTCTTGCCTTCCCTTCTGACCTGCTCCCCAGCAATCAGAAACCACAACAAAGTTGCACTTTAGTAAATCGACTGGATTCAGTAAATGTGTTAATCACTGTAGGCATTTTTCTTTCCACATCATAGCAACTATTTTGGATGCTCTCAGAAGTTGAAATTAATCCATCAGAAAAATTCACTTACATGTTTAACGTGAAGTAACTTTGAGAGGGATATACTGAGATGATACTCATGGCTGTTTCATTTCAGAATGTGGCAGGGTATTTAGAGAGGAAGACATAATGCCAGAAAAGGTGCAATGACACAAGAAAACACAAACTTGGGGCTTCTATCTAAAAGAAGCCACATGACTTCTATCACCAAAACCTCTAGAATTACAAAACTGTTAAGCAGCTCCATTTCTCTTACCTGCTGATGGTTCTGCAAAAGATGGATAACCAGCTTGGAGGCAAATTTGAGAGCTATGCTTTGTACTTCAGTGCTGAGAAAACAAGGTAAAGAACGTATAAAAAAAAAAGCAGCTATTTCTGCAATCATTTCATCTCTAGAAAAAAACCAACCAGCCAGTTCTTAATCATTCTTGATTATCACCAATGGGTATTTTGCAAGCTGAGCACTCGGAATTTTTACATTACAGATCTTGATGTTAGTTAAGTTTTTAGTTGAGATGCAAAGGAAATATGCTCTTACTTTCAGCTCTGTTGTGTTTATTTTCTACCTGCATACTTCCCATAGAAAAACACATTTGAAAATGGAAGCCAAGTCAAACAAACCAGACATTATTTTAAATGATAAACAAAAGCATTTCTTCAAGCTGGTGTTAAGCTCCAGGAGTACCTCTTCTAGAGCTGCTAAAAACGTTACTAGTGCAGAATACGCGAACTGTCGTCTGCCGAGCCTCCATGCTGCCCAGCAGGGTCTAAGGACTCGGCACTTGGCACCATGGCTCCTGAAGGGCTGGTCTCACCACAAGGAAAGGCAACACCTGAGCAGTAAGGTTTGCTATTTCAGCTATTTCCCTCTAACAGCACCAGTCAGTGTTACTTTACCACAAGTACCTTACTTCATTCCAGAAATAAACACTCCACATCATCATTTAAACTTGAAAAATTTAGTGCAAATAAGCAGCAAATGTGCACAGCTATAAAATGCTGTTCTACACTGTATACCGTAAATATTCTACATTGGCAACACTGGGGTGCAATGTTTATATGGCTGAAAAAAAGAGACTATTAGAAACAGGATGGTCTTGCCCTTAGAGCCTGGACACTTTAACCCTGTCTGTCCATTCCATTATGAATAGATGGACACAGCTTCTAATTCAGTACAAACTGGCTCCAAATTTTCAGTGCTTTCTGGTGACTTTATAGTCTGATTAAGGAGTGCAAACCCTAAGGATTAGGGTTAACCATTTCTGCCAATCCAACAAGTGAAATCAGATCTATCACTCTCCCTGCAGACCGTCTGCAGATAAATCAGGATAGGACAGATGGCAGATTCATGGATGAGTGTATGTTTGGATCATCAATTCTGTGTGTTAAGGTGTTTCCCAATTACCATTCAGGAAGAGGTATGCTCACTGGCTATCATCTAACAGCCAGAGTTAAATTCTTATTTCTGGAACTGTATTACTGGACATTTACAAGATGCTTGCCAGTATGACTTGTGGGCCTTTTTAATAATTCAGATCTGTGTCTAACTTCTCTGAAAAATTCTCATCAAAAGCTCTCTTTATTCAAATGAGCCACACTCACTTTTCTGAAACATGGATTTTTAAATCAACAGTCCAAAACCAATAAATTCATGCTTCAACATTTAAAGTTTTTAAAATATAAGTATTTTAACAAGCATAATAGACCATACCTGTTGGTGATATCTACAATGTTTAAACTCCAGGTTAAGAGCTCATTTGGATTCATTTTTATAGAGCATTCAGTCTTTGGAAGCACATTTCTGAGATCCATAGTATAAAGAATTTCCAGCACCTGCATACACAATTCACAAAGAATGAAGTTGCAAACAATCTCAATATGAACGTGTACATTTGAGATCAATAAAACACTGACTGAAACCCCACTCCAAGAACACAAAGGTCCTCTTCTGACAGTGCTAAGATAGGAAAGAGGAAGTTCTTGCTTTTATGCAAGAACATCTGTTACAGAATTATAGCACAGCTCCTATTCAATGTAAAAAAAAACACCACCAAAAACCACTCATGTACTATTTAAAAAACATCATGCACGTTTGAAACATATTTTTAAAAATTAAGAGTATCATTTACTGAAAACATATCAAATGTCAATGAAATAGCACCCTCCTACCTTGCAAAAACACTGGAGGTTCTTTTCCTTCAGAGCCATTGTGAGAAAAGCACCTTCCAAATCAATGAGTAAACACAATACACCTCCTCCTTCTTCTTCAATCTGTTTGGAATTTATTTGCTTCAGCCAGAGCAGTATTGCTTCCAATGCAAGCAGACGTACTTCATGAAACTCACAGTGAAGGAGATGAACTATTGACAATGGTGGCTTGGCTATTTTCTTTGCAACAGGTGAACTGCTGCTCTGGATGTCAGGACCTGCAGTCACCAACAGCACTTCTATCACAAGTTTGGTGATGCTCTGAAGATACTGTATCAGTCCTGGTACTGCAGATGAGTAGGGAATACCAGACATCAATTCAGAATCTGAAATGACTCTGTTCATCTCTTCCCAAAATCCAAACAATGGCATTCCTGAAATGAAAATAAAACTAAGTAAAGTGACAAATAGATAATGTTACCATCTGCTTCAGATCATGAAGCGATTCTGAAGTTGAAAAACATCAGGTATGCAAAAGGTATCACAAGGTAATTTCAGGCATGAAATGAAAACATAGTTCTCCTTCATTTTAAACTGATTCTGAATTATAAACCAGCTTTCCTAGATATCAGGTGTATTCATATTTGAACAGAAAGAAATAAGGACACAAACTTTTCTGAAAACTGTAAATTGTTCAATACATGGGATGAAAGCTTCAACCAACTTAAAAAATCCTACAATACTTTGCAGATTGCCTGTCATCTTCACCAATTACAGCTCTTTGATAAGTATTTCCTTAAATCAAGCTACTAATACAGTCTTGCAAATCGTACATGCTTCGCACTACCATTGTAGAAAGTGATTAACACAAATAAACTGTATTAAATACATTTGGAAAAAAAATGTAGGTAGTTTGGAAACCTCAAAAAGCACCAAATACAAATATGCAATCATTTTATACTAGGTAGAATAGCTCTAAAATCAGAGGTCAGACTGGAGAAAGTGCTGTCTGCCAGCTTACCCAGCTGCAACTGAAACCAGGAGAAACAATGACAGGGCCATTCTGATAATACTGAAAATCTCATGCTTTGCATAGCTTTAGTCAGAAAAGGTTACTATTAAGAAGATGATACTTCTACATAAATACATCTGTCCTGTGTCTATCAATCTAAAGAATTTACTGATTAAAAAATCCAGTGTGCTTTTCCTATGCTTATCAACTTCAAACAGGTAACACAGGTAAGAAAAAAGGAGCTGCACTGTAATCCCTCTTATGTACCAGCACAGGAACTGTAACATTTCAGGCATTTACACTGGTTCAACCTGCTCACATGGCACAGCACAGCCCAAGAACCTTCTTTAGTGCTTGGCCACCTCCTGGAGTGAACAAAAAGGTCACTGCTATCTGTGATGCCAGAGGGTTTCAGCCTTCAGCAAAGTTGGCAATGTTGACACAAAATGAAAGAAAAAAAATTAATTGATAGTCCTCTCACACACACACACAGACTGAAATCCTCACGTGCCTTGAGTTCAACCTTCTTCTCCATCATCATCAGGAATGAATCATTTTATAATACTGAAACCAAGATTTCTGCCCCATTCAGATGTTTGTATAGCTTGTACTGTGAGGAAATTAATATGTTATATCCCACAAAATTCAAATACAAGTGAGAGAAAATCATGAAGCACAGAAGAGAACAATACTGCCACTGGTGTTAAGGGATATTAGAAGTTTAGGGTTTTTAAAATGTCAAAATGCATTAAAGGTAAATACAAAGATTAAAGCAAACTTACTTAGATTTCTTCAGTATCTGCAAGAAGACAATTCATTGCCATGTAACTTTGCTATTTATAATAAAGTAAGCACCACATACTACTAAAAGCCTGTCCAAATATTACTATTAAATTGCTGAATTTGACATGAAGCTGCAACACAAATGTGGATTCATTTTGTTGCCCTTGAAGACATTTCCCTAAGCTTTCTATTTAATATTAAATACCCTTCCCTTTCACATTCAAATTCTTCCAAAGCCATCTTAATTTATTCGACATTTACATAGAAACTTGACATGGTTGTACACTGTCTAGCATGTAAGGCAGAAGCATTTTCTGAGTAATTCTGGACAAGCTTCAAAGAAATTTGGTATTTGAAAAAGATTTGCAGACATATTACCTAACCATTAGTTCTGTCATTCATGTTTTCACTATAGTTTCTTTTCTGAATGGGCTTGATGTAGTCAAAGAAACTGCAATATCACTGCAAACCTATGTCACAGCATAATCCTCTAGATGATGCAGATGGCTTCCATCTCATAACATGCAAACTTGTATATTTTATTTGCTACATTTTCTAAAACCCCTCCAAATAGAATGGCATTACATACCGGCATCGCAGCATGAACTAGCATTAATGCCTATGTCACATGACAAGTATCCAACCGCCAGAATTCCTTAATTTCCGAACTGTCTGGTTGCCTTGGAGAGGGATTAGGCCTTCGTCCCAGTTATTACACAGCCTGACTCCACAGAAACCAGTTAAACAACAGAAATAATGCCAGGCAGTTGAAAGAAAAAGGTTCAAGTTCAAGCACCTTGGTTCGAGAAGAGAAACAGCTTCAGTTTTGGAGCCCTGCACCCTCTCAGCTTCCTATGTGCTTCCCTCCTCAGCTGCATTTCAGCAATACACGAGCCTGCTAGCTCAGTTGTCTGAACCAAGTATGTATTTCTAAGTATATTGCAAGAGAAGTGCTTGTATTTCTTATCAACGTTGCTTTACATTGAGGTATAGCTATCATACATGCAAGCAGTAACATGAAAACCAACAGGATGGAAGGGTCAAAGCTCTAGGGCAAGGCAAGGGACAACAGTATTAAGCAGACAAAAAGAGATAGAGATAAACGTTTGGGTAAGAGGGGGAGGGTGTCTTTCATTTTGTTGGTGTCAACACTGCTAACTTTGCTAGAGCCTGCAACCTAATATCAGAAGGAGTGGTGACCCTTTTGTCAACTCCAGGAGCTGGCCATGCACTGAGCTTCAGATCCAGTTCAATAAACTTTCATTTGAATTTTCCAAGGCCAGCACAACTTCACTCAGTGTCTTCATCTTTGAAGGGGAAAATTATTTTTATATGAAAAACATGGTGGAGCTACTCACTCCTAGAAGTACTAGTTTGCAGAGACTGCGATATAAGAATCTTCTGCCACAGATCCTCTTTTTCTGTACATATCAGACACTTCTGGTTTGGAAGCCTTATGGATGATTTCTGGTTTCCCCATGTAATTGTGAAAGACTGGGCACTGTGGCTCATCTATTTTACAGAAAGTCTCTTTAAAACTGGATGTCTCAACAGCAAGGCTGTCAGCAAAATAAGACTGTCTGCATATTTGCTTAGCCTCAGCACGCCATAGAGCAAATCCTTCTGTATTCATCTCGTGCTCCACATGCTCTCCAGCACTCTTTTTTTCACACAAATATGTACAGAAGGAAAGAAAGCCCTTGTCTCATTACAATGCAGTGGAAATATTCCTTCTTTCAACTTCATCACTAAGAAATCTTTCCTGGCTTTCATGTAAACATTTTCTCTTCTGCTTAACTTTAAGTAAACTCTTTTTCTTTGGCTTACATCAAAATATCCGACTAAACCAAAAAACCACACTGGTTCCCAAAGTAAATGTCTGTCTCTGTTGTTAAGATACAGCAAAGACATACTTCTATTTACAAACAAAAAATCACTGTACAGTTTGAACAACCAGCTGCTGTGAGAAGAACAAATTTTGGCTGACCAAACCAGGATCCTGGCAAACAGCAGTCTTGTCCAGGATGCTGATAGATGCAAAAGAGCCCCCAGGAATTAAGTGGATTAATTTCCCCCCCACCCTTAAGGACTGCTTCATTTGTGGGACAGTAAGAACTTCGTCTCTCTTAGGAAGGGACGCACCTTACACAATAACTTTGTTCTCTGCATCAACATCCCACAGTCCTCCTCAATCCCTTTATGTCCACTACACCCAGCTATGCATACAATGTCTATGTCACATCATCTAGGTTTGAAGCATTGTTTTTTAAATCCTATTTGTGATCAACTGATGTTCATAGTCAATTACATGAAGTTAAATGGTCTTTCATAATCTGAAAATAAAGAGGAAAGGAAGAGGAGCAGAATGGAATTAGCAGACCTGATGAATCTCGAGCTATAAATCTCCTTAAAGTTTAGCCAGCTCCAAAACCTGTGCCCTGCCTTTCTTCTGCTCTTCCCCGCAGTGGCAGGCAGGCACTATTCTATAGTCTGTTCCCAGAGTAAGCAGATACATACAGTAAGGACAGAAAAACTTCCCCCCTCAGGGATTAACAAGCTGTCAGCTGATGGACAGTTCAGCTGATACTTCACCTCAGAGATTCTACAATATGTTCAAAAGTGACAGAAGTCATCTGAATTCCTTTCATATTTAAAACCTAGACTTGTTTCATCGCCTTGCCAAGTGATGTACAGGACTGATTATGTATTTCTGTTGAATTTAGGTAATTTTACAGTGGCTGTCTAGGCTACTGCCAATTGGACAACTCTCCGTATCATCAAGTATTTATTGTGTGAGGGGCTTTTTTGCTGTATCTGTGATTATGATACAACTAAGTATTTGCACACTTGTAGATAAATATTGAGATCAATTCCTGTATGCAGCCCCTCGAGCATCCACGCCATCTTCCTACTAGAGGCTCCAGAAAATAAGAACAAAGAAGGGAAAAAGGGGAGAAATTATTACTGACATCAGAAAACTTACTGACAGTCTGCAAAGTCAGACAAAAATTACAAGAGCAGCAACGAAATGCTGCTGTGTCTGCAGTACAATGTTATAGGATGGGGGTCCAAGCATAAAAAATCTGGATATTCATCACCATTCACCAAGACCTGCAAGAAGCTGCAATTATTTAAGGACTGAGAAGAAGTTAAAATCCCTTGCGCTCACAAACTACCATCTATCTAAGGGTTTCTGAAGAGATCATATGAATAGAGAGAAGGCTGAAAGGTAATCAGTGCCAAGAAGAGATTTTCCTAGACAAATATTAAGGAAAAAGTATTTTCTTTCATATTTTCCCTTTTTATTAAAAGTGGATTAGGCAAAGTCACTGGTAAATGGAAAAAAAACCCCAAAGAGAACAGAAAAGCTATTACAATGTGGAACTAAGATAACTGTTGATGATCAGGAAAAGGGCATATTTTAAGCAGGATATTTTCTTTTAAAGACATCTGCAACATCTTTGACATGAGAGACTGAGCATCAGTACTCAAAATAAAATTCAAAACTACAAACATGAGTGATTAACAGAATCCATGGATAATATATTGTTGAGGACAGAAGCATCCCACTGCATTTTGTATAGTATAAGTTTTCAAAGGAAAAAAGGGGGGGGGGGAGAAAAAGCATTTGATCTGGACACTGAAACTGCAATTTTTCTTACAGCTTCTCTCTGGCACAGCATCAAGTTTTCCACTTCTTTTGCATTCATAGAAAACCATAAACCCCAATGGAGTCAGTGCAAATCAGTCAGTGGTACATGCTGGAATCTAAAGAGAACCCAAAACAAGATTTCAGAAGGATGAGCAGTCTCGCATCTTCACATGGGGATGGAATTTTAACTGCTATCATTTACAAACACAATCAACTGCACTCTCCCCTAGCGTCACTTGTTTCCTCTTAACACCTTTCCATATTCCCTGTTCAACACAGCATTCCAGCAATATCATGCTCTACCCTCCACAACCCCCCTCCTTTCACTGTGTCCCTGCGATCTTTCTGAGAACACTTTTACTTTCCTCCTCCCACGTCTGTGCCATGCGTTCTGCCTCTGACATTTCCTTAACCGTCTGTTGTTGTTGCACATCTCCGTCTCCTTTCTCCTAACATTTATTCCTTTCAGCCTTGGTCCATTTGCTTTGTCTTTCTGTCTCACACTCACTTTTGCGCTGTCTTTGGGCCACCTTAATGTAGTACGTCCCTCACTTGGTCTGCCTCTGGCATTTCACTGTCTGTGCAACTCCCAGTCACTCCCTGTCTCTTGGACCTCCAACAGTCCCATCCTCAACTTCTTCATTCTCCTGCCTGCACTGAATTAGAATATTGGGTACCCAGCTACACTTCCTTTTGACTTGTCAGTAGGTGTAGGCCATTTAGATGATTTTATAAATATGTTTTAAATCTTTACCTTCCCTGAATCAAAATAACAACATTGACCAAGTGCCACATGAAGTTTATATAATTTCTGACATAATAAATAAAAATTGCTTTCAATTTGTTCAGATGGAATTTCTTAAGTTTAAGCTAATTAGACCAAATAACTAAAACATGCATTAACAAGCTGCCAGCGTTTTTGTTCAAATAACTGTTTGGCCACACTTCTTAGGGACCTAGGTAAAGAAAGTTAAAGTATGGCTAAAATAACCAACCTAGTTATTCCTGTCAAATTTTTACCATTTAAACATTATCAGTTTTTAAGTCAGCCTGCAGAAAAAAATTCTTTTAGCTACCATTTAGCTTCTTTTCAAAATAAGAAAGAGTAAGAAGTACAATATAGAAAAAAAGTGGGCACAGCCTTCAAATGCTATTTAAAAGTCCTACAAATCATATCATTCAGGCAAAACATTTAAGAGATTCCCACTTAAAAAACAAGATGTGCTTTCATTGCAAAGCATCTAGAAGTTTGATAATGCATACTATTTCTACCACTACATTTTATAACTTCTAATTAAAAAGGACAAATATCACTAAGAGAATGGTATTTGCATTATGTTATTTAAAACACAGTATTTTGTCATATTTGAGATCATAAAAAAGGACAAAACCAGCTGACAGTTGTACAAAATTACCCATGTTTCTGATCTCATACACATGTGCGATGCACAGTATTTTTTGCACTTGTTTCTGTTGCTCATGAGCAGAATTTAAGAATCTTAACTAAGCTACATCTACAAAAGGTTTAGCTGTTTGGAAGATAGTAAGAAAATGGAAGTCTGTTTCTGCAAAACTCAAGGAAAGAATACATTAGTGAGAGCAGAATACTGGCTGCTCCATTTTGATATCAAAATAATCTATGAACAAGATTAATTATGTAAATACTGAGTAGCTGTTCCCACTGATGACAACAACAGTGGAGTTTGGTTAATCTCAAGAACTTTTATAAATTCTTTCACCTCAAATGTACAAAGGAAAAATGCATAGTTAGGGTTCAAGTGGCAGCTTCTCCTAAATCACAGATTCATCCTATTTGACATCCTGTTTAAATGTCTTCTCTTTCTCATCAAACTTGAATTTTGAAGATACTATACTCGGAAGCATTATCTTTAGCAAATTTTTCTTTCATCTCTCCCCTGACTTCTGTTATACATCCTATTTCACTTATGTTGATGGGCTTTATGGACTCAGCACAACACTTTATCAACAAGTGCCATTTTTTTGAACACAACCCTGGCTAAAATACGCTTTTATTAGTCAAGTGTATTTTAGTGAGTTGCATCCATCTTTCCCTTCAGGAATTGACAAAATACTATCAGAAAACTGTTCTGAGACATGAACAAGAAAGAAAATGTGACCACTTTGTCTTGTTGCATTCTTCATCTGTTACGGAGAGACAGAACATCCCAGATCTGAGCTTTCACTGCAGTACACTGCTCTGGTTCCTGTGTCACCAGCACCGCAGGATCACAGTAATACTATCATCTTATTGTTTAGCTTCAGACACCAATTTCCAGGAGAAGGTCCGAAAGCAGGAATGTCTATGACGGATGCTGTCAAAAGTCCACATATTCAGCACAGGAATCTTATCCACGGAAATGCTGTATCAGAGCATAGCCTGGCGGTAGTCTGGTATTCTGTCTCTTGCAAAGCCCATCTCTGAGTGCAGAGCAAAGCGTGTAGCCTCAGACACACAGAAGGATCTGTAGCACTACAGCTTGATAGACCTCTCCTAACTCCTGCTGATCCAAGACTTGTGAATTTGCAAATAATTATAAACACAGCTAAGGCTGGACATATTCTCACCTGCACTCAGAGGCATTCTTCCCCTCCAAAGATGCCTACAAGTGTTACTTGCTTCCTCCAGTAATGTTTGAAGTGTGAAATTCAGGAACTTCCCCCTATTCCTACACCATCCACTCTGGTGCTGGTTTACTTCTGGAGGAGTAACTTAACTGCTTTTTAGCAGTGCCAGAAAATCCTCTGGAAGAGGACTGCATTGTTCTACCCATTAGACTCAAAAGGCCCTGGACATCTGTAATTTCAAGTCTATAAAAACAGTTACTGTGGAGACAACATATCAAAGAGGTCTGCAAGAACAAATTCACTGGATATTATTAATAATTACTAATACTGACAATAGACATTAGCTCATCAAATAATCCTAGATCTGGTAAGAACTTTTGTTTGCTCTCAATAAAGGCAAAAATAGCATTTTTATTTATGTATTTTAACTTTTTTTTTAAAAAAAGGCTTGCTTCAGTTTTTTTCTGAGTTCCAATTGTAACTGATAACTGAAAAAACATACATAGTTGTAAGTTTACATAATCTTGGCATTATGTATTGTCTCTGCACACCAGAAGACCCTCAGGCACATCAGGAGCTAGAAAAAATGCTCTAGATTTTGCCTATCAACTCAAGGAAAGAAAACTCTATTTTCCCAGTGACATGAATCAAGTAACACTTCCATCCAAACCAGCAAATCAGAATAATTATGGGGCGGGGGGTGGGGGGTGGGGGGGGGTTAATTATCATCATTTGGCCAGCAATAAATTTTTAGCTGGACAAGATGCTTTTGGTATCCATTACTCCCTGCCTTCCTTATCTGACATTTTAAATTGTTTTGAATTTGTGAAGTAAATTCCCTAAGGGCTGTCCCGCACTTTAAGAGACAGATTTTATTAATTGAAGACAACAAATCACTTACAGAAAATACTTGTAATGTAGGAAAGGCCTAGGCAGGGTTGTACTCTGAAAACCTCTTTGTAATTGTAGCCTCTTTAGACAGGCATAATCAATTAGAAGTGGTCTGATTTTAACTAGTTGCAGGCTCATTACATTGCATTCCCGTTTCTGTTGATGAAAATCAGTTTCAGCCCTTGGCCTGGAACTCATATACAGCACTTCCTGGGGCCTCTTAGATAAACACATCAAGAAACAGTTTTATTTGGATTTGTCCTTCACCCTTTATTCATTGAAACAACTTTACGAATCAAGATTAAAACAGAGAAAAATTGGCTCATAACCAGAGATAAACATATATGAGCAAGATATTTAATCTCAGAAAAGTATAAAGCTTCAGTTAATAATTATTCCTTACAGAACATTTAAATGTGAGACTCAAAACATTCATTTTTAACTGCTGAGTTTAGTCTTTCTCTTACTGTGTCATGAGACACTCAGGTTCTGTTTAATATAAACATATTACTCCTTCATTTCAGAAGGGCTTCTGCCTGTGTTATATAAAATTGTCCCTAATGTATCTTCAAGTTTTCAAACCCGTATTTCCAGTCTAAGTTTCTACCCTCTGTAGATATTGCCTGCAACATATAATTTTAAACCGGTATCGGAATGAAACTTTTAGGTAAGACAATACTAATGAACTACCCCTGAGCAGAGAGAGTCTGCAAAAATAACTGCTTTCCTTCTACAGAAATTGTACCTTACAGCACCCAGGTTCACAACAGTCCACGTGAGCTTTGAAAAAATAAATGAATCCACTACAGTCAGTAATCCAGCCACAGCATGGTGCAGTCCCTCAGGCTCAAAGGGCTATTCACAAGTCAGGGGCATTAAAAAAAAAAAAGAGGGGAGTTTCCTGGGGTGGAGAGGTCAATAAAAGCCTTCACAAATGTGCCGCAATTGTTTAAAAACCAAAACAGACAAAAAACCTGAAGACAACTGAAATAGGAAAGAGACTGATAAAGGAAATGTAATGCCCCCTAAGTAAGCAAATAAGGAGCCCTCACCTGGAATATTGGCTGTTCCTTCATGTAAGAAAATACAGAAATACAGTTGAAGGGCCTTTGGGGGTTGTTTTTGTTTATTTTGTACATGTGATACACTGCTAGACTTTTTAATGTACTGCAAAGGATAATCACTAAGGCCAACGGCATACCAGGCTTTAAGAAACTTTGTTTTGTATAAATAACGAAAATAAGTAATTATATATTGTAACATAAGAATTATTGATGGTAGATATAGCTTACCCAAAACAAACATTAAAGAGCCAGAGAAAAACATCCATAGAGACATACTATATTGAAACTGCTTTATATAGGGTGGTGCATTCCTCCCTATAAAGGATGCAGCCCTTACCTAGTCACAAACAGCAGTCAGCACCTGACAGAATAAGACCTACAGTGGAACATCATCTGGAAATTTCCTTGACCAAACAGTACATCTTGACACTTGGGACCCATGAGAGAGGAATGACTCTGCAGAGCACAGGAAAGATCAGACCCATCTCCTAGAGACCCCAGTAACCTTAACAATCTTCCTCTGGTATAGTGGAACCCAGCTGTTACATACTTTCTGTGTGTCTGTGCTTCTGTTATAAGGGCTATATTCTGCATCAACCTATCTGCAGAACTTCATTTCAGACATATTCATCACTAAGTCATTTTCCTGACAACTACCACTATTTGAACTGTGCATTCACAAAAAATCACACAAATAGCAATTATGGCATTAAAATGGAACTACTTCTACCAAAGGTCTAAGCAAAAAAGCAAAAGGAATTGGTTTTAAAATTAAGAACAGCCCCCAAAACAAGAACTATCTGAAATACAGAACAGTTCCAATGACTTAAATGCAGTGTTAAATTAGTCACTAAGAATTTTAATGGAATGAAAGAACTATTGTTTAATTGCGTTCCTGGACTGACAAGGTAATTTATTATTCACTTGTTCGTAAGAAATGAACAAAACAGGCCCACAAGGAAGCTAGTTACAGCTGACCGAAAGTTGCCTATACACAGTCACACTTGAAAGGGTATCCCTTCCTCCATACCTTTGTTCTCCTTATTGTTTATAGTACGCTTTGTATTGTTGCAAACAACACTCTGCATCACTAAAACCACTGACAGTTCTGACTGGTCCTTCAAAAACTTTACAGTGATAAAGAATCAATATAAAAAAAGAAATGTAAAGAAGCTCTCAAGAGTTGTTTCTTATAAAACTTCTAAGCATGAGAAAACACTTTCTCTGAAACACTTTCAGGTGTCTCATGAGGGAACATCTCTGTGGCTTTCAGGAAAGGTTAAAGTAGCAATATTCTGGGGTTTAGATTTTGTTTTTATTTACAACCTTGGATCAGAAAAACATTTTGGAACACTGGATGGGACCTTTTTTGTTGTTACACAGTTCCAGGATTAGGAATACTTCAAGATCATCGCTTCCAGCTTTGACATGGAGACACGCCTCATTCTTCTCATCAGCAATCCCCAGGACTAGCTCTACAGAAGGCAGAATGAAGGGCCCTTTTATACAAAGCAGCTAAAGGACTCCAGCGTTCAGTAGATGCCATGAGTACAAGTAATATATTATTGTTTCTACAGATTCAACAGAGCTCAGGAATTTCCCCACATCTCTTTTATACAACAGTACATTTGACTTACCTTGCTTTTGAAACTTCCCCAGGTGAGTACTCAGCATCACAAGGACATCAAGATAGGCAGCTCTGGTCACCAAACAAGGATTTGGCCTGGAAAAATCAAATTACTAAAGATTAAATCCTTGTAACATCCACGCTCAGAAACAGCAGTGAAACACACCAGCTTGGTGTGTGTATTTTACTTAATTAATGAAGATCAACTACTGATCAAATCAGACTGCATATACAAAATGATTAGGCCAAGTTATCTAAGCTTCACTTCCTGGTCCATTCTGAATGACAGTCTCCCTAGCAGAATGGCAACACCTTTCCTCCATCCATTCCACCAAACTGCAGTTATACATGTCATTATTACTGGATGAATCAGCTTGCCCTGGCAACTAGTATGTCTCTGTTTTCTTTACAGATGATCCCTGTAACTAAATGCATTAACAAAAATAAGTCTTCAGGTCTTATTGTTACAGTTCATAAAAGAGAAGATTCCCCATGAAAGGTACCTACTACATCTTTTTAACAGCCATAGCACTCTCACTGTTCTGATGAAGACCACAGAGGCATGCATGTTTTTAAAATTAGATTTTTTTTTTTTTCCAGATAAGACTGTTGGGGATTTTCTGTGTATAACGCAAATTGGTAATAAGCTACCTTCTGCTCTACCTCTTCAAGTTGCAAGTGATCGACATTTTGTCTCCAATTAGAAAATTAAAATTAGGTTAACATCTTCATTTTTCTTTATATTGTTATCACTGTACTTTCAGCCAGGAAAACTTTTCTTAAAATATAACTTAATATGTGAGAAATACAGGAAATCCAGTTCAAAACACAGAAATTATTCTGATAAGTCCAATGGGACTTGCACTAAAACAAAAACTTTTAGAATCATGCAGCACAAGCTTAAAGTATGACTAATTCTGTTCAGTATTTATTTTATCTGGCACTTTCTTTGTACGCTTGACATTTGAAACTCTTTCAAAAAGTTTTAATTAAAAATGTTCCAACAAACATTCTCAACTCTGTAACATCTTTGAAATTCAAGAAAAAAAACTTCTTCAAACAAGATATGTAATCATGACAAAAAAACGAAAGGTCCGAGGTTCTTGCATGGAAGTTTAGCAGCTGTATTTGCCTATGGAGAGTTAACTTATGATCCTGTTAAAAAAGACAACTTTTACCAGAAGCACTGCTCTTACCTTCAGTAATAAACTCTGTAATAAGCCTAAATTACTTATGCTTTCTTTTATGGCCTACAATATTAGGCATCCATATAACACATAGCAGACTGCATGCTACCAGGATCTCTCTTTTGAAAAGGTTTTTCCTCCTTTTGCATGAACAGAGACTTTTTAGACACTTTCTTACTAGTGAAGTAGTCATGAACCTCCCAAAACTTTTCCATGCTTGCCTCTTACCACTAGCCTTAAAGCACAAGAGCTAAAAGCCTGCCTGCAGGGAAGATGCACATCAGTAAGAACTGATACCATAAGAAGCCAAAGCAATTTTAATGTGGCCTATTTTTGAAAAGCTCTATTAGGAAGACTTAATTTCTATCCAACCTGATTAAGTGAACCTCTCTTCTGTATCTTGGGCATCTAGCTGTTGCCCAAGTTGTTCTTCACAAGTCTGTATGAAAACACCACCAAGAAATACTCACAGGGTTAGAAGCTCAACCCATGAGAAAACAGAGTGACAGATCAGTCAAAGGCTTAGAAGAAAAAGAAACCGACAGGTCTCTCACAAGTACTAATAAAATGGACAAAAGCAGCCACGACAGATTTCAATTAAGATGAGGAACATAATGGGCCTACTGCACCTCAGCTCCCTTGAAAAATGGAAGACTCACTTATTATTCAGTCATTTCACTGGAAAGAAAATTTCCAAAATGCAAACTGTGCCTTGGGAAAAACATGGCTGATGCAACCGTTACTGAAGAAGTGACAACAGCAATACTGACATGGTTTTTTATTCTGGTCCAGCTTTGAAGCATTTATGACTTCATTTTGAGTATGCACATATGCATGTTTTGATTTTGAAATGAGGCTTTTCTAGCATGAAACATTCCAAATGTTTGTTCTTGGCTGGCTCCATTGCTCTGGTGATGCTAATGAATTCTTAGCCATGTGTGCCAGACAGACACAACAGGAAATTCAGTTTTCCAAAACCAAGAAATTTCAGTGTTGTTCAGATTGTAGCAGAAACCTCAGTTTTGAAGACAATCAAACTATGATTTGCATAACAGACCCGACAGCCAAAAATCACATGCTGAACATTTCAAATGATGCACTGCGCAGTATTTAAGGTGACCTGTTCATGCAGAACTTCAACAATGACACTGGGAAGAGTACAAGATGTTTCTTTTTTAACACAGATACCCAAGTAAAGTGGTGTTCTCATCAACAAGCTTTGAGGAAATCTGTCTGCAAAAAAGAAAGTCACAGCAGTAGCAAGGGTGGGAGCTCCAGGCACCTGGAACAGCATTCTTTTTTTTGTCCCAAACCCAACAATTAGTTCATTTCCCTTCCAACCTGGATATTAAGGGAAACAAATACATCATATGCTCACTCCAGATGATAAACTGTATGTGACTCTGAACAGGATAGAGCTAGAGATGGTTAGGACTCTCATATCTAAGGGTATGTCCCCACAGAAATATAAAATGGCTATCAAAGCAATATTCATACTACTACACATATATACTAATAGCAGGCTAGTGATGTCAGCACAGACATCCATACCTCATTAAAGTAATGCTTTGTCTACATTAGCAAGTAGGTTGGTGTAGTAACAGCAGATCTATGAAGTCAAACAGCTGGTACCAAAGGCCCAATGGCCACCCTACATACTGAGCCTGGATACATTAAAATATAATTTTCAGAAGTTCATCTTGTTGCTTTTTGTTTCTCTTTGGATACAGAGTTCAGAGCCAGCCTGCTCCAGGGATCTCACTGCACTTAGAAGCTTATCCCATAGTTTCTAGCACTCCTTTGTGATGCTGTACTTGGAGGTTGACTGTCCAGGTGGAAATAAAAATCACCTCTCAGACGACCACTTAGTTAAATTTCACCAACAGCCACTATTGACAATATTTCAACACATCTGACTGAAGAGAGGTCAAAGGCTGTCTGCCCCGAGTAACACGTAGAAGACAAGCATGGTCACAGACTTGACCTGCCAGGCAGAGAAGACGACACCTGCAACCTTTAGAAGCACAGGCAGGGATGGAAAGGATTACTGATTAGAAAGAACAAGGCCCAGAAGAAACGTGTTTCTAATTTAATCAAGGAGAACAAAACAATGACGGGGGGGCTGCTGTGTCCTTACGAGATCATCATGAAACTCCATAAAAGATACAAGGTGACTGAAAGAACACAAGTCAAAAAAAGTTAAAGGCACTGAAGTTTTTAAAGGGTTTACAGGTATTTTTTTTAATTGCCCAAAGCTCCAGCCTAACAGTATCTTCAGTATGGGGAAAAGTGTCTTTTTTAAATGATTATTTTATGTAGGCATGGCTGAACAGTAGGCAAATCTGAAAACACAGGTGCCAGTTTCCATACTATTAATTTTGATACATTATAGCAGACTTCCGGATTAGATCCTGAAAATAAAGTCTTCCAAAACCTAGCCAAAATCTTATCATTAATGTTGAACAAGTAATTGTGGATAAGGTAGTCAGACTTTCTTGTAATCTCATTTTCAATTCTAGTATGCAAATATAAAATTAGAAAAGAGTTGAAGTCACTGGCAGGAGGAAACCTGTTGTTAGCTGTTGGAGTCCAGGGATTTTTTTTAAGAGAAAAAGGTTAATGGAAGGAAATAGTCCTTTTAAATTCACAGGCTCCTGTTCAAATGCCTTTGAAGAGGCCCAGGTTATGCACTTACAGAATATTATATGACCGGAATAACAATAAACTGTTTGTTTTCAACAAGCAACAGCCTGGTAGTTGAATCAGGAAGTGTAGCCTTCAGGAGATATTCCCTCTCTGTAGATGTAAATCAGACTGGGCAGGTTCAGAAGCTCCACGTCCAATATTGCGTTTCACTCCAGCGGGCTTTGGCTACCTACCATAGCACAGGGAATGCTTTGATTTCTGTTCTGCCTTTACCACCTTTAAGTACCACTGATTGCAGTTTAGGTCTACGTAACATGAAATCAATCCTAAAGTCTCACAGTTTGGAGCTCTGCAAATATTATTTTTTAAAAGTTTGATTCACCTTTTATAGTTAAGTCATGCTGAATTTAAGGTAGTTATTGGTTTGCTTATTTTGGATGGCAGATCTGATGAAAACCAAATGGGCACTTATTGAAGAAATTGGCAATATGTGGTCATAGCCCTCCTGTGCACCCTGCTCACACATTCGGTTTCAACTCTATCAGGAACACATGGCTTAACTTCTAAAATGCAGTTTCTCTTGTATTACTGTTTATTTTAAAGAAGACCAACATTAATGAATTACAGAGCAAATTACCTCCTCTTCCAAGGGAAACAACAAAGAGCAATGAACATGGAAAGCTGACACATTTGGCCTCAATGCTGTCAGAACACTGGAAAAAAGATTTAAACAACTAAATATACAACTTCGTGCTCCTGTAACCACTAAGGTCTGCAGAGGTCCTTAAACATAATTTCTACACATTACAGGACACCTTTATAACCATTCAGATTTCTATATATAAACAAGGATGCAAACACACCTTTGTGTAGAGCAAGTACCGAAGAATTTTGATACACAACTTTTGCAGATTCTGATTCTCTTCTCAAACCCCCAATTTTCAATGACACTGAGTCAGATGACTTAAAAACATGACCACTATCTTCTCCTGGACCATTCCTCTTTTTCCACAAGAGGATCACCTCACATAGAGATGAACAACAACAACAGTGACATTAATATATCGCATTTGTTACATAAATAATACAGATACAAGTCACTGGTTATGAAATCAAAGCTGTTCGTGTTAATGTTTATAACATTAGGTTTTGGTTATTCTAGTCAATAGAAATTCAATGTTTTCCAAAGAGGTAGTTTATTTTGCTCATATTTTTCCTCATTAGGAAACAGATGTTGCAAAACTATTAGCAGAACAAGCACTATAAATCCACAGCAACTTACAATATTTACTAAACATTTAACTACATAAAAATCAAAGCATATTTGCTCAAATTCTCAGTGAGCACTTAACAAATTTCAAATGCAACCTGCCAATCAATGTCTATTAAATAAAATCCTGTAACGTCTCTCTTGTGAATTAGTTTAGCTATAGGTATCTTAGTGTAGTTAGCTATCTTAGGGATATCTAAACCAAAACTTTTACAAAACGTCTCAGAAAAGCTCTGTGTTTTGCAGTCTCCAAGCTCTTAGAAGAGTCTGAAAGATTTCAAATATTTTAGCCAGTGCTGCTTTATGAATACAAAGTAATCTCATTTGTCAAACTGGAATATAACATTATTAACTAACTAACAAAATAGAGTTTCCTCCTAATAGTATGTAACATGTACCTCACAGTTTTTGTCATAGTAAAACAATACATAACTACACAGGGTGTCAACATTTTTTCAGAGTAAAGTACAGTACTTAAAATGACTGTTAGCTACTTCTAATCTACACACTCAAATAGGTTACTCTCAGCCCCAATCTTTAAAAACTGATGGCAAGATTTGGCTCATGAGTCAAGCTAATGTAGAACCCCAGTCAAAATTATGCAACTTACAAAGCTGCCTACAAATCCCTGTATTTTGTCCAAAAAGTTCACGACACACTCTTAAGTGTCAGGGTAAAGAAACCAGTGCTGTCAAGATTACAAGGGCAACTCTTTCAAAGGCCAATTCATAGCTGCCTTGTGAACAAGAGGAGAATCATCCTTATGACTTGTGTGACTATTTTAATTTTAATTTCCAAAGTGATCAATTAGGCAAATGAACTGCCTACTCCTTCTCTGGTCTTTAATGAAAAAGTCACTCTTACTGTAATGCTGTGTGTTTCTGGAGCCTTTGGAAAGGCTGAAAAAGCCTAAAATTCCTGCGAGGAAGACCTTTTCACAGGCTTAAACTTATTAACAGTATTTTAGGAAAAGTCCCATATTAAAAGAAAAAGAAAACCTGTAAAACACCACCCTATTCTTCTGTTTAAATAACATGTTATTGTCCAAAAAAACCCTCAGCAACACCTATTAAATTTTATATTTTAGCCAGCAGAAAATAAATCACCCTGCTGGTGTTGAATTTAAACCTCAAACTCTCCTACTTTCTAGCCACCAATATTACGTACAGTTTTTGCTTCCAACAGATAAATTGAATTGGTTTCCCAAACATCATATTCTAGCCAATACACAGGATGATATTGCAAAAGCCTTTTCACAAATTCTTGTATTTCTGAACTTTAAAAACATTTCTGATGAGTCAACATTTTACACACAATTGAGGCTGGAATTTCACGTTTAGCTCTAGCATAAATGCAGGGAAGAATTTGGATTAAGTACAACATGTCCTAATGCCAGCTAGTACTTGGGGATGGAGTCTGTGTAACTTCCTATTCTGAGCTTCCCAGTCTGCCTTTGTCTTCCATAATCTCAGCTCTTCAGGCTGGCACACCAGCAACTAAATTTTAGGTTTACAGTATCTTTCCCTCCCTGTCCTTCCAGCTTACTCTTTCCTGAAGAATGGCAAATCTCTACAAAGTAGTCTTTCTTCTGGTGGCCAGATTCTTCTGATACATGACCTGCAATTGTATCAGCTACAGTATCTTCTAAATGCACCAAGAAGTGCATCTTCTGTGATGTTTGAGTCTTGATAGAGTCAACTCAACAGAATCCCTAGGGGGCTATCCATAGGGAGTTTTATCCTTGGAGAGCTGCTGATGAACTAGGCCAAGCTGGCCTTGTATTGACCACATGTTACCTGCAGAGAGATCTCGAAAATGATCATTTGTCACTCATGGAGACAATAAAGCTTATGGAAATCACACCTACACATACAATGAGTAGCTGATTAAAGGATTAAATCTCCCATTGTTTTGGTTTTTAGCTTTCAAATTCTGCAGTATTCTGAAGACTGAGGTTTTTAGGGGTATATTTGCTTAGAAGGTAGCCTTCATATTTTAATGCATTTTGTCTCAGAGCCCACATCTGGAGCACCGAATCAACATGCATAGCCTTCCTCTTGTCTTCTTGAAGAGACATTAATAATGGATTTAATTATTAAACTTTGTCCATAGCATTTTTAACCATGTAATACAAAACCAGCACATCAGTGAACATCACGGCCAACAGACCTATATTTAATGGAAAGCATTTAAAAAAATAATGAAGCCTACACTACCAAGTAATCCTTGCTGAGTTCCTGGAAGCGCAGGAACACCCGCACAGAAATACAAACAGCTAGTAACAGTGCATCCACTTGCCAACTTGGTGCTGTTGAGATCTTGGAGTAACTACCATGTGCACAGTCCCCTTGACTTGCCCATTCTATAAGACCAGCTCATCTTGCATTATAGCAGGCATTTTCTCCAAAGGGAATGTTGCTGGTCTGGTGATTTAAGTTTTTCTGCCACTACCAAAGCCAGACTATTATGTTGCTGTTAGTTTCCCTGGTAAAGGCAGAGAATTTATTGCTTCAAAAAGAAGCTACACAAGCTACTTTTTCATTGTGATACCTCCAAGAACATCCTGAGCTTCAGCTATTAAGAAAAATTAATTTGTGCTTTGGCTGTCCTTGGTGAATGATACTGAAAGGTTGTGTTTTGTTGGTGTTGTTTTTAGCATACCGGATTGATAAAATAATCCTGTCTGTTCTCTTTTTTGTTCTCTTAATGAGAACCACATGTGATCCCTTAACAGCATCCTAAAAAACTTAGGGGTCAAACTAATCCCATGTGCAAATTTAATTTTACACAATTAACATCAGGGTTTTGCCTATAAAGAGGCAAGCTACTAAAACTCTTTTGCTTATTTACTGGGAAGCATTTTCAGGTATGAGTGAGGATTTATGACCAAAACCTGTAACTGTACATGGTTTGTGCCTACTCTGAATGTTGCACTGGTGGAGTGAACACACCGTAAACAACCTTACTCAATTCTTAATATCCCCTAAATGTTCATATTTAAGTTAGGAGTATATCTATGAACCAGAGTCAAAGAATGTTTTATCTTATGCAAAGTACTTCTTAAGCTTCAGTCTGAAGTTTAAACATCTCTACTGATAACCAAAGCAAGTGTTTCAAAACAAGCAATCACCAACTGCTTAAATAAACAATTCATAGCTGCGTTAAGGATACTGTTATCAAAACTGCTGAAAGAGTGGACTTGGAGCAGCACAGAAACCTGAATTAGTAGTCTTAAAGCATGTAAGATTTAAATGAATGCACCAAGAATATATTTATGAACAATGACGTAACTATTATGACTCTGCTCTCAAAGGCAAAGACAAACCAGGCTAAATGAGGCTCACAGGTCAGAAAGTGCAGATTAATAAATTACCACTGTGCACCTGATGTGCAGTAACTGTTCGTACTGGTATGCTTTGCTTTCAGCTGGAAAGCTGAAACAAAAAAACCACAGGACAACAAAAATTTACCTTGATATTTTGCATGTGTAAGAGCACACACATAAATTATTGCTCTAGCCCAGCTGACAGAACATTAACTTTTCAAATTGAAACCTAGTAAAAAGACTTCCATAGATCCAGGGTCAGTCGTTAAAACTATTTTCAATTTATGAACACAGCTGTATAATGCATGCAGATCACTAACTAACAAAAGTAATGAACTGCACTTCTCAGTGTGTAGGTTTTAAAGACAGAAATGGAAAAGTGGAAAAGTTAGAAAACAGGAAGATGCCAAAGGCAGACATGGCCTTGGAAGGACAAGAAGGTTCGTCTTGATGCAGCGAAAGAGGAAGAGGCAAGGGAACTATCTGAAGAGAAGGACCACTCTGCCAAGGAGGATGATCTTATATTCTCCTTAGTTGTTGCCTTCTTGCTGCTCTGAAAGTATAAATAGCCCCTTCCAGCTCCCAAAGAAAGTCCCCTTCCAAAAATCACACAGAGCTTGTGTGATTGCAAAAAGCTGCGAAGAGTCAAGGGCATCTTGTACCTGTATTTAGATAGGCCTGCATGTGCCACTGTTTTGTCTTTAACAGCCTGCTCACTAGAAATTACTGCTGTCTTTCCTAAAGGGCAATGAGAAGAATAAGGGCATATTTAGGTTACATTCTCTGAGCCGCAAAGTCCTGAAACCATAACAAGGCCACACTGCTGTTTTCCACACAAATGGCCTAAATGCACCTCGCATGAAGTTCCTTCTAGGAAGGACCTAAGACTGGTTGTCTGCCTGTTGTCACTCACATAGCACTGCCAAAAGCGGAGGGGGGGAAAAGGACACTACAGGCTTGACGGAGTGCCACGGTCATCAACTTGGCAAGTTAATGTACTCTATAGTGTTAAGAAATACCTGTGAGATCTCCCTCATTCAAAGCAGTTATAGCTGGATCATCCTAGAGTCAGCCTGGAGAAAACTGAGCAGCAAGTACTTCAGTGGACAGTGAATCTGGTTTTGAGTCCAAGCCTGGAATAACTTTTGCATGTATTTGTTGTGTGAGCTTGAATCTTGTGCCCCTACATCAGGACCCATTTGTATTTTTAAGAATCCCACCCATAAAGCAGAGCGCTAAGCAGCAGCACTGCAGAGCATGGGATATTTGGGTTGTAAAGCTAAGTGCACACACTACAGGCGGTCCATTCCAGACGAACTAGTGACTCTTTGCAAAATGCGAAGCCAGTTGGTTTTATACAAGGCTATTCCACACAAGTTAGTTTCAAGAAAGCAGCCTTCTTAGAAGTAAACTTTCCCAGTGCAGACAAGCTCTCAGCTAAGAAATGGCACATGGCTAGAAGTTAGCAAAGTATGTTATTTGACTTCTGGCAGAACCTCAAAGTCTTTTCCCCCTCCTGTGGTCTCCAGCAAGAAGGAAGGCGGAAAAAAAAAAAAAAAATCAAACTAAAAGCATTGGAAGACAGCATCCTACAGCAAAGCTGTGCAATGACATGATTTCACAAATTTTCCAATACCAGTACTTTGCCATGCCAAAGGCTACAAATGAAACAAGACAGATATTTCCGGGACTTCTGTACAACAAATTACCAACTCCAAAGGCTGCTCTTTTAGCTTTCTGTATTTATGAAGCAGAAGGCATCTAGAGTTAATCTTGTAACTCCTTGGTATGCAGCTGAAGTAAAAACTTTTTTTTTTTCATTCATATGAAAGAGCTTTGAACTCTTTCAAAGGCTTAGCTTGATATATTGATTATTTTTTTAAAGCTTTCACCAGACTAATTTCCATCACTTCATTCCATCACCTCAGTTCTCCAACAAAGCAGATTTTATGTATTTTTTAAATTTCTGTTCTTCTCAAACACCTGCATCTCCCATAATTGCAAAAAATGTAATAAACTAACACTGGTGTGAGGGTGGGGGGAAGAAATAACATTACTAAACCACTTTACACTAACAAACAAGAGTTTTCTAGAACAAAATAAAAAACACCAAACGAAGCATAAACCTGCACGCAAAGTGAGAAGTTTCAAACATCACCTTGAGAAGTGGACGAAAGGCCGGTCTTATTCACCAAAACACCAAAAATGGAAATACTACTTTTGAATACTCAAAAAAGTTAGTATTTTGAAGATGTAGAAAAAGCCAAGGAAGGTGGAGGAAAGATTTTTTTTCTTCTGATATTCTAATATATGCTACAAAGGAGAAAAGGTAACCATGTCCCATTAACATGAGAAGCCTGTCTTCACAACAGACAGAAAATACCAGCTGAAAAAATGAATGTTTTATGAAATTCAGTTTGGGGAATGTGAGTCATTATTTTATTCTCTAAAGCAAAATCGGGGGGGGGGGGGCAGTGGAGGAGGGAGAAGAGATTACTATATTACAGGGAATGTGCAATAGTTTCTTGAGCTATTCTACACCAATACATTCTGATGAAAGGAAATTACATTCTGGCTCTGAAAAGGTAAAAAAAAACAAAAACCAAACCCAAACAAACACCCCCCCCCACTCAGTTCAGCAAACAGTTTAAGAATGATAACTTTTCCTTCAGATATATATACATGACAACTGAGCCTCATTTTTAAGAACTACTTGTGCAATCCAAAATTTTGTAATTCAGGTTTCTCAGAGGAGTTTTTCCATACTGCAAAGGAAGTATGTAGTTGAAAGAACACCAGCAAGAACTTTACAGAACTAGCACAGAAATGTGAGTGAGGACTGATATTTGGAAATAATTCCCCATTTCCCCAAATTCACAAACCATTTTCCTGTTACTTTAACTTCTTTTTTACCCATTTAAGATTAATAGTGAGTGGCTCTAATACGCTCTTGTTAAACAATCACTGCACTACAGTATCGGTGACATGCTAAGTTATGTCCTTATGAAAAGGCAGAAGAAATATGGAGATTCATTAATTTTTCTCTGTGGTACTCACTCTCTTTACCTGAACAGAAAGAAGGTAAGAATGACTGTATGTGGACTGAGGGTCCAGCCAGCCACCACCCTCTCTGACAGTGACCAGCAGCAGATGCGTTCCAAAAAGTCTAACAACAAGGCACGAATGAAGTGCTGGTTTCCTGATATGCTCTCCCAACATCCAGAAAACTGTACAGATGGACTTACTGAGTTACACAACTCAGTTGCCAAGCAACCTCCCAAAACTCCTTTAAAGCAAGAAAAAGAGAAATCAACAACAAAACCCCCCAAACCCACCGTTCATCACAGAACAGTTGTTCAGCTCCACGCAGCCAAATATAAATGGTAAAGCTGCACACTGAATGTCAGAGACTAAAACTACCAGAAAATACCATCTATTTCAATATCTTTGTTTGGGTTGTTTGTTGGGGTTTTTTTGTTTGTTTTGTTTTTAAATCACACCACACTGAACATATTTATCTCAAGCAGAAAGTTAAGAGGCAAGCAAAATTTTTCAGCTTTATCATTTATCGTAGTCTTACGTTTAAAACATACTTAGAAGTAAATTTAGTTACCAAACATTTCATGGATATTTTACTTGCTTTTTTTAGACTTTAAAAAAAAAGAATAGAAAGAAAAAAGAAAACACACTTTAGCTTAATGTGCGCCTAAGGATGTACGGCTATACAGGCTTAAGAGAGAATAAGTACATCAGAAATTTGTAAAAAGACTTTCTGTCTGTAAAAAAACCAACACCTTAACTTAGTGTTGCAAACCTATATGCTCATAATATAAAATGTTACAATCTGGGGAGAAAGATGTTTAAAAAAACTTTATGTATAGCATTAACTGTATAATTGAGAATGCATGAATATGAAAAGGAGGCTACATCAAACTGACAAAATGAAAACATGCTACTGACAGAGGGTTAATATTAGCACATACAGCTGTGGCTTTTTACAGGCAAGTGAAAGAGAAAATATGTCTCTTCAGGCAGATACCTATATCACGTACCAGGATTTCTTAGAGACAGCCTGCCAACATTTCCTTTCTGGAGATAATAATAAAAAAAAAGTCAGTGCTAATATGACTGATGTATTAAAAAGGGTAGTTCTGAAAAAATACTTTGAAAACACAGATTATATTTAAAATTTGTAATGAACAGAGCCTGGCCCTTACATATTTGCTGCAGGAGAAAGAGGTTTGAATTATTTAGCATTAGTATCTTTCTACTGAATTTGGTCTCTGGTGTTTGGGTTTTTTTTCTTTATAACAGTATCAATGGATTTAATTTAATTAAATAAATTACCACTCTCATTTAAAGACTTAAAAATGCTTATACTGAGTCAAGTCAAAAGGTCCACCAAATCCACCATGATGTCTCCAACTGAGGCAGAGAGCAGATGCACAGGAAAGGGAAGCATAAGAACAGTGACACTTGCCAAAACCTCTCCTTCAACCTCCAAGGTTGTGGAATAATTTCTTGAGCCAACTGTGATATCTACATACTTAGTAACCTCACCGGGCTTTTCTTCCATGACTCTGTTCAATCATTTGTCAAAAATACAGATAGGTTTAAAATCAACACTATCTTCTAACATGGAGTTCCATGGCTAAGCTAAAAATACATTAAAAACTTCAATATTTTGTTTCTTTTAAATCTGCCACCTTGCATTGGAAGGGATGCTAATTACCTGTCCCCTTTCCATGTGACTCATAGCATTAAATTCTTTTTTTCCATGTCATCCCTCAGTTGTCCCTTTTCCAGGCTCAAAACAATCTCAGCCTATTTAGTCATTCCCCATCTAGAAACTACTCTATACTTGTTGTCAGTCTTTTTACTGCTCATTTCTACTGTATCTTCTTTGGGATATACACAATATTCAAATATACAACACAGATTAATACACAAACTTAAGTGTGTTTTCTGTTTTGTTCTGCATTCTTTTTATGATATTTGCCCCCTCCCCTCTTGGGCTCTACCAAGAATCAGGGTGATTTTTTTCAAACAAAAAATCTGCTCAGTCAACCATTCTTTCCCCAAGTAAAGTCCACACTGCTTTATTCATGCTCATCATTTCACAATTATTTAAATCAAGTTTTACCTGCTATATCATGACTCTCACTTTCTCATGAGACACTTCTGTAATTCTCAAAGATAACTGCATCTTGATTACCCCAATCCATTTAATACTAGCAGAAAACTTCCTCAATCCACTAGTCACCCCACTTCTGCAAATCACTTATGATTTTTCTTTTGATGATGACAAGCAACATAGGTTTATCAGAGGTCCACGCTAGACTGCATCGGTGACCTCCCTCCACTGTGCAAACTGTAATTTGGAATATTTTACCCAGTTATTTATCTACACAAGGACTTGTCCTCTCTGATTCCTTTAAAGTTTTTGGTGGGAATTTTCAAAAGCAATTGATGAGATCAAGTAGATTTTTTTTTTTTCCAAAACAAAAGTTTCTTGATTGCAGTATGTAGGTCATCTGAAGATCCTTTTACAGAAACCTAAGGAAAATGTTTCCCAACACTATCTTGGATTGTTTGTGGGGAGCTAAATACCTTTGACAGTTTCAACAATTGCTATGACATTTTTCTACTACTTTATTGTAAAGGTCAAAGTCAGAGAAAATAGTAACATAAAAACCTCATATATGTGGCATCTTTTTCTTAGCCCAGAAACAACATTCATCCTCAAAAAGGCTGCTTCTGTAGGCATTTTCATTCACACTTTTTTTTTTTTTAATGACTGGACTATAAAATTTAGCTGAGAATGAACTAAAAGAAGACTGAAAAACAGTAATGCACACAGGTAAAATATACTTATGTTTTTTTCATCCTTGCTTTTTCAAGGGAAAAAAAATCATCTCAATTAGAAAAACCAGCAAGCCAACAGGGCATCTAAATTTTACATGTTTCTAGAGAAAGAAAACTGTCCACCTTGCCAAAATAAAAAATAATTTTAAAAAACTCCATCAGCCAAGCCTTCTATATGTTAGTTACCTATGTGTATAAACATAGATATCTTGTGTTTTGTCTTACCTTTTAGCCAACCACAGTTTGGTTCCTACACAGGCAATGATGTCACCCAGTCCCTGCTGAAAGCCCAAACTAAAGAGCTGTTTTGATTCTAAGTACGACTGCAGCAAGTGAAAAACCTAAAAAAGAAAAAAAAAAGAAAAAAAAAGACATTATAGAACTGAAACTAGAGTTTCTATAGCCACTATTCTTCCTCCAAATAACTGTAGGATGCAAACAGCCACCTGCAAAATGAACAACTATTACTCAAGGAAAAACGTTTCACAGTAATTCAAGAACAAAACACAGAAAGTGCTGGAAGATGTTAACCTCCATGAAGTGAGCAGAGGACAGCCAGATGAGCACCACTCCTACTGGCCCTTGCCAACTTAAGCATCCCTCAACTTTCAACTTTCCTGCAGTGCCATCTGCTCACCAGTGCTAGCACAACTGTCTGTGGAGCACGCTGGCATCTCGGCCCACTGGATGGAGCAGGGATGGTTGCATCGTATAAGTAAGCAGAGAGAGAAGTGTCTTTAAAATCCACACACTGAGCAAAAAGCTTTTTAAAGGCAGTAGAATTATAATCTATAACTACTTTGAAGTGCTGACAGAAAAGTATCTTTATTCCTGCTCCTGAGACCCTCTGTTCAGGGCTCCAGTCAAACCCAGTGGGCAGCTGGGTTCCACAGAGAAGGGAAATGCTCGCACCTTTCCCTGCCAAGGACAGAGAAGACTGAGCTCCTGCACTGGGGCTCTGCACCAACTGCGCTATCTCCTCCAGAACTTCACATAAAAGCCTAGTAAACGCATCCTAGCTACCATGAAGGAAAGAATTAAAGATACCAAAATAGAAAGCATGACCAGCAGTTTTCTGGTCAGACAGTTAACAAAGCAAGTAACTTCTGCTCTTAGAGACCTTCCTTTACTATTTAAAAACAGGTTTTTCACGTAGTATTGAATATATAGAAAAGTGTTAAGAAAAAATGGAGTTAAAAAAATATGTATAGTCATCTAGATCATAAGCATGAAAAGGAAATACTGGATAATATATGAAAGCTGATACCAACTGCACAGTGGAGAGGGACTCTCCAAGCCCAGCCCCTCTAGTATCCACCCTCTCTGCACCTGGGAGAGGATGCCTGACACACACAATAATGCCCATATCATCCCACTTAGTTTCTACCTTTCCCATTCAGGTGCAAGGTAACAGGAAACACCTAGGTGAGTTAATTTCTAAATGGAAAATCATGGAGATACACAGTGCAGCACTGAAGCCTAATGGGAAAGATTTTGCTCGGGTTAAGGAGTTTTGCACACATGTGCAATTTGGAAGCTGGAATAGGAGGAACAGGGTGCTAACTCTCCCTCTTCAACTTGCCTTACAGCCTCCAAATTTGAAATTCTGTTTGCCTACACAGGTAAGTTACATTGATAGATGACAGGGTTTCTATGCAAATCGAAAAAGTACATCCCCCATTATTTATTGAAACTGGCAATGTGCAGAATTTAGGAAGCTTTAAAGTTGTAATCAGACCATTTCTGAAAATACATACATGAGCATTTTATATGGAAACACTCCCAATGTGTGAAAGTATTACCACTTCATACTTCCAAAGTGACAATTTTATAACTAAGGGATCAAGCTGGGGCCTTCATTTCACTTTGGGAAAAGAAAAACCTTTATATGCAGATTTTTACATCTCAGATCTTGGTTTCCCGCATTCCAGCTGTCACTTGCTCCCGGGGTTATATTTTTTTTTGTTTGTTTGCTTGTTTTGGAAACACAAGCACTGCTGCATAGCATTAACTTGACACATTTTCATCTGGGTTATTTTTTGTGAAATTATTCAAGTGGAAAAACAGCTGCAGTGGTTTCAAATAAGCACAGAAACAGAACAGAAGAGATGTCAAGAGACTATCTAATCCATATAAACACTGAGGCAGGGTCTAAACATTCTCCAATGAAACAAATGCCTGACTGTCCTAATCCTGAAAACAGCAACGAAAGCAGATTCCAAAATATTTGTATGCAACCTCTTCTAGTGTTTCACCCTCAAAATCCAAGCTCTTGAGGTAAGGTGTTCCTCTCCACTCCCACCTTTGCCCTCATGGTAAACAACTGTTCTCTGGACGCCGTTCAGTCAGTCCAGATTTTTTCCTAGTGAGGTACTTATTAAACGCAGAGATCCCATTGGGGCCCCTCTGACAGGAACAATGACATAAACTCTTGTCTTCCTGTGTTAGCAGGTGCTCTGTAGGCAAGAGACATCCTGGAAAGATAGCTGTTGTCTTTCTTTTTTTCAAATCTTTTTAAGCCCTCTGTACCAAACATCATTTTGTTGATAGCAGACCATCTTTCTAAGACGGTCTTTCCAAGATCTCTTTGAATTTTGATCTTTTTCTACAAAGCACTTTGCAAAAGTGCATGCTTACAAACATTTGAGTATCACCTGAGATCTCTACCTTGAATCCTCTTCTTTAGACTGCTCTTGCCTGTGCAGCTGTCTGCTTATTGAAACGGTTTACGTAAGCATCTACTCAAATTAACCTTCTTCATAAAAACCAATGCACAAAGTTGCCACTGCTACTAGTTTCTCTCTATTTTTTTTGTGGCTTGCCCTTAATCTCTGCAATGGACACTATAGAAGAAAAGGGATGAAAAAAAGGAAAATAATATATAAGCAGAAGCTTTTCTTATTGCCTTTTATATCCTCTGCTAACTGAAAACCATTTGGTGCCTTAACCTTTCTGGTTTTATTCTTCTGTGCTTCTGTTCGTTTCCAGGAATGAGAAGGGATTTACCTCTAAGCAATAATATAAAATCTATTTCACAATTATGAAGGGGCTATCATATTTTTTCCTAGAAGCTTAAATTAATTTAATCTCTTCAGCTTTGAAAACAACTCTCAAAGTGCCTCCCTCCTAAATACACATGAAACCTAAGTAGTTTGATAGTTCAAGCAAAAGGTCTTGAGAGAGGGAGAACTGTGCATACTAAGTAGGTCAAATTTGTGGATTTAAATTAGGCCAGGTAGGAAATTCAGTACTGAAAACGCAATCAACACTCCTCTGCAGTTCAGTCTCTATATGAACCATATCCTTTCAATACTATTCAGATGGTAAAAATCAGAGGACATGAGCCATATTTAAGCAATAGAATTATAAGGTGCAACTCACATAGGAGTTTGGTTCACTCTTGAAAAATGTTGGCATTCATCAAAGACAATGTTCAACTACTACAGTATACCCTGTTCCGTCTTCTGACATATGCAAAAACCTGATTTACTCATTATTTCAGTGTAAGCCCTCTACCATTTATTCAGGTCCCCTCACCAAATTTTAGAGACCTAGAAAGCTTTCCCCACAAAGGAATTCTTTATTTCAGCATAAGATTTTAGAATGCCTAAACTAAATTTGAAATTGTAATTAAAGTCAGTAAGTTGTATTGAAAGCCTTATTTTATGTAAGCTACCAAACAAGCAATCTGGAAAAGTTAACCTCAGTAGTTCTGCACTTCCATCATGTGTGACACGTCATTCTTTGGCTCATAGTAATATTGCTGTAGCTTCCATGATCTAAGACTACAAGTCAGGCAATGTTTGCAAGGGGAGGTAGCAAGTTTTAAGAGGCTGTTTGATTTAGATAATAAAATAGACAGGCTTTCCAGCACATGGCTCTCCTCAAGTCCAAAATACTACTCGATTTAAAATCCTCTGCTTAATTCATCACTTACACGTAAATGCAATGAGGTAATGGTGTTCCTTTTGTATGTTGGATTGTTTTTTTATTACACTAAGGCAATATATGAATGATTTTTTCTTTTTTAAAGGTAGTTTTACAAAACATCTGCACTGTCTGTAGAGGAAGATTTATGAAGACTTACAGGATGACAGCAATTATTTTTAAATTTGACATGAACTAAACACCAAGAAAGCAGCCTGAAAGCATTTTTGAGATGTTGGGAGTCTTTATTAAAAAGACTGAAGATATAACACCCAAGGTATTCTCTGTAGTTCTGGGGAACCCTGCATTAAAGATGGTGAGTTGGTGGATGCTCAAAAACCTTTTCTTTCCCTGAGCAGGCTGTTCAGGAGTCAGGCTAATACACCAGCAGGACTATAGAGACTGCCCATCAACCTGGGCAAGAGTTGTTAAAACAGTGCAAGCTGTGGGAAGTCCAGGTACTTGGATACATAGTGGGGAACAGTGTCCAGCTATTGACCATCCTGAGACCCTTTGGTCCATGAGGTTCTAACTCTGAGCCAGCACGTGCTAACCTGCTGCAGGTAAAACCACCAGCACAGGAGGACTTCTTAGTGCAGAATAACAGGGTTTAAAAAAAAAAAAAAAAAAAAAAGCATCAAGCCAGCTCATTTATGACACTATATCCTAATAAGCAAAACCCAAGGACCCAGCATGCCAATTAATTGGAAGCTGTGTTCTGCTCTCCAGCCACTCCCAACGTCCAATACCTTCCCTCCATTCCTTGGCATTGTCAATGCTTCATCCTCGTTCTTCTACTGTGGAAGCCTCAAGAAAAGGGGAAAAAAGTAGAGGAGGGCAAGGAGGGGAAGGGGCAAAAAAGGAAACAGCAGGCTCAGTTCCCTGCTGGTCAATCATCACACATATCCTTCTTGTCCTGTTCACATCCATCCCCCACTGAACAGCATGCTTTCAGATGCAACGCTGAGAGACTTCTGTATCTCCCTGTCATGACATGAGAAAGTTGAGTGTTTTCTTTGTACCCAAGCAGACCTTAAGACATAGTATCTGCTATATTCCAAGTATTCATTTTGGATGATCAAGTAAAAAAAAAAGGCACATCAATTTTTTTAAAAAATACTTAACTGATTAGATATCAGCTAAGTCAAAAATATAAATCATGAGAAGGAGAAAGAGACATTCTTCTCCCCCACATCAACTTTGATATGATATGAAGTTGATCGTTATCTTTAGCACCTCTCATATCAGCTCAAATTGCTGTATTCAGGCTATTGAAATACACTATTAGAATAATGAAGCAATGCAACTGTGGATGAAAACTTGTATCAAACACAAAATTTAGCAAGTGCCTTTAAACTTTCTTTGATGCCAAGAGTTGTCCCACATACATAGAGACACTGCAAATATAACACAAACTTTTAATAGCCACAAAGTTGATCTATTGTGACACACTTTCTAACAAATTTAAATTAATATTTTGTAGCATTAGCATTAACTTTATAGGAGGAACTAGGGTTTCTGAAATTTACAATAAACTGTTAACTTCAGACATGAAATAATGATTAGGTGGATACTTGGTGTGCATGCACACATGTTCATATTTAAAAGAAAACACAGCCTTCAACATGCTGCTGCACAAAGTGCCTTTTTTAAACAATCAGATTTTCCAAAACCACACTGAAGGTTATATAATTGCACACTTCTCAGTGAAGTAGCAAAGTGAAACTTTTCTCCCCTTAAGCTGACCTGAAGCAATAAAAACTTCTGCATGCATGCCCTTAGCTGTGTTTGGATGAAATTAAGTATACAGCACAGATATTCACATTCCGAAGTACAAGACTGAAACAATGCTCCCAGTGTTCATCTCAGTGCTTCTTTGGAGGGGTGGGGGGAAGCAAACTGACATCACCCTAAACTGTACTTTCTCAGCATAGATCATTTAACTCCCTAAAAAAATTACAAAGAATACAGATGTTTCACCAGCTGAAAGAAAACACTGTGTAAATACTAAGCTTGGAAAAATATGCCACTCACCAAGCTATGGAGGTTGAAGCAACAAGGAAAGCAAAAAAATGGTGTTTGCAAAATGGCAGCAGTAAGGAGATTACTGCACTAAGCTAAATGTGGTTTTTTGGAATTGTTCCGTCAAAAGCTTTTGCCTGAGTATTAACAGGCTAGTGAGAAAACCTCAAACATGATTTTTCTTTTCTTCTCTCACTTAAAGGCAGATAAAATTTTATTATTCTTGTATGATAAATACAACCACCAAGTTATCTCTGTATTCTGAAAGTGAGGCCAAATTTTTCATTTTTTTACTACAACCATGTAGATAAAAACTGGCAAGCTGCTGTGACAGGTGAAGATATTTTCATTAGTATGATAAAAAGTTCAAAGTTACAGTAATTATCTCTAGGGAAAAACAAGCCCTAAAAATCCCTTTCTTCTTAAAGATGAAAAGTGCCAGTGTGATAATTACAATGGGACTAAAACCCTCAACTACCTCCCTCCAGTTTTCCAAGAAGATATCTACACAAAAATAGATGGGAGAGTTTATAACTATCTGGTTACCTTCTGATATTGTCCTAGTCTGTAAAAATTTACATTTGTGGAAAATAAATGTAGTATTTTATTACCAGCAAGTATGGTATGAACACAGTCCCTGCAGTTCGTGCCACTCTCACAAACAAAAGCAGCTACACAAGTTGCAGGGAAATAGTTTAAAATTAGTACAGAACCACAGCACACAAACATGTTGCACCAGACAGCGCTGGTGGCACCCCTGTGCCCTGCGTTCTCACAGTGTATGATTCATCCTCTGTCACACTGAGGTTTAGCAACTGTGTGGATACATCAACTCTATTACAAACTTTAAGGCTTTCCTTCATCTGAGGTATTTAATTACGAGAAAAATAGAGAGAAGGTGGGGGGGGGGGGGGGCAGAGTAAATATTGTGAATTTATTTCCACATTTAAATGACAATATATTGAAGAGGAATTTCAAATATTTATCAATTCTCTTGCCATCCCCAAACCTGTTAGAAAAGCTATCATCTATTACATTGTTCTCATAGTCCTGGATTATTTATATATACCAGATTATTACAGGCATCACCTTTTCTTCTTACTACCTCCTTTCTTTGAAGTCTTAATTTCATTATAGTAATTTCACAACTAAGAGATCAGATGATTATTTCTGCCAAATATAAATTATACGATTGTCATATATGATTACTATATATGCATACTGCTTCCTCAAATTTGTTTTGAGGTTGAAATATTTCCTCTTGAAAATATTTGTCTGAAAACTATAAATTTTTTTTCTTCTTTTAAAGCAATAGCTGGTTCACGATTAAAGTTTTCCACAAATTCAGCTTTGTTTTGTCAGCACATTTCATCATGTAATTACACAACTTTGGTTTATTATTCATAAGAAAGTAGGGCTTTTAAATCCTTCTTCCAAATATATCCATCAAAATTCATTAAGCCAGGTTTATAAAAGAATCAAGTTGTTTTAATTAAAATGCAGGCAAGCATGTTTTGATTGAATGAAGAAGTTGTAAAATAAGGTATGAAAGCGTCTGAAGTTATGAATAAAAATACAATACTAGCTAACTCCATATAACTGAGCAAGAATAACACAGCTGTTTAATAATCTGAAAATTATGAATGTGCCATAACTAATGAAAGGTACAAAATGCTGAAAAATAGCAAAGTAGCTTTCTTCTCAGTGATAGATATATACCACAAAACATCCATTATTAAAAATGTGTTCTTAAAATTGAAGATAAAACTCCTGCTTTTGTCTAAAACAAGCCAACAAATGTGAAATTTCACAGATCAAAGTTCTTGCAATACCATTTGCAATACCATTTTTATTAGGGGTTTTTTTTTCCTATTTTAGTCAGGATGAAATTGAATTCCAGCTTAAAATGTGCTTATGCAACTCAAATTCTGTATTAGGAGAAAACAAAACAATGAGAAGTTTGCTGCCAACTAACATCAAATTCATTAGTGTTATTTACTTGAAAATCCTAGCTGAACTTTCTCTTAAAAGTACACGGTTTGCCTATTTGCACAGAAAGCTGATACCAGGTCTGACTTTGTAATTATTAGGACTTTTTTTTACCATTAGGATTTGAGGTACTTTTTAAGCTATCATTCATGTTATACCTAAAGGCACATGTGCTGGGTAGAGAAGCCCAACCAAAAGACCTACAGACAGGTTGGTTGATGAGAAAACAGAAAACCCCACTAAGAAAAAGCAAAGCTGACTGACAGGTAAGGGTCTCACACACATCCTCCTAACCAGCCAGCTTGACCAGAGACAAAAGAGGCTACAGTGGAGCTGGTGGCATTTCCACTCTCTGCAAACATACCTATTATCTTCCCAGCAGCAGATAACCAAAACCTGAAAGTCTAGAGAAACGGACACACCAGACTGTGTGTTGGAAGCAGTTAAAAACTGTGCTCAGCCTGCATTTCTGATCAGAACAAACAGCAGGAAGGATACAATGAAGTGTCCTCGTCTGAGTCTACACCCTGCCACCATAAAAACCCACCCATCGCTGTCTTAATCTAGCTACTTCAAGGGATAGAAAGTTTTCCCTCCCCTTTAAACAGCTTTTTTTCTTTTTTCTTTTTTTGGGGGGTGGTGGTTAAACAATTTGAAATTATTCATTCCCAGACTATGTCCTCGTAACACAGTTATCCTGCCCACATCCACATGAACGCAAATAAAAGACCAAAGTACACACCCTTGTTTACTGAGGGATGTTTACAATTAGGAAGAATATTAAAGAATACAGCTACCCCTCTGACACTTAAGAAGCTGACATGTAAGAGACAGTGTCAGTACAAATATGTTTATAAAGAGCCCTCAGAAGTACACTGCTACTTGACCCCGTAGCTTTGCTGGTTTCAGTAGAGGTGATCTTCCGTCTCAGGAATGTCTTTATTAATGCACAAGCTGAGCAAATAGTTAGAAGTAAGCTATATTGATTTGATCCTTTTATTTCCTAAATTAACATTATAGCATAAAGTGAAGTAAAACTTGCAGCTCCAGAAAACAATTTTCTTCTCTCAGCTAATGATTTTAAACTTAGAGAACACACATATACAGGTCTCACAAACAAAAGAAAAACATTCAGTATTTTTAAAGTCTGAGGAATAATTTGCCACATTAAATGTCCAAGTGCATGTAGCTCTACCCATGAAAAAAAAGGTGGTGTTTTTCAGGGTCGTATTACATCTTCCAAAAGTTTTTCCCCATTCATACATCAAGTCAGCCATAACCTGTCACTGTACATACCACTGTATGAGGATCAACTTCCCCTTCCATTGCTGCATATTTACAAGTATATTGTCACTTTGAATGGCTCCATTTACATCTGAGGAACTCGGTATTACCAATTGCACTCTTTTGTCTGAACTCTAAGGCAACATTATAAAGCCTGCTGAACTTAGCATAAGATTGATCGTTCTTCCATGGCAGAGATTGCTGCACTTCTGAGTGCAAATAACAGGGAAAACGTCCCTCCCTTAAAGAAAATTCTCACGCAATTAGTTGCTGGTAACAACAGGGACATTAGGGGCTGCAGCTATGCAGATACATCAAACATCATCCATGTTGGTGCCCAGACCCTGAACTCAAATGCCATACTCCTCCGTTGCAAAGTAACACAGCCGAATGCAGGTAGAACTCACAAGAATTTTCCTCTGTCAAAATTATCCCTACAAAAAAAGAACATGCAACTGTAACATGCAATAAAAGTAACTATGTCGAGACAACATAGCTAATGTGTGGGCTTAACTTGTAGATAAGTCGAACTGAATTCCAAGTGTAAACATTAATAATGAGTAGTTCAGCTTTACAAAGACAGTATATAGGAAAACAGCACAAAGAAAGGTTCATGTAATGCAAACTCTTTTAATTACAGTAACATCTAGGAAGTCATTCACGTAAGAGGATCCCACTGAGCTGTACCATGAGAGGGAAAAAAGACAATCTTCAGCCAAATAGCCCTCCTATGTTTTTAGTCTCATTGTACTACAAGCAGTAGTATTTGTCACAGGAGGATCTGGATACAGCCACTTTCCAACAAAAAAAAAAATCACCTGAGACACAGGAGGACTAGCTTCCTGAAATACACATCATCCTTCTACTTCTTTTCCATGAATGATGAAGAAACAAAGCTGTTAGTTATGTCATGGCATATTGCTTCTCAATCTTTGTAGTCTCCCCCCTGCCCCTCTTCCCCCCTTTTCCAAACAGATTATTATAGAAGAAAGTCTTGCAGGCAAGGAAACAGAGAGATTAATTGATTTATTTAAAATCTGCAGGGCATGCATCCCAGAGACAGACTTAACTCAGATCCCTTAAGTTCCAATTCACAGATAGTAGGCATGTGCATGAGTATTTGTGGGGAGAAAAAAAATTACTAAATTATGCTTTAAGTATACTTTTTTGAAAGCACTTTGCTCTCCAGAGGAAACAGTGGGAAGAATATATATATGCCAGTAAGATGTCAGCTGTACCACCAAAAATGCACAGAAAATATAGACAGTATTTCCTCAGAGTTCATCAGTTTTGGACCACTGATCTTGCTGAAGTTTTCTACTGGTATAATTTTGAACTGGTACTTTATGAAACTATGAAGTTCATAGAAACATAGATAGCTTATGATGAAACTTAAACTACAGCAAATACATGAATCATGCTACTGCTGAAACTCAGCAGATTTTTGCCTTACACATATGGACAAGCTATTTATAAATTTTCACTTCCCATCAGGCTCAGCATGATGTCAGCTTACAATAACAAGTTAATGTTAATGTTTTCCAGTAATTTTCACAGTGCCATTTAACTGCAAGTGCCTTAGCCAAGGTAAACTTAAGGGCAAGGAGAGGGCTAACTGCATAATCAGAGAACAACGTTAATGAATTTTGCATCTCTGCTTTAAACACTTGGAATTCTACCTGCAATATATTTCTCTTTTGTTCCTAAAGTTTAATCTCGCTGGCCAGCTGATTACACCTCCCCAAAACAGCTCAAATATTCCTTCTGGTTTTAATTAGCCACAAAGCTTCATTGCCTTGTGGATTTTTTTTCCCCAGCCAAACAAGCATCCTACGCTATCTCAGAAAGTGCCAAACTCAAAGCTACCAAACATTTCCTGAACTCTAGCAAGCTCACGCACTTTGTTTTACTATCCGCAGCATCACAGCAGACTAACGCTGTCTCTGCGAATTCACCAGTTACAGACAAGTTCCAAAGAAAAATGATGAAATTTGCTGGGGCTTTTCTCTTCAGAGGCATTAGAAGGTTCAGGAAGATCTGTTGTCTATTATTATTTCTCCTCCTTCTCTCTTCCACTCGCATGCAATTGATAAGATGTGCTTTTGACAAAACGGAATGTCAACAGCAAGTTTTTATGGCAGAAAGGTTTTTTTGAAAAGCAAGTTCATCCAATGCGTTTCCTTACTCAAGACCACCTTCTCCAACATTTGCATGTGCTTGCCATTGATGTTATTATCCCAGAGGAGTACAGCTGTCTGTCTCTAAAAACAGTTCTAAGAACAGTTTTTTTAAAGCTGCTGTAGCTCAACCTTTCACTCGCTGTGGATATTGAACTGCATAGAGGCTGCCTTCTGAACACAGTGGTGCCAATGGTAGATGTTACCATGCCCAACACTTGTTCAACCAAACCTCCTGGCCAAGCTTCTAATGAAAGCAAACTCTCCACTCCCTTCAGTCACATGAGTTAGGTTAGCAGAGGCCTGCTATTTAAATTGAGAAATCTTACTCCTTTTTACTGAAACGGCTCAGGGAGGACCACCAGCTGATCAGTTGCAGCTGCAACACCCAGCAGAGGGCTAGTGATGGTCAGCTGGATGTGGACTGCTGTGCACAACCTGTTTGCAGAGCACAAGCCTGCAGAAATCCTCTGGCATTAAAGCCTCAAAACTGGCAATGAGAGCAACAACGAGGCATTCCACTACATGCCAGATTTGTTCAGGGCAGCTGAAAACCATTCTGCAGTGATACAAGTAACTATCAGGATACTTCATACACTTTTTCTTGCAAATAAACACCAAACACAAGGTGGTCAGAGTATCTCACAGTGGGTTCTTCAGTGTCTTTCCCCTTCACAATCAGTACCAATTTGGCCTTGGCTGTGTTCGTCTCCATCCACCACTCCCCAGGCAGTGTCCTGTCACTTTCATATTTTACCAGTGGCTGCAATTGCAACAGCACCCACCAAAATCAATAGTTTCTTTAGCTAACAGATTAAACACTTTCTATTTACTACCTTTAGACAAACTAAACCAGAATCTAGGGAGAGCTTGCAGTTTTAAACCACTTCAGTCTGAATATGGCAGAATAGAAATGAGTGGAAGTCACCACTACCCTGTCTTGTATGTTCCTGTTACTTTGTTCATAACCTCTGATAAACCATAAAAAGAGCTGCAAAAAGGTGCCACACAGAACGGCTCCTCATCACATCAATCTTATGTGTATCTCCATTATCACAGTGGTGCAATCTTTCAGAGCCCTAGAGGTGTCTGCACCATACCCTGTCCTAAATCCTGATCACAAAGTATCCATGACCTTGGTCATCAACAGATTTTGCTGGGGATTGACAGTGTATGTTGAAGGATTGTCACATAACACAGCATATTTTTTTGGAAGCAGTAAAATTTACTATAGAAATAAAACTACAGTAAAGCACATAAAACAGGATGGAGTATGATTGCTTCAAATAACCTCAACTCCCCCAAAATATTTAAATTTGGCAAAAAGGACAACTAAATGAATTAGTAAGATGATGTTTTTCAGTAGTTACTGAATCCACGGAGGTAGTTTAGGAGTTTACTTAAATTCCACACAATTCCACAAGTAAACTGCACTTGGAAAAACAGGAGAACTTTGTTTGAAACCAAGTTCCCTTTTTCCCTCTCCAAACACTGTTAAGCCTTTTCTGTGCACTTTATCAGTCTTGTTGGCCTTACAATACATTAAAAATTATCAACCAGCTGCAAAAGGGGAGTCTACCTATTTATTTATTTACTTGTTAGGGAGGATAAGTGCTCTCCTAGTAAGCTGCAGATAACAATAGAGAAAAACTTTTTGTTGAACAGGTTAAAAGGTCAAAATAAAATATTTACTGATGACATTACATTTTTCACTACAAAAAATCTGTGAAGAGATCCCTTACCGATAGCATTGTGTACAATACAGTATACAATATTGAGTATTAATGTTTTGTATTACAAACCATGAAATAAAAGAAAAATTTCCTCAAATTTATCACCTAGTTCTCTGTTTTAGTCACTGTACGAATTGGACAAATATCATATCTGCCACCTGAAATAACCCATTTTTAACTTTTTTTCCTAGGAAAATCAGGCTAACTAAAGAAAAAGACCCAAAGCAAGCTTCTCCAGGAATTCAGTTATGATTATGTGACAACGAACACCTCCTGGTCCTGACACGACACCAAAATTCAATGGCATCGTCCATCATCCAGGGACACCTCCGAAGTGTTTTATGATTGTATAGTTGCAACACTGCAACTGTTTTGAGGATTTTCATGGCTAATCATGGTACTGTAATTCTATTCAACAAAGTTTTTTCTGTAAAACTCCAGGGATCAACCATGTAAGATAAAGCCATTATAAGCCCCATTCATGTACTGACTTTATAAATATCTTCATAAATATCACTGAAATAAAACTGAATTCAAAGATAACACTCAGATAGAACATGAATTCCTCTGAAAAGGCTGATGGAAAAACATTAGGAAAACTGAACTAGTCAAACAGTTGATGGAAAAAAAGTGTCAAAGGCAGTGGTGGTTACAAACACCTCTGTTTCTGAGGAAATCCAACTGTTAGTATCAAAGCCTACCACATACTGAGAGAGTAAAAAACCCAAGAAGTTACTGCAGTAACAATTTGAGAGCTGGACATGATAAATTTAACAACATCCGCAATTCGACTTGGGAAATATTTAGGATGAGATCATTTATTTGGACCATGTGATCATGGAAGTTCAGAAATTAAAGTTCACATGAAATGAACTTCTTCAACTGTTCACAAAGTACCCCATTACACAATACTGAAAATAGCTTTAAATGTCATTAGAACTATTAATTCTTAAGTCAGATTAGATTAAAATGATAACGCTGTATATTCAGTGTATCTATCTAAAAGGTCTTTAACTTAAAAATAACTTTTTACCTATCTAAAAGCACAATATGGCTTTTCAGAAAAATGAAAAATGAAGAACATGAAACAACTCTCTAAGGGTTACATTACTTTGTAGTTCTATTTCCTTCTTTAATACCATGTACCTACCACCGTTACCAACAGTTCATATTTTTTTTAAGGAAAACGGTACTATGCTTCTATTGCTAAAGGCAGTATGAGGTTACAAAGACAGCTGCTTTTTCCTCCCTAGTGATCACTGACTGCCAAGATGCCATATTTTATATCTTTTAAAACTAGTTAAACATAAAATGCTCATTTTGTTTTTTATAACCTCTTTCTTTCACTTCTGACAACAGAAGAGGCCTGATGCTGCAATACAATTTTTAAATGTCTCACAGAGTACAATAATCTAGAGAAATAACTACAGTCATAAGAGTGTTATCTCATCAGTTCCTAACATCTACAGAATATACTTTAGTTTGATTAATTTTGAAATAATTTCTTACAATATAATAATTCAGAAGTATAAATGACTGACTGAAGAGAGCAAACAAAAGAAAGCATTTCTATTGCTGGAAGCACTTGATGCACTTCATTCTTTTTAAGGTCACTTTTAATACAACACTAAGTAGTACCACCACAGAGGTTTGAAATTCTGCCTGCTCAACAAGTCTCCCATGAGAGAGTAGTACCCAAAGGTAATTACACAAAATCCTGTCCTTTTGAAATGCTTCAGGACTATCTATGGGCTGCAGTTTTACATTGCAACACAGGATATATGCATATAGCATATGTTTTTTATTAGGTGTTACATCAGGAAATAAAAACTATTAACAACAACTATTTGGCAACAAGATGTATATGTGAAGTCTTTTAAAGAAGTGTTCTGTGTGCATCTCTACATCTTCCTTAGGCTTTTTTCAAACTGGGTAGTATTCACTGGATGGGACAATAGCAGCATCACCGTGGCACACATGTATTTCCATGATGGAATTAATTACTTTTGTATTAACATAATAACCTAAAAAGTATGAAATATGTAGGGTGTTTCACATGAGACAAATGAGAAATTTTAAATGGTATTATCAGTATCTTGAGTCAATCAGGGTTCAAAAATTACTCCATTCAAAAGAGCAAAGGCTCTAGCTGGTATTTCTTATGGCACAAAACAATTCAATAGGTAAAAAAATTAGAATAAAAAGAAGCAAGTCAAACATGCACTCAAGAAGAGCTCCATTTATATTTCCTTTGAAAAAAAGTGATTATTGGTGTCTCTAAAGTTTTCTGTTCTAATTGCCAGTGGTGTCTGTTTCACCAATGAAACAAGACAGTCAGAAAACCAGAGAAGAATAAATAAAAGATTTCTTGCAATTTACAAATGTGAGATGAGTACATAATAGGCATTTTGTTTGCTATAAAAGTGTTTTGTGGGGAACAAGAGAGGTTTTAACTTGGCTTTTCCTACCTTAAACTATTTTGTTCCTTGAAGAATAGCAACTTAATATTATAAACCTAAACAAATGCATGCATTTGGACTGTGGAAAGGAAGAAAAGGTGCTAAGAAACTTCAACTATACTGAAGTCAAACTCAGTATGAACTACAAACGTTCAATATCCTTCATCTAGGTCATTTATTTAAAGTCAGGTCATTATTTAAAGTGCTGAATTCCTAAATGATTTCTCATAGTAAAACAGAAGTTTTAATCTTGTTGGTGCATTTGCACCAAAAAAGGGCAAATCTGATTTCCAAGGTTTAAAGCTTTCCCAACACCCACTTCCGGCACAAAGACCTTTATGCATCTATGGAAATACTTGTGTATATTTGAGAAAAAAAATTAATAGCCATTGCTCATTTTCCACAATAAGAACAGGCCAGAATGAACTATTACAATCTGAAGAGGTCTCCTGCCAAAATCAGACTAAGACATTCATTGTAGATGTACACTTCAGATTCAGTAAGTCTTCACACTTTTGAAAAAGAGTCAATATACAGATACATTTGACATGCAATTCTGACAGCATGGTAATAACCCTACTGCAACAGAAAACAATATAGCAGGACAGCAGCTACTCTGTAAGAGAGGATGTGGTCCAGAACAGCTCTCTGAAAAAAGAGCTGGCAGGAGAGAGTTGATAGTAAGTGTGCCAGGGCAAACGGGAAGAGAAAACAGAGGTGTAAGCCTGAGAAGGAATGAGGGAGGACAGGATAGAAGCACCTGCTGCTTATCGTGCCTTCAGAAGCCTCATTCATTCTTTGCTTGCTTGAAGCTGCATGGGAGGTTTCCACACTCCCAAACATCAAGCAGACACTGATGATCCAGAGATAACTGGAACCTTTTATGAAGGAAGGAGCAGAGAAAAGGAGGGACCTTGACAGGTGATAAATTTAGAAGCATGCCTATCACCCTCTTGGCAGCCCTCTTGCTCTCTTCCACAGTTACATCACACCTAGGCTGTTTCCAGGACCTGATGAAGGTTCTGCAGGGTACCTACCTTATGTCTAAGAGATACCTGCAGCTCCACTAGAAGCCACATTTTTGATGATCCAACTCAGAATCCACATTATTGATTGAGGGTTCTAGCAGCAATGCCCCAGAACTGGGAGCATGTTGTACTAGACAGTGGAAAACAAATTTTCTTTCAATAGAACATAGCCTCTGACCTAAAAGCAAAACATATAGATAGACCCTTATAGTAACACACTGCTCCCACCCCTCCAAAAACCCCCTCTACCACTAGATACTAGTATAACACAGCTTCTTCTTGTTAGTTCTGCCCCCACATAAACTTTCTGTCCTGTGTTGTTTCTTTATGTCAGTCAAATCTCTGTACAATCCTTCCTCAGCCTGGCTATTCTCTTCTGACCCATGAATAAACAGCATCAGAGGAACAAAATCAGAGGAACACTTTTCCAGAGTATGCCATCAGTTCAGGTTCAGAGTCATTTAGAGCCCAAGTAAAAAAAGCACTTTAAGTCAAACAACCATTTAAAAACTGTTCCTAGAAATTTTTGACACCGTAACAGTAACTACTTCAGAAATGCAGGTATTCTAAAATAATTAAATCAATAAACCCAAGAAAAAACAGTGGTAAACACCACTACTGCAAGAAATGCCTGTGACAGAGGAAAAAAAAGTAAAGCAAGTAACATGCTTTAACATTGGTTGAAGAAGGAAAAAGTACGCTACATTCATTCAAAAAATTCTTTTTGACTTACGAACACTCTGAAATTGACTTTCACACCTTGGAAAAGTGTCTTATTCTTGTTTTGTGTTTACTGTGTTTCATTTTCTTAGATTTCCAGGTTTTTCCTCCTCGCCTTTCAATTTTTTGTTCCACTATTTGAGATTCTTGCATCCTGGCCTTCAGTATAGGTAAGTCTTTACTGAGTTGTTATCCACTTAAAACCACTCATCCTTCTTCATTCACTTCTCCCATCCAGCATTCTTTTAAACGCCAATTTTTCCAGCTCTCTCCTCCTTTCATGGAGAGTATTCTTCTGCTTTGCAAACAGGCTGAGAAAGCTTCCAAAGACCAAAGGCGGCACCTTCCCACATTTCTCACTATAGCCTGAACTTCTGAAAACACAGAACATAATAAAAAGCCCTCACTGTTCATAAATATTTTTATAGATCCTCAAGCAGTCAGAAATTATCACAGACAAGTATTTTTAAAAGTATATCCAGGAAGTGTATCCAGGATTATCTTTTTTTTTTTTTTTGCTCTGAAAGTTTTAAAGACATGGTTTCTAGATCAAAAGGAAGAGAAAAAAAACCCTGTGAGGGTGGGACTGAAAACATGTTTTTGGAGATGAAAAATGAACTCCGTGGAGTACTAAATTAATCCACTGCACTACCTAGGAGAATATTATATCTTCGGTACACTTTACAAGTTTCAGCTTTTCCCTTCACAACTGTAAAAACATCCTCTGCCTGTGACAGAGTGATAGGATTGCTTTCCTAACTAATCATGAGGGATACTTTAACATTCATAATACAAAACAGGTGCAAGAAATATGCACAGAATTGAACACTTAAAAAATTTAGACTACACAAGAGTTCAATTGCTGTTCTGGGAGGTCTAAATCAAGTTAACCAGCCAGTGCCTAAAATAGTTCAACTCTCTTCAGAAGATTTAAGTAATAAAAAGTAGAACACTATGCCAACAGTATTTGTTTCTAACACCTCCATCATCTAAGAAGAAAATAATCTATTCATTGTGAAAACTGTACCTACAGGGCGATTTCTCTTTCCTTAGTTTAATCCTAACACCTAATAAAAGTTGTTAGATATAACCACATTTGTATATAGTGTTTTCAATCACTGCACATTTATCCAAGACATAACTAGAGAAGGTAGCTGAACACTAGTGATGCTTTATGGCTGTAACTGAACACCAGGCAGTGTACCTCAAATGGCCATACACACAGCTACCCTGCAATCTCTGCTAGCGACATGGGTTGCAGGAGCTTTTATTCATTAAGGAGTGGTACTAGATACACTGGATCAGGGAGGCCAAAACATCTGCATAGCAACTGCTTGCCATACCCATAGTAATAAGCGTCAAAATCTAGGGCATGGGAGAAAGGGAGGCAGTGCATCCGTCAAGTCATCCATTCCACTTTACAGAGGGGGCAACTGTCAAGCTATCCCTGGCACAACCCAAACCAGCAGCAGCCTTGTTTTCACTAATTGATGAATATTGCTTATTCTGTACTAAAACCACATTTTCTTTTTAAACTTCAAAGATGTGAACACTAAGTTTATAACAATAGCATCTCTGCATATCCTTAGTTGCTGTAGGAAGGAACTCAGTAATGATGCAGCAACTGAATGAAACCTAATAGAGTTGTAAAAACTGTCTAAATCTATGCCCTTTTGAAAACTCGTGACATGTCTTAGAAGTCAGAGGCACAATATTTGGGAGTAGTACTAATTACAATTAAAGCAAGTTCAAAGCAATGTCCAACTAGCAGATATTCCCAGTCAACTAGGAGTACCACATGAGTTTTTTTTAAAAACAAAGAAACAAAAAAGCAGCAGGAAGAAAACCTCTGGCAAAATCTCATCAATGATTTTCTTTCAGAGACTGCCTCCTCCCATTCTTGGAACTTAGTTGCATTTCTGTTGCATTCATAAATATAAATCTTGTTCTTAAATGCTTACTGCCTCCTTATATCAGTGTACCCCTATGTAACAGTTAATATGAATTTACAACATGAAGAAATGAGACAACTGTTCTGTTACTGCCAGCTACATATAAGTGAATATGTTTTCAACTTGACATCAATATTTCTTTTCTCTTTGTACTAATCTTAAAAGTAAGGCTTATCTTGAACACTAAAAACTGAGCTTCGAAAAGAAACATCTGGAAGGAAGTTTCACTGGAAAACATTTAATTAAAACAGGTTTACGTCTTTGATCTGTAGATAATGTAACATTTGTTTACTATATTGAGCTTTTATAAGCCAGCATGGAACTGCTACACTTCAAACGTTACTGCCAAGCCAAATAAAATGTAATTCACCATAGTCAATGTTTCTGTGCTACTGAATAAAGCCAAATAAAAAATATGCTACCTCCCCATTCATTCCCTCAGACCCTAGAGATCCTTTGTCTTCAAAATAAAGCAGGAAAAAAATACAGTCACTGACACCCCTGCTGGTAATTCACATTAAGGATTTTTAGGTCAAGCTAATGAGTAGTATACCTCTCTCTTTCACTCAGCCCCAAGTACCAACATCCAAGAACAACCTTCAAAATGTATTTGCCTAATTTGTCTCCTGTTGTCATATTCTCACACCCTAGCCACTGGAGTGTGTAGGGTTTTATTATATATTCAGTCCTGTAATAAAGAAGGTCCCATGATTGCTTGCTAGCTCTTCTTCATGCATCATTCGTCTCTGCTTTATTTTCAAATGCTCATATTTATTTAAATTGTCTTTATTCCTCTGAGTAAGCGTCCAAGTATTAAACTCATAAAACACAAGAGTGATCGTAATCTCAACTACCTGAAGCTTGACCTTCCTTTGTAGCAGCTTAAGCTAAAATCTTCTTCCTCTCAAAGGAAGGAAAAAGGCATCCACATTCATTAGGCAGGCTCTATGTTCACTAACAACAATCTGTCTTAATACAACTCTTCCAGATAATTAAACTACCTAACATCTTGATGTATTCATCACAAACTGCTTCTTTTCATCAGTACAACTACATACTTAATTTTTATCTTCAACAAAGTCGCGTCCATACGTGTCTGGCTCAAGAGTACTCCAAGCTGAGACAGCACATGCAGATTTCTCCAGCTGCTTGTTCTTCCTAGGCTTGTGCTATTGGTCCTTGCTGAAAGCAGCACACTGACTCAGACAAACCTTTGCATGATCCAGTATGGCTATTCTCAGGTTATGTTCTTGTCCTGGTTTTCTTGCTGCTTTAATGAAGTCTCCAACTATGTTTTAAATCAATTCTTCCATCTTTAAATTACTTCTTCCAGCTCACCATTAATATTCAAAATATCAGCATATCCAAATAGTTCATACAGACAATTTGAAGTTCTACCATCGTACAAATCTTGTCATATTTGATAAACTTCACAAAGTAAAAACAGAAACAGTAAATTGCTTCCATAAAATCTCTGTACAGATGGGAGAAAAACCTGCCAAGCAACCATACAGGTTTTTTAATCATATTGTTATTTTTTAATACAAGGATCCTAGACGCTTTCATTGTAAAGTATTTTCAGAAAGATAAGTCTAATTCTAGAGGATGCTGCTATTCCCTGAAAAATAGTAACTGCCAATTTCTTGTCCCACCGAAGTCAGTGGGAAATTTAATCTTTAAAATTAATGTAAAGAGTTATGAAACCCTCTTTCTCCTATTAAGTCTAATTTTTGTCACATGCAACTGACTAAGTTGATGTGACTCAGTCTGTTCTTTAGATTTGAGAGAGATGCAACAGTGCTGCTGGTTTCAAAGGCAAAACAAAAAAAGGTTCAAAAGCTCAAACCAACATTCCTTGCACAAGACTTTGCATTCATATGGCAAACAGAACTGCTTGAATTAGCAAACATAAAAAGCCAACCCAAACCCAAACACCATCACCACCCCCCAAAACCCAAAAAGATTTCTTTGAACCAGCCTACTGCTATAGAATCAATTTATCTAATTGAAACGACACAATTTTGTGGGAAAATCCAAAGGGTGGAGAAACTTTGAATATTAAGAGTAAGAATTTGTGAAGAGTAACTGACTGCTGACACATGAAACAACATTAAATAGGAGAATTTTCATTTTTATCTTCATGAAGTTTTAAACCTGCATCAAAGCATAATGAATTCTGTTTCATCTGTCTCTTGCCACTTATATTTTATACTTCTTTAAGAACAGGTCATGTGTACCGCCCAGACAGAAGGAGATACTGTTCTTCTCTTGTGATGTAAAACACTGGCATATGCTCAGGATAAATCAGTAGGAGTGACAAAGTAACAGCAATGAGTGGGAAGACTTCACTGACAAGAAAAGAAGCTACCAGCCAGACCTCAGATGAGAAGATGGGGGAATGGAGAGAAATCTTCCTAGGGACCACACCAGACCAACTGTGACTGAGGTACAGCAGTGACCAAAACCAGTCACGACAGGAAAGATCCATGTGCAAGGACATGATAGGCCAGCAGAGTTTGTTTTTTTTTAATTTTATGCAGTTGTTTGATTGCTTGTACAAAGTACCACCAAGAACGTAAATAATCTTAATGAACAAAGCAGCTTCCAGCCAGAAATTATTCCTCAACGATATGTGCAGCTGGGAACTTTACGAAAAGCTTTATCTTGGACAGTACAATCCATCTCCTGATAGAGGCAGCAAACGGAGGCAGCAAGCACATTTAAACAAAGTCATGTAGTTCCCTCTCTTCATATACAAACAGCAAACAATGAGGGAGAAGTCACTGAATCCTCCTTTCCCCTAATCCATGCCCAAAAGATGCTAAAGGGAATGCAAAATGCTCTCCAAAAAGAAAGGACTGTACAGTGAATGGGACAGATACAGGCAACAAAATTTTTTGTACTGTACTATATCCCAATCTCAAGCTAGACACTGTCAGCGTTTAGTTATAAATCCATGCAAGACCTCTAGGAAGTAGGTTAGCACCTTCAACATTTCGGAAGTGTCCAAAACAAGGCACAGAGAAGTTAAATGAAAACACAATGCCTCTTTTAATAACTTCAGTTTACCTGATCCTATATGTTCTAAAAATATGTAATTGTAGGCTTGCCAAATTGAACATGAAGAAGATCAAACTGATAACATAAGATAATGACCCAACTGATGTGCAGATTCTATCATTTGAAAAAGAAATAAACCTTAATAGTAATTACATCTGCTCCGTGATTAATTGCAGCTGTCCAATGAATTGTTCTTGATACACGCAGTCTGTAAGTGTATGTACACTCTCATTAAAGTACAGATTTTTCCAGTGCACAAATGTGAAAGATTTCTGGAAACTAACGAGTGCAGAACTGTAACTGAAAGCTCCAGTCATACTACTGCTATTTTACTGTACTAATAACAACTAGATTCTAGGTCTATGCACATCACACAGGCTTTGAAATCCAGCATCAACCATGTTAACTGATTCTCACAAGATAAAAATAAGAGCTGAAGTTTTAACATCTGTTTTTCTTGGCAAACCAATCTGAAAGTGCATGCATTTGGGAGGTTTTTTTAATCATCATAAGTAATCTACAACCAGATGAATTAAAGGTGCTGCCTTGTTTTTTGGGCAAATCATGCTTAGGGTCCCTGTAACTTCTCTTTACTTTAAAGCACCCAAAGGAAGAGGTTAAAGCATTAAAGGAGTTAAGAGGTCTGTGTGCAGATGCAGGGCTGTGATCTTGTTGGGATCATGGAGACAAGATAGGATAGCTGACATGTTTGGAGTGTTGCAATGGAGGGATACAGACTCTTCAGGAGTAACAGGTGAGGAAGATGAGAAGATGGAGTTGCCCTCTATGTGAGAGAACAGCCAGAATGCATGGTCTGCCCGCGGATGGATGATGAGCCAGCTAGGAGCTCCTGGGTAAGGACTAAGAGCAGACCAGTACGGGTGACAATGCAGTGGGTGTCTGCTATAGGCTGCCAAACCAGGAAGAACAAGTGGATGAGGCCTTCTACAGACAGCTGGAAATAGCCTTGTATTTTCAGGCCCTGGTCCTCATGGGGGACTTCAACCACTCTGGTATCTGCTGGAGGACCAACACAGCACAGCATAAGCAACCCAGGGCATTCCTGGAGAGCACTGATGACAACTTGCTGACAAAAGCCAACAGAGGAGACAACAAGGAGAGGTGCTCTGCTGGACCTTATGCTCACAAACAAGGAATGACTCACTGAAGATGTGAAGGTCAAAGGCAGCCTTGGCTGCAGTGACCATGAGATGGTGGAGTTCAGGATCCTGAGAGAAGGGAGCAGGGCAAAAAGCAAGATCACAACCCTCAATTTCATGAGAGCAGATTTTGGCCGCTTTCTGGATCTGCTTGGTAGAGTCCTGTAGGATAAGGCCCTGGAGGGAGCGGGGCCCAAGAAAGCTTGTTGATATTCAAGGAGCGCTTCCTCCAAGCTCAAGAGCAGTCCATCCAAACAAGCTAGAAGTCAGGCAAACATGCCAGGAGGCCTGCATGGAAGAAGAAGGAGCTTATGGCAAAACTCTAACATGGAAAGGGACTATACAGAGGGTGGAAGCAGGGACAGGTAACCTGGGAGGAAAACAGAGACACTGTCCAAGCAAGCAGAGATGCAGTCAGGGAAGCCAAAGCCCACCTGGAGATGAATGTGGCTAAGGTAAGGCTGAGGTACTGAATGTTGTCTTCATCTCAGTCTTTACTAGTAAGGCCCCTGGTTTGGAATAACAAAGGCCCAAGTTTTCTTCCTCTAGTATGCCCAGAAGCTTACCTTCTTGGACTCTGTTCAGTCTAAAGTGCAAGTGTACAGAACATGTTATCTAAATTGTATATAAAAACTGTTCAAAGTTTCAATCAGTTATTTCCAATCCAAGTAAAAGTCATGTTTATAATATTTAACCCTTTATTTGCAATAACAATCTTAAAAACTAATTTGACTAATTTACATCAAAATTTTGATGGTTTACACAAGACCATCTACCACAATAAAAGCTATGGAAGTTACACCCACAAATCTATGCAGGCAAGAATTAACTAGGTGCAGACCGATGGAAATAAAAATTCTGCATATCTTCATGAAGAGGCCCCAATCACTGTCAGGATCAAAGAATCATTAAAAAATAAAGGGGAAACTGGCAGGAATCTCAAGTGATCATCAGTCCATCTCCCAGGCCCAGAAAAAAAAAATATCTTCATATACACAATGGCAGATCCACTATTTCTAAGTGCCGAACATTAACGCATCCTTAATGTTAGAAAGTAGTTGCCAATATTTAAGCTCATATTTGACTTTGCTAATGAACTAATGGAGAAAAGTATACCTTTCAGACATCAGCTATCAATAGCTTCCATTTTCCAAGAGTAAATATATGTATAGAGTTCTCTTGAAGGCTACAGCCAATTTTTGTCCTGGCCTTTCCAGTCTCCTCTCTTCACACTCTTGCTTCAGTATGTTTCTTCTCGCTTTGCATTCAGTAAAGAACTCCTAATTTGTCCAAGCTGGTGTGTTATTACACTTTCTATCCAATCTGTGTTAGGTTGATTTATATTTCTGGAGTTACTGTTTCTTTGAAGAACTACCAGGTCTCCATAATTACTTTTCCTACTTAGGGCTCATTTCCATGTGATCTCTTTCTATGAACTCTAAATTTAAATAAACCATGAGCTTTATTAAAGTTTGGAGGTCTTTGATTAACTCTTGAATCTAACAACTGTTTTGCTCAAGACACTCAGGCTTGTTGCAACTGCACAGAATTAGATAAATTGAAGACTGAAAGCTTTCATAAATATCAGGACTCAAAACACACTCTTTTATATAGGTGTCTTCTTTACCGTAGTTTTAAGAGACCCAGTTAAGACTGTTGTCTATGAGACTAAACATTTCTACAAAAACACAGACATGAAAACAGAAAGCAGATCGTGTCCCTACCTGCATGGCTTACAAATACTACTATGAATCAAACCAGTACACTGAAATTACTAATCACAAGTACAGGTTATTGAATAAAACATTTCTGAATTAATTACAGCTTAATTCTGAATTTCTCAATTTTCTGAACAGATGGAATACATACTGCAGGAGTTCCAACCTGAAGAGGCAGAAGGTCAAAACAATATTCGATTCTCTGATAAGGATACCTCACAATCTTCCCAAATACTTTAAGTTCCTTGGCAACTGCCAAAAGTGAAGAAGTTTCACAAACATAAAGGCTTCCCTAGTTATAAATTTTGATACACTTCCAGAATTCTCTACATAAAGTTCTGGACGAGCTCTTCCTTTCACCTGATCAGCTAAAAAACCTAGATCTTAAAACAAAAGAAGCCATAAATATTTCATCATTCAAGATGGTCAGTAGAAGATTTCTGCATTTTCTTGTGGATTACAAACTTGATTCCCTCCCCCTCTCCCTGTCCCCCATTCCAGTTTGGATGATGGAGCGAAGTAGAAATTGCACTCATAAAGGAAACACTAAGCATAGAAAAGATTTTTCTTTGTTTTATTCAAGTCAATGCATTTTCTTATGATGCAGAACTACTCCTTGAAGAATATCATCAGTTCCGTAAGAGTTACAGAACAACGGTACTCCTCCTAGATAATTCTTGAAAAGAATTCTTCTATAAAACATGTAAACTGTAAGATTATTTTATCCTCATGCACATTCATATTCCTACATAAATTGAGCCACAGTTATCACACTGGGGAGGAAAAGATATGTTTTCACATAATGCAAAAGTCTGAAGTTGAACACAACACATTTGCATCCACTGTCAAAAAACATTCCTTGTCAATCTCAGCATTTTGAAAACCAGGCCAAGTTTGGACAAGCACTCCATGCTGAACTCTTTTTGAATGATCTTTCTATAAATTAACATTTGGCTTGCAACAGATGAAGCAATTACATAACTCTGAAACATAACTGAAATGTACCTTCAAGATTCATCACATTTGGTACTGCCACATAAGCCTTAAGTCTGAATAATTCCAACTTTCCTGTTCAAGCCTTGACAACATATGAACACTGAAATAAAAAAAAAACCAGTCAATGAACTCAGTGAGCTTCTGACTTATGTGACTGAACAAATGAAATGAAATTACTGAATTCCATTTTGATAAGATATTGGCCTTGTATTGCTGGAAAAACCTAAATTTTATTGAGTTTTGTACAGGCTTACTTTTTTTAGTAGGGATTTTTGTTTTGGTTTTATATCAAAGAGGAAGATAAATTCTCTACTGTGTCATGGAAATATAGTGCAAACAGTTTCAAACACTGTCAGATCACTGTGTCTTCAAGTAAGCCTTCAGAGAAACATTGCTTTAACAAATAGTCCAGTAACAATTTTCTACAGTTCAATGAGCCTTAGCAGCAGCTTTGCAAGTCCCATCTTATATTGATAAAAAGGAAACTGAAACCATGCATCCAACAACCCCTGAAAGTCACAGTACTTTGCTCTTTGTACTATTTACAGGAGGTGCATTCTAACTACGTGTTGAACTACCTGGCATTAGTGTTTTAGAGGTACAACATCAAACACTACCATCTCCTTTTTTGCATGTCTTTATCACCCTACAGTATTTCTTCCAACTGTTTTGTTATTTAACTAGCAACACATAGTTCAGTGTTTCAGTCACACACCAAATTTAATTAAGTACTAAATGAAGACTTTGCATAACCTTGATTCACAAGTCAAAAATAAAGCCCAAAACAAATGCTAGAAACCAAACATCACTGAACTGTTATGGTACAACTGACATTTTTTTGACGAATGTCATACTCTGACAGCACCAGTCTCTCCCTGGTGCAGTATGAATTGCAGTAGTAGCTCCTAGTATCTGCTCAAAACTGACGAAAAAGCATGTTAAAGCCCTGAGAATATCTCCTGCCTCAGGAGTATGGAAAAGAAAACTCCATACATCTATGCATAAAATCATGTTAGCAACACTGGATTAATTAAACAGATCAACCTTTGGGCTCTTTCAGAACCAACCCTCCGTTATTATTTTTTTTTCCAGGTCACTAAAAGGAAGGCAGTCGCTTTATATGTTTCAGGAGTTTCGTGAGACACCAGGGCTGCAAAGGTAATTTGATGATGGCAATCTTTTTCCCACGCAGATACAGCAACTCACAGGTGTAAGCACTTGCATACATACAGGTGCATGGACTGGACACGATCATCCCACACCCTGCGACAACCTTCACTGTAACCAGTCGTCATCCAAATCCAGGTTCAATTGGCTGAAACCCTTTACAGGTAAAGGTGACAGTAACAGCTCTAGAGGGACTTCACTCATTTCCCTGTCCTACGTTTCCTGTAAGGTCATGATTTTAAAGGAAAATAACATACTGGAAAAGATACACTACCAAACTAAAACAAAACCACACACACCCCACCACACAGTTTACAGCAGGAACATGTACCTAGACCGCTTGCCAACCAAGGCAGACTAACAGAGGTCATCATGTACAATATGGCTTTGTTGGAGGGTTACTCATGAAAAACAGGCAATAAAAATCAGTAACTTATTACCATGATAACTTAAAAATCAAACACAGTGAACCGCCTACCATAAACCAAAGGAATGGTATATGGGGAATGAAGAAATTTGTGATTCCAAAACAATAGCAAGCTGTTCTCCAGAATTTTTTCAGAAGAAAACAGTATAAAGCCCATCGCAACTTATACAGCAAACTGACAGGAAGCTGCTGGTGTAGCAGGAAAAGCAAATGAATTAACATATACATATGTAGGTAAGTAGCAAGACTCTATCTACAATACTATTGGTGCTTGGAGTTCAGCTTTGCTCAGATTTGCTCTGTGATTTTGGGCAAGTCACATAGATCTCTGTGTAGATATCTTTATATAAAGATATTTGCTCTCAAAGTACCTTAACCTCCAGAGATGAAACATTATACGAAATGTAAATGTTGATATTTACAGCTTACAGCCCTCTAATAACAGCTGAAATGTGCATTCCACATTCATCATCTGAAAAGCAGTCTTCATACATGTTTTGACAATGTGTGAACATTCAGCACCAACTCACTGTGTGTTATCTGGCTGTGAAGTGTGACCAAAAAAAATCCAACAAAAACCCTCCAGTAAAAAAACCAAAACAAACAACCAAACAAAAAACCCGAACAACCCCCAAAAACTTACTTGCAGAAGTGTTCCATGAATATTATTCTGTCGTATGCAAGGACTGGTAGAGTCTGGAAGCCCCTCCAGCAAGGACAGCACTGTATGTGGTACTTCATTTACCATAACAAATGGAACAAGGGCCTGACCTGACATCTCACGTGAACGGTACACAGGAGAGTGCCCACACCTAGAAAAAGGAGAAATACTTATTTTTTGTCATCCAGCTGTAACCCACTGCTGTGGCTAAAAAAACCCCAAAGGATAATGCAATGAAAACTAAACCACATTTCCCACAAACCCAATGTACAGTCTTTCTTCTCAGTAGTGCAAGAGCATTTGCCCCGAAACATGTCATACTAGAGCCATGCTGGAGCCTTTTTTTTTCCTTCAGAAGTTCCTGTGTTTATATAAAGTAAAAAAAAAAAAAAAAGAAAAAAGAAAAATAGAAAAGATGCAATTATGCCATGAAGCAGGTAAGTATATGGTCCTGTTCCATCTTTCTTGATGTTTATGTTACTTGCTATACAGTAATAATACTCAAAAGTATTATGAGTTTGACTTAAAACTATTAAACACCATACTCTTAATCGGATGTTTCCATAATAACACAACATGGTGTCTAATGGACTTTTAGGCCATATCTCCCACTGGTTTTTAGAACATATTTAAAGGCAGGAAGTAAAAGACACATTGAAAAATAATCTTCTATTATTTATAATTAGTATCTCAAAAATAAATACTTTTTATTTATTAAAAATTAACTGAAAAGACTCAAGACTGCATATAAAACACAGGCCAAAAAGAACCTTTCATCTTTTAATGTTATTAAGGTTTTAACTGGCTGTTAATTTATTATAGACAGACAATTAACTATTCAGCTATATTAACCAGCTGTATACTACTTCAGTAGCATGTATACTGAGTAGAAGTGAACAAAATTCTTTTGTCAACTAAAAGTAGGTTAGGCTAAATCTTTCAAAGCCAGTAATTCTTGCACGTGTCAAATTTTGTAAGACAGGTACAATTCAGCCATCTGCAATTTCAGACAACTGAGAAAGTTACCACAGGGTTTAGAAACGAATGGCCAAATGACTTCAGTGATGTAAAATGCAGTATGGCGGAAGTTATGCTCTGATACCTCCCAGCTGATTGTGATGACCCAGAGAGATGGTCTTCCCTCCTCCTACCCTCTCACCCTTTTCCTGAACTGCTTCTCACATATTTTCAGCTTACAAAATCACACGTAGTTGAGATTATCCCCTGCTAAAATGGACAAACCACTTTTGAGTTCTTGAAAACAAGCCCTGCAGGGTCATACCTGCATATTTAAAAAATGAAATGAAATTAAAAGGTATTCTGAGGTTTCATTTATCTCTAGCAAATTTAAATCAATACTCAAAGTAGTTTACTTTAGTTCACATCAAAGAAATACAAAAAACATTTTCCATCTTGAACTAGCAACTGAATTAATAGGGTTTTGAACACAAGACAGTAAACAGACTTAATTGAAATAGCATTAACAGTTCTGACATTTTAGTCATGTTAGGCCATGGTATGCCTGAAAAACACAGACCTTGTTCAGAGGAAGTAGAGAGCTATGCTACCCCTGAATGACAGGCTTTTGTGGGAATTTTCATTTTTGCAGTATGGCAGCATGTTCTCTCCTCCACCTCCCCATGTCTTCCCTCATAGGGAATGATTTTTAGAAAAATCATTGCATTTCCTTTTCAGAGACTGGCTGTCCTTCACAACAGGATGCAAAAGCAGAGCAGTCACAACTAGAGGCTCTTCCATACGGAAAAGCTTTAATTCTGTATTGACAAAGTGCAAGAAGAAAGTCAGCCTAGCTCTTAATAAAAAGCTTCATTTTTTTTTTAAACAAAAACGTTTTAAATCTACTGCACAGTAAACTTAAACCCGAGAAGTGATTTGTCCGCAACCATTTCTTTATTTTTGCTAAATCATATTCTCTTAACCAAGAGATTCTCACATGTTGATGTTCTTCGCAAACACAAGCAACACTGATACTGTAACGAACGTCTAGTTTTTAAGTAGCTATAACTGTATACTCAGGAATGTTCTTTATTTTATTCATGACCTTTTACAAATCCCAAGGAATCTGACATGTCTTCAGAAGGAAAAGTGGAAAAATGGGTAAAATGCCAGGGTTTCCTCTAACTTGTGCAAGGGTACTTTCCAACACTGCATGCTTCACAGAGGGTTTTCTCCTCGAACTCAATGCAATGAATTAGAATGGAATTCTGTAGGTTTTTTCTTAGTAATAAAAAGCGGAGTTGAGAACAATTTTTAGATAAACTGACTCTAACTTTGTTGTCTTGTAAAAACTGAATTAAAGACTTATAACACATGCACATATGTATATGGAGATGCAGTATTTTACATATCAAATTTTGTTCCATGCTGTTATTTTATCAAATTTATTATGGAAACAGAAGTGACTGCTCTACATTTTGAAAGAAGAAAATAATTTCATATTACAGGCAAAATTGTCTCAGCTGCCTAGTCTGGGTCCACAACAGAGGCTGCCACCTCAGCATTTTCACTGTATGTCCATAAGGCAAAAGTGCAATTCTCAAAACTACCAACAAGTCTAATCTTCACCTCTCCTCATGCCCCAAATTAATGTCCTCTATAAGAACCTCTGCAGTCGAGTATTACCCCACACAGAGGCCTAACTGGGACCCTCAAATCAGGTTCTGTTTTGCACTTTGAGTATTCTAAATCAGGAGGCAATAACCTCCCCCCCCAGCAAACACCTGAGCAAACACACAGGTGCCCAGTGGATGGAGAAATCGCCCAGGATGCAGGGGACCCAGTTCTGCAACTTTCTGTGCCTGAGGGAAATGCAAACCCACAGCTACTACTTGCCCAAAGGGCAACCCAGCCACCAACCTGCTACTGTACTACACACCTGCTGTACATTAATGCAAACTTCTCACACTACAGATTGCTACATAGGGCACAGTGTAGTCACAGGAACTGACATCTTAGTGGAAACCCTCAGAAGAGCACTCCTACGAAGTCATTGCTAAGGAACAAAAGTGTCACAAAGTTTAAGAACAATAAAGTATCTGCTTTATAGGAACACATATGGGAACACAAGGAAGGTATTTCACATTGGCAAATAGCTTCAAAAATCTGAGAGGGGTTAACATTCCGACTGTTTCTTCTCCCCCCCTCCTTTTTTTTTTTAAATGAAATTTATTTCTTTTTTAAAATCTCATAATACTCAAAAGAAAATTGGTCACAGCCCCAAGAAACAGTACTGATAACATTTCAAATACACTCCTCCTTTCACATACACATGCAAGATATCATACCAAGTCACCACTAGTGACCTATCCCTGAACTTCTGCATACCCTGAAGGCACTTATGTGTGTATCTCTCATGTTTTGAAGGAACTCTGCTTCATTCCTGAATCATGCAAGAAGTTTGAGAACAATGTCAAAATATACACTACTTTTTCCATAAACTCTAACAGCACCCCAGACTGAGAACAGGCAGTTTTGATTTTTACTGGATCCCACTTAAATATAATCTCTTACCTGTAAATAAAACTAAACAGGATCAATTGTCAAAAAGCTAGAGGAAGACTGAATGCAAATAAAACAACTGAGTAACACAAAACAACAATCTAACCCAATGTAGCAATTATTTGTTTATTATTATATCAGCCTCCAAGATCAACTATACACCTTAACACTGAGTCCACTACCTGTATTCTTAAATATTTATTTTATCTAGGATTTAGCAACAACTATGGGAAGCAACATCAAAACCTGTATCAAGAAAAATCCTTACACAGTTACGGCAATCACTGTAACTGTTTGTACCTGCAGCAAAACCTAGCAGCTTAAGGAAAGAAGTATTTGAAGGCTATGCAATTATTCTGGCTACTCTTCCTGCAGCAGTTTAACAAACTGCCATCCCTGAGATTAGTTTCACTTATGTGGTAGCAGTTGCCTTGCCAAGACATTGGCAGAAAGGAACAGGACCTCCAGCCTTGGCCACTTCACCATCCAGACTCTGAGCTTCACCTGCCAACAACATGACTAAAATCTGCCACAGGCTGCCTCTTCTCATATTCTCTGCAGGCAAGTACAAGCAATGGAGTCTTGCATCCGTTAGGGCAGCGTGTGTGTGTGCGCAAACCTGTATTTAAAACTGTTTCATTTTCTTTGATTTGAAAAATACTTGGTGGGCGGGGGGGGAAGAAGTGTTTTCAGTATGTGACACTTTCTTTAGATGCAGATCGTGTATAAATAGACTTTAAAATCTAAGCAATATCTAAAATGTTGTCATACGTAAAAAAATACAGTATGCGAACCTAATTTTATTATATCTCAAGGTACCACAAGCAATGAAACTTGCAAAATCCTCATGTGATTACCTTTCTATTAAATCCTGAGGGCTATTACCAACTGTTGAAGTAGTATTCCACATTCAACTCAGTACTGTTTATCTAGGTGCACGAGGTATTGGATGTAAACATGTTTACTTCAAACAGTCCATGATCAAGAACAAAAAGTCAATAAATCTGAGGTTTCACTGTGTAACTGTAGATTCAATGCATTTCCACTGCTCCCTTCCAGCTTTAATACTTAGATCCTGAATAACCTTCCTGACATAATTTATGACCAACTCTCATAAGGCACAGAGATTCCATACTCCTCTGCACATATCAAAGTATCTAATTTATTACTCTGCCTACAAACAACAAAGCACTAGCTGTAAATAAAACCAGTTTAAACTTAAAAAACAAACAAACAAAAACCCTGCAGGTGTTTCCTATGTGCTCATTCTTCTCCCTTTCTTATTACTCCCCCTCAACATACCTTATATTACCCAAGTTAACAAACCAAATAAGGATTACCTTCTATATGAAGGTCACAGAAACAAATAAGTAGAATTAATTTGAAAAATCACACCTGTAGCTGAAAATATGTCTATTGTATTAAGTAATACCTACAGTTGTTAGAAGGATTAACAAGGAAAAAAATACCTATTTCCAGGTTTACTGGATGTTGTCACAGTGATCTGTGCATTACTAATTATGTCACTGCTTATTAACAATACAGTTCCTGCCGTCCTATAGACAGTATTGCAGCATCACAGTTTTGTTTTCAGCTAAAATACATTAACATCCATTGCCTTCACAAATTGTTGGAAGAGATAATTGGGAATAGAAGCTGTGAAAATGGAACTGAAACAACAGGAGAACAGGCTGAAAAACGAGGAAGGGAACATTGTGCAGAAGGTGCCTCTGATCTTGTAAGTCAAACCAAGTATCCTACCACCATCACAAAAAGAGTTTGGGAGAAGAGGGCAGCATGAGGCAGGAAAGGCACACTTGCAATTCAAACAAACCAACTCTGCCTGCTAGTTAAAACATTTTAACAGCCTCCAGAGATTTTAAAAGATAAAACTGATAAAAAATAAATGAATAAGTAAAAATCAAACGGATGGTATCCTTCAAACCCTGGAGCTAGTTATGCCACAAGGTCCTAACAAATGCACTGGAAAGAAAAAGTTGTAATAAGGCTTCTGTCTGATTCTACACAGACACAGTAAGTTGTACAAGAAAAAGGTTTTCTCTTTCCTCTGCTATGCAGCTATAGTTCAAGTCATGTAATCAGTTCTAAAGCAAGAATTAAAAACATGAAATTACATTAGGGGAAAACATAGATAGGGATCACAGAGAAAAGTATTTAGCAACAGATCCAGTTCGTATTAGAAAGAGTTTGGTTATTTAGCTTTCAAATGCAGTATTACAGGTTTCCAAGCAAAGAGAGGTCCAAAAATAGCATTAAAAAAATACACTCATGCTTCCACACAATTAACATAAATTGGACTTCCATACTGGGGACAGATCAGCGGGACAGTACCTGATCATTAACGTAAGAGTAAGGTTTCCTGGAATATGAGTAGTAATTTGCTATACATGTATGTAGTGTTCCTTTTATTCATTTATTGATTTGCCTGGTTTGTGTTTTTCATTTAAGGAAACACAACTATTTTCCATTTCATTAGATTTCTGTGTTCCTTAGCAATTAAAGTATCCCAAGCATTTAATTTTTAAAACTTATTTCACTGTGGAAACCTGTAATTGAACTGAAGACACTTTTCTGTTCTTAATCTGAAATTAAAAATTAAAAAAAAACAAAACAGAATAATCTGAGTTTTGATATAGCATCTCAGTATTTACCTGACAAGTAGAAAAACATTACAAAAGTATCAACAGTTTGCTGGAGGTTTTAGATCCACAATCAACACATGAATGTAGACCAGAAATGTCTGAACATAACCATGGACAGAAACAGATCAAGTGTAATTTCAGGTTACAGTACTAAACCTGTAAATTCGCATCTATTTCCTTTAAAGTGAAGTTAACATTTGCCCAAACTTCCAGACTCTTTATGCATTGCATTAAGTATTTTATTCTTCAAACTCTGCCAATTAACATAAAACCTTATGTATTTGTAAGGGCAGCGTTTTCCACACAAGCACTTAATGAATCAGAGTAGCTGTAAATACTGCAGGAACTATGTAAGCAAAGTGCAGACTTCTATTTGTGAAAGCTGTCCACAAGCTATGCCAGGAGTTGTTTCTCCATATGTTTTCAAGGGCTTTCTAGGAAGAAATTACAGACATTTCTTTTTTCTTGTCACCAAGACCTAGGTTATTGTAAAAAGTGGCCAACTGATACCAAGCTGAATCAACAATAGAAACTTGAATTGTTGTGGTTCAGCCAGCCAACAACCAAGACCTCTAATGTGTAAGCCTATGAAAACTGTTACTGTGCATAAACTTTAGACCAACAGATATATGTTCTCTTCAAATGGAGATTTGCTATAGAACATGCTGACACAATTTAAATAGCATCTCTTTTCTTGCATTCCCATCAAGAAATCTCAAATAATATCTCCAAGTAGCTAACCTCTAGGTTTATTTAACTATTTGCTGAAGTCACATGAGGTTAGAGCCTCCTTTCATCAGTTTTTGGTTCACAGCATTCTAGTGAAAAAACAACTGCTCTTCAACTTTGTTAATTTGTGAAAAGTTACTATGATGTTTCACAACTGCAGAATAACGGAAAGAAATACACACCACTTACTACCAAAACAGTTAGGAAAAAAACACAACAAAGAATGTAGACAAACTACTTTCTGTCTTAGTAACTGCATCATTACTTTGAACTCTACGAAAGGGAATTTGAATGCATAAATCAAGTCTCAGCACCTTGTGACGATTTTGAAAGCTTCAGCTGATTGTAAACAAGAATGCAACGAGGAATTTTCAAAGCTTATTATCAGACCCATTATCAGACCCATGAAGCCAACCAAAGGATTTGGGTTCTCAAAGACACCCTCCTTTCAGCCATACCACCAAAAGTAGCTAGCCCATTGCCAAAAAGCCTTCCCAATATCGACTCTTCTCGAACTCAGACTGTTCTTTTTAAATAATATTGGCTTTTAAAAATATCATTATACTTAGTTTTCCTTGACATACCTACCGTCCTCTGCAGAGTTAATGCATTATTTCGCTCCATTTTCATGTTCCTTCCTGCAAATACTTTTGCAGAACAAGATAAATGTTACTATTTGGCTACTTATCTTGACTAGCAAAGTACTTACTACTGGCTAATTTTAAGTATGTAAATGAATAATACAATTACTTCACTAATCATGTGTTGACAGTTGAGCACCCCATCCTATTTTTTACTAGATCATGTTTCAAATAATAAGTAGTATACATCAGATTTTAACCTAGAATCCCAGACATTGGCCCCCTTCAGGAATCTGCAATACTGGAAGAAAGATAGTTACTCTCAGTACTCATGAACGCCTCTCCACTAGACATTACCTTTTATTTCCCCTGAATCTGACAGGTACCTACATTTTGTGAATACCTCCTAAATTGCTTCAGATTATAATCTGCCAATTACAAGCAAACAGATTGATGAACACAGTAAAAACTGGAATAAGGAATTGATATTGAGTACCTAGGGGTTGTAGTATTTCCTATGAGCACTACTTGAACATGAAAAGAACATCTGCCTACAGTTTAAGAGAAAAGGCTGAAGAATACAGCAAAGAATGTACAAGATGTACCATGATTTTTAGTTGATCAGAAGGTCTTGAACAGCCTACTGCCAATCAAGCACTTTGCAGTTTTCTCTAGCACTACAATTTGAACTTAATCAAAATGGAAAAAAATCACAAACTCTTTACCATTTCTCATTTAAAAATGTTAAAAAAAAAAGTTTGAAAACCTTCTTATTACTAAATACTTATGGTGAACCATAAATATTTTTACAGATCTGTACTGATCACTATGCAATCAAGACTGCACAGAATATAGAGTGTAAGTAGAAACGGAAGAATTCCAAGCCAGTCCCAACTCACAAGAGAGGATTTATGCTCGGAGGGGAAAAGCATTCTTCTCCCTCTCTCCTTCTCCCCTAGCCATGCAAAACTTCCATCTTGGATGTCAAGCCAGAGATTTAACACTACAAAATATAGTAAGAATCTAAAAAGCAATGTTATGTTTTAGGTGTGTAGGTTGCTCCTTTTTCCAAATACCTATGCCAGCTCATGTATTTGGGGAACCTTGCCTATAATGAAAAGGATATCTGTCTCCATACTGCAATGACAGGTCAGCCCCATAAGCTTCCCCAGCAAGGACAGGGTATTCCAATGGGTCAGAGCCTGCTCCTAGTATCACAGGGATTCCAAATAAGAAATTATTGCAGGCAGTTATAATACTACGCAGTTATACTGATCAGACATTAGGTTAAGAAAAAAAAAAAAAGGCAAAGGAAAAAAACAGAGACTAAAGACCAAGATGTGCATGTGATATGGAAAGCCACGGAGATGCTTTATAAGCAACTGCAATGAAGAGCCGTTATTTTAATAAAACAGTGCTGCAACAAACACATGTAGTTCTTTTTATCCAATATGAAAAGGCATTCCCACAAAAGCTCTTTGCTTATCAGACCCTTGATAAAATTCCCAGTCTTACAGAAATGACAGTTGAAAATTGCCAAATTTTAACAGTAATTCTCCTACTGGTGCCATGCCACACTAAAATAAAGGAAAAGGAGGAGAAAGGCAGAGAAAGCACGCCTAGCACAACCATCCAGCTATCTTTTTGGCCACTTACCAAAGGATACTAATGTTTAGCCTACAGAAAGTCAGACGGTTGCTTTCAAGTCAGATACAGAACGATGTACTGAACCCCCATATGCAGCTGTACATGTGTGAAAAAAAAAAAACAAAACAAAAAATCGGGGAAGATCTATTTAAACAATTTACATAAACAGAGATTTTAACAAGGTATACATGAATGACTTCAATCAAGGTCTTCTCAAACAAACTGAAGATACCTTGTTACCAGAACTCCCACTCTCCCCTGTCTCTTGTGCTCTTTATTCAGTGTAAGGTTTTAAGCTTATTTCAGTCTCACACTTTTGATTTTACATTTGAATTTTGTTTCTTTATTACTCCATATTACCCCAGATCCAATTCCCATGAAGCCTATACAAGCTTTGTCACACAGCTACAACAGAACAGGACCAGGCACCTGATAAGGCTGGATATAATTTAACATAATTAAACACAACACAGAGCAGTAAAACTAACAGGCATAGGTCAACAAAGATTAACTTTTTTTGAAAGAGCAACCCACAATAATATTATTAATCAGTGAATATTTAAATTCACACCACCTTCTAGAATATTAATACTACTATAGTTGGGTGGTTTTGCTGAAGTGGTTTCCTTAAGAAGGGAGCTCTCACAGATTTATAAAATAGTAAGACACAACTGTGACTCCTAGAGAGCCCCAAAACTCATGATCAGGTGCTCCACTTCCTAAGAAGCTAAAATAAACCTCGATCAATCTCACTTATTTAATATACATTTTTCAAACTGCCTAAAACATAGAACTCAATGATTTGCAACATTAGTACACACAGGTTACAACAGTAATATCCTAATTTTACGTATGCACCTTTACATAATTGGATTTGTTGTTCAAAAGCAAAAGATGTGAACTATGGCAATAATATTTCCCCCTCAGTCTATTGAAGCAAAATGAGCAATGAAGACTGAAAAGAATATGCAAGGAATTTGTGAACATAAGTGGAAAAAGAATGGGGAGACAAAAAAACCAGGCAAAGCTGCATCAGAATGACATTTTGCATCTTAGTAGGAAAGCATCAAAGAACCAGAGATAAATCAGTCAATGGCAAAAGACAGCACAATAATGTAAATATATTAAGTATATCTGGCAATTGAAAACCATACTTGGGGGATACAGTATTATGCAACACCATGAGGTTGCTTCATTACATAGGAAAGTTCTTAAACATTTTACTAATCAGAAAACTATTGAAAACAATGAGTCCTTTGTAGTAGGTTCAAGCAGAGTGCAACTGAAGGTCTATTTTTAAATTTCCAGCAAATATTTTTGAAGATTGACTGTAATTCACTTTGGCCAATAAAAACTGCAAAACAAAAATAATTATGAGACATTAAAATTCAAGTTTGTATTGCCATTAGAAATTTGTATTTTGAGTAACAGCATTTTTAAAATAGCTTCCTAAGCTTGTTGGCTTCTGACAACACTTAGTCTCTGAATAGCTTTTTGTACAGAATAATTTATGGAATCTATACGTTATACACTGAATCTCTCAGACTTTACTGAAGGAGTCTGATCTTTTATAACAGAAATTCATATTTTGCTTTTACATTTTAAGAAAAGTCTTCTGTAACCTGCATATTAGTCTGGATTGGCATCTGTAAAGATTTAACTATAAGTCAACAATACTTAGTGTATTTACCCGCTGAATAAAACCAAGGAGTACCGCATTACATGTGTGCACTAAAGACTCATGTGGAATCATGACCCCTGGGATTTTTTTTGCTTTTCCCCCCAAGTCTGAAAGAAACTGGGGCCAACAGTCTGCATCACTTCTTGCAGAGGGACAGACTCACAAATGTAATCCTCTGCTAAGAAATTTAAGGTTAGAATCACGTAACACATCCAAAAAGAGTCCACCAAATCCCTAGGGTAACAGATCTTCAGAGTCTTATCTAACCCCTTCAAAAAGCCCAAGAAAACAAAGTTTAGCGAACGAACGTCATCCTGGCCCCACAGGCAACCAGCACGGCAGGCCAGCAGGCCCCACAGCGCTGCGCAAGGACGCGATTTACAGAAACCCGCCAGGACGCCGCACTGGTGCTTGCAGAGGGCTCCCACGCAGCAGGCAGGCATCACCAGTGTCACAGCACTGCCATGGGAAAGGGATCATGGGGGGGCACTCCTGACACCTCGCACTGCTTCAGCCAAGTGATTTTAAGAAATTTACTGAGCTGACTTTGCCAGCAGCCTATTAGGAGGTTTCACAGAACCTGTTCTGACAAGCAAGCTGCAAAAGTAGTAACTTCCAAGAAAAAGTGTACCGATAAAAGAAGTCGTATCATCTTCAGTTGTTTCCTCTGCCTTTCCAAGAGAGGGAATAACTAGATCAACGTAAATCCACGTACCCTCTAGCAGATGTGTCCAGCCCACTTAAATAATGGATTTACTTGAGCTTTCCTATCACAGCTACTACGATAGCATTTGAGCTGACCATTTGCTCACAGCTGATGTGGACTTCCCCTCTCCTTCTCTAAGCACTCTTTCAGGAATGACTTATGGTAACAGGGCAGCTGACAATGCTCCATCCTACAGAAATTTTTCCTCATCACACACAATTTTGTTTTCCTTGAATCTTAGTGTCTGTCATTAACTAACAGTCACAGTAATTATCCTTGTATATTAATGACAAGCTCACTCGAGTCCAAAACCAAAATAGCACTGTATCAGTTCAGGGTGGTGGTTGGAGGGGGGCAGGAGGGGGAAAAGAACAGCTGTAAAGGACTAGTGCTTCCCACTGCCACCTACTCTGGTCCCGGACTAAAAACAGCATCAGGGGATTTTGGAATTTAGCTCCCTCATCTTACAAAAAGATGCAAGTTACAAAATTCTGCACAAGAAAACAGTGTCTATATCATAACTGTGCTAATTTCATGGAAAGAAGTTTACATTTCTATTTAAACTGTCCTCAGACAGTGAGTTTCTTCAATGACTTGCAACATCATATACCTAGAAGCAACACTGCTTTGAATCCATTTGACAAAGTTTTAAAGGGGAAATTTCACTAAGAATTAAAAAGTTTTGTCAAGTGGAAGACAAGGCACATACACCCAAAGAATTTTAAAAAAAAACTTATGCTATTTGACATTTTAAAGCTAATTTTTTTAAAACTTCTTAAAAGATTAAAAAGTCACACTCCCAAATAAGGCTAGACTTCAATTAGTGAAAAGTATCCAAGTCAATATAGTAATACATATTTTACTCCTTCAGAGCATTCAGCCTAGAACATTTAACACTAAACAAACGCTCTGTCAATGCCATGGTACAAGAGGACATAAGGTAATTCAAATTTAGATCATTCTGAAGAGATTACAGGTCTTTCAAAGAAGGATGGGGAGGCGAAAGGGAGGTTATGTTTTTGTTTCATACTTAAAACACTACCTCCCGATTACCTCCCTTGTTAATCAAAAACATTCTGTACATTCCTTCATCTTAGAAAGTAACCATTAAAGCAGACCTATCTAGCTCTTTAAAAAAAAAAAAGGTGAGGTAGTAAGTTGTGAATCAAAGTGTTCCCTTCCAAATAAAACATTGGCAAGGGAAAAAGAGGAAAAAACTAACTTTTAATAGAACTGCAGATAGGTAATCAAATGCCCTAGTTCAACAGGGAGTAACAAGTATGTGCAAAGAGACTGAGATTTGTCCTTGTAGCATTTAATCCTACTCATACTGTGCAATTCATCTCAGCACAGTCAGAACAACCACAGCTCTACTCCCACTAGATGGAAAATTCCACTCAGGCTTAAGTGAAACTCTTCAAAAGCCCAATTTGAATTCTTCCCGCTAAACCCAGTTTTGTTCAGAGAACTGCTCATTCACTTGCAAACAAAGTATTCTGTTCATCCTCTCAGAGCAACAAATTAATGCCACTTCATTGTGGGGTGAGCCCTGGAAAGAGTCTGAAGATCAGTTATGGGTTGTATTCACCCTTCCTCTTTCCCTACCGCGTAAGTGGCATCTTTCCTTGACAGTGGTACAGCAATAGAAATGTAAAAATTTCACAGTAAAAATATGGCAATTAAATGTTATAATTGCATTGGGCTACCATGTCATTATATGTATATGTAGATGTTATATAATACAATACTACATTAAGCAATTCAAAGGAACATTTAATATATACAATTTAATGTCTTCATGTATAGGGCCTTTGGCACCAGGCCTTCTCTTTGATCCTCTCTAAAGTGGTTACTTCACAACAATCTTCATTACCACCTTCCAAAGAACAACCAAATGAACAGGAAAGAATTTTATTTTAGTTCATCTGCTCCTGTTGAATGGAAAACAGGAAGGGAAATAGAAGGGAAAACAGCAACATATTTATCTTACTTAGGTAAATCACCCCCATGTATTGCAACTAACGCAGTCAGAGTGAACTGAAAACCATCATGGTATTCACAGCACAAGGACATAAGAGCTGTACACAGAAATACAGCCAGTAACAGGACACTGAGCTATATTATAAATACACACATTTCGCCCTGCAGAATCCTTGGTATTGTCCCCTGGCAACCATAAAAAATGCCAACACTTTGCTAAGTAACCCATCAGAAAATGCATGTCTGTACACCCACATACAATTTTCTGTCTGAAATACCTAAGAAGTTTATTCTAGTCTTATACCTGTATCCACAGCACCTACTGCCAAATTCAGTGGAAAGGAGATGCAGAAAACATCCATCTTTATGTGTCATACCACTCCTCTTTAGGAGCACAGTCCAAAGGAAGGCAGGTCCAATGATACAGGTCTCTTAAACCCAATAAAATTTTTAAAAGAAGAACTGGAAACGTTTTTCTCCTCACATCTTCTGAATAGATTTAAATAACCTCAAGAGAATAAGCTAATTAAAGAGTGTGAAGAGTTATTCTGCTGGTGTATGTACCTTGCCAAAAGCAGTGGTCATAATATAAAGACAAAAACCAAAAGCTGTAACGAAAAGCTTATCAAAATTAATCTATTACTTATCAGAAACTATGCTGAAACATTAATAAATAAATAAGCATTCTCCAGTGTATTAACAAAGGCATAAAAACAGAGCTAATCAATGATGTAACCAACAAATACAGTTTTAAACATTTCCCCCAAAAGCATTTAAGATTCAGATACAGCAGAAACCCAAACATTTTAAATTGTTAAACACAGTGCATTTAAAAACTCTTACTACAGGTTTTTTCCTTTAAGAAAAAATGGTAGGTTATTATTTATTCTTGAGAATTCCAAAAACATCGTAAGAAGCAAGAGATACATCACATCTGCTGTGAAGAATAAGCAGACAGAGCTGCTGTTATTTTCTAACATAAACAGTTTAAAATAAAAATTGGAAGAACTTAGGATTACAACAACTTTATCTTGTGTCCTGGTTTCAGCTGGGATAGAGTTAATTGTCTTCCTAGTAGCTGGTACAGTGCTATGTTTTGAGTTCAGTATGTGAAGAATGTTGATAACACTGATGTTTTCAGTTGTTGCTAAGTAGTGTTTAGTCTCAAGTCAAGGATTTTTCCAGCTTTTCATCCCCAGCCAGCGAGAAAGCTGGAGGGGCACAAGAAGTTGGCACAGGACAGAGCCAGGGCAGCTGACCCAAACTGGCCAACAGGGTATTCCATACCATGGGACGTCACGTCTAGTATAGGAACTGGGGGGAGTGGGAGTGGGGGCAGGGGATCTCCGCTCGGGGACTAGCTGGGTGTCGATCAGCAGGTGGTGAGCAATTGCACTGTGCATCATTTGTACATTCCAATCCTTTTATTATTGCTGTTGTCATTTTATTAGCATTACCATCATCATTATTAGTTTCTTCTTTTCTGTTCTATTAAACCGTTCTTATCTCAACCCACAAGTTTTACTTCTTTTCCCGATTTTCTCCCCCATCCCACTGGGGGGGGGGGGGGGGGGAGTGAGCGGCTGCGTGGTGCTTAGTTGCTGGCTGGGGTTAAACCATGACATCTTGTTTCACTACTAAAGGAGCAAGATTAAGTATGGAACTTTCTCACCCTATTGCTCTGAAGCTTTCATACAGATAGCAAGACTTCCTCTCAAATACTGATTATGATCATTTCTCCCCAGACAACACAATCCTGTTCCCTTATCATGCTCCGCATCCCACACCAGTGGCATACAGAATAGCAAAAATATCTGCTGAATATCTTGATGTAACCACCATAGAAATGAAAGTTACACTGTATAAAAACTTGAAAAGTCATCTTAGAAATATATTAGATGTAGGATATATCCATATCTTTATCTAGCTATATATGTAGGTGTTTGTATATTGGATGGATATGGAGATAAATATATACACCTCTACAAATCTATATATTAGTCATTATATTTATGCGTTACAAACACTGATTCCGCAGGACTGAAAAACTCATCAGAAGTTTGTACAACAAATCTTGCATTGCTAAAGTCAGTCAAGCTCATTAGCTTTCATCTACCCTCTCTGTGGCAGCATGAGCTGAAATTCATACAATGGCTTGCATGAGCTGAAATTCTAATACCCCAAAACAACCATTAATAATATATGGAAGTCCAACCAATGACTATCGGTTTTTCCTTTAAGAATTAAAGTTGAAGAGAAGCTTAAAAAGGCATTTTATAAAAAAAATCCAAAGATTCAAGAAAGAACTCTCATCACATGAAAAACAACAACAAAATCACCTTACCTTATAATAAATGGGACAAATGGTGCCATGCTGAGTGCTGAGTAAGTGCCATCCATTGGAGATGGATACAGCCTTCCCAGAATTAAAAGCAAAAGGAACAGGCTTGGATGGATTTTCAACTCTTCAGCTTCACTGAACAAAAAAGTGGTAAGAAGCAGTTGGTGAAAAAAGCATCCTCCTTTATGCTAGTCTTGAGACACTTCCACACACAATACCCTTCTGCATTTCTGGTTCAAGGAGGTATGCTAGACTGATCATTGCAAGAAAGCGCAAACCCTGCTAGGATCAGGCATTGCATCCAGTTCTCCTACAGCACCACTGGGGACCCCTGTATGAAGGCCCTTAAGGCTGTGCTACCTTCACTTTCCTACATTACCCCAAGCCTCCTTTACTCCTAATAGCGGTGAGCTGCCTCCACTTCTAAATAATATTAAAAAACAGCACAGAAAATGCTTCTCTAGGAACTGAGAAACCGAGAAAGCCGAGTTACAAAAAGATGGTTTAAAAAAACCAGTCAGTTTGGAAGGAAATGTGTATTTAGTAAATAGCAGGCTTTAATAAAGAATAGTTCTTGTCATTGACTCCAAGTGGCTACTATTCATACTGTAAAAACTATCAGAAATCCAAGTCAAAATCAACACTTCTTGATTTAGTTAATTATTAATAAGATACAAGCCTTAATTTGCATTGAGAAAAGCATTCAAGGCCAACATTTCAGGCAGCAGCTATCAATCTTTTTCAGTTTAAAGAATTCCCAAAATTTCCCAGTGATGACACTGTCACCTTTGCAAATGTCAGGTAAAGCAGATTGCTTTGCAGAATATATACACCCTTTTTCTTAGAGCAGAGACTGCAAAACATGCAATGAGTGGTGAAACTCCTGCTCCAAAGTATCTACCTCAGGCCCATTAAACAGACAGCTGAACCTCACCCATAAATCAGCTGCTGAACTTCCACAGTTTATAACATAGCATTTTAAGAAAAAACAAAGCCAGCACTGGTTTACTTTAAAAGTTCATGAACCTAGGGGTAACAGCATCATCATCATCCCAAATGGTATCATCTGCATTGATCAAATTGGAGCTTTCAGCCACCATTTGTGGAGTCCTTAAACAGAGATCAAGGACCTTCCCTCCAAAGTCAGTGTGTCGCAGGCTGGAAAGTGTTCATTTAAGGTTACATGAGGTCTATGACCCTGTATCACTTAAACATGTTAGGAAGTCTCATTGTTAAACATGAGACAAACACTCAGTTTCTTTCTTTCTCTGAAAAACATATGTTCTTTAACATCTGATCCTAGGAATGCAGCAACTACTAATTACTCAACAGTAGTTCATACTCCAGAGACTTACTGCAATGCACAGAAGCTATAGGAAAAAAGCCTTAGCAAAAGACTCTAGTAGAACTATGTCATTTCAAGAAGCACTGATGAAAAGAACAGCATCAGGGTATATGGACACAACTCAGTTTAACCTTTTCATTGCACTTCACATTTCAAAGCTTTCTCGGACACCGTCTTACCTGTTCAAAGTATTGGTTACAACCTCCAACTGCTTGAGAAGGAAAGGATAAAGACTTGGAAACCGAGAGAAAAACTCCCTTCCTGTCATTCTGCAGAAGGGAATGAAGAAGAGTTACAATTAGCATTCTGCAGTAATTAGTTGCATGCCAAATACCAGTTTACTTGTTGGATTTCTGATGCTAGAGTGAAGTCAGAGAGCCAGAAGAACCATGCACACATGATGAACTCCTTTCAAACAAGGCACAATGTTTTCATTAAAAATGATGATACAGCATAGTTTACACAAATTAAATAACTCTGTCTGTATGCGTGCATGCTAACACTTTCTCAGCTAAACTGGTTGGGCCTTTTTGGGAAAAAGGGATCTTAGCCCCTTAATCACACCAAAAAGAAAAGATACAGCAGCTTAAGTTCTGGTACCAGTTTAACAACATTCTGGTTGAACAAGAGAAGACTACACTTGCTTTAGTATGGCTCATGTACTAGATAGCTAATAAAATGCATTTAATAGACATGTACTAAGAGATGCTTCTATTTTACTGACATTGAAAAGCATCTCAAAATAGTAACTCTCAGAAGATCTGTAAAACACAGCGGCAGAAGCGTCTGACCTCCCATTAGCCCTCTTTACACAGCTCTGCTTCCAGCACATAGCAGTGGTAGCATTTCCAGGCCATGTTTTCACTTGTGTAGATGGTGCAACCACATTCAAAACAGAGCAATGTACAATACCTACTGAACTCATCCCTAGCCAGAATTAGTAAGGCAGCATAGTTCAAGCCACAACAGCAAAGCAATCCAAGCTAGAAAGAGGTAAGTAGAAATCTTCTGTATTTGTTTTATAATCTTTTGATCAGATTAAGGATGGCTTCATGGTTTAAAGGAAACTATTTAGCATCTTCTAAGCAAGAACCACTTAAATGTTACAGCAGGGAGGTTCTAATTAGACATATATGCTATGCAGATAAAACAGACTTCCTTTAAAAATAAATAAATAAAAGGCCATCCATTTAGAAGAAAGCCAACTGCAGAGTTTGCTTGCCACATGATCAACAAAGATAAATAAGTACGTATTAGCATGAATCCAATGCAATGCTACCAGGTTTAGAAAAATAACATGATGAGATGGCAAGATTGAATGTGCACAAAAATAAGCATACAAAAAAAAAAATCACACAAGAATAAATCAGCACATGGCAAGCATCAACACAGCTTCTTCCAGCATTCAGCTAACATAACATGCCTTAGCCACAGGCCACAGAATAAACACAGAAAAACCAGATTGCTACATGGAAACAAATGTTCAAAGAGGTACAGGCAGCCTTCTGTAGGCACCTAAGAACAGTGAATGGCTGTAACTAAAAGCATGAACAAGGATTCTGCAGTAGCCGTTATATCTAGAAAAAAGATTTCACTTAAAAAAATTAGATGGAAGCATTTGAACTGTGAATGAATATAAACTGAAGCACTAATGAGGATGATTTAAAAACATCAATACTGATAATGACTAGTTATTTAAGCAGAAAACACCCATGTAATTTCTTCTAACAGCTTCTTAAGAACAACTACCATTTTTTGCATATACATTATGCAGCAAACTGAAGATGCAAACCCAGACACAGCACAAAACATAAGATCTAAGTAAGCGTATCAAGTCAAACAGCCCATCTTACTGAGTTTTCATATGTAAAACATTAAGAACTCGGTATTAAAAAAAAAAAATCAATCTGAAAATGCTGACACCTCCACTTCTTGTGCCACAGAGCGCATCAAGGAAAAGCAGAATTGGGGTTAAGTTTCCTGTGGAATGGATGGCCACTGGTTAGAGGCTTAAGAGAGCACTAGTAGCATCTCACACAACAAGTATTTTAACAGGCCCATTTTTAATGTATTAAAATTCAGTAGCCAAGTTTGAATCGGTATTAAATAATGGAACTGAATATCCTTACAAAGCCTTAAAATTCTTTGTAATTAGTGTGGTTTCATGAATCTTTCTGATAAGGAAAGAAAATGATAACTACTGAAGTGGGTAACTTACATAACCTCCCACTTGGTTTACTGCTCCACAGGTTACATGAGGGGAGAAGGCAGTCCAATCAAAACCATTAATCAGCACTATCTGCAGAAAAGATGCTCAAAGGCACTTTCAGAAAAAAACAGAGACACAACTGTCTGAGCAGACTGGTTGTCAAGGGATGGTTTTAAAGGGCCTCCAGTTCAGAGAGGAAACAAGAAAGACTACATGACTACACATTAGCAGAAGTGCTGCAAAATGAAAAGGTGTTCTCAAAAATACAGAGCACCAATTTAAGTGTGAATCCACTACCTGGGGGTGTCAAGGTAGGGAGATGTGCAACTGGAGAATGAGCAGAAAGCAAACAGCTAGACAGAGTAAAACAAAGAGGTATTCAGTTGTTTCATTTTTGATTACTGACCATGCTTGTTGCTCCTGGAAACATGTATTTGTGTACAGTAACTGAGACTGGAACAACAAAAAATGCAATGGTTCTGCTTTTCAAAAATGTCATGACACTAAGCCACATATTTTCTATTCATTTCATCAAAAATGATACTGCTTTGAAAAATGAATACCAACACTTTAAGATTGGGCTGATGCACGTTAGTGATATGACAGACTCATGCATGTGCATACACACACAAATGTGAGTTAGGCTTCGTAATTAATAAGCTAACCACATCTTTAAAAGAAGGTAAGTCCTTGACATACCTATAAAGGAATATATCAACTAGATGCGGACTAAAACAATCCAAAAATCAGTGCTAACAGTTTTCATGGAACAAATTTTTTCCTCCTTTTCTAAAATATATCTGACAAGGAATGACAGGTTTAAATTAAAAATATAGATAACTATCTTTCCATTAGTCACTGACACAGTTCAAACAGATTTTTGGCAATGCAGCTACCATAATTAAATACTTAAAACCAACATTTTGCAGATCACAGGATTTTACACCTACTCTCCCTAAAAACATGTTCAGAAGAGAAGTAACTAGGAAGAGCCTTAAGACACTAGTATTTTTCCCCATGTCCAGCTGAAATTATTTTTATACTGCTTCGGAGCTCATCTTTGACAGTATGTTCAACCACAGGCTCTGTGATAGCATTTTCTTTTTTCCTGCTAGTAACCAGAAGTAGCACAATTTCACAATCCAGAATTTCAAATGGGATTCCTGAGACCTGAACAACAGACTAGTGGAAGGTATTTACTGAAATAGGAAGTATCGTAATGAAACAGAAAAGTTATCAGTGGGCTGATGATGCTTACGATAGAATCCTGCTCCCCAATGTAAAATAACATTTAACTGTATAATTAAAATGATGCTTAATGTCAAAAGGTTGAGAGATAAACTAATGGAAACACTCATATCCTCCTGAATTCACTTGTAAAAATAGTTCATAAAACTGTATTGATCAGAATACTGTGGTACATAAATAAGATGTAATATTTATGCCTCAGATACTTTGCATTTCAACAACGTTAATGCTTTGTCATATGCAAGCAATTCTGCAGAAAAGCCAAATGACTAAATTAGAGTACAACCCATTCACGAAAGGTTCCATTTTGATGGCTACAGACAGCAGTCATGTTTAGCACTTTTCAGGACTGATGAAGAGTGTTTATGTAGAAAGGGAGACATACATGAGTTTCTTTCCCATTTTCACTCAGGTTTTCCACCTGAAGACATGTTCCATTAACAAAAAACAGTCATAGAGAGGCATCTTCTGTATCATACCATACAGGACCAAGCCACACCTACCACTCCCAACTATTCTCTGCATGCCCTCGAGTCAAACAAATTCTTTCCCACTTTTGTCTGCTCCAGAGTCTATTTAAGAGGGAAGGAAGGTTATGATGACAGCAAGAAAGATATTTCACAGAGTATAGAGTTCATATAAATCAGCAAGAAGTTACTCTGAAGGCATGCAGTGCTACAAAGGACAGAATTTAATTCCTAGCAGTAAGCATTTGGAAGACAACAGTGAATCACAGCTAAGTTACTAAAAATCAACAGCTAGTTGTAGCAGTAAAAATTAAAAAGATGTAACTGAAAGCAGACTGTATATCTATAAAACTTCAAGGAAAAAGTTTATTTTAAGCATGAACAAGAATATCGTTTACAGTGTTGATAATGCTTCTTCAGGAAAAATGCAAAGAAGTTTTACTTTTCCCTGAAATAACCTAAAACAGAAGCCTTATACTCGATTGTCACTAGCTCTTCCATTCATTTAGCACTGGTTCTTTGGCTTTATCATTTTTCAGAGTAGAACCAGGGGTGGCTTAAAGTAGGCTAAAGATCATGCACTTACAAGTTTTCATTTCATCTGCTTTGCTTGTGAAGACATTCAGTATCATCAAACTTCCTGAACCAAATTCATAAATGCTGCTGAAAACTGTGACACCTCTGGTCATTACACATTATGTTTGTCTGAGCAGCAACTTAATGTTGCATAATACAAGGGTTAGTATCTACGTTTATAGAACTACTGTCTTTCTAAATAAATATTCCATCTTCATGCATACTGAGGGTGTGAATTATTTAATTGCATTTAAAAAAATACATTTAAAAATAAAACCATGGATGTTGCAGTGTTCTTTTTTAAGCTGTGCTGTACACTTAAGAGAATACTCTAGGAGATTAAAATTCTGCTGTGACACTGGGGCATACATATCATTTTACTGCGACATGTGTCAAAGATTACCTGCTTCTGTTCTTTCATTTATTTTTCAGAAGAACTGAAGGCTTTATAACCTTGTATGCTGCTTTTAGTAACTGACACACTAAAGAACATTTGCAGCAAATATGTTCATATTTGAGTATAGAATAGGTGAGATTGAGACAACAAATCTTCTGAGGGCAGCAAGGGTCTCTGGTGCTCTTTTTGAACATAAATATTGCTAACATTTCAGGTCAGCTGACAAATGCATGGTCAGATCTGTGATAGGGGAAAAATAATACTATTTTTAAAAAGGAAAAATAGAACTGGAATGTGAAAAAAACAATATAGACAGACACATTTAGAGAGATCAAGACCAAGAATGTAGTTTTCATGAAATAAGTCCTCTTTTAATTGTCTCCTGTAAAATCTACTCTTGCTATACCAATCCTTACACTGGAATCATTAACCATAATATGTCAAATGATTCTTCATGTTAAAGAGCAGTAATACAGAAACAGAATGTCATTTATTCCTTGCACTGCAAGGACAATTGCTACTGAAATAATTTAAAAACAGGACTGAATTTGGCAAAACTGTCATTCAAAATGACAGATTTATAAAGATAATTCACATTTTACATATTTGTTTCTTTTGCCTTCATTAAACTATGAAAAAAACCCACAGTGCAGCTTAACTAGACTAACTTAACTAGTTTTTAATTGCCCATTTTGACATTCAGGTTCTTTCCCTGACCCTTATCACTTGTTAAGTATTTAGATCCTGTCTCAAAATACATGCAGTTTATTTCCCTGTTAACAAAAATACACTTCAGAAGCATAAACTTCAAATAAATGGAAAACATTTTCTTCAACTATACAAAAGACCAAGAAAACAAAAAAAGCATAACATGTTGTTTTACATAGGCTATTGTAAAGACCAAAGCTAATTCAGATATGCTTTAAGAATCAAATGAATTTTTTGCTCCTTAAATAGCACTAAAGAATATGACAGCTGCATTTCATGACAGGACAACTAACACTAATAAAGGTACAGAAAACAGGAATTATCCTAACTGAAAAGGAAACAAAACTCAAAGAATTTAGCACATTCAACTCAAAAGATAATTTCTTAACTTGGGTTTTAGAACATAGCAAGACAGTATATTACCATACAATTAGGGAAGCAAATACGTAACATTTTAAATTATTCAGAAGTGCTGGCAGGGAAAATTATTCAGAATACTACAGACCTTTATTCTGGCCTCAAGAATATACAGAAATTCAGGGAAAAAATAAACTTGAAAAAGAGAACAGTTACAGATAAGGGAATAAGATCAAATGGAATGAAGTGCAATGTGCAAAACTTAGAAACTAGATTGTGCCAACCTAACCCATACGCTATCCAAGAACGGTAAAAATATTTCTAGACAAAGGAAATAAAACAATTCTAGTCACACAAGTCTCCAGAATGTTATCTCAACAAATGAAATGTTTGAAATTTGAAAATTTTTTACTCAAAATTTGCTTCAAAATAAAAAGCTGAGCAGCTCCAGCTCAGAGCAGAGATCCAGTTCTCATATGCTTCCTTCACAGCTAAAAAACCCATGGGCTTTTTGTGAGACACAGAAAACAGCAGGAAGCAGACAACTTCCTGCAATGTAGTCTGAGCAAATATTTACACAAGGTCCGTGGTGAAACTACAGTTTTGGTTTAACAGATTAAACTCTAGTGTAATCTCTACGAGTGACAGTAAAGTATTTGACACACTGCAATTAAAGTATGCCACTAGATAAAATGGGTAAGTAGAGAAGGAACAGGACTTAAAAAAGACCCAAAAAGAATATGTTGCAAGTCAAGTTATTGGTGGACCTAATCTATTGTTGGAACCAATAGTATTATTGGTTTAACTGAAGATGACAGTAAAAGAGTTAGGAGTGTGCCCATTAAAATCCACCATTGAAACAACAGTTATGAGGCATTGTCTCTAGAGAGGGAAGATTAAAACACTATGAAACAAAACTGGGTATCTTGAGGAGCCGAATACTAGAAGGACATGAAATTAACAGCAGATAAAAAGATTGCATGTATGAGGACTAATTAAAGAATGTGTTAAAACTTAGGAGCTCATCAGCTGGAAATAGCAAAAGGATCCAAGCGTATTAGCTGGTACCTTGGATCCCTCATCAAGAGGACAAAGGGTAAATGTGATTCTGTAACCCATCAATCCTGATACAGTCAGTATGGACAAGTAAGTACTAATGCCAGTCTCCAACAGTTGGATAGGATGTAAGCTGGAATAAATCACAGCTAACCTCCAGCTAACAGAGACACGTAAAAAAAGCTGCTCACATGACCAAGGGAATAGAAAGCAAGTTTGCTAAGAAGAGATTTAAAAACCTCAACTTGTCTTGCCTGGAAAATTAACACAGATGGGATATATGACTGGCATCCACAAATACCTCAAGGGAAGCATCAGGAAGGAAAATAATTATTTAAAATAAAGGACAAAGCTGGCATAAGAACAAATGAGTCTCAAATGGCCATGAATAAATATACATTGCAAGTTAAGTTTCTAATGATCAAAGCAGGAAGATTCTTGAGAAGTTTTACTTGGGAAGGTGGCATTCAGGGAGTCTTCCTGCAGAAATAGTGGGAATAACCAAATTGTTTTTAAGATGCGACTTGATCAGTTTATAAAAGGAACAGCATAACAAGCTTGTTTATGAAAAGAACTGAGTCAATGTACCAGCAGGACCCTTACTACAGTGTGGTCCTGTGATTTTGTGACATGCTGATCCGCATGGAAATTCCAACCCTTTCTTAAACACATGCAGTTCAACTGGTGCTGAACTGTTGCTGATAAGAATTATATAAAGATTAGCAGCTAATAATTTTCTAATCTCTCCCTTGATGTCATCAATCAGTTTAAGACTCTAAGCAGATTCCAAAATGCACACTGGATGAGTATGCAAAAATTTCTAGAACTCCCTTTCAGAAGTTCCAGGCACTCAGTGATCACCCTTAAAAATTTGCTTGTATTTCACTCCTTTTTAAACAAAATGGAAGTCTGCAGTATGTTTCTGAAAGGGTGAACAGGTGGCTCATGCCTTCTTAAAAAACAAAAACCTCCAAAAGAATTCCAGGTTTCACTTGACTTGAGAAAAGAGGAGCAGAATCTTAAATTTATCCTAAAATGACCCCATTATAGTCAGCTCAAGGAGGTAATTTGCAAATTCCAGGGCAAGCACCATAACTGGAGTTTGGTAAGAGAGTGTACACACTACTGAAAGGCTCCAAACTTGCCAGGTTTCAGAGTTTCACACCCATAAAAAAGCAACTGATAGAGAAACGAACATAAAGAAACTTGTCCATAAATGCACAGAGAATCCAAGAGTCTGGTGAGCGTTCAAATAGATGAAACTCAAACAGACTTGTGACAATTGACAAGACAATTCTTGTAATTTTACAATAATTATTGTTCTTATTTCCTAGGGAAGGCAGTTAAGCTACATTTTTATTAAGGCAGAAAACTTTAAAATGGACTAGAAAATGCTGTGCTCATTCAGCTTCAGGTTCAGCTTCACTCAGCTTTCTCATCTGGAAGCTGAGAGAGTACAGCTTGGATAAACAACACATTTGGGCTGGACCACCAGGCCCAAAGGTTATCAATGGTTCAGTGTTTGGTTGTTGGCTGGTAACCAGTAAAATACTTCACAGGTCAATTCGGGGGCCCCTACATCCCTCAACATTTTTATTAACAACTTGGTTGATGAGATAGAAAGCACCCTCTGCAGATCTGTGCACAACACTGAATTAGGGAGAGTGGATAAAACACCAAACAGTAGAAGTTCAGTCTAGACAGACCTTGAGAAACTTGACTCTTGGACCAACAGAAACCTCATGCAGTTCACCAAGGAGAAACAAGATTTTGCACCTGGGCTGAATAACCCTGAGCATCAGCACAGGCTGAAAACCAAATGGCTCAGTAAAAGCCCTGCAGGAAAGAACCTGGAGGTTACAGTGGATGCCAAGCTCAGTATGAGCCAATGGCACGTCCTCACCACGAACAGGGCAAACCACATACTGGACTATGTTTATTAGGATGAATGTGGCAGCAGATCAAGGGAAGTTATTGCCCTCCTCTACTTGGCACAGTGGGGCTGTACATGGAATCCTCCATCCAGTTTTGGGCTGCCAGGTTCAGAAGAGATTAGAGGAACCAGGAGAGTGTCCAGCAAATAACTCCTCAGATGGACAGGGCCTCGAGTACATGCCCTATTAGAAGAAGCTGAAAGAGCCAGGTTTGTTCCGTTTGACAAAGAAGAGGTCCAGGGAAGATCCAGCAGTAGCCTACAACCACTTGAAGGAATTGCAGATTAGAGAGCTAAAAGCTAAACTTCTTGCAGTATTTGCAGATGGTACAGAAAGAACCAATGGTCACAAATCATAGCTTAGGAGTTTTAAATTGGGCAACAGGAAAAAAGGGGACTGAAGCACTGGTACATGTTACTCAGAGCGGTTGCAAAATCTCCAAGGATGGAGATTTTTAACTCATCCCAAGCCACTGCTGACCTGATTTAGCATTGCTAACAGTCATACTTCGAATGGGAATCAAGGAAACCGGATCAAGAGATACCTTTACAGTTTCTATGATTCCACTTAGTTACTTCCCCCTCCAGCAGCAAGGTTTTAACCTTATCTTCTTAATAGATTGGTGTTTTTCTTGTTTTCCTGTATTTGCTGGCCATCACTAGCTAATGCAATTGCAGTAAACAATAGATCCTGCTAAGAACAACAAAATTCTTGAGATTTACCCGGTTTTTATTAAGTTAGTAACTTAGTCTTCAGTTCAGCACAAACTATTGTTTATGCCACGATGTACACTAGTATTTAAAACACTAGCTTGATGTGAAATAAAAATACCCACTTAAAATTTTAATTCAGAAATAGTGTGTATTTATGAGAGCTCTTGATTAGCAGTCCCTCTGGATGACAACCAGAGAATCATCACCATTCTTACTAGGAGACAGAGACAAAAGCAACAGGCAAGTTCCTTTAGAACTTTAGAAATAAAGGTTATATATAAATTTTAAGAGGTCACTTCAAATACTTTTGTTTTAAACAACATACCTAACAGTTAAATTCCTGAAAGCACATTCTGGTTTAGGACTCATGACAAGCTGCTTTCAAACAAACATTTCACATGCATAAGAGAATTTTAGCATTCCCATAGAAGACAAAATGGCTATGTAATTTTGGGCAGAGGCTTGAAAAGCCACAATGAAGCCTGGAAAAAACAATTGTAAAAAAACCTGGTGCAATACATCCACTAATAAGCCCAAGAGCAAGGATATAAAAGATCATTGCATACTTGTTTTTCTAGATCTAACATGATACAGGACACCTCTTCTGTGACAAGAAGGGACAACTTTTCTGTAACCACATCAAGTTAGTTAGAAAAAACATTTCAGATTTCATTTTTACCCCACATGAAATGAAAAACACTATGAAGGGGAAAAAAGAATCATTATAAAGATGTGGGGTTTGCACCTTCAATAAAAATGTGGTGACTTTGCACCTTCAATAAATCTAACATTTGTTTTGTTAGGAATTAGAAAATACTTACATCCCAGAACAGTAAGCAAAATAGTTTAAGTTCACTGACTTGAAAAAACATTCTTTTATACTACATAGCCCTAAAATAAATACTTAAAAGGAAGTAAGAATATGCCACTATATCTTGGTTTTCATTTTCCTTCAGATAGAAGTGCTAGAATAAACATTCTTACTAATTTACGTTGCTGTGTTTTTATGAGGTTAATAACTGAACTGTCAATCAAGGCCTGTATAAATACAGTAGTTAAATACCTTCTGCTTTAGAAGCACTTTTATTTACAAGAGAGCTAGCCAAGACTTCCAAAGGACTGCATGGTCTGGTTTGCTTTGATCTCTTTTAAGTACAAGTTTCTTTATACCTCTTGTTTTGCTATTTATTATACCCTTTGTGTAATCAGGTATGGAGAGAGCACCTGTGTAGAACAAATACTTCAGGAGAAGTGTGACTTTGAGGAATAATTATGCAACACTCAGTTCTCAAAAATAACTTGTGAAGTCCTTCTCCAAGAGCACTTTTGTTGCTACACTAGAAAGTAAGCATACAATGGGCTCAGAATATAAATAGGGGACCACCACTTAAACCCAACATCACAGATACAACCTGGTATCTGTATCAACACATTAATCAACATTCGACTTTGATAAACATACACAAACGTGTCTGTATATATGCATGTATATAAAACTATATATAAAATGTATTTTTAAAAATAAAATATTTTATATATAAAAGTTATTTTTAGCAAACTTTTTTAGAAAGTTGAACTGTGTATATGCATGAGTGTGCACGTGTGTATGTACATATATATGTGTGTATACACACACATATAAATAAAACTAAGATATATGTATATATATTTAGAAAGTCTCCAAGAACTCTGTTCAACCACTGCCTATATAACTATTATCTTTAATCTCTTGCCACAAATTTAGCATTGTGAATTTTACCTCCAAACAGTCCACATACTTTCCTCTCTGTCTGGGAGTATTCTGTAAAGAGTAACTCCTTTTTACTTAGTATGGCAAAGTTAAATGAATAAGGGATGTGTACGTTATGCATGAAGCAAAACAACAATTTTATCAATTCATATTAAGGAAAACTTTTATCACTACAGCAGAAACTAAATTATCTACTCATGTGGTTAGGTTTACAGTAATTTTTGTTTCACTGAATGTATTTTACTCACTCAGTAGAAACAAACATTTAACATTATGCCCCTAATTTATTTAAAACGAATGGACTGAAGTTACCTTAGGCCCGCACATGTATTTTTAGGAGGTTTCACTTTGGGTGAATTTTCATTCAGGTCACTTTGCTGTGTTCACCTTCCTATTTTCTGGCTCTGACTTAAGACAGCATGTTATGAAGATCCTCTGTGTTCAGGAGAGCATAGATACACATTTGCACACCAGTGCTTTAAGCATGCATTTGGGCCACGAAGATTTCACTGATATTTATGTGGGTTAACATTTTTCTGACTCTGTATACACAAGATAAAATTTTGGAAGTAAAAATGGTTCTGTAGATTTTAGGCATTTCAGATACACACATTGTGTTCCTAAAATCAGCAGAAATCATACACACACAGAGCATCCTCAACCTCAAGGAGAACAGTCCATATTTTCTGCTACAGGGGATTTTAGATAATTTTAGATTAGGCTTGTAAAACAGAATAATTGAAGTCATGACACAGAGGGAAACAGATTTCTTTAGGAGCTTGTTTTCAATCTGTGTCTGTTTCTGTACATGACCTTCATGAATTTTACCTTCAATTTACAAGTTAATAGCACCTTATCACCGTTATTCCTATTATAAAGGCACTTAGAAATAGGAAACCTGTTCAAAATCATGTTTAAACAAGCATATTGTTATTGAACTATTAATCAGTAAAAGCCGTAATGATTATCTGAGTCAGCCTGAACTTTCGCATTTTTTCTTGAGACAGTTCCGAGATTAAGTCTTCTAAATCCGCCAAAGTCAATTAAAAAAAAAAACAGCCAGAGCATTAAAAACAAAAAAGTTGAGCAAAATAAATGTGGCCTATTTTTGGCAGGCAGAAGGGGGAGGGATTTCTTTTTAACAAAAACAACCCCCTCACAAGACAATGTACTGCACCAAATCCTTAATAACTACTTTGTAAGCATTCACTGGAACTAAGGTGGCATGGAGGGAACAGGCTGCAAAACGTGGCACAGAAGCAGCTAGAGGAAAAAGAACCAGAGGCATTTAAATGGCTCGGTCATCTTGTGAAACCTCACTGTTACTGATCCAGTATTTCAGCTGAAAAGCTGCAACAGACTAAGGTTGCCAGAGAAAATCCACTAGGGAATCACTAATGAGATCCAAGATAAAGCAATCCCAACCCTTCCCTCCACAGCATGTGGTCCAAGAGGTACAGACCTCAGAGGCCAGTTTTGTGAATCAAGCTGTACTTGTGTTCTCCTGCTGGAGCTGGCACAAGCAGCTTAGCACTCTCTGCTGCCTCACCACTGCCCTTCCTGCAGACCCATCACTGCGGTCAGCATCCTCTTGCATGTAGCTGTACCTTAACTGGCACACAGGACTTCTGCCACTGGTGTGTCTCCAAGTCAGCATTGAGCGTTTATGGGCTACAGTCAATCTGAGTATCACCTCTAGTGAAACTCTCCTAAGGGCTATCCAATTTTACAACACTGATGTGCCATTACAGCTTGACCACATTAGTGCCACCAAAGTTTCTTTCAGCTTATCCCAAAATAGTACTGGCCACTCCTCTGTGGGCAACACAGACCCATCTCAGAAGTCCTATCTGAGCCCAGTATGATGCACTGCAAATGTCTAATGAAGTTGCTGTTAAGACTGACAAAACATCATTGATGCAAGACAGAGGTTTCAGCTGTTCAGTTACAAATATTGGGAGTGTTAGCCTGCCAGATGTGAAACATTCAACAGGAATCATGTACTTATGGTGTATTTTATGTACTTAGAGCTACAACTCTTGAGTGGCTTAGTGAAAAGGAACATGATCCTAGCTTCACTTAATTTAGGGACAATATTACGAAAAGAAAGGTTTGCATTAGAACATTCAATTTGCAGTGTCTTCCTCTATTCCTTCACAGTGTAAAATGCAATTATTTATGGTCTTAAAAACCTTAGTATTCATACAAAACTTTAAAGTTAAAGTACATGCCAATTTAGGAGAAAAAAAATCAACTCAGGCTTTTTAAAAGTTAATTTGGTTTTACTCAGTGACCTTCAAGTCTGCAAGCAACCACTTACTGAGAAGTGCTGAACACTCAACTTGCAATAAAAACAAAGCACACAGAGGCAGTCATGCATGTTGATGCCTCGCAGCCAGTAGTGCATCTTCAAAACTTGTTCGTATCTACATAGTTTTCATGTTATTATAATTAGAAAGGTAAGTTTCTCCTTTCCAACTGCTTGAAGTTATTGATAGTCATCAATATTTACAGCTATCAATGAAAATAGACTTCAAGAAGTACTATGTAGATGGCAATTAAATTTGGTCCTTTCTTTTCAAATATAGCTAAACCAAAATTGACAACATGGCAGCATTCCTACTCAGTTTCCTAACAGCATGACTATTTACTCCACAGATAATGTGTGTTGACAGCTAAGTATTTTTCTGCATACAGATTTTCCCTTCACTAGAGTCTAAATACATAGGAGTTCCCCCCTTCCCAAAACACAAATATATACATATATACACCAGTTATTTCGTGTAAAATCACCAGGTTGCACTGGACCATTTCAGCCTTGCTTTAAAAACTGCTTTTTAATCGAAGAGTTGAAGTTTTTGCTTCCTGGAACCTCCTCCACCAAGGTGAGAAGCTAAGGGAATTCTCCCCACCCCCATCCTTTCTTTTAACCCCAGCCTCTACCTGAGGCCATTGGTTATTCTTTCTGAGGACATTGCAACATTTATATTTCAACTCAATCCATTTTCAAATAAGCCAGGATGATCCTTTTTTTATTACTGTAAAGACTAAAGCTTGTCCTAAGTCAAATGGCAAATTGCCTGAAAGACAATTTCTGATCATGCTCATCCTTTAAAAAAAAAAAAAAAAAGATAAAAGCCAGAAATACCAAGTATTTGATAAGAGTCTTGTCTAGTAACAAGCAATAGCAGCTTTAATTAGCATTGGACTACAGACCAAAATGTCTTTAATATATATATGTGTGTGTTATAGCACTGCAATACAGACCAGTGGTCTGTAGTCCAGTATTATATATAAGCATATATAGTGCATATACAGACAATATATAGGCATATATATATATATGCAGGTGTGTAAGAATTTGGGTGAAAGTATCACTATTACTACTGTAACTCATTTGGGCAGAAGAGAAATCCTCTTTGATGAGAAATTTAATTACATTTCAAAATTAATTTCAGTTAACTTTATATGTAAGTTATTTTGACTTTCATCGACAGATCTGCATTAACTATCACAATGTATATTCCATTTTATTTTTAGAATCTCTTCATCTCAAGACATCCTAATTTTTCATGTGATGAATGCTGGAGCCTACAATCAACTAGAGTAAACATTTACTTTAGATGATTTGCAACCTGTAGCAACACTAACAGGAAAAACACCAAACAAACGTGAAAACAACAGATTTAAGCATAGACCACACCCCAACTTCTTGAAAAGTACCTGGAATCAGCAAATCTACATTGTAAATTCACTGCACAAGAAAACTGGAAATGGCTATTTAATCAAAACATGAGAGGCAAAACTCATTGGCCTACAGAACTCCCTGCCGTTCAGTCCTACTTCAATTAATCTGCATTAAACCAAGTGTAGTACTCGGGTCTTCAACATCCCCCTCAGAGTGGTGCTCCCAGAGCAGCCGGGGCCATGGCAGCCCCCTCTCCAGAGGTGCTGATGGGCCGAGGTCAGGCCCCAGTGCAGCCCTGGCACCCCCAGCACAGGAGCAAGCGCTGAATGGCAGTGGGGCTGGGGAACAGGTCACAGCTGATCGCATGCTAGCCAGGCAAATTAGGATACAGACCTAGCATCCTCCAAGTATGAAGGGACTGGCTAAACTAATATAATTACCTGTGCTGTGAAGGGCTTAGAGAAGGGGTGTATTTTCTCTAAAGCACACTGTGGTGTACCCACGCAGAGCACACTTTCTGTAACCAAATAGAAACAGGCTAATTGCAAAGACTCCTTTGTAAGCCTTCCTCACTACTTTGTATTTATGTGGCTAGAATTTCACACCAAGTCTTGTATATTTGAAATTATCATAACATTTAAGAAAATTATATTCCCAAATGAAGTATACAAAAACTAAACTAAACCAACCCCCCCTACAGGTAAGTGTTAACAGGACCATTTTTAAACTGTCAATATCTGGAAATCAAAGTATCATTTAGCCAAATACACACCCATGTCCATATGTATACACACAAACACACACACTTACAGCAGCAGCAGCAGCTTTGATACAGGCTTTCTCAGAAAGAGAGAACCCAGAGAAAATTTCTGTTTCTTTCTTTTCACTAGAAAGTTCAACCTGTATAGTTGCAAGGACCACTGTAAACAGTCTTCACACAACTTCTCTCTCTTCTACTTGCAAGAGCTGCACACATTTGTTATTTTTCAACTATTAATTTTCCAATTCATTATTTCCTTGCCCATGCTAAAATTAAAAAGATGCATCAATATTTAATGAAAACAGAATATGATTGCATCTCCTGTAGAACATGATGTAGAGTAGTCCCTTCAAGTTTCCAGCAAACCCTTAAGAGTGAAGTTTGGCATCAGCCCAGAGTTCTGCTCAAGAAATCTCTCTCCTTCGCTGTCCCAGTTCTCCACTCCACAGTTGTACCAATACAGCTGCTGATGCAAACATTGCAGATGACCCAAAGCAGAGCCCCACTGACGACTGAACCAGCATAACCGAGCACTGGGAACCATGATGTGTAGTTGTTAATTCCTTCGACCCATGTCTCCTCAAACTGCAGACCAAGTTTTCAGAGAACGGACCTTTTCTAGCATAATCTAGTATTGCCTTGTCCTCAGATTGAGACAGACAGTTCTGGGTGACCTTCCTAATACCCTTTCAGTGACCACAAAGCCCAGCTCAACATGCTTTCCTGCCTCTACTCTCCAGTAGGCAAGGCCACTGCAGATTTAACTTAAAATGTTTGTCAGCAGTGTTAGGCATCTTCTCACTCTCTTTGTCACAGAGTGAGAGGGCCCTTTCACACAGTTGTTCAACTGCAAACAACCCAAACAACAAAGGGATGTTTAGAGGTAAAAATAAAACAAAACCAAAAAACCTCTCACCAGAAATCAAAACAGGAACCCAAACCCATCATTCTTTTACATATGCCTGGAAAAAAAACCAAATTAAATCAGGTTGCTGATCAGACATAGGTTGTAGTTCATTCAGTCATTCAGTCCAATGCTTCACAACTGATCAAGACCTTCAAATAATGGACCATCACTGTGTTGTCACTACGTAAACTCCCTAGCTGCATGGCAATTATAATGTACAAAATTAACATAAATAGGGAACGGAACATAACATCAGCAGACTAAAAAGCAGCAAAAGACATGATAGGCCTATAATTTTTGTGTAAAGGATGCTATATGTGAATTTTTAGTGGAGATAAGAGAAAGAAAGGGAAACATAACAGAAAGTATGTTAAAGAAACACAGCAGTGGAGGTAAGTTACCAGTACTGTTCCAACAAAGCTTTCTTCTGGAAATCTACACAAACTCTCCACCACCCCAACTGTATCAGTTTCATAGGAACTCTTCTTGAGAAAACAACTTTTCTAGTTCCATCCTTTTTTGGACAAGATGCCCAGAATAGCCCAGCAATAAGGTAACTCCCCACTGGCACAGAAGAGACAGATTTAAACCCCTATTCTAAAATTAGGCAAACTGGAAACCTACGCAAGGTCCTAATGGCAGCATTAGAGAGTTGGTCTCTGTCCACAGACAGGTGCCACTTCTGCAAACAGAACATCCTGCAGGCAACAGAACAAGCTGCTCAAACCCGGATGACTTTCACACAAGCTCCTATAGATGCAAGTTGCTAAAATGCTAGTGCTTTTGAAATAAACTGCCAGACTTAGAAGTGGGGGAAAAAAATTACTTTACTATATGAACTCTGTTCCGGCAAAACACTAAACAAAACAAGTTTAGAGCTCCCGAAGAGAAGCGACCAAGTGTAGCTGCACCCCAGGGATGTGACTGCAGGGAGCTGTGCAGCAACGATGACACCTCGTGGTGCCAAACCACTGAAACACAGACCTCTTCCCAAACACAACCTACCCCAAGGCCACCGGCGGGGTTCAGAGGAAGAAGCTTTACGAACAAAATAGCCAAACAACCTCTACGTCATTCTCCTTCTAAACCAGTATCTCCTGCAGAGATAGGAGTCAGAAACTTGAAATAAAATCTCTACCTCTGTTTTCATACCTCCTGTCTCACTGGTCTGTCTTTAGAAGTTTTCCCATTCCCTGTTTCATGGTATTGACGACTGTATGTGGGAAACAGTAGGACTGACTACATACAACATTTAATGCAAAATTGCTAAATGAATAGATGAAGAAAAAGAAGCCAGCCCAGCTTTAACATCTTTTGGTCAAAATGGCTACAAAGAAATTATGGTAAACATGAAGGTTCAGAGAAGCAAGTCCACAGTGCCAGTTACATAAAAGTTAACATTGTTTTTCATTAATTCATTTCAACTATATAAAACTTTACTTTCCTTCATTCTGGTATCTCCCATCCCCAACAGATGCTCAAATGCATTAATTTCTGCAACTTCACAAACAGAAATCTCAGGTTACATATCTAATCACACCGCATGTATTTGAGAAGTCAGTTTGCCTTCCCACTGCAGAAGTTAGTCTGAAGTTTTTCCCTAGGATACAAACTTAAAAAAAGCTGAGGTACACATCTCTTTCAGTGAGTGCTCAATATGAAAATTAAAAAAACAACTTTAAATGCTGTTATAAAAATAAAGTGAGAAGGCAAAAAGTGAGAAACACTTTTTATTGCTCTGTTTGGGTTTCAAGGGTTATGGGAGTGAATTCCAGGTTTGGGCAAGAAGTGATTTGGGTTTATGACAAAGCAGGGATAATTTAATGCAGTAGGGGAGGTGACATTTCAAATCATTTTTGGGGGAACAGTTATTTTCTAAGGGAAATCTTCCTCCAATCTCCCACCTGTATTTCTTCCTCACATTCATGCATACATAGTGACTAACTCTTCAAGTGACACCTGATATTATTTCAAACAGCTAAAATGGCACCTATCACCTAAAAGATGAAAGACTATCATCATCCCAGGACATTCAGTTTCTCATAATGTGCATGAAAATTATATTAGCTACATAGATCAACACTAAGGAACCACTGTATACCGAGTAAAAAAAAAAAAATAAAAAATTTTGAGGGTAAATCATAACAATTGCCTTCTTTCAGAAATTGCATACCTTGTCCATGATTTGAAAATCCATTAGGAAATTGTGAGAAGGTTACCATAATATCCATAGTGTGTCCACTCTATGGCCCCACAGACTTACCCAGGAGTATTTTTTTAATGAGTTTATTCTGCATCCAGAGTTATTTTCCCCTACTACAGCAGGAACCTCAGCTACAGAGCACAGGGCATGGGCATGCTTCATTTGCTGCAGAAGCTAAAGGAAGGGGCTGAAGGCCAAAGAAAACGTAGGGGTGCTTGTGCACTAACTGGAGGGCGCAGAGAAAGAGGAATGTTCAGGACTGGGGAGTTTTAAGAGTCAGAGGAGAATTGGTTTTACATAAGAAAGTGAAACAGTAGAGGATCAGGAGCAGGACTACAGAGTTCAAGGGCAGAATCCCTTGGAAGAGAAGCAGCTTTGCAAGCTGCATTTTTTGGAGCTTGGAGGAAAGAGACATGAAAGAGGGACAGGGTGTTCTAGAGTAAGAAGACTAAAGGGAAAAATCTCAAATTAGTAGAGGTTAGATTACCTCCAGGCCTGCTCTAGAGGTAAGGGAACACACGTGAGACCATTGCTTCTCTTGTCCTTCACCCCTCTCTCTTTGCTGTCAAGAACAACAGGGCTAGTTTGTGACAAGAGAGACTGGGCATTTGAAAGAGCCACTGCTACCAAAACGTCTCAGCAACATTCCCCTTCTGTGAAACTGCATGCAAGTACAAATTAACTCTCAGTGCTTAACAGCAGATATTTTTGGCCTTACCACTTATTTCCTGGCAGCACAGTTTAAGCTAAGCTAGATGTTTTTGTAACATCGTGATTCAAATATATCCATAAAGCAAGCAACATTTTCAAACTGTTGTTGGCTAAGGTTATGTTTTGCAAACTTACAATTGGTATCAAGTGAAGCTTACCTATTTTTTTTTGAATTTTCATCTTTCCCTCTTTTAACCCCAAAAATTCTTGTAATCAGAGCACTAAAAAGAAGTGTAGATGAATTTCTTACCTAAAGGAAAAAGAAAAGAACATGAACTATGTTTTAAAAATCCTTTTGAAATGTACTAATATTTTTTTAAATACAGCCACTAACGTACAGTTGAAAAGAAGAACAGCTGAGTGAAGGACAGAGCATGCCTACTGTTCAGAGGTTAGCACATTGAAACAATTAATTCAGAGCACCTTTCCTCTTAATCAAGATGGCACTAATGGAAAGTTCGGATTTTTTGGAGATGCCCATCTTTAATATAAGGAATACATCCAGATTTCTCGTGGTTCAAAGTATTCACCCTTATACATGGCAGGTCACAAAATGTTCTACCTTAATATACCATATGGAAAACTATCTTTCACTGAAAAGCAAAGTAACAGTGAGAATGAAGGTAAATGCACTCCTTCCTATCTAGGTGCACTGACTCAAAATTTAACAGCCAGATACATTTTTATCTATAAGGCAATCTTTGTCCCTACTTTTTGTCAATATCAGTGCTTCACATTACAGAAAAATGAAACAAAACCAAAAAACATGACCAAAACTATGGCTTTTTTGCAGGGCTACATTATTCTTTATCATACCTTAATATATTACACCATGTAACATTCAGGAAATCATGGTACTGCCATTTATAAACATGACCAAAGCTTCACTGAACATCACCACTCTATCCTGCTAAATTAGAGAGGCAAAATTAAGAATTAACTTACTGCCCAGACAGGTGACGTAAAACCTAGAATTGCTACTTGTATTCCATCTGCAACATAAGGCATGATGTTTTCACCTAAACGTGTATCCCTAAACAGTGCCCGAAGGATATTTAAAGCATGAACCTGTGGGGGTAGAAGAAATATAAGAAAAATATATATTCATTGGAAAATATCTTAATGTACGTTAATTACAACAGTGAACATGTGAAATAAAAATAATCCCTATGCACATTTACACCACTTTATTTCCATATTAAATACAAGAATACTGCTATTAAAAACATACATTAAAACGGAGCAGCAGTAAACACTGTTAAAAACAGTTACAGTTTAAAAATATATTCCTCTAACAAGTACAGTCCAGGCATTGCAAGTGAAGGCCAGCATTCTTTTTTTCCTTAGTTTATCATGGCTGTAAAAATAACTTTCACAATTTAGAACCATCTTTTCCAACATTCTTGACATGCTGTAGATACTGTGAGAAAAAATAAACTACAACTCACATGAGGACAATATTAAGCTAAAACTGACAGTCAAGCTTCCTTCACCATATGGAGCATTTTCTGATATTTCTCTACTCTCTGTAGGGGAAGGTGGTAGTATGTGTAGCTTCACAGACTTTGACAAGGCTACATAAATTTATACCAGCAGAAGATCTGGCAGAGCCATTAGAATATACTTCTATGTACTGTCAACAAATTATGGCTTGCACTTAAACACAGAAAGATTAAGTATTTGATAACAACATTTTGAAGATAAAGATCTTGACTTTAAAGTAAAATGCATTCCAAATGTATATATTTAAGTTTATAAGTTAGTGAGTATGCATAAAATCACTTTTCATGTAGTATTTTACTGCGTAATTATATGATTTATGCAACTCATTTATTTACTCTAAATGTAAACAAATGCTTTCTTGTTAATTTTCTTGTAAAAAGGAAATTACTCATTTATTTGTTTAGAAGTATACTACAGGCAGAAATGCGATCATACAAATTCGAAATTAATGTGACTGTATTTGCTGTACTAGGAAAAAAAACTATGAAATTACACCCAATCCATTTTTTAGTATCTTATGCACTTGCAAATTCTAGTGACTTCAAAACTTCTGCACATGCAAACACGTTTTAAAATCTAGCTATAGATAATAAAAACAAAATATCCTTATTAAAAACACACACAAATTTCCTTAACTGTTTCAAGTAACACAAACACTTTTTTGACATTTGCCTTCTGATGAGAGGCTGTATTTTACCTGTGGAATTACACTTGGTGGTTCATTCAAAGGTGCAGCCAAAGATATCAATTCTTTCATTGTCATTTTCAGCAAATCTGTTTTGCTCTTCTTTGGTTCTGAAGCTAACAAAGCCTACAGAAAGTTAAAAAAAAAATAAAAATCAGGTGTTTCTAGCCATTTTTCTTTACTACCAGTTCTGCCATACATTCCTGTATTTACCATATTACACAGCCTAGCTACTGACCATACACAAGGACTAAAGAAAAAATTGCAAAAAGTTTCAGTTTTACCTCTTCGTTTTGTTCAAAGCCTCTTAGCATGCAATGTTTCAGTAAGGAAACTTTGCTTATACACTATCCATCTGCCTAAGAAGATTTGCTTGTATATGACAGATAATAATTTATCACCCACCAAAAAAACCCACCATTGTATTTATTACAGCGAAAGTATCTGCCGTATTACACATACTTACATTTCCTAGAACAGACTTTTTTTTTAGTTTAACATACATATTTAAGATGACATAAGCTGGCCAAAGAATAAATCCTGGTTTGCAAAACAGGATAAAACAAGCAGCACATTTTTAAAAGGAGAAAAGAGATGCATCCATATCCAAATAGTAGTTCAGTGGGTAGGACATTCAACTGAGATGAAAATACTCTAATTTAGTCCTCTAAAATTCAGGACTGGAGTTAAAACAGTCTTTCTCCATCTGTCTAGTAGCTCTTGTTGAATTTGTCCAACTTAGTACAAATGGATAATCATAAATCCCTTACTTCTAATAAAAAAATGATTATCCATTTGTGTTTTGGGGCCCAGAGTTCAGCATCAGTTCAAACAAGATATTTAATAGTATTTTACAATAAGAACAACCAAATCGATCAACTGTAAGCCAAATTAAGTATAGAGGTTAGGCAGAAACTCAGAAGTAGTCACTGTCAGTTTATCGGTACCTTTAACAATGGGAGAAACAGAGAGGGAAGGGGGAAAAAAAAGTATTCATGAAGTATAAAATAAAGGAGAATGAACTGAAGACTAAAATTTCATATCCTAAAAATGTTAAAGCTGTAATTAGTATTTTCCCACTATTTCCTCACCCACTAATTGGAGCTGCACCTTTGTACTATTAGGTAGTAATATTTCTATTTTAAATAGGTCATTTAAAATGCTCATAACCTTAAAAATTACATATTATCATTAAAACAGATGTGGTTTAGTGGAACAAGAATAAATGTCACAAGAAGCAGATGGCAAAGAGACCACACTGAGTCTCGATTTTGTGCATTTATAAAATAACCTTATTATAGCACTGTTAGGATATGCATTACAACTTGTATTTTTATCATTTAAATGCAACATGCTATTTAAGGCTTAATTCATTTCACTGAGTGCTACGGGCACATTCAGAACTACTCCCAAAGAACACTATTGCCTCTCTTTACAAAATTACAATTTGAAAATAATTATTTTGGACTAATCCCAAAGTTCACTTCAAACCTACTCATTAATTGACTAGACTAACTTCATACTCTTCCAGAGCTGTCAAACTAGAAGCATCTGACCTGTTTATCCAAACAGCTATGGCTCACAGCAAGCTTTGCCGTACGGACTCAGTAATGTAGGCCAACTGCAGACTACACACGTTTACTGCAATGGGGTACCGTTGGGTCCACCTAGTCCTTACATTAGGCAGTGTAACTTTTTACATGAAAAATTGATTGAAACATGTTTGTTTTTTCACATTCTCAGGATTAATGCTAGCGAATGCCCACTGGATTCAAACTCTGGTGTGAATGGGGAAACCACAAGACATGAAATCACCAAATTAATTTTGCAGACAACTTAAAGATCTTTCCTTTTTATATCTGTATCCGCTGAAACTGAAAAGGAGAAATGTCTCTAAAACCAATGCCCTACTTCTGATCTCTGCTGCCTAGCACACATGCATCTAGCAAAGCCAGGAGCAGGCTGTAACTGACATAAGAGAGATCAGACAGAAGCAGGCTACCTCAACTTTCTCAGGGTAAACTTGAAGTAGAAAACAAGCAAGATGAATTATTTTGGCAGGGAGAGCTTGCTCCCAGCAGTCCCTTGGATTCTTGGAACATGCTTGAGACTATACTTCAGTGAATGGAGAAAGTTATAAATTGTGTAGTTAATCTTGGACTCCTGTCTTAGAAAACTGGTTGAACATTAAAATGATGGAGATTAATTTAGGGGAAGGCAATCATGGCCACTTTAAGGAGCAAAGGAATGGAAGCAGGATAAATGTAATCTGCAGGGCCAACTCTGCAGTGACTGACCCCACAAGGATGCAGATGAGCTGCTGCATACTACTGTGACACACTCAGTAGGAGGTAGTACTTTGAGCAGAGACAAAACACTGCCAGCCAGCCGATCAGCCCTCAGTTCTGAACTTGGCAGAAGCTGGCGACTGGGACACACGTAGCTGATGGTAACATGGGGAGCAGGAAGACTGCGGGAGCATGGCCCCACGCTCATGGATATAAGCCTTCAGTAACCTGCTCATTCATTGCACCCAAGACTGTCAGTCAACACCAGTTAGTGTGACTCTCTTACTTGATCCTGCTTTATTACTGTTGAGTGGACTTCCCAAGTTCTTTGTAGTATTTTCTAGGCCACCATTTTACAATTCTATGATGGTCTGTTCATATTTTACCACTCTCCCACTTCACATAGAAGAAGCACAAAGTTACATGGTTAACAGAGCCTTACTTAATCTGTGAATTAATTTATGAATTTGCCAGGATTATTACAGTGGCCACACAGAGCCTAAGCTCAGTCTTTTGAAATGCTATCTGAATCTACCTCAAGCCAAAAATCTCAAGAGTCAATAGAACTGCAGCGCTAAACAGCGTCAAACGTGGTTTAATTAACATGTGACAACTTGGTTGCACAAAGGCAATAAAAGTCTGTATAAAGACAAGTAACTGTTTTTAACCAAGAGGGGTTGAAGTAAGAAAAATAAATAAATACATAAGTGTATTCACCAGAAAGGACATAAAAAAAAAATTTAAGTCAGAGTTAATAACATTAGTTGGTACCTGTATGTAGAATGGAATTCCTGCACTACGTCTGGTTGCACATAGTGTAGACGAAGGATCACAAGATTTAATTTCTTCTAACACACCGCTTAGCCACTGCGCTGGCATCTTGCGCAGACTCTCACTGTTACATCTACATGAAACAAATACATAAGAAACTAGGACAGAGTCAAAGAAAGTGTTTAGCGACCTTAAGAAATATTTCTTACTATATGTGAACATCTCCAAGCATATATGCAGATTTTTTTTAAGAAAGAAGACAGAAATTAAAAAAATAATTGTACATTTTTCCAATATTGGTACAAATTGTATTAGCCATACTTATTAAGTGCCACTAGGAAAAGATATTTCACTCAACAGAAAACAGGATTCTGTGCTTCAGCACTGCAACTGTTCTCTTCTGCCAAGAACTATTATCCTGTTCTGGAGCAGAAAACAAAGACATATGCACATCAGCCACTGCGTAGGAAGTGACACACTACAAATTTATATCTTTGTTGTCACACAGTAGCTGATGCGTGACCCTTACATTAACCAACATATACAATTATGTTTAAAGCCATACAAAACAAAACTGAAGCCCCTCACAGTAAGTTTGTATTATGTAACTACTCCTGCAAATCTCCAAGCAGTAGAAGGAATAAAAAACAAGACATACTGCTCTTTTTAAAATACTACATCAGTCAAACTTTTGCTAAAGCACCTGAATTGCAATCCTACCATTAAATACTCTTCCTCTGCAGTTATAAAACACAGCATTGCCTGAAAGCAAAGAACTTCCAAGGACAAGGAGAAGTAAGGTCTACTTCAATTGCTGGTGCTGATCAGTTCAATGAAATATACCATATCCAGTGTGCAAGACCAGCTCTTTAATCTTATGTCAATGTTCCAAAAGGATCATTCATTGTTACAAAAATTTCTATTAATAGGATGTTGTTATTAAAACCTGTCACACTGGTTTGACACATGATTCAGAGTAGAAGAAAGAATTAATCACTGCGGTCAATACAACTGCAATTATCTCAGCCATGCAGGACTTGCCTTACCTAAAAATATAAACTATAATTAAATTCATGATTAAGTACTGAGACCTTACAGTAAGACTAAAATCAAGTTTTCTACCTAGGTGACTGAAATAAAGAATTTAAAAGAAAAGCTAAAAGGCAGCAGGTACTGATGTGAAAGCCAAAATCTAATGGAAGGTCTACATCTACCATCTCCTTCTTTACCCTCCTCCCATTAAAGCAAGAATTTAGGCAGGCTAAAAACCTGACACTGAACAACAAATGAGGCTTTAATCTGTAGTGAATCCCTCCTTTCCTTCTTTTACAAAATAAACAGAAAATCAGTAATGCAGAAAACAGAGGTCACAAGAAGTGCCAGACAGATCAGCAAAAGACCCAGCAGACTTCTTACTCTTCAGTAATTCCCTTAGGATTTCCACCACAGGTTTCCTACACTGCTGCCAGGCCTTCTCTGCATTTTTTAAGGGCAACACCTCTTCAAAACAGCAGCCAGCATGCATATCATCAGTCCAGAATGCAGGAGAAACATGGCTTCACAAGGGGTATGTCATCTCATACCACAGCATCAAAAAAGGCGCTTCCTGCCCCAAGCATGTGACAGAAGCAATCAAATTACTCTGGAAATCAATGGCAAGTTCTCTTTTCTTTGACTTTTCTCTTTCTGTTGCTGACAATTAGCTTTCCCTGCTTACTTTCAGGACATGTTCCTTTCTCACTTTTGGGTACACAAGGAGGATGGAATTCTAGGGTTGAGACCATGCAAAACTTCTCATAGATCTCCTCTGTGGGTCTCTGCAGCTAGACTATACTTTGCAGTTCTCTTCACCCACATCAACACGTACTGCAAAAGCTACTACTGCTCATCATGTCTGCAGCTGGTCTTACCTCCTTCGCTAAGCAGAATGTAAATGTCTTAGTTTAGGCATGCAAAGAACAGCGCTCATCTCTCTTCAGTATGTTATCTTAGTAGTAAAACAAATATCCCACGAGACATATTCACATCTGCTATCGTGCAGAACACCACAAAGTAAAGCATTAAGGAAATATTTAAAAGTTGCTATGTAGCATACTGAATATTTTATTCTTAAGTAAACTGAGGGGTTTTTTCCCTTTCAGTAGTAGTAGAAAGAGGAGAAACACACTGAAATCCAATAAACTTCAGACTCCCTTAAAACTGTATTGCTTTGATCTTGCCACAAGTAATTCTACCTTGTTCAGTCACCCACTAAGGCACTTTTTTTTTTTTTTAAAAGGTGAAAGAGTTATTGCTTTAAAAAGTTAGAAACATTAGAGACTATTGACTTTGCAATGGAGATGACTACTCCCTTAAATTTGGCAGCTCCATCTCCTTATGGTCTGGCAAGAAGAATATTGTCTTAAGAAGCAGGTGGCCCTGAATTTTAAGAATAAATGAAGCTTTACAATGTAAAAATAGTGGTCTCAAGCTCAAATGTCATTTTCCAGAATGAAAGAGTAATTATTTTTACCAGATCAAACAAATAATGTTTATAATTAAAATATAACACAGTAACTTGATACACAAATTACTTAAGATGCAGTACAGTAAGTGTTTTTCCAAATTTCTGTCTGTCCATCTACCGGTTTTAACAATTTCATACATGCCCAAAAAGCCCTTTCTGTGGTCAGTATCAATGAGTACAAAGAGCCTGGCAATCCAAAGTTAAAGCTAAACCCCTCTCCCTAACTCATAGGCTGTATTTTCTCCTATCCCAAATTAATGGCGTGTTTAGAACAAAGGGTCGATCTTGGATTTGGCCTTCCTGGATGTCAGTGGTTTGTGGCATAAACTTCACATGACCAGAAGCATTTTTTATACATGGGTATATCCAGAATTCAGTGTTTCCAATCACTGTAATCAGTCCCTACCTGGGGAAAAGGGGGTTTCCTTTCACCATTTTTCCTCTCTCAATAGACCTGTAGTATTATTATTTTCACATATGTAATGTGATTCCTAGTCTTTATAAAGGTAGTCTCCATACTGCCCCAGCACTTCTCAGACAAATAAGGAGACAAGAATCTAGCCTCAGAAACACATTCAAGGTGTAAATCACCCTAGAAAATGTCTACTTTTGAGAACAACTCCTCTGAAACAACGAAGTCCTTCCACTTGCATCCTCGTTTTCATAGCATCCGCTCTAAATGAAGCGAAACTTTCCAAATTATATAGGTGCATTGAGAAAGGTGCTGTTTTGAGGCTTCTCTAGCAGTAAAGCAGAGCAGAGAGAACCTTGGGTGGCCTCAGAATTTCAGAGAGACAGTATCATTACCCCTATATCTCTCTTTCACCAAGTAGGGAAAAAACAAAGGGGGGGGGGGGCAGAATATGAACAGAGTTAAAAATGAACATGTCTTCGAACTGAGCAGTGCCTTAACATTTTATCTTGTACTTCACTATATAGTGTTCTTCCCAACCCTACAAGCATCACAATACATAAGAACAGCTTTCCACCCTCACCCCAGTCTATTTCTCTCCATTTTAGACTCTTTCCTTCACATCTGTGATTACACTTTTGCTGAGAAGTTAGTGATAATTCTAGTACATTTCACTATAAAGTCCATCAATTATTTTTAAATTTTAACTTTTACAAGAAGTCTTCCTAGCAGACTGTAGGAGCCTGGGAAAGCAAAGAGTTAGTCACCTCAGAGCAACTAAATGAGTCAGCAGCAGAGTTTACTGCAAAGAATTAGGAGGGTCTGCTCCCAGTTCCCCAATAGAAATATTACAGAAGATCTGACACTGACTAGGTACAGATGAATAATTTCCACTGATAATGGATTAAACATTTGTAAAACCAAAATGGGTTTTTTCTTTATCATTACTGTTTTCCAGAAAACTGTATGATATGGTCCTAACTTGCTGCATATACATAAAATTGTGTTCACTGACTTAAATTTAAGCTCCAATTTGAACATTTGAAAATGTTCAAAATACATTATTCTGAAATAAACACATTGGGCTGTATGACATAACTTTTCCTAAACCTTCCCCTTGCATTCTGCAACTTTAGTGAAGCAAAGCACTACAGCCATAGATATGGAACACCACGATTTTGAGATTTCCAGAAATCTTTATGTTCTACTTGATCTCTCAGAAAAGCTTCACCAAATATAATAGAAGCAAAACAAGCAAAACACAATTTGTAACAGAGAAATTGTTTGGGTATTTATAAGGATTACAGGAGATTCAAGTTTAAAACAGATGCCCAGAGGCTTCCAGGTACTTTCCCTAACCACCATGTTATCGGACCAAAAGAGCATTTGTAATTTCTCAGGGCCTATGACAGGAACATATTTTTTTAAAAAAACACACTGCTTGTTTCATTGAAATTAACACTTCTTATTTTGTAACTGTATGGTTTTCTGAAGGTGCAGCCACAGACAATATTAAGCAGGCATGACAAAGGGAACATTACACCCCCGGAAGAAATATGAACAGGGAAAAGCAGGAATGATAACTTGCATACTTCAAGCAGATTCAGCAATTTACATCCAAATGTCAAGATGGAGATCAAATTTCAGCAGGTTCACAAGAAATCTCTGTGGAGGAAAGATTTTTCTTTCACCACTAACTCAGGTCTGAATACCATTGCTCTGTCTAGAAAGAAGTCTACTCTTGGTTCTTATGAAGACTGGTATTTAAGGGTTGTATAGCTAAAAGCAAGCTCAAATGGTAAATATTCCAGCATATAGTTTTAGGAAAATATTTGGCTATAAAAGTGAAGGACCATATGCAACTGGAGTCTTTCATAAAACCATGGGAAAGGGATGTGGCACAGTCGTAGTGACAGATTTTTCACTGGGTCTTAGAATGAATTAACAGTGTCAAGGATGCTTCTGTAGGTCTTGAGTTCAATTCTGTTCAACAAGGTACCATGTTTAAGCTGTATATTACTATAAGGTGCCCCAGACAAAGGCTTTCTTCTCTGGTATTTGTGGATGCAGCAGTAATTTAATATAGATTCTGGTACACACGCTTCAAGACTGTCCGTGAGCCTGGCAGCTATGGAGAAAGGTAGGCCAGTTTGGATTTACTTGCAGACTGGAGCTCCTCAGCTGTAGCAGGCTAAATGGAAAGACTCCAGAACAATCCATCAGACCTGCAGGGCAACTGCATTCACCGAGAGACTCACCCGTTCTGGAGAAGAGTCCCAAGATGCTCCTCGTATCCCAGGAGTACCAAACCAAAGAGGCATTAACTATTCTGGTATCAGACACCTTTCTCCTTCATTTTAAATACAAATATTAGCCTTGAGACCTGTATTTCCTGGCAAACATGTTCTTTCTTCTTTCATTGAAACAAATGTATTTCCACAGCGCTGCTCTCTGGTTCTTGTAAACTGGCTTTTGCCAAAGGAATGCTTGCTCTACTTGAAATACCTTAACTTTAAAAATACCAAGCAGTACGTATCATCAAAAAACTGTTTTGGACAACTTAATTCAGAAGAGGAAAATTACTTAAATATAAGTGCCTTCTTTTTTTTTTTTAATGATACATACATACTGCTTAATGTTTTAATAATTTCCAGAGAAGCAGAGTTGTCTTGAGCTTGGCTCTTCATTTTACAACATAATATAGAGCTGCTCCAAAGTGGATTGTGCTCCATTAAATACAATGGCAGAAAAAGGGAAAGGGAACAAACATCAGGAACCTCTCTGAAGTCTGGGTAGATTTGTTCTACTCTATTTGCCTCAAATTTTAAAAGAAATTTAAAAACTGAAAATCGAAGAAAAAGAGCTACTCTGTCATGTAAGGAGTCCGCTATGAACTGACAGAATGTTTTATATCTTTTCCATATCTCCTGCTGTTTAGTTTGCCTTTCCTTTAAAGTTTGTTCTAGATAGTCCTGCATATTGACAGGCTAATAAGGCTGTACCTGTTTGGATCACCCCGTTTCTCCCCTCAAAAAGGCTGGTGGTAGTAAAAGGTTTGGGTAGGTTTTTGGGGGTTTTGTTTTTTGGCTTTTTTTTACACAGTATTACTCTGATGGCCAGACTCTCTTCAATCTGATGGGAGGAATAAATCCTTTGAAACTAAAGTATATTCCACAACTTTTTTACATCAACACATTTATATTCTCATCCAACATACCTAGGGATAACATTCTTTAATATTCAGCAATTGTTTCTATGCATTCTATACTGTTAACAGCTTATTTTATTTGGAATTCTATATTAATTTAACGAATGTTCAAAGAAATGCTGCCTGACATGAAAATAATAGCTTTTGACACAATGTGTTTTGATTTGTCACTGTATGTCTCAAAAGAAGACCAGTGCCTTAACTTGTTAATATTTTGTTATCTGAACTTATTTCTGCCTTTGGAAAAAAGCAAGTTTCACATACAAAACTAAGTTTAGATAACAATACAGAAAGTCTTAAGTTATGACATCAGAGGTCTGCAAGAGAAGCACTGAAAAGAATGAAGGATTTTGCTGTTGGAGCGGGGGTTGCTTTTTTTTTTTTTTTTTTTATTTAAAAAAAGGACTATTGCAAGTGCAGTATCCAGTTCAGGAGACTGAATGAAATAGTGCATAGTGTGCTCAAGTATCTATAAACAGCAACCAGAAGTATGCAGCAGACAGCGAACAATGTTTTATACTTGACTCGGAAAAATCAAAAGTTTAAAATCTCTGCTCTGTAACCCATTCAAATTAGATTCACTAACTGATGTGACAATATAACAACTTCTCTAGGAAGTTGCCCAGATAAGTAGGACCACCTCAACTGTTGTCCATGTTAGTAAGTTTCCAGTCACTCATCTTGGCAAGCTTCTTCTCACTCACTGTAGGAGCTGCTCTCTCAATACTCACAGCACTGAAAATAGAAAAGATCTAGCCCAGCAGGGAAGTTTATAAGAAGCCAGCACAAAAGGGTGCCACTGGGCTATCATCTGATACATTACCTTAAAACTTGCTGAACCAAGTTTTCATAGTATAGAAAAAGAACACATTTACACAAATGTATATAATGTATATAGACAGGCAAAAAGAAAAGATAAGCAAGAACACTATCACACATCAGTTTCTTGTTTTCCAAGTAAATAATCAAGTGTAAAATAAGGTTGTGTGAGCTCTCAACAAACTACTGAGGCCACTTTAAAATGCCTCAGATTGCTAGCATATAAAAGGAAATAAAGTACCGACAGAACCATCGCTTGTACTTTAACATCTCACTGGCATACAGAATGAAGGCCAGAATGTGTCAAACACCAATTTCTGCAGCAGTGCTGGTACCTATATGTAGCTACCCCACTGACTTCCCATATTAGAGACCAACCCCTCAGTTCTGTTGGGAAAACTGTCCCATGAGACACACTGTGAACCTGGTCAGGCAGCTGGCCTGTACTAAAAACATCAAAACTGTTTTCATCACTAGATTTATTTTTACTTTAAAAAAAAACAAAAACCAAACAAAAAACCCACCACCAACAACAAAATAAACAAAACTACCCCTTTTTCCTTCCTCCACACACCCCAAAATAAACAAGAAACAGATCAGTGCCTCAAACTGGCCCACTTGGGGCAAAAGAGGAACATTGGTTACTTAATCTGGCATTGGTGTGAAAATACATGTACTTCAAACAGAAAATTTGACTGGTCTGTCAAAAAAACTACATTTAAAAAAAACCACCAAAACCCACGAAGTCAGATTTTGGTATGTCTTATTAAAAACTGGATATGATATAATCACTATATATCACAAAGAAACATTACCAACACTTGAAATAGGTAACTAAGCATGTAATGGAAATTCCAGCGCTCTTGTCCAGACCTCAGGACAATTCTGCTCATTTAGTTTTTCTAAGAAAGTATAAAGTTACGAGGGGAAAGAAAAAAAAGTTAAAAAGATTGCATATCACATCTTGTAATGCACTGCCAGGTAGTCTTCCAAAAGTCAGAATACACAACTCAGTGACAAGTAATAGAAGTTTCCAGGAAGACATCCTGGCTGAAACAAAAAGTCTGGCATTCATTTTAATAAAGGGGAAGGGGGGAGCGGGAGGGAAGAATTCTACACTCCTACTTTTCCCAAGAGGTTTTGAGAGCTGTTCAGTAAACTAACACACCAGAAATGGAGAAAAATACAGCAAGCATTAAATGTCTGTATCATCTTTCAATGCCTAAGCACCATCTCTAACCATAAGTACCACAGTCCAAGTCACAGACATCATGTAACTAATGTCATAATCATGCCTACACTAAACTTGAATAAAATCCACATGAAATCAAGTATTTGCTTGCACAGCCAGTTCCAGGATCGATGCTAGAGTTTGGTAAAACTATTATATTAAAAACATAGTAAGTTGCCCATCTTCTACCTGGAAAGCATTTCCGTAAGTTGCACAAAGCCAGCGTATGCCAATTCAAATGCACCCCTGTGCCTCGATTGCAGCAGATGATGTTTAAAGTAATCCCCAATATTTTTAACCTAAAAAAGAAAGAAAGAAAAATGCTATTTGAAATTATATATAGACAATTCATTTATATATGCAAGATACTTCTGCTATTAAAAGCAGCAATCTTTCCCCTGGTTGGAAAGTTGACTGGCAAAAGCAAAAAGCAACTAGAACTCCTATCATAAAAAACTCCCTTACTTTAAGGATAACAAATATTATACTCAAATTTTCAGGTTAAAGGGATAGTGCTATGTCCTTTAAAAAGGCCAAAAAAATAAAGGACATAAAATTAGCTATTTGTCCAAGAGGAACACACTCAGATTTTAAGAGAAAGGGACAACCATGATTTGCAGAGGAAACAAACATAGAATGCTTCTTGTTTGCCTTCACCCTTACCTAAAATCCCAAAGAAAATATCTACTAACTCATAACAGCAGAAACAAACATCTACAAAAATATCTGAAAAAGATAAATTCAAACTTCAAAAATTGTGCCAAAGGGAAACAAATCTACCTTAGCTATTTTTGAGGCTCTAGGATTCTGCATTATTGCTTTGACTACTAGAAACAATTTTAAAATACAAAAAAATGTATGTATGTAGTAATGAGAGATACATTTAAAAGTCTCAAAAAGCTAAATGCTATAATTAAACTTTCACCAACAGTTACTTTCTAGAGATCTACTAGGATACCAAGTTTTTAAAGCTATTTGGAAGCTTACAATTCCACACAATCTCTTTCTACAAAAAGGAATGCTTTTTTATTTTTTTTCTAATTTTCATCAACTTTCAACATCTAAGTCAAACTTCCAATATAATTTAAAACACATCGCATATACTTAATTCTATTATGCAAAATTTTCTTCAGTATTTCCTAAGACTTCTTCAGCAGAACGTTCTTCAAAGCTTTTATATAAAACCAAGCATAAAATCATGTCAAGTTTCTTATAAAATTCTGCTTATTGTGTTGTTTATAAAATAACTTACTTTAATAGTCTGACAAGTAAATAAGATGTCAGAGAAGTTAATGTCATATCTAGCTATACGGTTTTCCACCCTACTGTTCAGTAATTCATATTACCCAAGAAATGAGATTACAATAATTAAAAAAAATAAAATTGGACACTAAGTCTACTTACTATTTCCTGCAGCTATAACCCACATAATGTGAAACAAACAATAATTGGAGATATTTGAGCTAAAACAGTTACTTCTCCGAGTGGATTTTAAGCTAGTTTATGTACCTACAGGGTTTCAGCTTTCCAGTCCAAAAGCAGGAGTAAGTGCCCTTTTTTCAGGAGGAACTGACCCACAGACAGACCAACTCTCCAGGTGTGTAAACAAAACCAAACCAAGAAAACCATACACATTCAAATCAAATTACTGTCCTGTTCCACCACCACCCTTACATTTTTAGAATAATTCATGTGGAATTTTTTCCTTGGGGGATGGGGGGATGGTGTTACATAACTTTCAACTTCTTTCTGAGCTTTCTGCAACAGCCACATTGACTACAAGCTTACTTCAAATTGAACTCCAATATATTCATTTCCACTGATAGGCTAGAGTTTGAAAAAAAAAAGAAAAAGCACTGCCATAACTCAGTTCTTGCAAATGACGTAGGACTGTTCCTGAGGTAAGTGCGTAAGGATTGATTCTTATCTAACAGCATCGTGCCATCCATGAGTGTCCAGCTTTCCTGTATCATAAAACCAGTATTTCATATGTAAGGATGGAGAACAAGTCAAGGAATTCACATTTTCTACAACATCACAAAGATGCACAGCAACTGTAAGAAAAGTTTGCACAGGAAATAATACCATGGTTCAAGTTAAAATATTCAAATATGGAGTAGGGAGCAAATATCTTAAATTTATTTGATCATCTTGGTCAAAAACCTAGAGTACAACAGGTTAGTCTTACTAATGCAACAATCAACAATTTACAGCACCATGCCTGCTGCTGAGACAAAGAATCTCAGTACTCCAGACAAATTCTGTACAAGAGGTTCCAAAAGTGCTCTGAGAAACAGCTGGTACATTTGTGCCTCCATATGTTATTCTCCTGGCAATAAGATGCCACTAAAGTAGGGTTCTACATTCTAGAGGCTATTTTTTTCAAACCATTAGGAGAAGATGGCTTTAAACCCATAAAGGACTGCAAAAGCATCTCACAGTTAGAAACAACTAGTGGCTAGTGAACTATTGCCAACTATACTAAATTCCAGAGGAGATAGACTGATTACATTAAGAACTGTGGAGAGGTGTTTTTTTGGTGGGTTTGGGGTTTTTGTCTGTTTGTTTTAAATCCTTCCTTGAATAGAACAAACTCCAAAGCAGCAATGGAAGCCACGCTTTTGCACTGGTGGCACAAATAAGTAACACTTATTGAGTGTTGTCTGTACTGAGGGTTGTGGGTACTTAAAAGTCTTCTGTGTACTTCAACGTTCCACCACAAAAGCTCTCTCTGATTGTTGGGTTAACACAGAGACCCTGGCACTGGGACAGTAATGTCTCTACTTCTGCTGTCTGTTTCTTTTCACTTTGGTACACAGTTCTGGCAAGCTTATCTCCCAAAATAATCTCAAAAATTCACAGGTGAGATAAACAGGAGTTTGAGGAGGAGCTAAAGTTTCCTCCAGGCTTGGAGGGTTGTCTCCTGTCTGATTTGCAGGTCATGTAACAAAATCAACATTCATTAGGTATCATTTTGTTGATTACGTAGTGGTTACTAGGATATGATACTGGTTTTATTGATTGTCTTAACAGGCAAAGCTTTGAGCTTGCCATCTCTGGACTTTAAAGGTCAGATGGAGAATGAAAGGTAGAATATGTATTTGAATAGAGAGATTCCTCCAGATATACTAGGCACTTCCGATGTCTATTTTTAAAGGCAAAGCAGGCATCAAAAAATGACTTAGGCTTTGAAGACTACCAGTTCAAATACAGTATTTTGAGACTTCTCTATATACACATACAATCATAGAATCGTTTAGGTTAGAAAAGACCTTCAAGATCATCGAGTCCAACCATCAACCATGCCCACTAAACCATGTCCTGAAGTGCGTCGTCTACACACTTTTTGAATACCTCCAGGGATGGGGACTCAATCACTTCCCTGGGCAGCCTGTTCCAATGTCTGACAACCCTCTCAGTAAAGAAATTTCTCCTAATATCCAATCTAAACTTCTCCTGCCACGACTTGAGGCCATTTCCTCTCATCCCATCTCCACCCACCTGACAGAAGAGACCAGCACCCACCTCACTACAACCCCCCTTCAGGTAGCTGTAGAGAGCGATAAGGTCTCCCCTCAGCCTCCTCCTCTCCAGGCTAAACAGCCCCAGCTCCCTCAGCCACTCCTCATAAGACTTGTGCTCCAGGCCCCTCACCAACTTGGTTGCCCTTCTCTGGACACGCTCCAGCACCTCAATGTCTTTCCCGGAGTGAGGGGCCCAAAACTGAGCACAGGACTCGAGGGGCGGCCTCACCAGTGCCGAGTACAGGGGAACAACCACCTCCCTGCTCCTGCTGGCCACACTATTTCTGATACAGGCCAGGATGACGTTGGCCCCCTTGGCCACCTGGGCACACTGCTGGCTCATATTCAGCCAGCTGTCAACCAGCACCCCCAGATCTTTTTCTGCTGGGCAGCTTTCCAGCCACTCTTCCCCAAGCCTGTAGCGCTGCATGGGGTTGCTGTGACCCAAGTGCAGGACCCGGCACTTGGCCTTGTTGAACCTCATACAATTGGCCTCAGCTCATCGATCCAGCTTGTCCAGATCCCTCTGGAGAGCCTTCCTACCCTCAAGTGGATCAACCCTGCCTCCCAACTTGGTGTTGTCTGCAAACTTGCTGAGGGTGCACTCGATCCCCTCATCCAAATCATCGATAAAGATATTACACAGAACTGGCCCCAATACTGAGCCCTGGGGAACACCACTTGTGACCTGCCGCCAACTGGATTTCACCCCATTCACCACAACCCTCTGCGCTCGTCCATCCAGCCCAGTTTTTCACCCAGCGAGGAGTACACTTGTCCAAGCCATGAGACACCAGCTTCTGAAGGAGTATGCCATGAGAGACAGGGTCAAAGGCCTTACTGAAGTCCAGGTAGACAACATCCACAGCCTTTCCCTCATCCACTAGGTGGGTCACCTGGTCATAGAAGGAGATCAGGTTGGTCAAGCAGGACCTGCCTTTTGTAAAGCCATGCTGGCTGGGTCTGATCCCTTGGCTGTCCTGCACATGCCATGTGAGCGCACTCAAGATGAACTGCTCCGTAATCTCCGCCGGTACAGAGGTCAGACTGACAGGCCTGTAGTTCCCCAGATCCTCCCTCCGACCCTTCTTGTAAATGGGCATCACACTGGCATTTCCATACCAAAGAGCTGAAGATGTTATAGTCAGTGCACACAGCGGCATTTAAATGCCATGCAAACCCAATCTCGTACTTAAAAGACAATGTGCTGGTTTTGGCTGGGATAGAATTAATTTTCTTCATAGTAGCTAGTATGGGGCTATGTTTTGGATCTGTGCTGAAAACAGTGTTGATAAATCCACAGGGATGGTTTTATTACTGCTGAGCAGTGCTTACACAGAGTCAAGGCCTTTTCTGCTTCTCACCCCACCAGCGAGGAGGCTGGGGGGGGGCACAAGGAGTTGGGAGGGGACACAGCCGGGACAGCTGACCGGGACAGCTGACCCCAACTGACCCAAGGGATATTCCAGACAGTATGACATCATGCTCAGCATATAAAGCTGGGGGAAGGAGGAAGTGGGGATGTTCGGAGTGATGGCGTTTGTCTTCCCAAGTCACCGTTAGGCGTGATGGAGCCCTGCTTTCTTGGAGATGGCTGAACACCTGCCAGCCCATGGGAAGTGGTGAATGGATTCCTTGTTTTGTTTTGCTTTGCTTGCACACGTGGCTTTTGCTTTACCTATTAAACTGTCTTTATCTCAGCCCACGAGTTTTCTCACTTTTACTCTTCCAATTCTCTCCCCCATCCCACTGTGAGGGAGGTGAGTGAGCAGCTGCCGGGTGCTTAGCTGCCGGTTGGGGTTAAATCACAACAGATGAGGAAAGCGCAAATTTGATATTGTCCCAACTTCCTAGTAACACACACACAAACAAAACGTATCAAATAAGCTGCCTTTCTGCCAACTTCTCCTACATAGGTACATACCACAACAGACAGCGTTAACAGCTACAAAGAGGAATCAAGAATTAGTGCCACAAGTAGCCAGCTAACACCACTGCCTACCAAGAAGCACAGTTCTGTTGTGCCATTTTGTAATGTGGACCAGCACCAAAGATGCTGTCTTTTCATTTGCATGCTCAATTAAAAAAGGGGGCAAAAATAATCAAAAGACTATGTACAAATTCAACACTCACTGTAATCTTTGGTCTGAATAAATACCATGAAGTACAATTTAACAGTTACTGACCTAGACACGAAACAAGGTACAAGACGAGGAAGGCTTTGCAACAGGATGACACAGAATGGCCAAGTGGTGCTACCAGATTTTTCTTAACAATTATTTAGCCAACTCAAGGCAATATGATATAGGTTTCTCTCAAGTTTTCCCCCTCTGTATTCTTAAATCTCTTTTAATACTTAAAGAATAAAGAAAAGAACGGGCAACTTTAAGGGAAAGCTCTACATGCATATGATACCAAAATCCAATTCTCTTATTTCTCAACATTGAAGCCACAGCAGTTCTAGTATTGACACTTCTAGTCATTTATGATGAAATCCCTTCTCTTTTTTTTTTTGTTTTTAATGATAGGGTAATGCCTGTTACAAAAAGTGCAGAGAAAATGCCCACAGTTTTTCCTATAATATTTGTTATACTTTCAGCCAAATTGCATTTCCTTATTTCCTTGTACCTTGTTCCTATTTCCTTGCAAGCCTGAGGAAAATTAGGATTTTGAACTGACTTCTCATCAATTTGCATTCTTCAAATTAGAACGCAGACATTCTGTTTTACAGGAAGACATCAGAAGCATAAAGAATTTAATAAGATCTATAGAAAAAGAAGGTATTTTGCTTAATAACATAGCATTTCTGAAAAAGCAACTACTAATGTCTGCTTTCTAAATAAAGATAGAGATGCTACAGTTGTAGCTGACTCATTCTAAAATACCAGTTCCTTTTTGACCTGGAGCAGATTAAGGAACTTAATGGTGGAAATGCATATCTGTTCTCACATCTACTGTCCAGACCTCTGCAACAGTGCAAGCACAGCTGTTAACAGGATGAAAACATGAAAGCTAGAGACAATTCAAGAATAAAGATACTAACATTATTTCCATGGCACCACAACATTAGATAACATAAGAAATAAGATCTGCAGTACATTATACTATTATTTATTTTAAGATGGAAAGTTCTAACACCTAAGGAAAAGCTAAGTAAGTATTTTCTGTTGGAAAGAAAGAGAGGTTAAAGAGTAGTACGTCTTGCATATTTCAATATTCCATGTAGAGACTGGTTTTTCTGAAACCATATGGAAATGAAAAGGTCATCAATTAAAAAACAAAATTTAATAAACACAAAGTATTTCCCAAATGCCTGTGGTAATCTAATTTCTTGTAAACACTGCAGTCAACATTCTACAAGAGACCCAGATGGCATATTAATATTTCTGATCTCTTAAATCAAAAAATTTGGAGGAAAAAGAGTCACATTACATACAAATTACTCATAACTCAGTCTCCTACAGAGGTCAAGACTGTGACTAGTCAGCATGTTTGACTTTCAGAGTTATTGATTATGAAGTTCAATTAATGAAGAGCTTTAAATAAAATCCCAACATCCAGAGTTCAAAATGAAATAAAAGACACTTTGAATATGAAGTCAGTTTAGAAGATTTTTAGCAACTCTATTAATGATTAATATATACTGAGAGAGAGAGAGACAGGCAGGCAGGCAGGTATTGGTATCCCTAAACACAGCATACATCTTACAAATAACCCAATACAATTAGAATGAATATTCCTTGAGTTTGTTAGCTATGTATAATTCTTCACTTATCTGTTACTACTATAGCTATACCTTCTGAATACCACTTCATCAAAAAGTAGACTGTTAACCAAGTATAATAAAACAAGAAAACCATGGGAAGAACACGGCAATAAAAATAACTTCTCCCATTCAGAATGTACATTTAAGAAAAAAATTTTCTGGAAACTGCCTTCCCTCCCCTCCCACCACAAAAGAAAGTGAAGGTTTTATTACAAAATTCACTTCCCTACCTGTTCTACAGTAATTAACCCATCTGAAGGTTCAGATGTAGCGCGTGAAGGCAAAAGTTTACACAGTGTCCCTAAGAGCAGAGATACTTCCTTCATGCTTCTCCAGCAACACACAAGAACCATCTGAGCTGTGACATCACATGTTTGCCTTTCTTTACCTTAAAAATAAAAATCAACAAATGTAATAGCGTAACTCAAGGTTCTCAGACGTAACCTTTTAACTTAAACTTAAGTTAGCCTGATCTTCTTACAAAAACACAACTATGAAAAAAAATTTCTGAACTTGCTAACCCAAAAGATAATTCAGTTTTGCTGACCCTAATTGCTTCCATTCCTGAACACTCACTGTACTTTACTCCACTTGGAAAAGGCAGCAACTGCTGTTTTAAAGAGCAGAGATCTTTTGGTCACAATCGGTGTTCACCTGCACGCTGAACTATACAAACACCTACAACTTTGGAGCCAGGCTCCAACAAACTCCACGTCAATCATCAATCCATCACTCACTGTATGTTACTTGGTTTTTAACCCAGGTGCTCCCATAGTAAGAGACCTGGCAAAGGCATCACATTTCTGATGCAATATCACCATCTGGTGGCCACTGTGCCACTTTAACATATTTGCAGACTTCTCATGAAAGAAAACATATGGCCCAAACAAACAATTTTAAACATAGGAAAAAATGTGAGGAAAGGAAGTTCAAATATTTAAAACTTAAAAATCTTGCATAAACTATAAAATTTAAAAATGTACAGATATTCTGTAAATTTATTCTGGCATACACTAAATATGTAAAAGTTCACAATTTCTTTATCACTGTAAGGCTCAATTTCATAGCTGCTATTCATTAGACAAATACTATCTAACATTTTACCACTGGAATCTTTCAAACAGAAGCTTCTGCTTATGTAATTTCATGCAACAAGTTTTATTGCATTAACATATTCCCCGCTAGTCTTGTGTACACTGGAGAGGAAAATCACACTAACACCTTTCAACAAGAAATGCATTAAAAGCGTTGCTTGACAGAAAAGGTGTTAAAGGTTACCTGACCAGTGCAGTTAAGGCAATAGAGCCTAGGCCAATATCAAAACAACTCATTTTCACTTGTGCTCTAAGAGATATTAACCGCAATCTTCCAGAAACAGTGAATTAGTCTTTAAAACCATGTCCACGAAAAACTAGCTTCTGACAGATTTATTGTAGAACTGAAACATTACACAGAGCAAGTAACTTCCAATTTTGATCACCCATGTAAAATGCCTGTTCTATAAAGAATATCTTGATTTAATTACTAATACAGCATTGGATTTACCTCTCATTTCTGTGCAAATATTATCCATTGGCCTGTGGTCAGCCAGCTTTTCAGACTCTACTTTGCAGTGTTCTTTCAAAATTTTTGCTTGAATAAAATAATCATTCGTGTCCTGTGGTTGTATCTCATGCAGAATCATCTGCAGACGACCTGCACTTTCTACACATTAAACAAGAGAAATATTTAAGATAGGGGTTTTTTTGTTTGTTTGTTTTTTTACTTCCAATTCTTTATACAAATGTAATTCATTTTGGGTATGTACTAAAAAAAAAAAGCTATTAGCACTAAAAAACAAATATAAAACTATGGTGATTACAAGGATTAAGGAAGAAAGAAAACTGGACTTTACAGTCATCAGCTTTGAAACAGATGCAACAACACTATCTGCAAATGGGGTATTTTTAGTGCAGAAGTCAAGACAACCTATATCAGAATTCAAGAGTGGTTTAAGATTATGACATAAAATGAGAAATTGAAAGGGAGGATGCTAGCTCTAGGTCTGAATCGCTGTGAGACAAACAACTTCAGGAGCTTTAGATTTTAACAGAATTCTTTTAGGGTTTTGGTTTTTTTACCTGAATCACTATCCATTGGAATAAGACCCTCTGGTGATGAGCTCTGCACTACTGGAGATACTACAGCAGAGAGTTTGTACGACATCAGAATGAGCCTGGCAACCATTTCCTTCCATTCAGCAACCAATGTCAAGTTACTTAAAAAAAACAAACACAAAAATCCCAACAAAATCACTAACAAAACACAACACAACAAGGATTTAAAATAATTTTATATTTAAAGAACTGAATTACAAACACTTTCACAACAGTATTTATGATAAGTGTAAATAGGGTACAGTTTGAAAAGTCCTAAGACTGAGTTTAACACATACAAAGGAAGTACCCAATAGCTAGCTAAACAGTGCAGCAGCCAGTAAGAGTTCTAAAAGCCACAGGTACTGGATTTCATTACAAATAACACTGTATGCTTTTATGTTCTCCTGAGCAGTTCTTCCACTGTGCTTAAATATGGAGCTATGACTTACTATTTAGCAGTATGTTTTACTTACTTAAAAGGTAATTGCTGCAAAGCACCAGTTATACAATGCACTCTCCCATACATTGGGAACGATGCTGCTGCTTGAAGCAGAGACTTCTTAGCTTGAAATATTTCTTCTTCAACATTCACCAACAAAAGCTTGATAACTAAAATTTGAAGAAGATCTGCATTATACATACATACATACATTGTATTTTCTAAGCAACAAATCTGCTTTAAAGATATAGGAATAAAGCCTGTTTACACAACAATTCAATGGAAAATGCAATTTCCTTGTTTACACTTTTCACTCTTTTGTCATTTAAATAAAGTTATTGTTGATTTTCACCTATCTAAACTCCAGCAGTATCTGTTATAGTCAATTTAGTCTGTCTGTCCCAATGAAAGAGCAGCTGCAAAAAGCACAGCCCAGATCCTGTTCTCAGGGACAATCCCACAGCTCATGATGAAGTCAAAAGAAGTTACCTACCACATACCGAAAGTCAGACTTCACCCTTAGAACCAGGTTAATACAACAAATGGTTCAGCAGAATATTAAAGATCTGAAATCTACAGTTAAATATTTGAATCTTACATTAGTCACTAAAGAACCTGCGCAATTTTCAAGGGTACATGTGCCTATTTTATTTGTATTTATACCACATGGCATCTCAATGTCAGAATCAGAATGAATTACAGACCCAAATAAGGAACTACAGATAACTAACAACAGGACATGCTCTGTAACAATGAGACATGAGGTTACCCATCCATTTGCTTCATTTATGGCAACCACAACCATATCTCAAAATCGTCATTTCACTGTATATGAAGAAAGTATTAATACGTATCCGTTGAGAAGCCAATAATGGCACAAAAAAGTATACAATAGTGATTTTACTACAAATTGCATCCAGTGCTTTATTACAAATAATGAATTTAAAGATTTTGGATTTATGGCAGATTACAAAAGGTGGAGGAAGCCTGTTAAACAAATTTGCCAAATCCGCCAGATCTAGAGTCTCTCAGCTTTCATCCAGAGGCACAAACCAAAGAAAAATATTCCACATGTGAACAAAGCTTAATTACCACAGAAATGTATGTGCTGGACTGCAAATCACTCAGAAATGGTTCCAAGAGGACAGAGCTCCAAGGCGCAGCGCTGAAGATACCAAGTACTGGAACATGACACAGACCAACTACGGCTGCCTTCGCTCTGGGTGAGCAAGCTCTTAGAGGAAGCAGAGGTTTCTTTCCTGCACTTCATGTGCACAGCTTCATCAGGCTAGCTACCAGGGCCTCAATGTCACTTTCCCTCTCATCAAAATAACAACAAAAGCCATCTTCTAAGAATACTCAATAGCCTCAACATGAACAGAACTAAATTAAGATCTTACTAAGGCACCTGGCTTCTTAACAGCAAAACAAAATATACTTAAAATCCTATTAGAAATAAGCATCTCTTACTCATTATGCCTCCTACCAAAAGCCTTAAAGGAAAAGCAGTAAGGTTTCAAATAAACATAAAAACCATGGGGGTTCATTTCCCCAAAAGCTTACCTGCTAAAGTGTTCTTCTCCAGTGTGCTTACTGATGTGTTTTCATCCATCTGGGAGTTATGCTCAAGCCATTTTCCTAAACAAATATGTTGTAGTCCTTTATGATGTACTAAAAAGTTCAACAAATATGAAGCAGTGACACAATCGTATGGCTTGGTACTTGTGCTAAGATCTATTGCTGCTTGGAATAGGAGATCTAGATTTTCAGAATCCTGAAAAAAAAAACAACCAGTATTGCTCATTTTATTGAGCTTACACGTTGATTTAAGCAAGCTACTTAGCACTCTGGAATCTAAGAACTTGCTTTTCAGTAAGTTAGCTGGTAGACATTTCGTAGGAAACACTTTTTGTACACTGATAACCTTACACTCAAAACATGCATGTGTATGTATTTAGCAAAGATACAATTACATACACACTGAGGATGGGGACAGTCATTTATAAAGCAGTATTCAAACACACTGCACTTCCCAGGAGGATGGTGAGGTTTTGGTTTGGGGTTTTTTTTTCCAAAATACTGTGTTTTATCTGCAAATAGACATCACAGAGAAGCATAGTTCATCAGGAAGCAATATTTGTTCACCAGTACTTATGAATTTAGAAGTAACTTTTTATGAAGTAATACAACACAAAAATCAGTATTGAGTCAAAGGGCAAAATTTGGGAGAAATCAAAAAAGACAGTCAGATAACGAAATCTGAGACCAATCAGAAAGGAAAAGAAAAACAGAACTGAATTTCTTAAAATACAAGAGTAACCAAGTCAAAATGCCTCTATCATTTACAAAGGGAAGCCACAGCTAAGCAAGCAGCTTGCATTAACTAATTCCCTGATAGTTCATAGTCATATCCAATGAACTTCCCAACTCCTTCATCCATTAGTGAAACAAGCCTGCTTAGGTAAGGGCATGTCCTGGTTTTGGCTGGGATAGAGTTAATTGTCTTCCTAGTAGCTGGTACAGAGCTATGTTTTGAGTTCAGTATGAGAACAATGTTGATAACACACTGATGTTTTCTGTTGTTGCTAAGTAGTGTTTAGACTATAGTCAAGGACTTTTCAGCTTCTCCTGCCCAGCCAGCGAGAAAGCTGGAGGGGCACAAGGAGTTGGGAGGGGACACAGCCAGGGCAGCTGACCCAAACTGGCCAAAGGGGTATTCCATACCATGTGACGTCATGCCCAGCATATAAACTGGGGGGACTTGGCCTGGGGAGATCACTGCTCAGGAACTAACCGGGCATCAGTCAGCGAGTGGTGAGCAATTGCATTGTGCATCACTTGTTTTGTATATTCCAATCCTTTTATTATTAGTGTCATTTTATTATTGTTAGTTATTATTATTAGTTTCTTCCTTTCTGTCCTATTAAACTGTTCCTATCTCCACACACGAGTTTTACCTTTTTTTTTTTTTTTTATCCCAAATTTTCTCCCCCATCCCACTGGGCAGGAGGGTAGTGAGCAAGCAGCTGCATGGTGCGTAGTTGCCAGCTGGGGTTAAAACACAACAGGGCAGAAGCTGTGTAAAAATATATAGAAGATGCTAGCAATGAACACTACTGCAGGCAATGTAGACAAACTTCTAATTTTCAGGAATTATGCTTTGTACCTAACCCAAGTACCTGGTATAATATAGAATATTCATCTTACATGCAATTATTCCCCTTAAACTATTTTTAATTACATACCTGTAAATTAAATGCAACATCACGTAGTTTCATCAAAAGTCCAAACGCTAGAACTTTTACTTCCTCAAAAGTACTGGCAAAACACTGGATCAAAGTCCAGACACGAGTAGAATCAATCTCCTGATCCAACTGAAAAACTTGTGCCTGGCCTGTTCAAAGAAATCAATGCCTTACATAGTTTTGCTGTCATTCTTTCCAGAATAAGCACTGTATTCACATTTCACTTAGCTATACTAAAAGAAGCATTGAAATAAAATTTTAGTTAAAGCATTATTTTAATATTACTTCTCTTACTAGGTCTTAAAATGTCATGTTTATTGTTGGAAAAAGAGGTTACCATATCCCAAAAATGATTCTCAATAACACAGAAAGTAACTTATTGCCAAAACCAGAATCCCATTTATTCACATTAAATTCAGCATTGAAAATAAATTTTATTTTAGCTTTGTTTAAAAATTCTTTTCCTGGAAGTATATAATATTAGAAAATAATTCCTCTCAAAAAAGGTTTAAAACTTCAGTATGTTTTGGGGTTTGGTTTTTGGGGTTCTTTTTGTCATAGGAATAATCCCCTAAAATGGAAGCCATTACAATTTTTTGCTTTTAATTTAGATTTAAAGCAGTCATGATTTATGGCGACTGACCTAATGCTGTAAGAAGCCAGAAGTTTTAAGATGTAAACAAGTGCACCACATTCCAGCACAGAACACAACAGCAGCCAAGTCTCCTTTACAGAAGTAATGTCAGGCTTCTGAAATCCTAAAGCTGCTGTCATAAACAACTCTCAATACAACTTTCTCTTAAAAAAAAAAAAATTTAAAAAAAAAAGCAGCAACAACATACTACAGACTCATAACAACAAAATTAACGTGTTCATGATTTATCAGGGGTTTTGAGAAGAGATCTACCAAGAAGGCATTTTTCCTTCTTCCTCACAATCAACTTTTATCCTGTATGTCTCATTTCTTTAAAAAAAAATAAAAAAATTTACAATTTAAGACTGAAAACATACTTTTATGTTGGCTATATGATCCAGAGACAAGATTTAGCTAGACCATCAATACTCCAAGGCTCTAACTAATACTTCTTCAACTGGGGTTGTTGTAACATTGTGAAGAAAATTTAAAATACCAGCAGCACAAAAATCATAAACTGTCCAATTAAATTGTTCCTCATTTAGTATAATAATATCATGAGAATATGCAAGCCTTTTCAATAAAGAATTTTTGTGGTCTCAACGTTTTGAATTGCATATTATCAAGATGTTAGAACAGGAAAAGGGGGTAAAGTTATCAAATATATTGAATCTTGTCCAAAAGTTTTCTTCATAGCAACAAAAATTGAAAAACCTTGCTAAAAACCAGGCTATGCAGGAAAATCCCAATTTATGGAAGATATTCAACAGGCCATAAATATCTGCATTTACTTCAATATTCCATTTTCCAATAAAAATTACTATGCTTCCTTCAGGTAAAATGAAAGTGACACATGAAATGCCATAGAAATTAAGGACTAAGAATACTGTTTTACTTTGACAGAAATTGAATAGCTGACATAAAAGAATCTTCAAAACTTCCCATTCCTACAGCCTATAAATTAGGTTTCTCACCTTTTGGAACAGAAAACGTTTCTGCTACTGATCCTAAAATAGTTAGTGCAGAAAATCTGGTTGGGTGTGATGAACCAGGAAACAGTACCTCAAAAAGTCTGTCACATACAGATGACATGAAATCCTGAAAATCACAAGAAAAATTTTAAGACAGTTTACTTGCTGCCCTACAAATAAAAGCCTAAGTAACTGAACTCAGGACACTGTTTTACATGTTACCCAAAAAATTATGACGTTACAGTTAATTTTGGAAGAACGGGAGGCCTGCCTTTGTAGTACTGACAAATTTCTTGTTTCCTAGAGTACAGTGATGGCTGGACAAACTTTTTTTTTTTTTTTTTTAAAGTTTCCCTTCCCCACTCCCACAAAAATATGGCCATTGTATCAAAACCTTGAAAATTACTTGATCAAGAAAAGCAGAACACAAGACAAGAAACAGTTTAACACAAGAAACCGATTATTTGAGCCTTCAAATAGGAAAAAAGGACAAATACAAAAGAAGTTTTTATACAGAAGTCTTTGTGCTGAGGCTCTGTCATTCATTCTCTCACTGATCATTCTGGAGAGCTAGAAAAAGGCTGAAGCTCAACAGATCTCCATTTCAAGCCCCAGTAATGCACATCATTTAAAATTTGCTACTAAACCACCAGCAGCTGACAGGACATTCACTTGAAAATTTTAGTTTGGACTGGGGGTACATCTCCAGTCATTCCCCATTTACTGCTGTTTCAGTTCACACCATGGGGCAATCCCTCAGAAAATAACCTTTATTGCTTTTGGACAAAATTAACCTTAGAGATACCCTCTAAATACTAATGGGCACTCAATTCATGAGACAACAGTACATTTAGTCAAAATTAACTTGCATAAGTGCGTACAGAGTGGACAAGGTCCTCAGTACTGTTTCGCTTTACAAGTTTCTTCCTTCTGCAGAGCACTATCTCCTAGTACAGACATAGCCTAACCTACCCAGAGGCGTTCTCCAGAACAATGAACTATCTTCAAGAAATGCTATCCCACCTTTTACATCTGTATCTCTAGCAGTCTAACTTACTTTATATTGCTGCAAAATCCCCAAAGGATGCCTTTTAGTTGAGTTTTCAAGTAACTCTTGCTTGGTTTTATTTTGCTCCAATTTATAAAGCACCTGGGAACTTTCTTGTATCCTACAAAATAACTTTTAAATAAAAGCAAAACATAGGTAAGGCAAGAATCATTGACAGTTAAACAAGGGAAAGGGGGATTTTCAGCTTATCTTCCAGATCATATTGCTTGCAATTTTTAAAAAGTTTGCATGCAGTATAATGCAGGACAGATCCTTCTCCCTCCACTCCAAAACCAAGTTTTTTGCTCCGCATCTCTCGTGACCAACCTTTTTCCCCCTCCCTCTGCACATCTAACATCTTCTTCCATCTTCCTCCTTAAATTCATGCCTAGTCTTCTCCTCCCACCTCCCCATTTTCTGTGGGACATATATTCCTCTATTAAAAAAAAGCTCAATTAATGCATATAATTCTTATAGCTTCAGTGACTCTCACAGAGTTTGACTCACCTAAGGAGTGCTTCCCCCAGCTCTTTTATTACTCACTAGTATTATTTCCTTTCTTATTACACTCCCTCTAACACAATTTTTCCATCTCATTCCTCAGTCTGCACCAGGCAAGTATGGGAAGAGATGGACTTCTCTTTCGTTTCTGCCAAACCTATTCCGTCATTTTTCCCCCCCGTCTCAAATTAATTATTTTCTTGTTCCACACTGCTTTCTTTTGCCATTAACATCTTCCGAAACATTCCTTGTACATATATGGTTTCCTCATTTTACCCGTATCCTTCTACCATGATTGACATGTGACCTTGGCAACTTCCACAATGTCGACACACTCAATCCCTGCAGACTGTAACAGCACAGCCACGTCATGCTGTTCCTTTAATATTCTTCCACCTTGTCTTCCAAGTCAGGTGGCTGAGGCTGATCAAGTGACTGTGAATTTGCCTGAGGTCTGGTAAGTCTACATAAGCACACTTTTAGTCCACAACAAAGGCCACACAAGGTACACTGCTTTGCTATTGGTAAAGTATGCATATGCTGACAGGTTAAGTAACACTCACTACCATTCCTACCAAGATACTGTGCCTATCACTTAATTTTTTTTGTTTAAGCCATCCTTGCCTGCGATGACTTACCACCATTCAGTTGGGTAATACATACAACATAGTCCTGGTCTTAGAACTTCTACTCTTTCAGATGAGCAACTTCATAACATACTTAGCAGATATTTTTTTTTTTAAAAGCTAAATGGCTAACATAATAGGCACATTAGACACTGTTTATAGTTTGAAATTACCTTTCTGAGTAAAGAGCCTATCTGTTGCCTTACTGAAGGAGACTGGCTGTTCAAGTTGTACATCATAAAAAATTGAATTAATTGCATTTCTTCCATAGACACAATTTCCGTGCTACGATGGGTTTCACAAAGCAAACCTAAAGCATCAATGCAAACCTGAAAGATATTTAGATGTTAAACACAAAAGAGTTACAGGCACCTACAATGAAACCTTTGTTTTAAAACAATGCTGACAGTATTTAGGATTGAAGCAATTCTTCTAATTTAAAGACACAAAAAAAAGTTGTCACTTTACCTGATTGTGCTGATGAACTAGACCCTGTTTTATACACTCAGTGGATACAAGACCATTGCTCATCATAGTTGAAAGTTCCAGGTGTCCGTGAGCCCTGGCTGTTCTTAGGCATGCCATTAATGCTCCAAGAGCTCCTCTAGTACCGCGAGAGCCTAAAGAAAATGAAAAGCAGTAATAATTATAGTTTGATTAACACAATGTGCTAATTGCAATGCTTGTCAGAAACTCCCAATACTTCCAACACATGATCCCTAACCCCCTTTGATTTTTCACCCATTAAACCCCAAAAGACAGTGTCTGTCATAGATTAAGCTAGTTCTAAATCACCTAGTTCCCAAAAAGCTTTGTCTGAAACACATCATATGAAAAAAAGGACCCTGTAAGACCTCACAACCCCTTATTTTAGAATTACACTAAATTATGTCAAAAACTACAAGAGAATCATAAATCCTGTACCCACATATTTGCAACAAAAATTAATCTGTAAAGCCCTGTTACTAGACACGACTGTGTAAGAAATAACAGCAAAACAGAAAAATCGTAGAAAAAAAATACTGGTATGTAACAAAGCTTGGCATGTAAAGAGAACAGTAAGGCACCTACAGTTAGAATACTAATTATTTTGCTCATGGCATGAAGACACCCTTATGATTATTATGCATTCCACCTTGAAATACTAACATCAATAATAGCCATCTGGAATTTTTCTCCCAAATTAATTATAACAGATCAGAAATTACATTTCTGAGATTTTTTTTAAAAAAACAATCATAATTACAAATACGATATTTATTTTCTTACCTAGATTAGCATCTGCAGAAGCCTGAAGAATTCTAATCATGTAGCTCAGACTGTCAGGGCTACATTTGAGCAATTTTGGTAAATAGTAATCTATTATATAAGTAGTTTGGTCATGGTTCCCTTCACACAGTATTACTAGAAGAGGAGAAACCCAGATGTCATGCCACTGGTCAATCCAGCTGCTTTCTTGAAAACTCAAAGTAAAATGGACTTTATGATTGGTAAACATGGTTTCCAAAAGATCACTAGCATAGGGTGCAAGAGACTGATCATTCATCACGTCCAAAATTTGTACTGGAATTGTTCTGTCCAACTGTAGTATATTTTCAGTGCCCACACACTCCACAAGACAGCCAAGAGAAGCATATTTCCCTTTTACATGCCACTCCAAGCTTAGCAAATGCTTTATCAGCCTTGCAAAGAATGGGTCTGATTTTTCATTGGATCCAGTAATGGTTGTTCGGTGTATCTGAAGAAGATTCTTGAATATCAATTTGGTTTGGTGTCTAACAGCATCCAGAGGATGTTCCCAGTGTGTATAAATGTATTCCAACAGCTTCCCAATTATGTCCGAGTTCCCATTAAGTTTGATTTTTAGATTTGGGGAGCCTGAAACAAGGGCAGCCTGTGCTGAATTAGTCCAAATAGCAAGGATTCTAGACAAAGATGTTGCCATACTGGATTCTTTTAACCTTTTAAAAAGAAGACACAAAAAGAAAGTTCATTATTTCCATTTGTCAATTTTTTCAAAAGATACTTTTTTATTTCAAAATAATTATTCATCACATTAGTTTATCTCACACTAAAACAGGTAAGGAGAGACTAACCATTCATTGACAAAAAGGAACCAACACAAAAAGGAGGTGATGAATTTGATGTTGCAAAGTGTATGCTTAGTTACCTGACATGCTGTTAACTGGTCACAGCTAAAACCCCTAAATATGGGGAAAAGAAACCTGACAAGCCACTACACTTGCTATTTTAAAAACAAAAATAAAAATTAAAATCCACATGCTAATATGTGAGCAGCACTATGTTACTGCATGCTTCTTGAAAATAGAAGGAAAATTTTTCATTGCCATATAAAACCATAAAACCCGAGTACCATATGTGCAAAAACAACATCACAAAACTGACCTCCAAGGCAGGAACAAAGGTGGAACTGGATACATGTTTTAATCCCCTATCCAACAGTGCTGGTAGTCTGTTAGATGCAAGCAGTCAATGCTTGCAGCCAGAAAAAAAATTAAACTCATCTTACTTCAAGTATTCCACTCACTGGCACACTTTGTTTTCTTCTGTACTTTTAAAAGCACAGGAGGCAATGTCCTGAAACTAAAGTTTATCTGTCTACATAACAACTGTTTCTGCTATACCTTACCATCAGGTAGTTGGTAAACTAATCCCACTTACGTTGGAAAAACAAAATTTCATTTCAGCATGCAAAAGAACATTGTAACTTAAAACTGTCTACACAATATCAAGACATGGTTTTCTGAATATATTAAAAAGATGACACAATCTGTGGGAGAAACTAGTATCATTACACTGAAAACATCAAAGGGATATTCCACCAGGATCATGAGCCACGCAAAAACACAAGTAAAAAGATCAACACCCTCCTCCCAAACATGAAACAATACAAATCAAAAAACAGGCTTACTCTGAACTCAAAGACAACAAAACTGATGCAATATCCAATAGCAGTTTCTCTCCATTTTCACCCATGCTGCCATTCTTCCATTCCAGCATAGCCAGTGCTCCATGGCAAAGAAAGAGAAGGACCGAGTCAGGGCATTCTTCCACACACAGAGTCCCACAGTTACTCACAAACCACGCTGGCATATCTGTGTGTTTTATTGACCCAAGAAGCAAGTCACTGACCTGTAATAGCAAAGTAACACCCATTACAGGATCTCAGCACAGAGGAAAAGCTATTTTATGCATAACTGAGAATCTCAGAAGATCTGAAGAGATTTCTTGTACATTGTTTTTCTCAAATTCAAAACCCTACTCTTATTTCATACAGCAAGGAGAGAATAAAGGATTTACACTCCAATTAAAGACTGATACAGAGGTTGGCAAGTCCTGCTATCCGTACCAGCAAAGCCTCTGAACACCACCCATAGCACTAATTAACGACACTGACATTTCACAGTCTTAGGGGAGAAATACACTTACCAAGGAAGGTAATTCTTCAGCTGGCTCATACATAGTTTTAGTGAACAGAATAACGGCCAGTCCTGAGGTAGTCTGAACAGTTTGCAGGAGCGCTGCTATACGGCAGAGAAAGAATTTTACATTAGAGTGCAGCAAACATTGCGTGCTACAACTACGTATCAAAATTATAAAGATGGTATTGAATTTTCCTAGACTACTTGTATATCACAAATATGTAGTGTCCACCTGGATATCAAGTATTTAACAAATTTATACTCTAGTGCAATAGAAAACTATTAACACCTTTTAACAGATAGAAAATATAGAACTGCCCAGTAAGACAAGGAGGACTGTGGCAAAGCCTATTGACATTTATATTAAGTTCTTATACAGATATTTTTGTACAGTAGAAGTAAACACAATTAGTTATAGTGCACCAACAAATAGTTCTGACAGCATAATTCATACAGATATATAAATTTTTGGTAGGCACAGACATTTGGTGAGTCTCAAAAGTATTTGTATTACTTCCTAAATTATTAGTAATAGCATTTACCTTGTTTTTTTATAGCAGGAAAAGTTAAGCTGTACACTCCAAAATTACGATCTACAAATCATTGCTCGCCAAAAGACCTACTACTGCTCCCACTCCCATTTATCTCAGCAGTTCAATCCACTCAAGCTAAACTAAGTTTTTATACATACAGGTTGTGTTTACTACAAAGACAACAAGACTGGCTTAATAAAAATATTTGGTTTTGAATCTTACTCTACTTACCATCCATTAGGAAGTTTGTGGAGCTTTTCAGTAAACTGCACATACTTTGCCAAACAAAAGACTCATGGTGTTTCCAAAGACTTCCCTGGATATTTTCTTGTAATTTCTGTACAAGCATCATTGAAACTTTAATGGCTATCAGTAAGTCATGCATCAACTGAGTCTGAACAACATGATTTCCATGATTCTTTCTGTGGAGAAAAAAAAAAAAAAAAAAAAAAAAAAAAAGACAAGACAGGCCCACAAAAAGGAAATTAAACCATTCTTCACCATCACCAGAAAACTACATCCTGCCAACTTCAGATAGAATTAATGGTAAAAACTGATTTATTGTCTGAGGCGAACAGATATGTAACTATAGGAAAAAAAGAAGCAGACTTAAGGGCAGTGTTTCAAAATGAAATTAACAAACATAATGACAAATTCTGCTGCAGTTTCTGCAGGTTCCTGTCACAAACTTTCACTCATTTCATTCTGCCTGAGCAGAGCTGAACTTTTCCAGAAACTTTCCAAAAAGACCAATAGAACACAGTGCTGCTTCTTTCTCATTTTTCAAGCAGTCCCTCCACGCGCAAAGCGTATTTCTATGATTTGACTTTCTTCTATCATGAAGACAGACAACACCTAAACTTTTATGTACAATACACTCCATTAAGCACCCTTCTCCTCTGCGTACATGATGAGAGACCACAGTGAAAAAGATTCACTTCATGCAACGCTGGAAAATGTTAAGATACTAAATGATGACTCCTGTGACAGACTTAACAGAGTATCAATACTGATTTAAACACAAATGGAAAGTGGAAGAGTAGCACTCTACCTGAATTTTAATAATTTTATCTATTAATTACAGTGTTCAGTCACAATTCAGGTACAAAAGCACAACTCAAAGGCCTCCCTCAAAAGTAGTAGCTCTAACACAGTATCAGTGCCTTAAATGTTACCACCTTTCATTTTATTTCTTTCCTTTCTTATTTTATAACATCATATGGCCACAAAAGAAGAGAAACTCATCAGCAGCTTTTTTTAATCTATAATATGTATCATTGTAAAATTACATTCCCATCTTTCTTCAATGTATGGCTATCAAAGTGATATTCCAAACCATACCAGATTATCTGACGAGAGTGAAATAAAAATGGATAAAATACAGCTCATATTGAATTCACTTGCCTGTTTTCCTCCTGTATGTCAAGTAACGATTTCTGCAGAAACTGAAGAACTAGTGAAAATAATTACAGTATGAATTTATTTTAAAGATGAATTGAACAAAAAAATTCTAGCAAAGCAATCACACATACACATCATACCCAGACACAATGAACAGTTACCCATATAGTGGTGTTTCTTCCACTCCATAAACAAACTAAACTGACATTTCAGTGCAGACCCAAAGAAGCGATACTAAAGCAAAATCTCAAGCTGGTTTGCAACAACCTGGTACAAAACAAGAGTTTCCAAACCACTTGGCCTAATCCTGTTCTGATTCCTCAATGACAAGCTGAAACTACCAAGAGCTAAAGACAGAGCAGCAATAAAAGGCCCACAGGAAGGTGTGAACATTACCTGCATGCTGAGGGCACAGTACGTCAAGTTACCCCATATTACCAGTAGATCAGACTTCTGCAAAATTATTGCCAAACAAAATTCTTGCCGTAGCAGGCCTGGGCTTGCTATAGTCAAGACTGGCTGTTAACGGCTCAGTGTTACCACATCCAGCTTCATCATGAGGCACAGGACAGAGAATACTTCACGTAAAGTAGCACCAACTCCCCCAGCCCTCTAAGAATCGCTCACTGGTACCTTTTCAGATTTATATCTAGGGCTGCTCAATAAAGCAAGACTGACCCCTGGAAATTAAAGGTACAAATCAAGGGAAAGTCTCTGACAAAAAAGTACCATGCGAGGGTACTAGTTATTAAAAATTAACGAGAAGGAAATCAGATCCGATAGATCTTTATGCCTACCTCATGTTACTTCTTCGGATACAACCCCCCCCCCCCCCAATAAGCTACAGTGAAACTTATTCTACTATAAATATGAACTTTACCTTCTTCAAACAGGTTCTTAACACTTGCTCTACCTAGAGGAAAGAAAATAAATTTTAACTACTGAATACTAGCCAATACTATCTATTTTACATAGACAAAGTGTAAATATTACTATTAGGTGCCTCACCAAGATGCAAATCGATGTTGAGCAAGCTAAAACAGAAGACAAAATATTCAGTGTCATTGTACCTAAGCTGAAGTCCTCCATACAGGAAGCAAGGTTGTCCAGTACTTTTCTGTACAAATATACGTCTGTGGTTTTCAGTTCTTCCCTAAGGCAGCATACAAAGCTTTGTACAGCTAACGTCATAAATCGTTCAGGAAGACCATTTAGTGAACTGCAACAGTAAGAAACAGCACAATCAGTTAGCTCATACTGACGTGTTAAATATCCACTTGACCAACGTCAATGTCAGCTAAAACTCCAATAATAGATAGATGTTGCTTCCTGCATGAAAACATATTCTCTTTTAAAATAAACATGCACGTTCTAATTTTGCAGCTAGAAAACCTGTCATAGGAGCATAAAGCTCTGGTATGCAACCACATACAGAATGGAAGCCCTGCATCTCTCAGTGGGACAACAAATGTTTTCAATGTTTTCAGACATAGAAATGAAGACAGCTAAGCACTGGATCTTAAAAATGTTAAGGCTGTAATAAGTTCACTAAAGAAATACAATAGTAATTTTGCAACAGAAAAACTTAACTGCAATAAAAATAGGCACAAGAAACCACAGTTTAGTTATGATTCCTCTGAACAGCCTTCTCCTGACATTGTCAGATTTTGTTTTCTTTAACAGAAGTATTTTAAATTTCTACTCTAATATTGGATTTTAAAGTTCAAAGTGCTAATTACATGCTATGTTGTCTTTCCAGTAATGAAACAGATCAAAAATTGTACTTCACTTTAAAGTTATTTATCTAATGATACATTGTATTATTTATAATTAAGATTTTTAACTAAGCAAGAAAGAAAAACAGTACATATTCATATATTAGTAACCCTAATTTTCAGTAATTAAAGTGCAGCAATTTGTGGTGCACAAGAAATAACTGACTTCTAGGTAAGGAAAGCATTTAAAAAAAATAAAGGCTTAGTATGCAATTTTTTACCTTGCTAATACCTTTTTCAAGGGATTCTTCGCACCCAGTGAAAAATATGTCTGTCCCAAAATATCCAAACAAGCCTTAACCATGGGATCACATGCAGAGTTTTGGCCCATCTTCTCCACCAACGGCATTATCTATAATCACCAGAACACATGATCAACAAAAACTCTGGACATACCCTCATCATTAACAGAGGCAGAATTCCCTCTCATCCAAGTATATGTTGCAAAACTATCCTCTACCATATCCCGTTGAGTTTCAGGTGTTGAATAATGTTCCAAGAACACCTCTAATACCAAAAATACATACATACAAAATAGGAAACTTGGTATCACTTGCCTTCCATCATTTACAGTAACTGTAGCCCTTACTGATTTAAGTAGTAGAACTACATTTCTACCTAATGCATGTGCAGCAGTAACAACTGTTTTTCACCTTCTTCCAGGAATGCTTAAAACATTATAAAGTTTATTTTAGACTTGTATTTCCCATTAACAGTGCACATGACAAACTGTCAGTTACCAAAAACCACACTAACAACAGTGAAGTCTTACTTTTTTAATACACTGGATCTGCTGGATACCATTGTTCAGCTGTGCACAGTGCAGAAGCAGAGATGCCAGGTTTTGCTCTTCAGCCTTTGAAAACCCTACATTTGTAAGAAGAGTCTCTTCTTAGAAAGGAATTACAATAAGCAGTATAAACAATACATGATTTATAAGAAAACATTGCTTAATTCTTTGGGTTTTCACCTGTTCCAGTAAACCTACTGGTGCCACAATCCCTTAAGCCACCTTACAATACCTGAACACCTTTTTTTTTTCCTAACAAATTAAAAATATACAAGTTTCACTGTAACATAATAGTAGACCTCATCTTCAGTATGAAGACCAGTTTCACAAAATCACAGCATGGTTGAAGTTGGAAGGGACCTGCAGAGGTCATCTGGTCCAACTCATCTGCTCAAGTAGGGTCACCTGGAGCAGGCTGCCCAGGACCATGGCCAGACAGCTTTTGAACACCTCCAAGGATTGAGACTCCCCAACTTCCCTGGGAAACCTGTGCCAGTGCTTAGTCACCCTCACATTAAGAAAGTGTTTCCTGATGTTCAGAGGGAAGCTCTGTGTTTCAGTTGGTGCCCATGCCTCCCATCCCATCACTGTTCAACACAGAAAAAAGCCTGGCTCTGTCTTCTTTACGCCCTCCCTTCAGGTATTTTTTACACATTGATAAGACCCCCCTGAGCCTTCTCTTCACCGGCTGAAGAGTCCCAGCCCTCTCAGCCTTTCCTCATAGGAGGGATACTCCAAGCCCTTCATTATCTTAGTGGCCATTCGCTGGACTCTCTCCTGTATATCTGTATCTCTCTTGTACTGGGGAGGCCAGAACTGGATGCAGCACTCCAGGCATGGCCTCAGCAGTGCTGACTAGAACATAAGGAGCACCTCATAGTAACTTTAGTATATAAATCTTGCATTAGTTTTTTGTTGGGTTTGGGGTTTTGTTGGGTGTTGGGTTTTGTTGGGTTTTTTTAAGTAAAGACCACTGGAAATTTAACATATCAAAAAAAAACAAAAACCAAACACAAAAACCACCACAAAATGAAAGAGCATTTGAACAGTATCTTTAAATCAAGTTAACTACAGAAAATACAAAGACTGGAAAAAAACACTCAAGATGACCTCCAGACATCCCTTCCAACCTCAATCATTCTCTGATTCTTTGAAATTCAGCATTATCCCACATATTAAGGCTAGTACTTCAGGCAGCACTAAATTACAGGCCTGCAAGTGGGATCACAAGTAGGACCTTCCACCACCTTCACACCAATGATAAGACAAAACAAAGAGCTTTCAAACCAAAGACACAATGCTCCAAAGGATTCTTTTAACTCTGCCAAGGTAAGAAGTCATTGTCATTACAAAATAAAAACAAACCACAAAAGAGCAAACACACCTAAAACCCACAAAACAAAACCACCAGAAATAAAACTTAACAAGAAAATAAAGATTAATTTCAGCAGCTACACAAACACATTCTACTAACAGAATAAGAAATTACGCATTAGTTCAGAAAAAAACACCCCACTTACTCTGAAGTTTTTCAAGCTGCTGATGATCAAGAAAGAATGCATCTACCTGAATTTCCTTCTTCTTCTTCAGAACCATTTTAGCTGATTAAGAAATACCTGCTCAAAACCAAACCAAAACAAAACCAGGTCATGTTGTATTAAAAGCATAATTACAAACACTTCCTATGTTAATGGTCTTCTCACTGTCCTGAAATAATGCTTATTGCATTATCGGTGCACTTTTTTCGTGCCCCGCAAGATTAACAGCTCTCTTCAATTTTATCAACTTCAACTATTTCAAGCATTTTGTCCAAAATTCACCCAGACTTCATGGCACAAAATGGAAGTCATAGAAAATAGAATTTGCAGGATGAATGAAAAACTGTCTCACTGGAGTTTTTACTGCACTTGTTATGTAGTCTGTGTCATGCCCCTGGAGCACAGTTTGAAAATATTATGCAGAAGCATGGGAGTAACACCACAAAACTTCTGTTGCTCTGTTTTACTCTTCAAAACTCATTCAGTTTGTATTAATGTGAAGTTAGAACTGTGTAGCAAAGCAGTTTTGTTTGTTTAAAACATATCAACCAGTTCTGCGCTTGCTATAATGAATGTTAGGCATAGCAAGTTGTTTCTTCTTTAAGGTAATAGCAATTTAATGTGCGCTACAGTTTCACTGACTTACAGGCTTGTTACCACAGAACAGCTGAGGTTGGAAGGGACCTCTGGAGGTCATCTGGTCCCACCCTCTGCTCAAGGAGGGCCACCTGGAGCCTGCTACCCCAGACCATGTCCAGGTGGCTTTCGAACCTTCCAAGGAGGGAGACTCCACAGCCTCTCTGGACAACCTGTGCCAGCGCTCGGGCACCCTCACGCCACATCTGGTGCTTCCTGATGTTCAGAGGGACCCTCCTGTGTTTCAGTCTGTGCCCCTGGCCTCCTGTCCTGGCACAGGGCACCACTGGAAAAGAGCCTGGCTCCATCTTCTTCGCACCCTCCCTCCACATGTTTATATACACTGATAAGATCCCCCGATCTATTACCTAGTCCCAGTTGATAGTGATCAGAAAGTGCAACTCTTCCATTTTCTTCTAAAAAACAGGTGGCCTCAGCCTTTCCCCCCAGGCAGCAGGCACCACACGACGGCACTGACCAGCGGGGCCGGTGCCCAGGCGGGGTAACCAACACGACAGCCCTGACAACCGTGGGGCGGCCTTAGGAGGACAAGAGCCCGACTTACGGCGCCTCAGAGGGACGTGCAGCCGGGCCCCGCTGCCGTGCGGGGGCATCCCGCTCTCTCTGACCGACCGAGACGGTCCCAACGACCCCGCGCCCCACAGCAGCTCCCAGGCGCGCTGCCGGGCCCTCGGGCCGGGCCGCGGCCCCCGGGGCCTCCCCCCGCCTCGGCGGCCTGGCGGCGGGCGGCAGCGCGGGCCCGGTGCGCAGCGAGGCCTGGGGGGCGGCGGCACCGGCACCCGCCGCGGGAAGCGGCAGGGCTGCGGCCGGCCACGGAGGCCGCGGCGGAGGGCAGTAGCAGAGGGGAAGGGAACACGCCGGGAGGCCCTGGCGCACCCTACCCGAGGGGACACTCACCCACGGGCGCCGCTCCCCTTCCCGGTCTCCGCCGCCCCGCCCGCACCACGTGCCGCCGGCAGAGCGCCGCAGCCGCCCGCCGCCAACCAGGGCGCGGGGGCCGCCCCCGGGGCGCGCCCCGCCCCCGGCCCGGCCCGGCCCCCCGCGGCCGGCCCCGGCGCCGCCTCATGCCGGGCCGGGCCGGGCTGGCGCCCCCGGGCAGCCGGAGCAGGTGCCCGGCGGCGCCCGGCGGGGCTCCTGCCGCGCTGCGGCAGCCGGCGCTGTTCGGCGCTTCGCCGCGCCGCGGGACGGCTCCTGCTGCCGGCCGCAGCAGCGTCCTCAGCGGCGGTGGCCGCAGCGGGTAGCCGGGCTTCTCGGGAAAATACTTAACCGGAAGGTAAGCCAACGTGAGAGTCGCTGGCCTTTGTAACAGAGTGCCTTTTAAAATGCACTCTTAACTTTGGGGAAGACTGGGGGTAACTGGTGTATCTCCTGATGGCAGTACCCTGTGTTTCTCCCCGGGTAATTACACTCCCTCCTCAGTTCCCCAGTTTCCTCGGCAGTTCTAAGTGGATGCTGCGTCTGTGGGAGCCCCATTTGTCATGTGCCCCTGCTGGACCCAGCAGCTGGTAGGCGTCCCTCCAGAGCCGACTACCTGTCGGAGCCAGAGGAAGCAAACCCCAGTGAAGCATCCAGCGCAAATCAAGCTCCTCTAGTCACGAATCCTTTTCTCCAAGGAGCAGAAAGAGGCCTGAATAAACACTTTGCAAAAATCCAGCAAACTTCATTTGAAAAGCGCCCTTCGTTTGCTTCCTCTTAACCATCTCTTCATCCTTTACAATTTGTCAGCACTTCCACATTTTCTTAAACTAAAATGATGAACAAAACCCAGGGGTTTTTTATATATATAAGCATTTCATTTTTAGCCAGAGCAGTTTTTTTGGTTTTTTTAAGTTTTCAACACCTATGTCATGTGCCTTTCACAATCCTTCCAGGTCCCATATGAATATAAGGTAAGTAACAAGTATTTAAAGTGCAAGCAATGGACTATCAAATGGGGATCGCCCTTCCCGAGTCTGTGAGTTGTATCTAGCAAAAGGGAAATCTTGCACTCATTGTGAAAATGGTTATTGCAAAAGTGGTTACTGTAAAATGCCAGCTCAACATAGCAGTCATGCTTCGATAAAGATTTAAGATACAACAACGTTTTGGTAAGGAAAAGGGGGAAAACATAACAAAACCCATTCCTTGCCACTTGACTTTCACCCAACAGTCATTTTCCTAGCAACCTAAAGCAGCTAGAGTCCATGAGAGGCTGTTCAGGACTTTCAGCAATCTTCTGGATCCCCCTTGAACACTGAATACCTTCTGACATAGTAATGGCCAAAGGAACTGAGAAAAGGTTTAACTATATCCATACATATGGAAAATAATTTGAGTTTTTCTCCATTGGTTGGTTGATTTTCTCTCTGCGTTCTGCCTTTTCTAGGAAACTGACACCATTATTTGGCACTATGCATTGCAGTGACCTACTTAAAATGCTGGACTACCTCCAGCTGGAAGAGTGATTGTATGCTCATATGTGATTTAACCTTCCAGCCAAATCAAACAACACATCCTCATTTAGTGTAAGCAAAGTCTGCAACAAGCTAGGCCAAGTCTCCAGTTCCTTGAGCTCAATTCAATACCTGCACATCTTACATTCAGTGCAATCCTCTTCCTACAGGCTCCCCAATTTCAGGGGAACCCTTTTCAGGGTTCCAGCTCTATCTGTTCCAGCTCATTTTCTGTAACACTAGGGATAACTTTCCAGCAACTTTCTGCTTTCCAAAAGAGCTTTACTCTCCCCAACTTTTTGCGGTTAGAGGAAGCATCAATGCCAGGGAACTGTCAGGTAACACATGAAGAATCCACGCTTTGTAGTGCAATGTAAAAGCAAAGAGGCATCTCAAGAAATGAAACAATAGCATGCAAGACCCACACACTTCAACTGCTCTGTTCTCCAAGAGCACCAAGTTTCCAGTATTCAAACTTGTTTAGAACTAGCTCACATACCACCTCTATGAAGCTCACCAGGCATGGGTTATTAGGGTTAAGTACCTTGAAAAGGTAAGTCACTCTGTTTTCATAATTTCTGTTCTGCTGGTAAGGAGCAACAGACCCTTGAATTACTGGTGTCATGGCTCCACTGTGCTCTGCTGTGTGCCAGAGATCTTGCAGAGACCAAAAAAGCAATCACGGTGTTAGAAATTGCTAGAGAGAGAATAAAAAACAAGCTAGAAAGCATCACTATGTCGCTGTATAAATACACCTACGCCTTGAACACTGTGTGCAGTGTTCATCCCTACACAAAAAGAATATAGTAGGACTGACAGAGGTGTGAGGCAGGGTAAGAAGGATGGCCAAAGGTAGAGAGGGGCTTCTCTGTGAAACTGTTAGAGTAGGTAACTTCACTCTCAAAGAGAAACTACTGAAATGGAATATGACAGAAATTTCTAAAATAATTTTTCACCATCTCGACAAAAATTAAGGAGCATCAAATGAAAGAAGCAGATGGCACATCCAAAACTAAATGAATTATTTAAACCATGGGGCTCATCATCCTAGGACATTTTGGATCTTGAAAATTACATTTGTTCAAAAGCAGCTGGACTAACTCATGGAAGAAAAAAAAGCAACACAGCAAAAGTTTCAAAACACAAAACTTCTGGCTCACAAAGTCCCTGAACCACAAAGCAACTGGATATCGGGACAGTATTCTGGGGTAATGACACTTAACTTCCCCAGGCACTGGCTGAGGACAACTGTCAAGTGACTGGCAACCAGGCTAGATGGCTCCCTGCTCTGACTGGGTACAGCCATTTCTACTGTGAAGTCTCAGCATGTTTCTGTAATTCATCATAAGTTTTTTTCTAAGCACTGGATTTATGTTCACAGACTTCACAGTTTTGACAAATCAACATCCACCAGTGAAAATCCCTCTCAAAGGAAATATTCTAACCCACGCTGTTGGAAACTTTGAAGTTCAAGCTGTAAATTCTAGTCTTCTTGAGCTATGCCTATATCCAATAAGTAGAATATTTTATATTTTAAGTTTCTTGCAGAGGAGATGATCTCATCATTTGGAAACTCTCAGAAATTGATAATTTAGAGCAATATAGAATTTTACCACTCTGTGGCGCCAAACATTTAAAAAGGTTGTGCTTTTTAAAGGGAAGCCATAGACCTTCTCATAAGCCATATTTTTATGTAGAAAAAGCCTTTATTAGTAACTGAAGTAACCGTGGATTCATCCATTCGAAGGTACCAAAGCACAAATACTAGAGACTATTTAGATAAGATGCCATTCTTCTATCACTGAAAGACAAGCCATAGCCTTGAAAGAGCAACAGTTTAAGACGTCATGGTAATAACATGAATTGAACAGGAATGATCTTTCTCCCTTTCCCTCCTCCACTTAAATAAAACCTTTAAAGCTGTTTTTTGTCACAAAAGATCAAGATACTTTTTAATTAATTTGAACAGCACCTGAAGATGATCTATTTATTTATATAACAGTTTTGTAATTGCAACTAGTATAAACAGTATCACGGGAACTTTTTCTCTATTGCAAGTCTCAAATACATACATCATCCTTTCAAAGAATCCACATAGAAACGAACTGAGAGAAGACATTGTATAATCTAAGATTTTGGAATCACAAGATGTTTTCTGGAATATATTTTCCAATTGTAGACACACATACCAATCTGAAATACCTAAACTTACGTGGTTCCATGTTTATCTATGTGAGAGGACCAGAAAAAGCTCCACTGATGGGGGCAAGGTTCTGATCCAGCATGTCAGAATCACATTCTACATATTCATAAACCCAAAATTTTACATTCTAGTTGCAGGTTTGATAACCACTTGATCATCTCTGAAATGGAGCTAGTGGCATTTTTTGGATTAGCTTCCACACTCTGGAGTGGATGTTTCGCAATACAGTGTTCATAATACTTCAAAACAAATGAGGTTATTGTTTAGTAAGACAACCAGAAACTTAGAACTTACTTTCTTGCATTGAAGTCAATTATGAACAGTAAAAACCACACAACACACACATCTTCAGCCCACATCTAGAGGTTAATATTTAGTAACATTAGAGAGGCAAGTATTTCACTGTGTTTTGCTTTTGCTTTACTTCTGTAGTGAGCCAGCTAACAGATGATCACTCCAAGGTGCAAATACCTGGTCTTGCAGTTTGCTTCTACAACGTACTGTGCACCACTTTTTTGCATTTTCTGCACATATTTGCAAGACTCCACCTCGGATTTATTCCTGTATTTAATAAATCCTTGTATGTAATTTCTATCAGTGACAACAGCAAGGAGAAACAACTCTCTTCCTGAGACCATGCTTCTGTGTACAAGTAGTTTTCTGTGACAGGAAGATCTATGGCTTTCCCCCTTGCATTCTAATTACAAAATAAAGTTGTATTTTGTTCTATGCCTCCCAGTTGTTCTACTGGTAATTTTATTCCCTTCAGTAACTGAACACAGATTCTAGCCACCTCTACAGACTTTACAGATAAGGGTAGTTGAGAGAAAATCCTGAATATCCCTATTTCTTCCTCCACAGTATTTTTTCATGCCTCTTTACGCACGAGTTTCGAGAGCTGCATGACTGCAGAGCATTTTTATTATCTGAGGCCAAAGAAAATGTCAATCCACAAAACAAACTCTCAAAGAAACGCTCATGTAGTGAACAGGCTTTGCTCTCCCTCTCGCGGTCTAAGCACGTCATTCATGTAGGCTTCGCTTTTCCTTAGCTCAGAGCACTCTAAATTCAAACACTCTCTGCACTCTTGTGTGTATCTAGAGAGAACGTGTCACTATTTAAGGAAATGGCATGGCCAAAGTTTTCATCAAACACCAACGCTAAATCATTTTGTATACCATTTGTTAGGAACAAAATTATTTTTATTCTTTTGGCTACATCTTTTAATCTAAAAATTTTTTTTCCAGTGGATTTGTTTTTAATGTAGCTTGAACACTCTAGACAGGAGGTATGGGGTAGAAAACAATTCACTTCTTGCTATACCAGCAATCAAGTTTTTAATAAGTTTTTCAGCGACGAGTGTTTAAAAAACATGAGGCCCTTCAGAAAGCACCAGCAAAGAAGCAGTTTCAGTGAAGTTGTTTCAATACTTTAAGGTCACTGCAAGTGGAAAATTGGAGGCTGTGCTGGAACTGAATAGGAAAAAATGAAATTGTGTGTATAACCAGTTGAGGAATATTTGAGCTTTTAAGACCTTTTTTATTTTTCAAATAAAAAACCCTGCACTTTTACTGACTCACAGACAATTGTGAAAGAGCAGTTTAGACAAGACGACTGCACACCTACACTAGAAATAAGCACCAGAAAAATGGTGAAGTGTGGTTTGTTTATGCGCCACAAGAATCTGTAAAACGTTTTGCCTCCCTAAATCATAATCCAAACAAAATACAATCCCTAAATCTCAGTCCAAATTGACGTGTACATGACAAAGACCCCTGTACGTGCCAGACAAGCAACATACTGATTACTTTTTCCAAATACTTTTTAATACTTGCCGCAGCCTTTTAGAAGAGACCGAGATGGCTGGTTACCAGAGACGTACTCACAGGTCTTTTCAGCCGGAGTGGACACAGAGCTTGCTGCCAACATGACTCACCAGCACTTGCACCTGCTGCTTCACCCCCCCTAGTACTAAAATGGAAAGCGTGTCGTTACCTATTGGACACAGCAACTCTGCAAGACCCATTCATCCCATAGTATCCCCACCACTGCCCCCGTGACCGCACGGTTCCAACCCTCCGGTTTACACTTGACAAACGACCTTCCACAAAAGGTGACATTTAAACTGCGGTAAGCTCCAATGTTGGAGGCGACGAGCTTCAGGACAAGCGGATGCTTCCTCGTAGCTAGTCTCCCCTTCAGAAACTGACGCAAGGTCAATTCCTGCTTCACAAACGAACTTAAAAAACTGGGATGGGGAGGGGGGGGCGAGGCAGGCCGTCCCTTCCGACGAGCGGAGCGGAGGGAGGCCAAGCTTGGGCCGCGGCCGGTCCCGCGCAGCACCCACGGGGATCCCCGCCAGGCTCCCGCCAGCCTTCCCCGCACGGACCGGGCCGTGCCGCGGTTCGGGAGGTCGGCCCGGCGGCTCCGGCCAGCCGCCCTCCGCCCGGGCCCTCCCGCCCGGGCCCGCCGTCGGGGCCAGAGCACGCGGGTGAGGCGGCGGCCCGCAACCAGCGGCCGCCTGAGGAAGCGGCGGCGGGACAAGGGCCCCGGCATCCCACCCCGCTGGCAGGACCTCGAGGCCGGCCCCCCCCGGCGCCGAGCGCCCCCCCCTCGCCAGCCGCCGCCGCCGCCGCCGAGCCGCGCAGGCCCCGCCCGGACGCCCCGCCGGGGGCGGCCCCCCGCTCCTCAGTGGCCGTCGCGGCCGTCGCTCAGGCGCCCGCGCCGCTCGCCGCGGGGATGGTGGGGCGGGCGCCGAGGGGCGCGGGCAGCCGCGGCCCCGCAGCGCCCACAGCCCGGACGGCGCCCGGCGCGGCAGCGCGGCGAGCCACGGCCGGCCAGGTTTGACCTCCCTTTCCTTGACCCTTTCTTTCCCTCCCTTTGCGAGCGGGGCCGCGCTCGGCGGGCGGCAGCGCCCGGGCCGGCCCCCGGGCCGGCGCCCGGCTCTTCCCCGGCGGGGCGCGGCGGGACTAGCCGGCCCGGTGCCCCCGGGAGGCTACGTCGGGCGTCGGATGGCGTCACGCGGCGCCGTCACGGTGGAGGGTGACGTTCTGTTAGGTCACCGCGATGTCGGTGAGTGCAGTACCCGGGGGTGCGTCAGGCGGTGTTCCCGCAGCAGAAGGCTGACGAGCTTGAGGGCGCTTTAGGGTCCCTAAGGTCCAGGCTCCTCTCGTCCGGTTGGCAGTGCCATTCCCACTATCCCCACTATCCCCATTATCCCCACCCCCACCCCCCCCCCGAAACAAGAGCGAGAAGAACACAACTTCCAAACAAACATGCAAAATCAAGATATTTTTAAATAATCTACACCGCCGGCTTTCAGAATGTCACGTAAAAGTTAAGCATTTGTACCTAACGTGACGTCACACCGCAACCTTTAAAATCGCTGTCATCGGGAAAAGGGACGTAAAATGATTGTCTGTGCTTTAATGTCGTTTGCTGCACGCATTCGACAGCGCTCTGCAGATGAGCCATGGGTTGTGCCATCGCCCTGGGACGCCGCGCAGGCAGTGGCTCCGTAGCGAGCTGGGAGGCGGCAGCCTGGCCCCTGAAGTCAGGAGGGTTTGCCGGGGTCTGCGCCCGGTGCTGGAGTGGGGGAGCCCTGGCTGATGTGTTGCTTCATGGCAACAACCTCGTCGATAGCTGGGAAGCAGCAGAAAAACCATTTGTAAATCAGATTTTGAAGGAAGTTCTTAATAGTTTAGGTTACAGTTTGAGCACAGAATTATGCAAAATGAGTCAAATGGAAAATAAAGTTACCAGTGTTTCGACATGGGTAAGGGCCCTGCCAGCAACAAACCTGAGAATGACTTCCTTGATTCCCAAACAGGTCCACTTTGTGCCTCATAATTTCCTTTCTCCAGTCCAACATTTATCGATCCAAAACTATTTGAAAGTGCCGAGTTTGGGTGAAAAGGGTGGAAGAAAGGGGCCTGAAATTCGAGAGGTATGGTCCAAATGTGTTTGGGCTGGTGAACATTTTAGGATGGTGTAGGGAGCCCACCATGTACTGTGCAAACCCACTCCTGTTGAAAGAGAAGAACTTACCAAGCTTTCTCCAACAGCGAAAGGACATACAGAACATACAGACAGAATATAAAGCGTTTAGTTAAACACAGCGTTTTGTTAAAAGCAGAGGAAAACACTGACAGTGCGATCAGGTACATGTAAATTTTTAACATGTTTCAAAAAGCTACAACATCGTTCCCTCCTTCCCCCTTGAAATGTATTTTGAAAATTTCCAAGCAGACAGCAAAGAAAAGGAAATTATATCAATCCCTTTGGGGAGAATGTGACATTCTGACTTCTTGAAGCCTATGAAGAAGTTTATAAACTTAAAAAATGAAAAAGACGAATTTAATCTTTCCAGACTTGTCAAACTTGTCTCAGTTAATTTTTGATGGCATAATTAGAACTTACCACTTTAATGTGTGCTTTTTTAGTTTACTTTTCAAAAGATCTTATTTTTAAAGACTTAGAGAAAACGGAGGGCTTTACGGTGGGAACTGGAGCAGGAAGAAGGGGAGGACTCTGTGTAGGTTTGAGTGCTGATTCAGAGTACTCTATTAAGCCAAGAGAGATGAACTCATTTTTTTCCTCCCTTGGGGAATCAAACAAGAAACAGGAAGTCATTGATTCAAAGTAAGATCATTCACTCTGCAATTGTAAACAGTGTATTATGTGCCTGTAAATATTTCCAGAACCCATTGGCTTGTTGGAAAATATGAAGCAAATTATTATAATCTCTAACAAACAACCCACAATAAAAAGAGTTCTTTTCAAACTTTTTATCTGTAATGTTTATACAGTAGAATATTAATTAGCTTGGATGTTGAGAAACTACTTGGCTGGACACATTGTTCGCTGCCAGAAATCCATCTACTCCGATGTTTTGTCTGTTGAAAGACAAACATTTTTAACTCCACCCTGTAATATTGTGCCCTACCAAAAAGCAAAAATTCTTTCACTACTTGATCTGTTTGTGTTTTCACTACCACAAACACTGAAATATCCTACTGTTAACCAGATGTTGGCTGAGTTCATCTCTTGTCTTACGTAGCTGTAATTAGTCAAAAAGGAAAAACATTGTAAAAAAAACCTAAATAGACAGTCTAATAGGAAATTCCTATTCCTTGTTACTTAGGAGAGCAGAATCCAGGCTGTCTATCCAAATCGATCTGCAGGTGTAACTTCTGCTTCCTCTGTAAAGCAGGAGAAGCTGCTGCTTAGAAGTGCCACCTTCCTCCCTTGAACGTGGGGACTCTGCACAAGGAGAGAGGAGCGAGGATTAGGGACAGGACAATGGTGAGCAACCTGGTTCCCTGACAGTCCAGGGATTAAAAGATGGAGGGAAATGGTAAAAGACATCAGTCACCCAGAAGGCTTGCAGTTGAAATGATTGTATGTCTAAAGTTTAGAATTCGGGTATTTTAGGATCGGCTCAGGAAGCTATTTTAATAACGTGCTTAAATCCTAGCAATTCCATGGGGATTCCTGAGTGGGGGGTTCCTGAATAGGGGTGGTTGTAACCTCAGGCTTAACAGCTGGAATCATAGCGTGCAGGACCAAGAGGAAGAGAGAGTCAAGAATGGAGCAGTTACCTTCAGACAAGTGATTGTGGTGATCCTCTTCTTCTAACTTAAAATATGGAAGGAAAGGAATAAAAAATTAGGGTATGTGAAAGGAAGGAAAGTTTTGAGACAGAGTTTTTCACTTGCTTAGCTATGATGAGCTTGAAAGTAATTTGAGACATTGAAAATTTAGAAGAGAATTAGAAAATATTAATGTATTGAAGAAAATGTAAGGACTTTTTGGAATACTGCTCATGACTTTGGTCTCTCTTGTGATGCTTTGCCTTTTCCTTTTTTCGTCCTGGTGTCAGGAACAGTGGAAAAGATGAATCTGTAGGTCTTTCCCCTCTAGGTGATGAGAGCTTGGGGAAAGAGGGGAACTGGGGCTGCCTCCTCTGACAGTGGGAGGAGAGGGAGTGCTTGAACCTGGGCTTTTGAAGGACTGGAGTAGTCATGGAGAGGGGGGGCTCCCAAAGATGTTGCTTATTAATCCATGCTAAGTGGATCAGGAGTTGCATTATAGAGATCTATGTTATGCATGATTTTCCTGTGCCAGCCTCTTTCATCACACTGAAAATGGTTGCTACTTGCCTTTCCTTGTCAGTGTCTCATTGTCCATGACAAAGGTGACAAACATAGAGCATAACCTTATGACTGGTAATTTTTTGTTTGTTGTGATCTTCCAGCTGCCTTCCCCTGAATGGTGTTTTTGTGGCTGTTTGTTATTTCAGAGATAAATTGAATACTTAGGGGGAAGTCAAGCTTTATTTTCAAAGCCAAACCTACATGCTCAGAGCCTTGCAAAGGCCAGGGCCTTTGCTTGCAAGGGAGCTTCTTGGACTGAATGGTTACATTCAGCCATCCACTTCATCTTTATTAAGCTGTCTACAAATAGTTGGAATACAACAGAGCCCAGTCCTTCTGCTTACATACAGATGATTTTCTTGGCTTCTCAGACTCAAACCATGATGAGCCAGCTCTCATCCTGCATAATTTTTCCAGCAGTGCTTGTCCAAAAGGGCACTGAGATTAATTTACAGAAGGCATGAGCAGTTAAATGTAGATAAAAGCACAGATCTGAACCTGAAACATGCATGAACCAGGATGTCCTGCGATCTGCAACAGCTCATGTAAAGGGGTTGTTTTTCATGTGGGGGATCCATTAGGGACCATTTATTCACCTGCCTTTACATTTGGAACCATAATCTCCCCTTTGCATCTCATTGAGGATATTAAATTTTAAAGGCAATTTGATTAAGCATAAGAATTTTAAAACACTTTATGAAGAGTCATCTGCCAAACATTAAACTTGCATAAAACCAAATGTGCTACTAACTCATAGGTAGTGACATCTATATAAGGTATTTTCTTAGCAAAAGCTCAGTTCTCTACAAGCCTCTTCTATGTAAGAAAGGACATATACAGTAACTGAAGATTAAAATGTGTGATGTGTCTCTGCTTATCAAGGAGAACATATTGCAGCCCCAAAATAATTGAAGAAATTAAAATATGCTAAACCTAAATATTACCAACACAGATTTCAGAAAGCTCCCAGTTATAAGGGCCTTTGTAGACTAATGTACTTTTACTAAGTTTTATGAAGCTGTACATGTACCAAGTTTGGGGGCATTCTTGAGATTTATATAAAATAAGTTAGTATGTATATTAATAAAAAGTCAGACTTTAAATACAGACTCAATTTGACATGGGGATTTTTTTCCCTTTCTTTTTCCAGCATAAATATGGCTGAGCTTTCAGACCCAGAAGGTACTGTAAACTGGAAGGAAAGATGTTTAACTCTGGAGTCACAGTTAATGAAATTTCGTCTCCAGGCAAGCAAGATCAGAGAATTGTTAGCAGAAAAGGTAGGTCTCGTATGAATTTTAATGCTGTATAAATGATTTTATTTGATGATGGGGGCTGATCACATGTCACGGTTTGAGATTACAAGTGCTGGGATTTTTTTCAGGAGGAAAAAAAAAGCATTTTAAAACAAAATATATGGAAAACAGGTATCTTTTAATGTTGTGAAAGAATTTCACACATCATTTTTGCCAGCAAGAAATGTTAATTTTCAAATAAGAGCACACTGGCAACTCTCCTGCAGAGAAAAATATGTATCCAGTACTCACTTTTACAATGTCTAAGTTAATGTTTAACACATTTTCCTAAGTATTTAAGATCTGATTTAACACACAGAAATCACTGGGGAGAAAATCCAGAAGTATTATTTTCCCCAGTATTCCTTACTGACTCATAATTTACCAGACTTCCTTTTCCTATGGTAAGACATCTCCAACTATGGCTAGTCATCTGAGTCTAGGGACCTGGGAAGTTGAAAAGTATTATATAATTTAATTTGAAGAATATTGTTTAAATATATACTTTGTTTTGCAATAGAGAAACATTTCACTTGGTATGTTCAAATATGTGTATCCCAACAGTAAACAATAATTGAGCCCATATATGAAATATAAAAAAACCACCATTGTATTTACCTGGTAACATTTTGACAGAACAAGGCAATTAAAAGAGTACAAGGAACAAAACATTTTAGAGAATCATTGGAAGGAACTATGTCACCATTAATATTCACTTCAATTAATTTCTTATAAAAAAGTTATTTTGTCAAAACTACCCTAGACCTAAATTTTCCATCACTTGCTCCCCCCACAAAACAAAAATAAAATTCAGATCATTTTATAGTATGTTAGAGTGACAATACCTTTATTTTATACCTTTATGTTAATGCTTCTCTTTTGTGAATTTTGTGAATCTGTTCTCCCTTTGGAGCCATAAATACATTTAGCATCCACATTTAGCCCTCTCTCAGTCATTCTCATTTTACTATATTTCAGTGGGGACAAGAACTAAATAGTATTAAATCAGAAAGAAACATATATTTTTGTATTTATGAAGAGCAGTGGATGATGTACAAAGTTATGTGCTCCAGTCGTTTCCTAACAATGCTTAACACTTTGTTTTCTTTGACAGCTAAATTAACCACCAAGTATGTTTTCACGGAGATACCAATGTTAATTCCAGGATCTTTCTCAAAGTACTTTAGATTTCTATATTATGTGTCATTTGTTATTTTATTGACTGGTCACTAAATCTTGTAAGGACCTTTTTGTAAATCTTTCTTGTCAGAAAGCTATTATCCTGAATAACAAAATACCATCAAAATCCTTGTCCAGTGCTCATTACCAGATGTCTACACTGAACAGCATGCACCCCAAACAAATCTCTGCAGATCTCCATTGACAGCTGCCAGTCACTGTGTGAAGTGATCAATAACCTACTATTTTTATTGAGCCAGTTTTTTAATTCATGGAGGGACGTTCTCTCTTACCCCATGGCTGTTTGTTCCCTTTAAACACTTTCCAAAATCCAAATAATTATATAAACCAGATCCACCCTATCTGCAGCCTTGGTGATCCCCTCAAAGAACTTCAATACCTTTGTGAGCCAACACACCTCTTTATAAGGGCCTCTTTGACTCTTCCCTTGTCTATCATACTTATCCACATGCTGCCTAATTCTGCTCTTATAGCTTCCACTATTTTGCTTACTACAGACATCAGACTTAGAGATCAATAGTTGGTTCAACTATATCATCCAGTTCTTGACTGAATATCATTTGGCAATTTTTTACTATTCATTTTATCTATTCGTGCCCTTATCTCTTCTATGAAGGTATAAAACCTCAATTTGAGATGGAAAAAAATGGAATAAAGAAGTTTCATATTTTCTGGATTAGACTTTTTTCATTAAGTAGGTCTTTTTTATTAAAGTGAACATGAAAATTTACAGCAATGTAAAATCATTGTTGAATAATACCAAGTTCCACTGGAATCATATTTTTACAGTTAGTTCCAAATAGCTCTGCTTTGGCACGACTAAAAATACTACTGTTAGAAGGCAGTGTAGCTGAAAACTCTCAATTGTTTTATCAATCCTGCAGTTTTTCTGTATGACAAACTCTCATTGAACAGGTACTGCAGAATATTGGGTTTTGAAAGAACAACCAGCTGTACAAATGCCATCCTTTGAAATTTCATTTAAAAATGAAAAAAAAAAGGAAAACTACTCGGTCCTTCATTCCAGTTAGCAAGGCCCACAGATGAGTTAATAAATCATTATCATCAGTCTTGGAGGAGAACTTGCATCAAAGAGTACAGTACTGTCTGCTATAACACTCAGAAGATTGTTGGAAGCTTACACAGTCGGGTCTGTTAGATGTCATATATCTCTTCTGTCTCTTCACCCCATTTGGATCACTATATTTAAGGATGGAAGTCAAGTGGCTAAACACTGGACATGACTTTTCTAGGGACTTTCCAGCAGCCGTAACTACCATGTTTTATGCAGCTGCTGATGATTATAGTTTTGGCAACCAAAAAGTTAAGATCCATGAACAGCGCTTCACAAAACTATCTGACTTAAAAAGTTTTTAGAAGTTTGAATGTTTTCTATTTGACTTTTCACTTTGTTCATTTACCATTTGCATTTACAGGCTCTTAACTGCTAGAAATATCCTCTTTAATAGAAATGTATGCATAATCGTATAATTTCAGAAGTCTGCATTTAAAAAGAAACAGAATAAGAGGGATAAAATCACAAATCTTCAGCACTGTGCCTGAAACAAAGTATTCAAAGGAAAATCACTTATTCTCTCTCATCTGTGAGAAACTGGACTCCAAAATAGCTAAAAAATCTTAAGAACTTGGTACATTACTGCCCTCTTGTTTTAGTTTACCTTAGCTTTCTCAGAAATTTTAGAAAAAGTGAAGTGTTTACAGGATGTAAAAATTGGAGAAATATTTTCTTTTGAAGACCACAGGTCCAAAAGCATTCAGTTGGGATAATTTGATATATTACTCTCCAGAGCAGAGTATTAGCAGACTTCATGAAAAATGATCCTTCTTCTCACTTCGTCTTTGACTTTTTAAGATGAATCTTTCATTCATAAACTGGAATTCTGCTGGGACATGCATCAAAGACTGGTCGGAGCTCAACAAAATTACACCATATTCATCTGCAAATTTATCAGTCTTTCACAGTTCAAAATCAACAATTTTCAAAATGGGCACTAAAGTCTTAGCTGTATTTATTCATATGTTGGTTTCATTTGTAACAAACCAGTGGTTATTTTTCACATATTTTTATTTTTGATATTAGACAAACATTTCTCAGTATTTGTAAAAGGAAAGGTACACTAGTTTGAAATTAAACTGCATGCATTTGTTACTCAAAAATATACTTGGGAAATAGCAAAGTGAATAATGAAAACCTGATTGGCCAGTACTTGATGGGCATCCCAATACCAATGACAAGAGAATACAGCTGATGTCAGCCTTTATAGGTACTTTCTAGATTTGTTACCTGTTATAGAAGGAAAGAAATTCACAAAGCACACAAATAATTCTCACTCATACTTTGATTAGCACAGGCCTTTATTTGTGGTTTTGTTTGCAATCATCTTTATGCTATGAAATGTGTACTAAAACATTGAACAATAGCACCAGACAGTGTTCTACTCCAAAATAGCAACAGAAATCACAGTACTATGGTGTGACAGACATAAAACCTTCATGGGTATTAAACTATGTAATTGTTGTAGAAAACAGAGTGAGAGTGATACTGTGACAAAACAAGTGGTATCTACAAGAAGATAAGAGAAATGAATTGTTGGTAATTCTCCAGCCTTCCTCCTCTGCATGTATTTGAGAGGTATCTCTTCAAGACAGGAAATCAGGAAAAGGAGTTTACATCCTATTACACTGTGTGTATGACTTGTCAGAAACTGCCATTGGATTTTTCCCCTTATATTTGTTCTATAACTTAGTCTAAAAACAGAATTTAATAAGGGTTTGCTTGAATCTATCCTTTTTCATTATTTGTGTCTTTAACCTATGTGCTTCTGTAAATACATTTGGGCAGTAGATTAATCGAAATACTTTTTTATACACTAGAAATCAAATACCTTTGCAAAATTATTTTACTTAATAGTTCCCCTGCAAATAAATGAACCATCAACATGGGAAATTTTCAGTATATTTTCCTAATAGATGTGTTCTAATTTAGAAAAACAAACTATTTACTGGGGTTTGTAAGTCTAGCAAGTACTCATCCTTGAACCTTGGTGGTTGAGAAGTTTGAGGAATTTGCATTGTAAGCGTGTTTCAGCAGTACAGCTACCAGAACTTAAATTTTTTAGTGAGCCTGGGGAGAAGAAGGGAGCAGAGCAAAGGAATATACAATGTTTTCAGAAAACTAATCCATTCACTGTTGTTTATTTGTTTGGGTTTTTTATTTGTTTTCATTTTGCCAAGTAGTGTCTATATTTATAAATCTTAACATGCAAAGAAAGAGACCTTGTTGGAGTTTTAAGCAGAAGCTGCTGCTGTAAGTGGGAGAGGTCTTTACAGGAATTTAAGGAATGATGTAGAAAGTGTCCCTAGTACACCAAATTTAGGATGGCTGTGGAACTGAGTTTTAAGTAGAAGCATTTATTTTAATGCAGCTTGAGTCCTATGTATGTTCAGAGTTTACTAAAAAAACCTTTGTTGAATAAAAAATTACAGTATTCTACTGCAAGTTTAGCTCCTAGCTAGCATTTCACATCATAGGAAAAAGTTGGTGACCTTCATTCTTTTCATAGTAAGTACATTTTTCACCTAAAATATGTGTGCAACATCAGGTATAAAGTTAATGTTTTTCCTACCACTAAAAAATCATTTTAGTAGAAGAACTACATAGCTGTGTTAAATTTCCACTTGGGCAGCCTCCACTGAATTTCTTTTTCATCAGACCCCGTAAGGACTGAATATGGCACTATCTCAAATGTTGCATTATGGGCTGTCTAGTAATACTCAACATTCACATGAATGTCTCCAAGTTTGTTTCCTGCAGTGCTGAGGGTGATTATTTTATGCTTTGAGTGATTTTCAACAAATATAAATGATTAAGAGACAGGATTATTTTCATGTATGTATTGATTTGTTTGCTTTTAACCTTCCATTTGGATATTCTTTGTATACATGCTCAACTGGGAACTGAGTGTGTACATGATAAATGCAATAATATTTCTACTTTCTGTACAGATTATGAAAATTGAATAATAACTGATTTTTAGGCCAAATACTATTTCCAGTATATTCCAAAGCATAACACATTCCTGACTTTTTTTTACAAACCAACAGCTAAATCCATGTCCCACTGTACTTTTATTCATTTCGCAGTCATATTTATGGTATGTCATTTGACATTTCAAAATGAAGCAGATGCAGTGTGTTTTGTTATCTGTTGCATGACAATTTCAAGATTAACGTTTTCAGAGGAAAAGTCCCTAACGCATTTGACTTGTGCAGTGATTGCCAATATGAAAATTGTAAAAAAGCACAATGAGTGTTTCCATTTGCATTCCAAGGATTATGAAGGGTAAATTAAAAGGGAGCAAAGTACCATAGTACCAAAATTATTCAAATGAAGGTTATTTTTCATTATTTCAGTTGCTTTTAAAAACTTCTTGTCGTAGAAGATAATTCAGATGCAATTAGGAAGATAGAAACAGGAGAAAGCAAGAGTTAAAGAGAATAAAAGTTAGAAGTTTATATGGTTAGAATCTTAGGTTTGTTTACACCTTTTTAATACCTATACCTTTTGTCCTATAATTTCATTTTTATCCCATGTCTATTATTAGGTTAATGCCATGCCTTTTTATAGCAGTGTGTGTGGGGGGGTTGTTCGTTGGTTTTGTACATCTTAAACGTACATTCTTTCTAAGGAGGCTGAAGATGGGGGTGGGGTTAGAAAAAAGAGAAGTCAGGAAGCAATAAATTAGCTGTTCTTGTAGAGGCCAGGCTGGGTAATGGCATGAAGAGCACAGCCCTTGCTGTGAGGCCAGAGTATGAGTATGTTCCCTCTGGTGGTACAGAGACGAGGGCATCTGTATACTATTCCAGCCCAGCTGAGATGGGGAAGTTGATGGAAGTTGTGGAAGCTGTCATAGTGGGCAGCCACCCGTGCAGATCCTTAGCCGATCTAATACTTGTTTAGCATTTCACTTGTAGGAGCTACAAGATGTTTTTTCTCCATTTTTCATAGAGGGAACTCTTTTTGCTCTTAGAAATTATGCATTTAATTTTCATTCCCTCAGAGAGTATTTTCAGGCTTTAAATAGCCGTTGTCATGTCTTCAAACTGCATTGTGCATGTATTTTTGGATTCTCCTGCTGCTTTACGATCTGTGTTTCCTAGGTGTCCTATACACTTTAATTTCATGAATAAATTCAGTTTCAGTGAAGTTTTTGATTTTTTAAACTTTGGCAGTGAGCAGGACCTTTGATCCTTAAGCCATCACCTCTCAGTCAGTGACATGGAAAAAAGGCCTCCTATTTCAGATGTTCATGTGGCGGCTCTAATCAGAACTCACAATTCAGTGGGACAGAAGTAGCAGAATTTCCACAATCGCAGTGCAATGATCAAAACAAAACAAAGCAGGCAGCTGCCTTTTAATACAGATGAACAACCAGTTGTTGATATATTTCTCTTTTCATTATATGGACTGTGTGAGACTTTTTTCCTTGCCTGCCAAAGTGCTTTGGTACATTCTTCCATCTTGTTAAACAGTATCTTCACTCTTTCAAGATTTTTAATGTTATAATGTCTGTTTGTGCTAGAGTGGTGGTCTACATAATTTCTGTTTGATTGTGTCTCTGCAGTTTAACTATCAAGACAAGATCTGAGTTGGAAAAGACGACAGCCAGAAAGAGTGAATGTTCCTAGTATTTTACCAGGCTTAGGAAAGTCCTATGACTGATGTTGGGAAAAGCACAATTATTCAGCCAACATTAAACGCTGCTCATTTGTCCTTCACTACACTGCCTCCCCAAATCCCGCTGCTGAATTTAAGTTTTTTAAGTTTGTATATTTACTGGCAGCTGTCCTAGACTACTAATTCTGGAAGAGTTTCCTCCCTGGTCTTTTTCTGTTCTATATTTTTAATTTATATAGTTTCCAGAAGAAATCATTAATTTTACTACAATGAACTCAGCTGAAATGCAAAAGATTGTTTTTTCATATGTACTTTTCACTCATTTAATGAGCACTAGGAAAACCTTTAGAGCTAAATAATTATTCTTAAAATCCTGTTCAAATATTGAAAAGAACTTGAAAGAAGTAAAATATAACTCAGTGGTAAAACTGGTCTCATGTCACGGAGACTCATAAAAATTTTGAGCCTGATCATTTTGGAAACTGAGCAGATGGGAGACTGATAATTTTTGTAGGTTTCATTTTGTTCCAAGGAAAGGCTTTTGTGCTAAACATAGTTCATGTGAATGAGCTGAAGCACTAAAAACAAGAGTTAAGAGAGATGTGCAAGTAAGAAGTACCTTTTGCCTAACTAGGAGAGCAGTGCCAGAAGTTGAGGTAGTTAGAAGTGGACAGGATTGTGATTCTGCGCATCAAGACTGCAGAACTACTAGCCATCTTCAGAAGAAGCAGGAGGAGTCTATATATGTGTATGTATGTGTGTGTTTTTATACATACGTACATACATACATATATATATAAAGTTGTCATCAAAGACCCAAATTGCTTTTACACTCCATATTTCTGGCCATGATTGAGGCAGAGAAAATCCCTGTGGTGAACAGTCTGAACAGAGAAAGTGATAAATGAAGAGGAGTTTGTTAGATGGCAAATTTGCAGAGGAATAGTTGATGCTGCTTTGTTCCTGAGAAGAATTGTAGCCTTTTGCCTTTTAATTGGTATTAAAAATGGAGAAGATAGGAGAAGGAAAAAATGGGAGTGCACTGAAAAGTGGCAGCTTGTGAGCTGCCAGGTTGTGAGCACTAAGCTGGGTTCTGCAGTAGTCATAACCTAGGTGGGCATTCAGGTGGGATGTGAAGGAAGAAGGCGGCTGTAGCTTTTGGGATTTAAGCCAGATGATAACTAATTCATCTAAAGATTTTTTTTCATGTAGGAAATAATAACAAACAGTAAAATTCCATATACTATGAACCAGTAAAATAGTGAAGAAAATTCACCATGCTTGATCTGTGAGTAGCCTAAGGAATGTTTGAGCCCCTTTAAGACTTAGCCTTTAGCATTAACCCTTTTGGGAAGATCTATGACAAAAAGAAGATTGGGTTCAGAAAGCAGTTCTTCATTTTGATGACTAAATCCACACCACTGAGAAATATTTTTATAGGTTTCAACTTGTTCTAGGGAAAAGCTTTTGTGCCAAAGTATTAATTTTTTACTGAAGGCTTATTTAATTTTATAAGTATAGGTAGGTCTGAAATATCCCTTCCTAGATTTATAAGACAAGATGGATTTCTATTAATTAGTTAAAATGCAAAGCTGTTCTATAAAAGATAAGTCTTTCTAATTACTGTGTTGCCTTTGGGTTAAAAAAATCATCCAGTAAAGAACAAAATATATCTTACCCAAGGCATGCGCTAATTCCTTGTTTACAAATTATCTTCTTGTTTATTTTTCCTGTGAAATACTACTATCTTGATTTTACATCTCTATTCTTTAGGTGCTTTGTCTATGTGGCTTAATTGGTGAGGTCATATTTTAAAGTTTGTTGTAGTTTATAAAGATTTAGCACTGTCCTTATGGAAGATACGTAATACGTAGAAAAGAAATGAGTGTCAAAACAGAAGGAATAATGTTTAAAAATATGGATGGAACATACCCATTCAGCTTTTTAATAAATGAATTACAGAAGTAGGAGGAATATTACTTTGTTTTCCTAAGCTAAACCACCAGAAGAGAGACCTTTTTGTAAAAAGAGTAAGTCATGCTTCTAAAACTGTTTTACTATTGCTTTTAACTTAACAAATGTATGCAAGGCTTTATACATGTATAGATTGGGCATAGCCTATTTTAAAACATGAAAACTGGTGGTTGTCAAAGCCACTGCCAAACAGATGACTTTTGAGTAGTACTGGCTCTATTCTTAAGGAAATGCAGAGATTTGTTGAAATACTTGGGTTTAAACGTAGGAATATAGAACCAAAAGGGGAAATCTTGGTCACATGCTGTGCTCTGGAATAGCTGGCAGGCATATTCTTCAAACCATTTATAAATTTATCAAGCACCACATAAAAAGTAAGATCTTTTGCCTTTATAGCTTCTATTAGAAGGCAGTTCCAAAATCTTTTTTAGTCAATGTGGAGAATGAGGGTCTTCTAATTTCCAGCCTATGTTTATTCATCACCAGTTTATATCTGCTTGCACCTTTGAAAGACAGTGTAGGTGTGTTTATCCCTCACCTGCTTGTCCTATTTGTTTATTTATAGAAGCAACCATATACCCATGTTTCATTGGTTTTGTAAGTACTATGTGGTGTGAGGACTGATAGTTCACAAAATCTAAAAATGGACAGATTTACTAGTTTTCTTTTTATGTGGAACATAATTTTTCAACCACAGATGGTTTGGGCCTTTTTTCAGATGAGGAAGAATTGAAAAATTGAAATGCAAGGAAAAAAGACTCTAAACATACCATTCTCAAGTCACTGGAGGTTCTGCACTTAATCAATAGACAGACTGTATTTCTGCTTCAGAAACTTTAGGTTTTAACTCATTTTTCGTTTTTGAAAACTCTGACCTATTATCAGCATGCTTTGGAAGGCTTACAGAGAACTGATGCTTTTCTTTTTGTTCGTTAATGCTCGTATTTTTTCCTGTATTTATTTCAAAAAATTTTCAAAAAGTCTATGTGATACAACTGTGTTGTTTATAATATTAAAAATGAGGAGACAGTGTATTGTGCACTGATTGTAATGTAAATTTTAAATGTGAATGGGACAAGTTATTATGTTGAAAATTGACGTGGATAAAAAATCAGGTTTTTGTTCCTGTAAATAACATACATTTTCAGATCTCAAAAAGGAATGAATTCCAACAATTTTTATTTATAAAATAAAAGATTTCCTTTAAAATTATTAAATAACTATTTCAAATATCAGGAGAAATATCCATTTAGTGCTGTAATTTCTCTTTAATGCACATTACAGGAACACTGATCTGTATATATATGTATATAAATGAAAGTATATATACACATATATGCATACAAAAGGAGTATTTTTGAAATTTATGAGTGATGACTTTTGAGTTTATACCCTTTGGTGATTTCATGCAATACGTGTCTTAATAAAATTAAAATGTCTTTACTTGCACAAAAATATATGTTGAACATTTCTGAATACAGTCAAGAAACTTCCAGGTGACCTTTGAAAAAGAATCGCTATATGATTTGCTTTTGTATTGAAAAAAATTCCCAGTGACTGTGTGTTGTGCTTCAATGTCCAGACCTCCAAGGCAGTACACCTCTTTGTTTTTATTGCTGCCATGTTTCTTCAAGGCATTCAGTATTTATTCACATGCGGCATTTCTCTGTTCATTGTTTGAACAAAAATAGCTCAATTTGATGAGTGTCAGATGTAGAGTGGTTATTTCCTTACCAAGTTTAAAAACAAATCTGTTTCTAACAATAAATTCTGTTTTCCATAATTCAGATAATTGATGCAGCATGCACTAACACATTTTCTGAAAACTATAAGAGGATTTTTACACTTAAAAAAAGAAGAAGAAAGTGTAGGCTAAAGTAGCAGTCTGTTCTTCTGTACCTGTGCCGATCTTGTTCTTTAGTCAGGATGCATGTATTTTTTGTTCATGGGCCTGAAACATTTATTCTTTATATTTAAGACTGTAAAACCAAAACCAGTATAGATTATGACAGGACACCTTTGACTTCTTAATGAATTTTGGAAAGAGCCTGCACCAATCATAGATGTGCATGACAAGAATATTCCTTACAAGAGGTTTGTTGAACCTCTTTGAGGGCATTATTTCAAGGTATCTAATTCAGGACATGATAGAAAATCAAGCTTAAATATACTTCACGTGCCAGATGTCATCAATGACATGCTGGTCCTCCACGTTTCTCCTGGGAAGCCAACTTTATGTCTGTTGATATTTTACAGACTGTAGTTTGTTCAAGAAATATCTAGCCTAACAGCTGGTGTAGACCATTTAATTCCAGTGATACTGGTTTTGCATAGATGTATATAGAAGGAGGCTGGTGGGACAGATGTCTAATTCAACAGACTTTTCTGTTTTTCAAATCACTTTCTATAGAAAGTCAGAGTTGGTCATCAATATTCAAGTTGCAGCCATAGGTGAGAGTTCTTTCTTCGGCATCTGTAAAGCACACTGACCTTTGCCTCCAAATGTGGATATGGCTACAGTTAGCTGCCGCTTCCATTGTGAGGTTAAGTTTAGGTAGTATTCACCTTTTTTTTTAAATTTATTTTAGGATCTTAAGCTATCTATCCATGATCTGAAGTTGTCTTTATAGTCACTGGGTAAAGAGAATTTACCACTGCATTTCATTCTTGACAAGTTCAAAGCATGACTTTTGATTTAAACTATTAGCTGTTAGTCCAATCACGTATTAGTCCAATGACGTATTTTCACCTTCTCTCTCTCCTCTCTCTCTCAGTAATGCTGTGATCATTGCTACAAAACTTCTTAGTAACTTAAGAAGATTTAAGGTTAGGTTTTCTTCATGAAGAGAAATCCTTCCCTTGGAACTAGTTCCAATCTTTTGCCCAACAAGTTTGATAACCTTCAGAGTATCCCAAAGCAATAATTTTTTCTCATTAACTTCACAGGTCTATAGAGTAGCAAAGCAGTCAGAGGATAGATTTAAATTTCATTTTTCAGGCAAAACCATTTTGTGGATTGGTTAGAGATTATTTATGCAAATGGAGAAAAAATTACATATTTTAAAAGTTTAATTATTGTTAACAATAGGCACTGCAAAACAAACCTATATAAACTGTAAAGGAAGGGAAAATCAGGACTTAGTAATTATTATGTAGCATCAAATTATTGAAATGGTGGCCAATTTAATAGAGGTGCTCATGTTTGGTAACTATGGTATTCCATTCTTGCTGAATAATATAGTTTGCGCTTTTTTTAACATAAGCCTCCTCAAATAAATTGAAGACCGTTTAGAAATTTTCCAAATAAAGCCTCATTAAATTGTTGCCAGGAAGCTGATTGACGTATCCATACTTTGAGATTACGCAAAGCTTCTTAGCATATCTTCTTGAAATAGTTAACTCTTAAAGAAGCAAAAATAAACCTTGTTCTTCCATTTTTAATCTCTGAATGCTTTTTTTCTTGGTAATTACTCTCTCAGCTCCTTTGGCTCCTAGCTTTATATTCATTGTAGCAACAGCTTTCTTCAAAGCATATTCTTTGTCCCAGTAGTCTACATGAACATATTATTATGTTCCTGGTCCTGTGCAATAGTATATATTCCTAGCAAGAGGTGCATTGTGCAGTTTCAGTGCAGAAATGTGGAAGGAACTTAGGTCTCTAGTGCACTGTATTATCCAGAACTCAGATTGTTGTGTAGAAGAGCAGTGCTACAGCTTAATGCTTGTAAAGTGATTCAGTGATTATCAGATACTGCTAGAGAGACTAGTTGTTTTCGGGTTTAAGCCAAGTCAGAGCTAGTTGTGCTGCAGTGGCAGCTGAGTGGACCTGGTAAGCGCCATTTTCAGGTTTTATTTCCATTTATTAAATCTGCTAGGTTTCTGATACGACCTTACAGATGAAACTAATTTTACTTATGGGACATAAATAAATTGCCAATTACTGCCATGGCAATCACGTGCATTTACAAATTGTTTCACTGTGAAAATTGATGAACAACTTGCTACTCATCAACAATGAATTTCACATTATAAATATCTGAAGGAGTTTTCTGTCATAATACTATAGAATATTAACAGCATTCATTATTTATATAATAGCTGCACTTCTACTTGGTTTAGCATAGTGCTTTTACTACAGCTGAATGTTAGCTGACCATATATTCAGAAATAACCTCGATTTCTGAATCCTCAATTAACTAAAAAAGAAAGTCTTAAAAATGATATTAAAGTGAGTCTTGTAAACCAAACTTCTATTTGAACATAAAACCAGAAAGACAGATGGAAAGTAACCTTAGAATTCAAAATTCTAAAAATTAAACTCAAAGTTAAAATCTCAACATGAAGTCATATACATATGAAATTAAATACATGTGACCGGAGAGGAACAAAGAAGGCTCCTATCTCTGTCCAGCTGTCCAGACTGTTAGTACATGAATGACTGGGATGATGAATGACTGGGATGATAATTTCCTGAGAAGTGTTCTTGCAAAACAACTCGTTGGGGACCCGACCATAACCAGGCATATTGTGACATGTTTGTTGCTCTTGTATTAATGGTGTGTTGTGGTATTATGATGTAGACTTTGGGGGTTTTTATTGTATGGGAAAGTACTAGAAGGTCAGTCACAGCTTTTTTTATGTTAGCGAAAACTCATTTTCTCCATTTTCAGTTTTTGATTGATAGAAAATGATGACTCTGTGTCCTTGTCTGGATGAGGTGCTAAAAGTACACAAAACTGTTTCATGTGATTGACAACATAATTGGGAAGAGAAAAAAAGACAGTGAAAAAGAAACTGAAAGATGCCAGAAATAGAGTACAAACAGGACAGAATGAAACTGATTATTTTAAAACCAAGCAGTAAGCTGGAAAAGGAATAAATGGTTTTCATTTGCATTATTTGTATGATATGCTTTTCTATGAAAAATTTTGAAGCTGAATACTGAGTATCCCAGTGTTAATTGTTTAATGTTTCATCCTCTTCAGATGAACTGAAGTCTTAGCTAGGTATTTCCTGAGAACCAGTAAGTCCTTAAGTCATGGAATACCTTACATACCTTCTAGTGTTATTTCAAACCACAGTTTACTTTTTAAAGAAGTCATAATTGTATTGTTCACCAAAAGCAGACTAGAGAGCTCTTAACAAAATGTAACAAAATATAAACAAAGTATTTCTTTCTGGCCTCTTCTGTTCCATATTGTTGGAAAAGCCTTCAAAATGAATCACATAAAATGCAGGGGTTTTCCGAGGCCCAGGGCAAAGGTTGAGCCTGTGATTTATTATGCATCATTATAAAGTAACAGATCAGGGTCTCTCACCACTCAAAAGTGACCTGCACTCCTCCATGTTATGCTGGTCTCTGTCATCGTCTGTTTCTACTGTGGCTTTTCATGTTTTTTTCCATGGAGCACCTGCGTCCACTGTGTCTCTTCAGCCACATACTTCCTTCTTTCATGCAGAGGGTGGAGGAGTCTGGGACAGGCCTTGTAGCGCAATTCCTCCCAAGAGCTCAATTTGTCAACTTCAGAAGAATTAGCGGCCATATTGTATAATGTGCCAAGTAGCCTGTACTCTTGCCAGTTTTCGAAGGACATGAAGGAGCTTAGCACTTTCTAAGACTATGAGCCTGCATGAGGAAAGTTTCAGGGCTATTGTCAAAGGAATGTCTACTCTTGGTAGCAGGGGAAAAAAGTGGTATGTCATATAGCAGCCACAAAATTATACTATGAAGAAAAGTTGTATTAATTTTTTTTTTTTGTAGAAGAATCTTAAAGTTTTAATACAGTCATAATGATGAATTATTTTCCCAGTCTGACACGCTGTTTATCCTTTTATTTATTTTTTATGCTCCTGCACACAACCTGTCTTTTCCTTTTTCAAAACAGACCATGAAAATATGTTTCATTGTGGTATTTCTGGCAGAAGGCATGGCCATTTTACTACATGTTTTTATGTATCTACAGATGCAGCAGCTTGAGAAACAAGTTATAGATGCTGATCGTCAAGCAGAGAGAGCTTTTCAGCAGGTATATATATAAATAGAAAAATATCTCCACTAGCTATGTGCATGTTACTGTAATGAAGGGAAATAGAGAAAATTGCTATTTTTCTTTTAAGTATTGCTTAAAAAGGAGAATACAGTTTCTTTTTACATCTATTAATTGGTCTTACAGAGATGTTCTAACACCTTTCTCTGCTCACTATCCAGTTCAGTTCAATAAAGTCAAAGCTAACAGCACAAATCAAAAATCCAGTTCAGTTCAATAAAGTCAAAGCTAACAGCACAAATCAAAAATCGATACATGTAATAGCTTCTTCATTGATGCATCTTGCGTCTTTGATACACAACACACATGGAAACAAAAGGAGACGAACAGTGACCTATTTTAGAAAATCTGTAAGAAAATAAAGCGAGGCTATCCAATACAGTCTCTAAATAGGATTATTCTATGTTGTTTGTTCTTCTTGTAGAAGTTACATCATCTAAAGAATGAGATCATGGCTAAATATTTAACCAAAGTTGCCTTTGATTCCAAATGGCAGATATTGCTACTGCAGACATTTTATGAACATGTCTCTGGTATTACCTAAAAATCCTTTGTATCTTCCTGTGAGACAGATAGAAGCTGAAAATTGTAAGAATAAAAATGTTCGTGTCCTAATGTGGAGTTAGAAAATGTTCCTGACTACAAGCTAAGTACTTCTTAGCCATTTTTTAGAATGCTTGTGTTAAGTTGTTGGTTTTTTTCACACTGTGCAATTGTTTGTTTATTTAAACATCATTTATTAAGCCTATCAACAACTCCCTATACATACATTGCATTCTTCCCATACTGGCAACAGCTTTCCATACTTTCTAACAGCTTCTGTGTTACAAACCTAGAAGCCTCTCACTGACACTAACAAAATCTGTATAAGGTCTATCAGTGTTTTGCTAGTCCTGTTGGTATGAGACGCCTAGGGTGACATAACGAACTCTGGAATTTCTTCTCAAATAGGCTTCAGAACTTTGCAGGGTTATCTTGAATCTTAAGTGTGGGGGCAATTTTAACAGTCCATTTTGTGATTAAATCACTACCTTTAACTTGGAGTATTATGTTTGTTAAAGTCTTGTGTTTGACCTTCCAAATAGGTGCAGGTCATGGAAGAAAAATTAAAAGCAGCTAATGTTCAAACGAGCGAATCAGAAACCAGGTTATATAAGAGATGTCAAGATCTGGAGATCCTGATACAAGATAAAAATGACATAATACAAAAATTGGAGCAACAACTTGAAGAACAGGTTAGAAATAATGGTGTTATAAAAGATGAGCATCAGTTCCATACCTAATTACACAAAAGGAAAATAAAAATTAAGATCAATAGAGGACAGAAAAGTTTAGCATTATTTCTGTTGTTTGATTAAAGAGGTTCCCATTAGAAGTATATCATCTGAATAAGGTTTATTCACTTGCAAATTATGCTCTGGCTTCCTTTGAAAGAACATCTAACTTTTAAGAGGGGAAAGGTGTTCTTCCTCTTCACTGTCTCCTCTGAAGAGCTTTCATTTTTCCTAGAGGAAAAAGGAACGGCAGCCTTTGTGAACGACATATTCATCTTTTTTTTAAAATCACCATGTGTTGCCCAGGAGACTGAATTACTTCAAGCAGTCTTAGCATTTGTGTCTGAAGATACTACTCAGGCAGACTATAATACTCAGTGAAAAATATGCTTGTCAATTTTTTTCCAGAAGCAAATAAGACTGCAAGAAGCAAAAATCATAGAAGAAAAAGCAGCTAAAATAAAAGAATGGGTGACAGTCAAGCTCCATGAGGTATAACTCTTGCTACAATACTTATACAGAAAATATAATGGTGTGACTGGATATCCCTTAGGCTTTTTGGCTGTTAAAGAGCTTTGTGCCATAGTAAAAAAAAAGGCTTCCCAGTTTCATTGATCTATATAGTTATTTGCTTGAAAGAGGAAAAATGAAAACAATAGCACAGAGGGCAGAGTATCCATGTCACTTAAATTCTGATATCTTAATTTGGTCAGCTAATATATCTGGGTCCTCTTCATGGAGAAAGGGCCTGTAACTGCTCTGTGGAAGGTCTACTTATCTCCGCTAATTGAGAGAGATAAGCGGGCAAACTGAGCTTGCTCAAGCAGATGCCTGAAGTGTGAATAATCCCCAGAAAGCCGACCAAGTCTGCTGGGGCCTGGCAGAAAAAAGGACTTGATAATTTTTTATTTTCCAATGCCCACAGTACTCCTAGTCATGAACAGTTTCAGGGGCACCAGCTCTATTCTCAAAAGAAACCAGTTGTCTGCCTTGTTTCTCTGCTGTGGTGACACAACCATGTCTTTGCCCTGCCTATGGCTGCCAGTTTTGGTGTGCAGCTGTGCTTTCTCCTCCCTTGTGTGTATAGAATTTAAAGTTGCCCGTAAAAGTTAAAATCCTACTCTGTTGTGGTTAACTGGAAATTATACTCACTCCAGTTGAAAAACAATGAAATTATTATTTTTAAAGTAGGAAACTAGAAGTAACATTTACTGTTAGTCTGTGAGGGGAGTTTTTGAAATCATTGAATAAAACTGCAATTAAGTTTAGCTAAAATTATCTTGAAAAAGTTTAGAAAAAATTAAATATGACTCAAACTATTTACTTGGTTTGAAACATGGAGAATCTCAGGCTAGTTTTGCAGAGGTGGCTAGGTGCCACCCTATGGGAAGTGGCATTGCTGGCTCCCGTCTGTGTGATATGGGATACTCAGATTCAGACCTTCCCTTTGCATAATTCAGAGCAGGAGTTTGAACAAACATCTTTTACCTCCTGGTAGTGGGCTATAGCAGTGGGTTCTTTGTTTTTGTCTTCCTGTAGAAGGTCTTCTGCTCTATATTAAGTTTTTCGGTACCTATTTTTTTAATCTTTGCTGTGGAGTGGTAGGAGGCATTAGCACTATCATTTCCTCTAATTCCTCTGGTTGCTCTTAGGTTTGCCATGTGGCATAAAAGTTTGTAATTCTAGCCCTCTGCCTTCATTAAAAATGCCAATGCAGATTTCTTTTTTCTTAATTATTAAGGCTTTTTAAAGCAGTCTTGGGTTTGCTTGGTCAGGAGAATGATTTTAACAGAAGTAGAGCAAATAATCATTGCAGGGAATTTCATTATTCAGAATAAATAAATGCCTAGACTGGCATTAAGAGAAGTACCTGAGAGGAGCTTACCATTTGAACTAGCTTTATCCTTAGTCAGGCAGAAATTCGTAGAAAATCTGAATGATGTAATGACTTTGAAAATTGTTTCACCTATGGCTGAGATTACATTTATATGCTTTTAGTTAGAGGTGGAAAATCAGAACCTTCGCTTGATCAACCAAAAGCAAACCAAAGAGATGAAAACAGTACAATCTAAACTGCAAGGTAAATGTACAAATCTTTTAAAAACTTCTCTATATCTGGCATACTTCTTTCTATTCCCTATTAATTTGTGCATCTGCATAATTGAAATATTCTGTGAAATCACAAAAATTTCAGTTAGTATGAATTAATATCAAAGTGACTGTACATGAAGCTGTTAGATAAGCAATAATATAATTTTTATTAAAAAGACACACAGACAAATCACAGCTTGTTTTTTGTTGGGTGAACAGGTATCTGTTATTTAAGAGGTTCTGCAAGTAGTAAGATTTGACTGGATTTATGTCAGATCTTTGGTTTCACTTCTTTATAGCATAGGTGGTCCTAGCACTGTTAAGGAATAGATGAATGTCAGTCTGCATCTGCTTTTTCTAGCAAATGCTCAGCTGGAAACAGAATTCTGATCAGATTTTTTTAATTACTACATTTGACTACAGTGATCCAAAACCTTAATTCAGCCACAGTATCACCAGGTTCCTCTCTAAGTGGATATAGTTAATTTAAAAATAGTAAAATGTAAATATGGGAAAGGGGAATATCATCTCCAAGGAGCATTATTTCACATTAATCAAAGTTGAATTTTATTTGCCACCATGTTGCCTGTTAACTCTTAAGTCTCTCTGAAGGTTCCCACAGTCCTCTTCCATACTTAGTTGACCTGACAACTTAACTATCATCTGAAAATCTTGTTAATTTGCTACCTGGCCCTCATTTCTTGATAAGGTATCTCATGTATATATGTACATACACAGACATTTAGAAATGTATGTATATGTGTATATATACATGCATGTACACTTGTAATATGCATAATACATGAAAATACAAATATTTACAAAATACTGTCATGGTTTAACCGCAGCCAGCAACTAAGCACCACACAGCCACTCACTCACTCCTCCCCCCCTGGTTGGGATGGGGAGGAGAATCGAGAACAAGTAAAACTCATGGGTTGAGATAAGAACTGTTTAATAATTGAAATAAAAACAAAATAATAATAATAATAATAGTAATAGTAATGAAGATAAAAAGAGAGTGAAATGTAACCCAAGAAAGACAAGCAATGCACAATGCAATTGCTTACCACCTACTGACCGATGCTCAGCCAGTCCCCAAGCCGCGATCCACTTCCCCTGGCCAACTCCCCCCAGTTTATATACTGGACATGACGTCATATGGTATGGAATATTCCTTTGGCCAGTTTGGGTCAGCTGCCCTGGCTGTGTCCCGTGCCAACTTCTTGTGCCCCTCCAGCCTTCTTGCTGTCTGGGCAAGAGAAGCTGAAAAGTCCTTGACTTAGTCTAAACACTACTTAGCAACAACTGAAAACATCAGTGTGTTATCAACATTCTTCTCATACTGAATCCAAGACATAACACTATAGCAGCTACTAGAAAGAAAATTAACTCTGTCCCTGCCAAAACCAGGACAAATACATACATAGGCAATATGAAGCTTTTAAACTAAGATGCACCTCTGTGTTAATGGGGAAACTGGATTGGTTTGTTTCTTTGCTATTTTTTGATCAGTAGCAATTCTATATACTTCAGCACTTAACAGCTTTAGTCATCCTCTTTTGCAAGATCTAGTCAAAGGCTTTTTGAGACACTAAGAATTTCTCAGCTGGTTTCAACACACATTTCCTGATATGCTCAAAAATATTAAGAAATTTATTACCATTTGCAGTGTCCATGCTGGTATCAGGCTATATACTATGATCATGTGGTACCGTTTTAAACAGCTTACAGGTATGGATAAGGGCCTTTTGTTCCTGGATCTGCCACAGAACTTTTTATAAACAGGGATGGATAGCATTGTTTCCTATCAGTTTCTGGCAGAATAGCTGTCCCTAAGGACAGATTTCATATTCTCGAGGCAGTTAAACATTTTATGCTTTCACCTTCTCTTGAAGTCCTCCATATATACCTTCTAAGCCTGCTAACTTATTCCTTTATATTTGCTGTAGCATCTATTACAGATTCTCTTAATATTTTTATCTGAAGGGAAGGCCATCACATATTTTAGTACTATTGTTCTAAAGTCTTTCCCATATTATATATCCTAAACCAATCCACAGGTTTAATTTCAGTCACAGCAGAATAAAATCAGGCATTTCCACTAGGTTTTCATTCTGTATTAAGTGCATGTTTTATACCTTATTGCTGTGAAATTGTTAAGGGAGAATTTTTTCTTTCTTTGTATGCTAAAAAATCAATCTTTAAGAACTTGAAATGTAGCTCTGGGTTTCTATTGACATGGGGAGGTATCGGGTAGATTTTTATTCTTATAATTTTTTTATTATCTTTTTGCTATATTTTAATTATCTTAAAAAAAACACATTACCCTGCAGAGTAAAAAGACCAGTAGCATAGCTTGCTGTATCCCATTAACACAAGATTTCTGAATTATGTTCTTCAGAAGCTACAGGCAAGAAATCGGTTAATTCAACACAAAAACCTGGAGAGTGTCAGCGACTAAGCAGTTTGACTTTTGGATGCTTTTCAAATAGAGCAAGAAGTCCTCAACCATCTCCTAAGTTTGAAGAAATAAGCAAGTCTTCATCTAAAGAGTCAGACTACACTGAAGGCAAAAACATGCTAGGTACTTAGTCACCAATACTGCCATTTTATTCTGACACAGGTGTAAAACTAAAATCGACAATTATGTCAGTGTATCCAAACCAGCTATTTTCAAAGTACATAGCAGTACTCTCTCCCTCTTTAATGCTAGTCTCTATAACTAGGAAAAAATCCTGTTGAGCACTAGAGTCTCCATAATACTGCTAATACATTGTTTGGCAGCATGCAGTGGCTGACAGGTACTTTGGCTGCAAAGGAAAGGATTTGTTGTGGCCCAGGTTTGCTCCACAATAGCATAAGGAGTTTACAGCTGCCAGTCCCCCAGGGAGGGCTGTTAATTTTTATGCCTGTGTAGAGTCTCACATAAGTCCAGTTTCTGTATATTTTATCTATGCTATCATTGATGTCTCAGTATTAGTTTTATGCCCTAACTCAATGAGATCAACTCAGTAATCTTTCGTTAGTATGATCAAAGTCAGAAATAACAGAAGGGTGTCTCAGGCATCTTTTCGCACCATCATTTCCTATCCAGAGAAGGAGAAAGCTTCCTGATCAGTTCATACAATTTCCCCAACAAGCCCTGAAGTCTGGTGATGCCAGCAAATTGGTGTGCTGTTACGCTATTATAAGCGTAAGCAAGTCCATTGCAGTTTGCTACTTCCCTTAAGCTGTGAAAAGCTCAGGAAGGAGACTGTTGCTCTAGTCCTTCATTTGAGTCCCACAGTACTATTTATGACCTCAGCATTTTCTCCACAGTTAATCATGGTACCCAAAATTGCAAGTTGAGTTCTGTAGAAAATCAGACACTGAAGTAATTCCTATTAATATTTTGTATATTTATATTATACCAACTTCATTATAAAGGTGAGTATGTATTATTATTTTCATTTTTATAGATGAGGCAATTGAAGTAAGAATCTTTTTTTCAAGGGAAAGTATAAGAAATAGAACCTTAGGCTTGCCCAGATGGAAACAGATCAACTTTTGTGACTTCATTACTTTAATGTGGACTAAATTAAAATCTTTGGCTTATCTAATCCACTTTAACTTCATACAGCTATTTAACCTTAACTTTCCCAAATGTCTGTGTAGAAAAGCCCTAGTTCTTGCATCTGTTTTAACTCAGGGGGAGCACATAGATGTCATTGATGTGCTGCAAGCTATAGCTCTGTCTTGCAAAACCAGGTAAAAGTGAACAGCAGAAGCAAAACTCTTTTTAATACAGCATCTTTCCCTAAGCATCTTTCATGAGCCTCTCCTGTGTATCTTAAGCATTCACCACTAGGAATACAATAACAGCTTGCAGAAGAAATTTCTGAGTATAAACACTGTAGAAATGCTCAGAATACTTGATTTGTTAATGTAAATCTTTTCTGACAAGCTTTTATTAAACTTCGATTTTTCCTTAGATTTAATAAAGCAGCTAAATTTATATGCCCTCTTAATTCTTTGGGGTTTAGGGGGGGTGGTTTGTTTGTTTGTTTTCATACATATGTGGTTTACCTTAAAATATGGTTCCACTCTGCTTATCTTTACATTTATTGCCATTTTTAGTTTGGCTAGAACTTTGAGTAATGTCTGGTACAGTTTTTGGCAAACATCATTGCAACTTCAGTTGCATTCAAAAATTTATAATATTTTTCTTAAGGTTTATTATTTACAATATTTTAAAACTTAAATGAGCTTGTGCATTTGAAATTATTTCCTACTTACTACTTGCAGAAATGATGACAAAATCCTTTAGCAGTCAAGTTTGCTAAAGTAATTTTCTCATGTTCATTATATTTCTCCTCTAGAGAAGGATATCCTGGAAACTACCTTTGCTGGTCCTGCACACGAGGCCAGTAAAGGTCAGAAGTCATTGCAACAAAGTTCCTCTGGATCAGAGCAGAACAAAAATGTGAGAACAAGCTGTTCATCCAAAGATATAGACAGCGACATGTCAAAGAACTCCTGCACTACCGGGAGTGACTGGAGCTCAGATGAGGATGGAGGAGACAATAAAGGACTGAAATCCAGGTGTGCATCGACTCTTTCAAGCCACACATCTGAGGAGAACGCAAGGTACAGTAGAGTGGGAAGTGAAATGTATTTGACAGCATCTGATGACAGTAGTTCTCTATTTGAAGAAGAGAGTTTTGGTGTTCAGAGGACTCAGCAGAAGAAGTTATACTCCTGGCAGCAAGGGTCCCAAAGAAAAGGCCAGAACAATCCAGGTGGAAAGCGCAACTCTGACTTCACAAGTAAAAAGAAAGACCAAGATAGTTCTTCAGATGAGCTGAATAAGAAATTTCAGTCTCAGAGGCTAGATTATTCATCCTCATCCAGTGAGGCAAATACCCCAAGTCCAATTTTAACCCCTTCTCTGACACCCAAACACCCAATTCTAGCAACTTCTACGGGTGCTCAGTGCACAATGCCATCAGATTCTCCCTCAAATTTGCCACCTCCAAAGTTACGGACTCCTAATGTGTTTAGTATAAATTCAGCATTAGCAAAGAAACATCTAAGCCAGCCCCAGTTGAGTTCTGACAGAATGTTTGGTAGAAATAGAAATGCCATAAGCATGATACGTCCGTGGAGACCTCAGGAAACAGACATTGATCTGGTGGATGGAGAAGATACTGGTATTTTAGAGAAAATGGAGATTGGTTGCGATGAAGGAGTGTTTACCTATGACTGTACTGAAACACAAAATGCTGAAGCCCAGGAACCTTGTGATATGACAAAAAAGGGTGCTAGCAACAAACCTCCAACCCCTCCATTACATCGATTTCCATCCTGGGTAAGTGTAATTATTTTTCCTACTGGTGAAACTAACTCATTCTTGTGCTTCTCTTCTATGATTTTTGTTGCCTCTACCTTTCTTATTCTCTATTTGATGACAAGACAGGGCGTTACCTTAATTGGAACTAGGCAAGTTTGATTTGAAGCGCAGTATTTCTGCTGTTGAAAAACATAGTCACTATTCTTGTAGATAGGACCAATATTTTTCATGTCACATCTAAGTTACATATGTCCTTTTGAGTGTATCAAAGAAGGTAATGTTTGTGACTGCATTTATTTATTTATCTTAACACCAATAGAGCCTAAGAATACTGGTGTCAATGCCTTTGCTATAACCATTGTACCACTCACAATCTAGACAATTAAGTCAGCAGAAGACTTAACTTCAGACTGACTGACTAAGCTACAGATTACGGAAGTTATTGATCACATTTCCAAGTAAAATTTTAAAGCCATCAATCAGGGAATTAAAATAGATGTTAATATGTCTTACACAAAATCCAAAATTAACTCTGTCAGGACTCACTGAATCTGCAGTTCCACAGTCAGAGATGTATTAATGATTCAAAAATGAATAATGCTTTAATATAACAGCTTCTCTATGTATATATTTTATTGCATATTTTTTCATTATAGTTTTTCTTATCCTGGCCTTTTAACACAAAATGGTTGAAAAGTTGCCTCCTAATAGCATTTCTTTCTTCTTAACATACAATCTTCCATTGAAAAATATTCTCATTATAGCTTCTTTGGCCTCTGATAATAGTATTTTTAAAAATAAGTTACCTACAGGGCAAGCATTGTGTGAAAAAAGGTTGAAACAGACTATGGATATGATGGGTATGGCATATAAAACAAGAATGCATTTTTCAGCTGCTACTGATGATGCCATTTTATCAACCATTTTATCACATTGTTGCACTAACACAAAGACTAGAAGGCTATGGGGAGGCTAAACAGAAGAAAAGTAATTGTTGTGTTTTAATTATCTACCATCAAATCCATTCTGCTTGTATAGGAAAGCAGAATTTATGCTGTAGCCAAATCTGGTTTAAGGATGTCTGAAGCTTTCACCATGGAATATCTTAACAAAAGTAAGTGGTTTAGCTGTTCATTCTCTCATCAACAAGAACTCTCTTCTTAATGGTGATTTATAAGCAAGGCTCAAATGTCCCATGTTCTTCTAAGATATTTTTATGAAGATGAAGTTATCTGCTATTTAAAACCTAGAGGATCTTCGGTTATCTTTCCATTGTCTTCTATTACCTTGCCTCTAGACTTTGTGCTGAATTTGTACTTTGTTCACTCCAGTTTTCTTTGCAATTCATTTGAAGATTCTATACCAGGTACCAAGGTAAGAGAATAAGCTTCCAATTTAAAAAGGGTTAGTGGTCATGACTACAATTTATTTATACTCCTTAAAACCATTGTAAATTTCAAAAAGCTATGAATCTCACATCTAAAACAGTTGAGTTAGTTTGCTTTTTATAGCAGTTATACAATGCAAAAAATTACATTTTAATTTGGTTAATTGAGGGGTAAATTAGGAAGGTCATTTATGAAATATGTTGCTTTTTTAGGTGCTGTTTCACTAACTTCATACTCCATATCTGGATTATATACATCTCTGATATATAAGAACATGACCACTCCTGTCTACACCACTTTGAAAGGGGTAATTGTATTAACGTTTAAAGGAAATACTTAAATACCATTAGGCTTCACATTCAGGAACTTGCTGTTTCACATTTGATGCTACCATGCCAAATATGTCATAAGATGATGTTTAGAGATCACAGAACCCCAGAAGTAATGGAAATGTCAAATAGCTGGAAAAAAAAATTACTGCTGCTTATAAAATGTTACTAGCCCGGGTCAGTTCTTCTTAGGTTCCTTGCTGATTTTTTCCAAAGGCTTGTTAATTATTAAACAGAGAAACATGGTGTTCAATGCCATAATTAAAAGTGTGTCTATGTGCAGAAATGTCTTTTTGTCAGTGCCAAAGCTGTTTATAGTCAGATAGCCAGCAGTAACTAATCACAGCATTGTTTGTTTTCTGGCAGCCTTCTGTGATTTGGAAAGACCCACCCCTTAAGCTACCTCAGGTTTCTGTTTTAAAGTGTGGGGGTGGTTGAGTACACAGAGGGCAGAGGGAATTCAATTTTCTGTTAATATTTGTGTGCCAAAACTCACAACCCAAGTAAGAACAGCTTTGAATGTTATGAAGCCAGCAGAGCTCTGTCACACTATGAAGGAAATGACTGATACCCTTTCTGCAAGGTATCAAAGAATGTTGTGTTAATTTCTGCAGAAAGCAACTCAAATAAGCAACAGCCCATTTATAGATGAGTCGTCAGGATCTGAGGAAGAAGACAGCTCTCGGTCCAGCTCAAGGACTTCCGAGTCTGATTCTCGAAGTAGAAGTGGTCCGGGTAGTCCTCGGGCTATGAAACGAGGTAGGCAAAAACGAGTAACTTTTGGGAAGTTGGGAAGACTAGATAGTTTAAATGATCTTCTTAGGAATAGATTTCTTCCTCAAATAGCATGGACATCTTAAATCTAGGCTTTTACCTCAGCTATCAAAGCCTAGATCTATTACTCAAGCAGGAGAAAGGACTGTTATACATGGCTTTCTTTTTATTGCTGTTATTAGAGATGTGTTTTTAAGGCATTAATCTAGTAGCTGGCTGTTGTCGTGAGGGAAAAGTGACTTGTACATTTAAAGCAAGAAGCTCAGTTCTATCTATACTCTCATGCCAAGGACTTCCTATAAACTTTAACTGTAGGTAGGTAAAAATGACGTAGAAAAGAGTAATTGCCATCATAAAAAAACCCTATATATATCCAAGTTTATAAAACAAAGCAACAGTTTCATGTGATCAGAAAGCAGGTGGAAAAGTTCCCTCAACAGAGTATTTGGTTCTGTCAACTCATGCAATAAAGGACTTCTTTCATTTTTACAGCGATTGTCTCAAGGTCCTGTGCAAAGATTTAGTTAAAACACTTGAATCCAGTAATGTTCTGTCTTTGTGGAGGACAAATCTTACAGCTCTAGGTAATTGTGTGGTTTCCATCTGCAGAATGAAAATAATACGCTTCATAACATTGAAAGATATAATGCTTCCTCATGGGGTGACAGTATCAATGTTATATCCCTGCGATTTCTTCGCTGGGTAAACCAAGGGAGACTAAAATCTAAGATCCCAGTGAGGCCAAGTGTTAAGATCCTTCATTATGCATTGCTTTAGAAATGCAAAATAACATTATTTGGTAGTCTCTGTTACACATGTTAAAATCCCAGTTAGCAGGAGCTCTGCTTAGTCACGCTTGAGCAGGTAGATATAGCCACTAGGAGTTTTCCAGTGCCAGCCATACCTGGCCTGGAGTCCTGTTTCCAGTGGTGCAGTTACGGTTTTGCTACCTTACTGTGAAAAGGACCCATAGTTCCTGCTTCCCAGCAGCTCCCTCTTGCTGAGCAAAAACCAGTGCTGTGGCTGCAGAGGCATCTCATGTTACATGCTTGCACAACAGGAAAGGTAAATTAGCTAATTTAATACCTGGTTTCACCTACAATTTATATCTGTGTCTGTAAAATGGAACCATTCCTTTTGTTCATGCTTTCTTCTCATAAAATAGTCCTTGCATTGTTTCATCCATGGAAGCCTTTCTTAACCACAAAACACAAATGTACATATTTTTGTTGAGAACACACTGTTTAAAAATCTAGGCAGTCACAAATTTCACTAGGTGCATAATTAGTTTGCTGCATATTTCTTATTAAAGATCCTACATGAGAAGAGAAGAACCCACTCTGAAAGCCGAGGTGGCTTACCAAAGCAATAAATGAGAAAAGTTGGGGTTTTTTTAAATATAATTCACAAATTAGTTTGGAAATGAATGAAACAAAGGAAACAAAGCATCTTCACCTCAATCTTGGAGAGTAACCTTTCGGTGTAGAACACTAGTCCTTACAAAAGTACATGTTCACATGTTTGAAAATAATTATTTCTATGATGAATAAGGAGTAGTTTGAATTTTTATTGCTGATTCACTAGAATTGAAAACAGGGTGCATTTTTTTTTCAGGATTAAAGCTAATAAACTAAAAAAAATCCTGAAATCTGAAATTCAGATTTTTAGAAAACATCAGTATAAAAATTCATACTAATTGCAAAATAAAGACAGTCACCTACAGCTTCAGCATATAGCAGATCTTTAGCACAGCTTCTTTATACACAAGCAGTTGCATGAGAAATTCAGATACTAGACTGAATGATGGAAGGGGAAAGTTGCTTAGTTGAATTACAGATCCTGTATTCGTTTTCTAGAGTGAGTATGATGCACAGCACTAACTCCCTCCTTAAAAAAGCTGTAGTAATATAACAGAAGTTGATAATATATAGAAGACATTTATTTGGTGTTTCATTTGAAGTGACTTAAACTCTGTTTAATTATGAAGAAAATGGGATTCGGGTATTAGCACTGTGCTAATAGTTTGATATGCTCATATTTAAAAAAATGCTTGGTTCCTCATGGATTTATGCTGATACTTGTGTTTGCCTGCAGATCCTACTCAGATACTCTTTCTGCATGGATATTCTGATCTAATTTGTTTCTAATAAAAAAAGTAAAGAAACATCTTTCTTCTTTTAACGCAGGTGTGTCTCTGTCTTCTGTGACCTCAGAAAGTGACTATGCTATTCCTCCAGATGCATATTCAGTAGATACAGACTATTCAGAGCCAGAGCAGAAACTTCCTAAGACCTCTTCCTCATCTAGTGATAATGGAAAAAATGTGAGTACTGAAGTTCTGTGAAGAAGTGTACCTTTATGTTCAAAGGCTGCTACCAAATCTCTATATTCAGTCTTGCTGACTCACAGACTGCCTTATGAGTACAAATAGCAAAATATACCAACAATAAGTTAGCCATATAAGGCTATAATGATTGATGGAAAGTGGAGGATAATTCCAAGCTTTCTGTGTAATGAGCAGAAACAGGTAGACAACTCCAAAAGACAATTCAAAGCACTTAAGATTTTCCTTTCTTGGAACAAGATCTGGTATCAGATTGCATATGAAATACTAAAATCAGCTTAAAATTATTATTTGAATATTCACGGAAATAGAACAGCATTCCAGTGAAGGAGTTGGAGGCATCAGTAGAAATCTATGTGCAGTAATACGTTTCTATAGTTTCCTCATACAGGGAAAACTTTACGCATCACAGAAATCATAAGTAGAGCAACATGCAAGGACAGGTCCAAGAAACCTGGGTTTTTTTTCTGTCTCTGGGAATTTTTTAATGGCCTGTGTTAGTAGTTAGTGTCTTAACATACAAGTGGATTGACTGCCTGGTGATGATGATAGATGGTGATTTTAAGCTTTCTTCACAGAGCAAAACTGTGAACTCTGTTCCACAGGTGTACACACTAAAAGTATGTATTGTGCAGAGCTCTGAATTAGAGTGCTCTATATCTGGTCTGTAGGTTAGGCCCTGAAGTTGGGAAAAAAAATACATATACATTGTATTCATTTTGTTCCTTGTTTAATATAAATAATTAGAAAGTACAATCAGGAATCATCATATTCTTCATTTTTTTATATAGTTCTGGGCAAATCACTTACCCCCCTCCATGTACTATAGCTAAGTAGGGATATTAATTAGTTATCCCACATTCATGGCGTTTGTCTTAATGATGCTTGTAAAAACTTTGTAGTTGGACTAGAAGTCTCATCAAATACTGTCATTATTATTTAGCATGCTTTTAAGTCGTTAAAATATCTCTGTGTGTATTTATACATATCTCTGAGGGGTATATGTATATATGTGTACCTAACTACTTTTTATCTAACTTATAAATAATCAGGAACCTTTGGAAAAATCTGGATATCTGTTAAAAATGGGTGGTAAAGTAAAGACCTGGAAACGACGGTGGTTTGTGCTTAAAGGAGGTGAATTACTATACTACAAATCTCCCGTAAGTACATGTAACTTATCTGCTATTTAATATTAGATTGTTTTCACTGAGAATCTAGGGGTGCTAGAAGGAAAAGAAATGTATTCCTGGTTTCTGAGATGTTAGAGGGTGATTCAGGACTCAGTTCCTCAAGAGGTGTACAAGGTACTCAATGTCTAACTAGGAACTATTTATCAAGATTAATGTTTAAATGAATTCTATAACTACTTATTTCTATTTGTTGGTAGATTTAAAATATTCTTTTTCCATTCTTTCCATACAGAGTGATGTCATTCGAAAACCTCAAGGTCAAATTGAGTTAAATGCATCTAGCCACATTGAAAGGGGTGATGGAAAACAAACAATTCAGGTGCCTGCTTTTCTCATCTGTGTTTCAGCGGGTATCTATTCCCTCCATCCCCAAAACCAACCCCTTGTCCCAGTCCCTATTGCACTGGAAGTCCAAGCTTGGACTTGGAATTAATCAGTGCCCTTTGTTTGAAACCAAAAAATCATTTCAGTTACAGAAACTATAAAAAGGCCTACATGTAGTCTTGTTTGTATTGCTACAAAGGTCAAGTCATCACATTTGAGATACAAAGAGTGGTCTTGGGGCCAGCCATTAGGGTTGAGAGAAGTTGTTTGTCTGAAAGGAGATAAATTGAGTTTTCTCAACTCTGCTGTCCTGGAACTTTTCAGATAAAGCCCTAGAAAGGGTCTGTCTGCTCTGCCTGGCCACGGAATGTTTTGTTAATGAAAAGTACTTAGGGGAAAATAATGCCCCCAAGGTTGTGAAACTACATTGGGTAGTATATGTTACAGTATATGTGGAGACCGGTGAGGAGTGGCATTCCTCAGGGGTCGGTATTGGGACCAGTGCTTTTTAAAATCTTTGTCGGTAACGTGGACAGTGGGATCAAGTGCACCCTCAGCAGGTTTGCTGACAACACCAAGCTGCGTGGTGCGGTCAACATGCTGGAGGGAAGGGATGTCATCCAGAGGAACCTTGACAGGCTTGAGAGGTGGGCCTGTGCAAACATCATGAAGTTCAGCAAGGCCAAGTGCAAGGTCCTGCACACGGGTTGAGGCAATCCCAAGCACAGATACAGGCTGGGCGATGAGTGGATTGAGAGCAGCCCTGAGGATAAGGACTTGGGGGTGTTGGTTGATGAGAAGCTCAACATGACATGGTAACGTGCATTTGCAGCCCAGAAAGCCAACCATATCCTTGGCTGCATCAAAAGAAGCATGACCAGCAGGTCGAGGGAGGTGATTCTTCCCTTCTACTCTGCTCTCTTGAGGCCCCACCTGGAGTACTGCATTCAGCTCTGGGGCCCCCAACATAAGAAGGACATGGACCTGTTGGAGTGAGTTCAGAGGAGGGCCACGAAGATGATCAGAGGGCTGGAGCACCTCTCCTGTGAAGACAGGCTGAGGGAGCTGGGTTATTCAACCTGGAGAAGAGAAGGCTCTGGGGAGACCTTACAGCAGCCTTCCAGTACTTAAAGGGGGCCTACAGGAAAGCTGGAGGGGGACTTTTTACAAGGGCATGTAGTGATAGGAAAAGGCGCAGTGGCTTTAAACTGAAAGAGGGTAGATTTAGATTAGATGTAAGGAAGAACTTCACTGTGAGGGTGGTGAGGCACTGGAACAGGTTGCCCAGAGATGTGGATGCCCCATCCCTGGAAGTGTTCAAGGCCAGGTTGGATGGGACTTTGGGCAACCTGGTCTAGTGGGAGGCATCCCTACCCATGGCAGGGGGATGGAACTAAGTGATCGTTAAGGTCCCTTCCAACACAAACCATTCTATGATTCTATGTTACCACCCCCACACTGTAGGGTCAAATGTATAATGTTCTTAAAGCTCAACTCTTCTGTTACTACATAGCTGACCACAGAAAAACGAACGTACTACCTGACTGCAGATTCTCCCAACATCTTAGAAGAATGGATCAAAGTACTACAGAATGTTCTTAAAATACAGGCTGCCAGCCCACTTTTCATACAGCCAGAAATCAAGCCAACCATGAAAGGGTTACTTACAAAGGTAGGAGCACTTTTCTTCCCCCAATGTTCTTTATTCCATATTTCTCAAGAATAGGATCTAGATCAAAATGGCCCTACAATAAAATAAATATAAGCAAAACAGACATGCATTTGCTTTCCCAGCACTTTACAATGTGAACAATCCAGGACCACCAACTCACCTACTTCAGCCAATATTTTTCTTCTGGTTCTTTGATTTGATTTGGTTTTTCTTTTTGTCTTTTTAATTCATTAGTTCCTGTGATGAGTTCTCCATTTGCACTTCAGGGGTATCCTAGTTCAGCTTATGTTTCAGTACCTAATTGACGTACCTTATTTCAGTGGAGTGCTCTCTTTTTCTGTATTACTCACTGGGACAGATTATTTCAAGATAATAAGAATACTGTATAAAAGGAATTTTTCTCTTTTAATTCTTCCATTTTGTTAGCTTCCACTAATTTAGGCCTGATCCAAAGCCAAATGAAAAACTCATATTGGCCTTACTCGGCTTTAGACAAGCATCTAATGCTTTAATTCTTATACCCTTAATAGAGTTACGCAGTTTTAATTATTTGTTTAGTAATGTGGAAGGGAATTTGAACCAAGGCATTTATTCCCAACATAACCAAAGTTCAGAGATGGTGAAATGTAGTCTGTATTTTTCTGGCTTTGCTTGTTCCTAATGTTCTGTAATTTCAGGTGAAACATGGATATTCCAAAAGAGTTTGGTGTACCCTAGTTGGAAAAATTCTGTATTATTTCCGTAATCAAGAAGACAAGGTAGGTCCCTTACTTGTTTCCTTAGTGAATGGAAGATAACATACTGAAGTAGACTTTAAACAGTAAGTTACAGCTTTATTAAGGTACAGTTGCCCTGGGTAGTATATGCCCATTTCATCTTGATTGCCAAACATTTAGACTTTACAGGTTGTCAACTTGGAAGGTTCATATCTAATAGACAGTAATCCAGGGCACGTCCATTGGTCTCCTTCTCTACAGGACATGATATATATTCTGCATCTTCTTATCCCTAGCCGAAGGGGGACACTGATTTGCTGACAGTTCAAGTCTCCCTTTCTGACAGGTGTGAGACTTACCAGAAAAGACCTTGCTGTCATTTACTTCTGGAAGCTGACCCTTTCTAATGTATGTTTGCAGCGGGCAGTGACTGCAAGTTTCAAGAAATTAAATGTTCTTTCTATCCCTCAATTGACTTCCAAGTCCTGTTCTTTGGAATGTCACTGTACCTCCACAGTGCTGCAGGAGAGGGAAAAAAAAAAAAAAAAAGCCTAGCAAGATGCAGAGTTTGCTGCTTTGCAGATGTGTGTCTGTGGAGGGAATCTTTTCCCATTCCCCATCAGGATTACAGAAAAGGAGCTCACTGTCTACAACTGATGACGTGGACAGAAACGGAGATGGAGCACAGCAAAAGAAAGGGATGAGAAAATTATTTCTAAAACCTAGGGAAAATACTGTTTGAGGAAGAAAAGAAAGAAATGGGATCCAATCAGCTTTAAGTTAACCTCCCAACATCCTGTATCTTGTAGGACACAAGGAGCTAAGGAAGAGCAAGACCTGGCTCTTCCACATTGGGCCTGACCTTTAGTTCTCTACCCACCCTTCTGAATATTGCTGGTCCTAATATTTCCAGTCACATTTACCTACAGAGACAGGACAAAGGACACTTATTAGTCATACTTTTCACCTGTCCTTTTGCTCCCAAGGCATTGTATTTTGTCATCAAGAAACATCTTTTCAGTCAAGGTGGGTCAAGAACAAGATTTTGGAAACTTCTACAAGAATTCTTGTTAATACCGTTGAGGTTATGAGTATTTGATTCATACCCGTATTACCTAGCTCTATGAAAAAGACTGCTGACACTTGAAAAAATGGTAAAAGTCCACTAAGCCATTATAAACAACAGTTCAAATAAATACAGAAAATCTATTTGTTACTTCTAATCTAACCAAATAATCACACTGGACCCAGTAATTCATAGTCTTTGTATAAAGCTAGTTATTCCCTTTGTTATCCTTTCCGCTTTTAGCCATTTTTAAACATTCAACTAAATCTTATTTCTAGAACTATATGAGTAACAGTAACCATCATCAAAACATTTTATTTTAACTTTTTAAAAAGTGTAATATAGGGCTGGGGAATCAAATGACTGGACTATTAACTTCTAGCTCATCTTACAGAGATATTAAAATTAACTTGCATTTTCTCCTATGAAGAAATATCTAAAGTGTCTGAATTTACACATTTTTACCATTGAAGATTTTGGGAGCTTAGCATGCCCTTTAGAAGCATCTAAGAATTTTGCTGGATTCTTGTATTTCCCTCACATTTGGAACAAGTTTTGCTGCCCTTTTAAAGCAAAATTGAAACTAATTTGCTAGCTTGTAATAGAATAAGAATTTAGCTTTTGTAAGCAGAATATGTATGAAAAGTTTTCCAAAGCTAGTTTATTTCTAATGTTCAACAATTTGCTAATTAAAAACATCTTTGCTGTAGCTGAATGTGTCAGTGCAGAAACAAATTACACAATCTGCAGTGGTTAATACAGTAATGGAGTCCACTTAAGTGGCCTCCTTTCAAAATGGAATCAAATTAAAAAATCAGCCAACTGTGTTTTAGTTAAACTTCATGAATAAATCAGTCTTGACTATTTGTATGTGAAATGGCAACTATTGATTCTCAGAATCTTACCTGGTTCAAAAAGTTGAATGGTTCAGAAGCACCACAGAAAATACAAATCACCACATGCATCTTTAATCCTTACTAGTGAGAGCACTGGAATAAAGAGCCACCACTGTGATGTTTTCTTCAAAATGATCATATTATTAACAGCTCACTTTATCAAATCACTATTTAAGAAGCCCACCCCAGATTGAATCAAACTTGCCAGCTACTCTCCAGTATGGTATTTTCAATTTTTAAACAGTATTATTGAGAAGCCTCATCTGCTTTTCATTGGTGTTGATATTTCAAGACAACTTACTTCAGGCTTCTACTTGAATGTGGCACAAATAAGATGCTAGTTACTGTAGGGCCCAGCTATCCTTTTACTGAAGGGAAACAAACACCCCGCTCTTTCTGCTGAATCACTAAGCATTGCTAGATATCACAAACAACACAGAAGCAGTAGCCAAGGCTTCTTCACTACACCGTTAAATAACACTCTTTTGAACATCCTGATGTTTGAACGTCTGTCCTCTGAAATACACTGCTGTCCTCTGAAATAACAAGATTATAATTAAAGTCTCTAGGCTAGGTTCTCACCATTTCTGATATTTACTTTTAGTTTCCTCTTGGTCAAATCAAGCTTTTTGAGGCAAAGGTTGAAGAAGTTGATAGATCATGTGATTCTGATGAAGATTATGAGGCTAGTGGTCGCAGTTTATTATCAACACATTACACTGTTGTTATCCACCCCAAAGATCAAGGACCCACTTATCTTCTTATAGGATCCAAACACGAGAAGGTAATAAAAGGACTTTTTTATTGAGTTTCAGTAACACGTCTGTGAGAATGGTGCTGTGATATGAATATTTCTTAAAGGGGAGGAGGAGGGAGACCTGCAAGTCATCTGGCTTGTAGTTTGATATAATAAGCAAGGAGAAGGTCCTGCTTCATTAGCATAGATCAGAGTTTGTCTGCAAACTAATGCTATCATGGGTAATCCTTTTTAGAACAAATGAAAATAAGCAGGCTGCTTATGAAAATAAGCAGGAGATGGTGCATAATATCAAATATGCTGTAATTGGAGAATTTTGCTCACATTACACTAACTTGTAGACAGACCTGTAGCAGACGTTCCTGAGAGGTTTTGGGATACTGTTACCCATTTTCACTGATAAGACTAACAGTAGGGAAGACTGCCCTACTGAAGTGAAGGAGAAATGAGAGGTATGGTTAAAACCATTTTTATTATTATTGCTTCATTGTCCTCAAGTAATCTTGTAGACCTCGTTTTGCATTCTGGCCTTATACCCAGGTTAGCAGGACTGGACAGTGATAAAAAGGCACTTAAGCTTTCTGAAGAGGAAAGCAAGAATGCCCTGATAATTGGCCATGATTTCTGAGGGTAAAAGACTTCTGAAGAGAGCCTTGTCCAATGTTCCTTGCTTAATATTTGTAACAGAGAGACTATGAACACAGGTGTATTCAAAGGCAAACTCCTTTGGGCTTCAACGGGAGTGCATGGTAGTGTTTCAGGTTGAGAGCAAAATTCTGATGAAGCAGCTTCTTCCAACACGGAATGAGTGAGCTGCTATGTTTTTCTACTTTAGGACATGTGGCTTTATCATCTGACAATTGCTGCTGGAAGTACCAATGTAAATGTTGGATCTGAGTTTGAACAACTTATTTGCAAATTATTAAATATGGAAGGCGATACCAGTAAGTTTGCGTTTGTTTCAACATACTAATCTTCTAATACTTCTTTACTGAATGTACTTATGAACTGAATTAATTGCAAAACCTATATATTTTATCTGTTTAGATTCTCAGATTTGGAGACATCCTACCCTTTGCCACAGCAAAGAAGGAATTACTTCCCCTCTTACAACATTGCCATCAGAAGCCTTGCAAACTGAAGCAATTAAATTATTTAAGGTAAAACCATAGCAGATGCCTTTTTTATTAAATGACTTACTATTTTAACTCTTAGCTGAAGAATGGCTACTAGTTGGCTTACTAGAGATGTTCAACAGATAAGAAAAAAGAAAAGTTTACTCTTATCTTTAGTGGAGGTGACTAATGACAGTAGCAGAATGCCCCCATATTATCTCAGCAAAGACTATCACTTCCAATGTAAAAAGATCACTTCTAGTTGTGAGGGAACAGTTTAGGCTTCCACTTTTGACCTTGCTACTGAGGTAATTGATAAAGGGCAAGTTACTAGAAAAATCCATGGCCATCATGGATGATAATAATTTTGTCATGAAGTTCATAAGCCCCAGAGAACCTAACAGCATGGATGGATCTCTGTATTCAGAGAACTGTATCTGAAATGCTATTTTTTCAATTAGATTTCAGGAAGAATAAATGGTAGGCAAAAGTTTTGTTGTAGATAAATCAGCTAGAAGACATTTTAAAAAATGGAAGAAAAACAAAGCAAAGTTTAAGTTTAAGCAAGTCATGGATTATTTCAAATTGAGATAGAAGGCAAAGGTTCCACTGCTCTTCTTAATAAAAAGAAAATCTTTTCTTCATATGAAGTAGCTATCCTTAAAAGACTGATTAGGTATTCTAGTAATATAAATAGAATATTACAGACTAAAATTATTGCAAGTATTTCACAACAGGTTTTTTTAATTCAGTTTAAAAGATTTTCATACACCTTTAAAAATACACATATGTATATCTCCCAGTAGTATTGAAAAGGCTTTATGATTAAAAGACACATAATGGTTCATAATTGCTGTGCTGCAGCTAGTTTCTTGAGGATTTTTGTGTGCCAGTAAGACCTTCTATCTTTCCCAGTTAAAGGCCAGATAGGTGGTTGATATCTATGAGAGGGAGTATGCTGCAATGCCACTAACCTTCTTCCTCCTCTCTCCTGCCCTCACCCAGGTAAAACTACTCCTGAACATTAATTAATAGTTAGGCTATAAAGTCTATTTTAGAGATAAAATAAAATCTTGCTGTTCCTTTTTCTGTATGTTCTGAAATAAAGTGCAAGTTGGGAGGCCTTCTTTCTCCTCTCTCCTGCCCTCACCCAGGTAAAACTACTCCTGAACATTAATTAATAGCCAGGCTATAAAGTCTATTTTAGAGATAAAATAAAATCTTGCTGTTCCTTTTTCTGTATGTTGTGAAATAAAGTGCAAGTTGGGAGGCCTGGAGCTTGGATAAATGAACTTTCTCCACAGAACTTATACAAGTCTAAAGACCAAATTCCCTGAAGTATCAACTATCTGGAGAATTTTGATGTAATGGTTCACATCGAGAAAGGAATTAAAGAAAAGCACCATATGTTCAGTGACAGACAATTGTAGGCAAACTTCCCAGCTTGTTTCTCTGAGATGCTTGAACTCTCAGATAAGAAGTACATCCATCTTATTTTCTGCAGTCCTGCAGCATAAAAATTTAAAAGGCAATGTACTTCTTTGATAAAAATAAATTTATATCTATTTGGAAATCACTTTTTGAAGCAATTTCAGACCTAATTGAAATCACAGACACTTGCCTAAAATAAATAAATGAGAAAGAGATGACTTGTATGACCTTCATTGAAACTTTGTATAAATCAGTTTAAAAGTCAGGTAGGGAATTGACTTAGAAACAGATCAAGTCATGTTTCAATTATTCCACTGCTGACAAAAATTAGTCCTGTGCATCCACATATTTTCAGATGGGCTTCCATCCATTTCTTGCATTTTGTTTATATACCTTGAAAATTCATCAGCTATTATATAGAGTAAATGCAATGAGTGATACATAAGCTTTCTTCTAATACAGCACAACAAATGCTTAACACCTGGCTACCCTAAGACAGTACTGGGGATAGGAAAGGTTATACTTACCCACAGTAAAAATACCAGTGAAAGCCAAGATGTAAAACAAATGGCTCTGAGTTATGGTTTTCTTATCTGTGTATATTCTGCCATGTTGTGCTCAGTACTTGCGCAAGCATTTTACACTAACTGCCTTTGACAGCTGTACACTTTGCATTTTAAAGTCCTGTAGAGGGGTAAGCTATGTTCAGCATGTCATTAAACCTTCCTACCACCACAACTGTTGCAACTCCTGCTAGAGCTCACTCCATTATATACAGAGTGAAAAGCTTATTTTTTAAGAGGTGTTTTTATCTTAAGTCTGCCTGTATAGTTTTTCATCCATTCTGGCCCCTTTTCACCCCTTTTTGCAGGGTCAGCAGGGTTTCCTTAGTCTACTGGTAAACTGACTAATTGTGACTTCAATTATAGCACACTTTTGTTATACAGAACGTCTCAAAGATTTGTTGGAGCTTTTTGTATGTAAACTCACTTGCTTATTATTTTATATCTAGACCTGCCAGTTGTTTATAAATGCTGCAGTTGACTCTCCTGCCATTGATTACCATGTATCTTTGGCCCAAAGTGCTTTGCAGATCTGCCTCACACATCCTGAACTTCAAAATGAGATCTGTTGTCAGCTTATTAAACAGACAAGACGTCGACATCCACAAAACCAGGCAGGACCAATACAGGTAACCCTACCTACAGGTATCTATTTCAACAGCAGTGAAGGAACTACACAGACTGTTTAGAATGGTAAAGAGGCGTTGCTCTTCTGTAGCATCTGCTTACTTAAAATCAGATAAAAACCTGAACTAACATCTTACTACTGCTGTGTCTTCCTGAAACGAAGCTGATGCTATCTTCCATCAAAGTACATGTGTCTGGTGATAGAGTGTATCTGTGCCTGTGCTGTTTTTAAAAGCTGGACATACAATGGGCTATGTTCAAGTTAAGTGTTGAGTAAGACATCATGTATGGAACCTAAATCTCTTTTACTGCATCTTTCCTAAGAGAGGTGCTGCATCAGGAAGCTTGGTGAGCTAAACCACATGGCAGATGTCTGCACAGCATGAGCATGAAGAAAAGTTGTAGTGCCATGTTGTGGAATCTCAGATACGCTCAGGGTTTCTGATATATGTCACTTCTTGCATGTCACACTGTTCTGCATGCACTCTGCATGCTAGATTATAAATACATACTTAAAATTCTTTACTTTGTCCACTGCCAGCTATTCACTGCTATCCAAATATGTAACAAATGAACTGAAATTGAAAGGAAAGCCAGTACTTACAGTTTGCATAGAATTAACAGAACTGGAACAATAGTGCTTATGATGGAGCAATACCTACAGAACTAGGAGATGGATCAGAAAATGAGAAAGGAAATTACCATATTAAGGCTTTTGTAATAAGACACATTTTTCTCTTGCCACAGAAAGTAGAACATGACCAGCAGACATACCTATTATCTAGAAACAGCCTGTATCTGGGATGTGGCCAGTATATGTGCATCACTAAAACATCCACAAAGCTTTTATGACAGACATAGCACGTTCATGTCAATTAGCACACACTGAATTTACATATGGCTAATGGAATTTAAACTAACCATAATCCTTCTTTCGTACTTTTTGTACTACTGGGAAGGCCTTCCCTCTGATACAGATAAATAAATTGTTGCTAACATAATACACTGGCATGATTTTTAAGAGTTAACACATTCATTAAAACGTTTGCAGCCTCACACTAATTTTTTTAAGTCCTAAATTCATGCTGTAGTCTCCCACACTTGCTTCTATTGCAGTGTCTTCCTTGAAACAGAGCCAATGCTATCCTCCATCAAAGTACAGGCATTTGATGAAAGGGAAAATCTGTGCCTGTGCTGTCAAATTTCTATTTAATACCAGGCAAGTCAGATAAATCAAGATAGAGAAACCCCATTTTCTAAATTTCAGTATGATGCATTAATACAATTGTGAGAAAAGTAGTTGCAATGTTAGTAGATGTATATCCAGAGTACATGAGAGCAGTCTGTATTAAGTGAAGCCTATGGATACATATTGAGCAATGAATATACACCAAAATATTGAATAATTGTTTTTTCAATAGTTACCATCTACTTGGTAGGAGGAAAATGTCTTATGGGTTGCTTTATAATATATGTAACAGGAGAGCTGAATTAAAATTGCACAGGCTTTTCCTCATTTCTTTGTGCTTGCCCTTGCAGCCTTATTATTTTTTTTCCTGTGTATTAACTGCTTTTTATACAAACTGATCGGCTTTCCCATTTCCAGCCCCAAAAGAAACTTGCTGTACACAAGTAGAAAGAGAGCATTCTGGCCTTCCGATGAGGTGATGCTTATTTACTCAGCTTTTTCTCTGTGTTTTGGTTTTTTTATTCCTATTTACAGCTGTCTGTAACTCAACTTGGCACAGTAAGCTGCACTGCTGGCCAGCAGTCACAGCAGGAAGTTTTACTTTGTAAAATGTTTAAAACAGTGAATGTCTTCCTTTTGTCCAGGGCTTGCAGCTCTTGGCTCTCTGCGTTGGACTCTTTCTGCCCCAGCACCCATTCCTTTGGCTTCTTAAACTTCATTTAAAGAAGAATGCAGATTCCAGGTATGCCTGAATATTACTACCCAGCTAGTCAGCTAGTCTTTCCAAAGTACCTTATTTTCAATCTTTCATTTAATATTTCAGATCTTTTGACATATCTTTCATAATAAATTTGAGTAGAATTGTGCTCCAGTGCTACTAAATGTAGTACATGTTACTTCTGTGCATCACTTGGGAAAGTTATCCTTTGTTTTGAAAATTCTCTGCAGTGGAACTCTGTATGTTGCAAAACCATGAAAACAAAAATATGGCAGTTACACAAAACACTCTGAGCCATGTTCATCTTTGGTACAATTCTGTTAGTCTCAGTAGACTAATTCTTTTTATAATTCCACATGGAAAATTGTGTTGGAAATCTCACAGAGTGAAATCTGACTGCTCCTCCCATCCGGCACCCCCAGAGAGATTTACTCACAGTTTACTATCCTTTCAGTCAGTCCCCAAGAATTGCCTTATTTCTCTTTTTGTCACAGGACTGAATTTGGGAAATACGCAATATATTGTCAGCGATGTGTAGAGCGTACCCAGCAGAATGGAGACCGAGAAGCCAGACCTTCCAGAATGGAAATCCTTTCCACACTTCTAAGGAACCCCTACCACCATTCACTGCCCTTTAGTATTCCAGTTCATTTCATGAATGGCATATATCAGGTAATGTCAGGTAGACTACAAAATCTGAGCTCTCCCAACCCCTTGCTATTAGCATATACATGAAGTAGTCTATCAAAAACAGAATTGTAAATGTTAAGGTAAACATGGTTCAAGTTTCATCCTGTGCCAGTGCCAGCAATGAAAAGCACAAGGTACTTGTAATCTGATTTGATCAACAAAGAGTTTGGGGAAAAATCTTTACAAGACAAAAAAATTAGAACCTCTTAAGAGTGAGAAATACTGAAGTTCTGTTTCTGATGTAACCTGACCACCGGATGAATGAATTAGACTGAAGAAAAGGGAAAGGTATTAAATTCCACTTCCTTTCATCAGATATCTTGAAAGTTAAATATCTCAGTGAAGGCCTGGAAGCGCAGCTGTAACTTCCATTATTAGTCATGAAGGATAACTGTATTTGTTAACGGAACACAGCTTCATTCTTAACTCTTTTGGGACTTCATCAGTCAAAGCCTGTAGGAAGCTTTCCACGGGCTTCCATGCATACTGCTTCACATCCTGGCTTGTGTTTCTGGGAGAGCTGCCTGAAAAGAGTTTTTTAACAGTTCACAGTATTCCTAGACAGAAAGCAAGTTTTTATATGAAATCAAAGCTATATCGAATAAATTTTTCATGTCAGGTCACAGAAGAACTCTGCTTTTTTTCCCCTCTAAGTTTCTTAATTTCTTACTGCTTGCCCAGTAAAACAGAAAAACAATGTGTATTTATATCATCCTAAAAGGTTTCAAAATTGAATTTTGAAGAAGAAAAGGAATAACTGCTCATTAGTTATTTATTGCTCAAAAATGTATACTTCCAAGGCCTATGAAAATTGTAATTAAATACATAAATTACTTCAGTGGTATCAGCAAATAAGCAATTATAGAGGTATTGAAAATTCTTGTATTCAACTCTGAAGCTAGATTGAGCAGATTTTTTTTTTTTAGTTTCAACTACTGAGAAGCCCAAAACAGAAGTCCAAGATCCATTTTCAAGACTTTTTTTTACCGAAAGAGTAAAACGTCTTCAACATGTCAAATACAGGAAAACACCCTCAAAACAGATTTAAGTGAACATCAGCAACTAGTATCTGTATAAAAGCCCTTTGCCATTTCTTGCTAAAACACTTTAATACTAGTAACAACAGACAAAAATTAAGATTTGGGAAAATAAACCGTAGAAAGCTCTATATATTACCAACATAAGTAGTACTGAGAGAGCAACATTTGTAAAATATTTCAAATCTTCCAATGTAGATCTGCCATCTAATACCCCTCTGATGTTGCACGTGATGAAAAAATACTAATTGATCTCATTTGTTTCACCACAATATTGAAAAGTGTGGGGAATTACAGTTTTTTTCATTTTTCAAGTGGTATTTGTCATAAAAAGCTCAGATACTAGACTGCTTTCTGTTATATAAATTCTGTAGCAGAAATTCAAGTGTAGCAAGTATGAAGAAACCAGTATAAACAAAGAAAATAAAAATATTACATTTGGAAGCATTTTGTACTTTGTACCTTACTGCATTTTGTTTATGAAATCAATCTGCTGGGAAGGTAATAATTTTTTGGATGGAGAAAAACTCCACTAAATTGACTTCCCATGTGAAAATCTTAAATCTTTTCCAGACCCTTTATGGAAATTTTTCATTTCCAATGACAATAAGTTATTCACAGAGGATGGAATGGGTCTTATATTCCCACTGTTATTCTAGAGGTACTATCTTTCAAAATCTTAGATTTAAGGCAGGGGGGTGTTATAAGTTTGATAGCAAAATACATTTTGGCTGCTTTTTAGGTTGTTGGGTTTGATGCCTCTACCACAGTGGAGGAATTTCTGAACACCCTGAACCAGGATACAGGGATGAGGAAACCAGCTCAGTCAGGATTTGCACTGTTTTCTGATGATCCCTCTGGCAAGGACATAGAGCACTGTCTTCAAGGAAGCATCAAGGTAAACAAAAACTATAACGAGTTCTGCGTATAAAACAACAAAATATCTTCATTCTACAGAGCTCTCTTCAGACAATAGAAAGGAAAACATTTTTCAGGCTGAAAACTGTCTAGGATTTTTTTTCTTCATAACGTAAAAGGAAAGATTTTTTTTAAAATATCACTTTTTCAATTGCTGAAATTCATTCAGTGAACTATATTTAAAACCTTTGTCTAGGAGACTAATATTATTCAGAGAAGTAACAGCTGGGTTAAAAAAGAAAAAGTAAGCTGCTACTAATCACAGTTCTTTAAAAAGCAATTGGGAGTCCAACATGCATTTAGAGAGATTTCAGTTAACATTTCTGGTATAGCTCCAAAAGAGGACCATTTGAGGTCCAGAAAGTCATTGGGGTGGAGATCCTGGGGAACTACAAAAAGAAAGGGCTCCTTATCTAAATACAGAATAATTAGGGTTCAATTCAGGAAGTTTCCAATGTTTGGCTTATCATTGTTCTGAATTCTGAATTATAATTCCCTCTACTTCTAGAATTAAATTCTTTGCAGTAAAGAGTGGCAAAATGCGATATAATCTATGCTTTAGTAAAATATTGGATATTTTTCAAGCCTTTTAGCAACTAATGAATACTGAATTTTTTGTGCTTCTACGAAATAGTCTTTTGCACCCTTTGGCCAATATTCACAGCTGCACTTTTGAGTTACGAGGTGCAGTACAACCAGGCCTGAGTAACAAACAAGCAAGGTCACCACAATCAGCTGTCCCCCTCTACCAGAATAATTACCATATGGAAAGCAAAATGTGTAAAAAATGTACTTATTTTCTTAGTAAATGTAACTTTAGAAGCTGTTCACTTTACTGCTTCCAGGAAGGCTCTTTTATGAAGGAACAGTGACATGAAGACCAGCAGAGCTCCTAGGACCTCTGTTCCACCTCCTCCCCATCTGCCCACCTACCCACCTATACCACTGGTTGCGAACAACTCTTGATGCACTTTATAGCAAACTTCATACAAACTTTATGGCAGTTACTAGAAAGGACCTGAAAAACTACAGCATGCAGCAGAAAGAGAAGACAGAGGTCAAAACTGTCCAGGTCTCTGGCTGCAGGGAGTGCCCGAGTCTGTCACTGGTGCCGGAGGGCAGCGGGGACACCTCTTGTGTGAGGGGTGACCAGGTGGATGATCTGCTCAGCCTGGTGGTAGAGCTGAAGGAGGAAGTGGAAAGGTTGAGGAGTACCAGGGAGTCTGAGAGGGAGGGAGATAGATTGGTGGACCTGCACCCTACCATCCCTGAGGCAGAGGCAGCAGATGGAAGCTCCACAAGAAGGGGAGGTTCCCCTGCCCTCCTGTCACCAGGCAGGAGGGGACCTACGAGATGGAGGGGAATGGATACGGGTCCCTGCTCGGGGAGGCAGGCGAATCCCCTCCCGGTCTCCCTCACCTTCCCGGTTGCCCCTGCACAACAGGTATGGGGCTCTGGAACTTGAGGACCAGGTCAATGAAGATCAGGATGTAGATGAAGCCCTACCCAGGGGGGTGCCTAGGCTCAGTCAGGCAGCCCCACTCATTCTCACATCCTCTGAAAAAAGAAAAAGGAGGGTAATTGTCATAGGAGACTCCCTTTTGAGGGGGCAGAGGGCCCAATATGCAGACCTGACCATCCCACAGGGAAGTCTGCTGCCTCCCTGGGGCCCTGGTAAAAGACATTACCAGGAAACTCCCTGGTCTGGTTCGGACCTCTGATTATTACCCATTGCTGGTTGTGCAGGTTGGCAGTGATGAGATTGCAGAGAGAAATCCAAAGGCAATCAAAAGGGACTTCAGGGTACTGGGGCGATTCGTGGAAGGATCGGGAACACAGGTAGTGTTTTCCTCAATGCTTTCAGTGGCAGGGCAATATACTGAAAGGAACAGGAAAACACACCTGGTTAATACGTGGCTCGGAGGCTGGTGCCATCGGTGGCATTTGGGGTTTTTTGATCATGGGGAGGTTTACACGGCACTGGGCTTGCTGTCAACAGATGGAGTCCAGCTATCTCAAAGGGGGAAAAGGATTCTTGCTCATGAGATGGCAGGGCTCATAGAGAGGGCTTTAAACTAGGTTTGAAGGGGGAAGGAGATAAAACTAGGCCCAACAGAGATGAACCTGGAGGCAGCATGCCAATGCTGGGGGTGGAATCGATAGCCCAGCTCAAGTGCATCTGTGCCAATGCACACAGCATGGGCAATAAACAGGGGGAGCTGGAAGCCATTGTGCAGCAGGATAGATATGACTTAGTCGCCATCACGGAAACGTGGTGGGATGACTCCCGTGACTGGAGTGCTGCAATGGATGGCTATAAGCTCTTCAGAAGGGATAGGCAAGGAAGGAGAGGTGGTGGGGTGGCTCTCTTATGTTAGGGAGTGTTTTGATTGTACATAGCTACACAATTGTGCTGACAAGATTGAATGCTTATGGGTAAGGATGAGAGGGAAGGCCAACAAGGCAGATATCATGCTGGGAGTCTGTTATAGACCACCCAACCAGGATGAAGAGATGGATGAATCATTCTACAAGCGGCTGGCAGTAGTCTCACAATCATGTGCCCTTGTTCTCATGGGGGACTTCAACTTTCCAGACGTCTGCTGGAAATACAACATGGCAGAGAGCAAGCAGTCTAGGAGGTTCATGGAGTGTGTGTGGAAGATAACTTCCTGACACAGCTGGTAGGTGAGCCTACCAGGGGAGGAGCCTTGCAAGACCTACTGTTTACAAACAGGGAAGGACTGGTGGGAGGTGTGATGGTCGGAGGCTGTCTCAGGCTTAGCGACCATGGAATGATAGAATTCTCAATTCTTGGTGAGGCAAGGAAGGTGGTCAGCAAAACCACCACTATGGACTTCTGGAGGGCAAACTTTGGTCTTTTCAGGACACTGGCTGAGAGAGTCCCTTGGGAGACTGTCCTGAAGGGCAAAGGGGTCCAGGAGGGATGGACATTCTTGAAAAAGAAAATCTTAATGGCTCAGGACTAGGCTATTCCCATGCACCACAAGACTGAAAGATGACCAGCCTGGCTGAACAGGGAGCTTTTGCTAGGAGTCAGGAAAAAAAAGGAGTGTTTACCATCTTTGGAAGAAAGGACAGGCAACTCAGGAAGAGTACAGGGATCTTGTTAGGTCATGCAGAGAGGAAATTAGAAAGGCAAAAGCTCAGCTAGAACTCAATCTGGCCACTATTGTAAGAGACAACAAAAAATGTTTTTATAAATATGTTAACAACAAAAAGAGAGCAAAGGAGAATATCTATCCTTTATTGGATACAGAGGGGAACATTGCCACCAGAGATGAGGAAAAGGCTGAGGTACTTAATGCCTTCTTTGCTTCAGTCTTTAATAGTGAGACCAGTTATCCTCAGAGTACTCTGCCCCCTGAGCTGGAAGGCAAGGATGGAGAGCAGAATATACCCCCATTAATCCTGGAGAAAATAGTGACCTACTACGCCGTCTGGACACTCACAAGTCTATGGGACCATATGGGATCCATCCAAGAGTACTGAGGGAGCTGGCGGAGGAGCTTACCAAGCCACTCCCCATCATTTATCAGCAATCATGGTCAACAGGGGAGGTCCCAGACGACTGGAGGCTTGCATATGTGATGCCCATTTACAAGAAGGGTCAGAGGCAGGATCCGGGGAACTACGGGCTTGTCAGTCTGACCTTGGTACCAGGGAAGATTATGGAGCGGTTCATCTTGAGTGCGCTCACATGGCATGTGCAGGACAACCAGGGGATCAGGCCCAGCCAGCACGGGTTCATGAAAGGCAGGTCCTGCTTGACCAACGTGATCTCCTTCTATGACCAGGTGACCCACCTAGTGGATGAGGGAACGGCTGTGGATGTTGTCTACCTGGACTTCAGCAAGGCCTTTGACACTGTCTCTCATGGCATACTCCTTGAGAAGCTGGCGGCTCGTGGCTTAGACAAGTGTACTCTTTGCTGGGTAAAAAACTGGCTGGATGGACAAGCCCAGAGGGTTGTGGTGAATGGAGTTAAATCCAGTTGGCGGCAGGTCACAAGTGGTGTTCCCCAGGGCTCAGTATTGGGGCCAGTTCTGTTTAATATCTTTATCAATGATCTGGACGAGGGGATCAAGTGCACCCTCAGCAAGCTTGCACATGACACATGGGAGGCAGGGTTGATCTGCTCAAGGGTAGGAAGGCTCTCTAGAGGGATCTGGACAGGCTGGATCAATGAGCAGAGGCCAATTGTACAAGGTTCAACAAGGGTCCTGCACTTGGGTCACAACAACCCCATGCAGCGCTACAGGCTTGGGAAAGCGGGGCTGGAAAGCTGCCCGGCAGAAAAAGACCTGGGGGTGCTGGTCGACAGCCAGCAGTGTGTCCAGGTGGCCAAGGGCATTTTGGCCTGCATCAGAAATAGCATGGCCAACAGGAGCAGGGAAGTGATCATCCCCCTGTACTCGGCACTGGTGAGGCTGCACCTTGAGGACTGTGTTCAGTTTTGGGCCCCTCGCTACAGGAAAGACATTGAGGTGCTGGAGCATGTCCAGAGAAGGGCAACCAAGTTGGTGAGGGGCCTGGAGCACAAGTCTTATGAGGAGCAGCTGAGGGAACTGGGGTTGTTTAATCTGGAGAAGAGGAGGCTGAAGGGAGACCTTTATCGCTCTCTACAACTACCTGAAGGGGGGTTGTAGTGAGGTGGGTGCTGGTCTCTTCTGTCAGGTGGGTGGAGATAGGACGAGAGGAAATGGCCTCAAGTCGTGGCAGGAGAAGTTTAGATTGGATATTAGGAGAAATCTCTTTACTGAAAGGGTTGTCAGACATTGGAACAGGCTGCCCAGGGAAGTGGTTGAGTCACCATCCCTGGAGGTATTCAAAAAGTGCATAGACAAGGGACTTCAGGACATGGTTTAGTGGGCATGGTTGATGGTTGGACTCGATGATCTTAAAGGTCCTTTCCAACCTAAATGATTGTGTGATTCTATGAAAGGCATTTGATTAATTATGTAATAACTCACTCTGTATAATTACACATTCATTGGCTGCTGCTAAATCAAGTACCTGGCCTTTCCATATAAGCATGTTATGGCTCATTTCCAAAGGTGGGGTGTGTGTGTGTGTGTGTGTGTTGCAGGATAAACCAACAACAAAAACATTAATTATTAAATGCTCCAAATAAGAAATGCAAGTAAAGTTATTTTTCAGTAAGTTAATAATTTGAGCTATGTATGTTTCTGATATGTAATAGGTACAAGATATTGAAATAATTTGACAATTTCTATTCAAAGGTGTTTTCAAAGAGGAATACATGGCAAAGTCAGTTTTGTATTGCTTTCCTTCTAGATCTGTGACATTATTTCAAAATGGGAGCAAGCCTCCAAAGAACAGCACCCTGGGAAATGCGAAGGCACAAGGACTGTCCGCCTTACTTACAAAAATAGGTTTGTTTAGCAAGTATAACATCTCTGCCTTGTCCCAAGATCTGTTTTTAATTTCTGCGGAGTTTCTTCATCTGAAATATATTGGCTCACTCAAAGCTTGCAACAAAAATAGTAAATGGGTGTAACTGGGGAACTTTTTAAAAAAAATACAGTTAATTTTTTCTAGTTCTTAAGAGGTGAGCAGGGCTGCCAAAACAAAAAAAAAAGGCAAGACTGAAATTAAATATTTGTCCACTGGTTCAAGTACAAGTGTTGCTCTGCTAATGTGTTTTGATGCTGACAAAAACATGTCACATTCAGAGCCGATACTGCTAATCCTCAGGGCTAATGCATTTCCCTATCTTCTTTATTTAATAACTTTCTGTCTTTTCTGTAGGCTTTATTTTTCAGTTCAAGTCCATGGGGAAACAGACAGAGAGAAGCTGCTGCTAGTATATCAGACAAATGATCAAATAGTCAATGGACTTTTCCCTGTAAACAAAGAACTAGCAATGGAATTGACAGCTCTTTTAGCTCAGGTAATCCCTGTGCATTAATGACTCACACAGCAGTTTTACAGATGAAAACCAGAATAAAGAAACTGGTCCAGGATTGCCTGACAGTCAAGTGACCTCCACCTTTTACAGATGATAGTGCAGGAAATAGACTGGAATTGTTGTGTAAGGCTAACTCTACTTCAGTGGAAATGCTTTACAGCATATGCTGCTGTTGGCACCATTACAGATAAAATGTGCTTTACCTCCTACACAGTCAGGCCCTCTTTGATTAAATATCATGTCATCATGTACCATTTCTTCATTCACTGTTCCTTATATGATTTCTGCAAGTTAATACACCAAAGTAACAGCTGTTTAATGAAAACCTAAGACTCTAACTTTACTAGACATGGTCTTGATAAGATCTGTTTTATTTAAAAAAAAAATAAGGCTTAAGGGAAGGTTATTGAGAAAGTTATTTGGTGGTGTTACTTAATAAATCTAAACTGGTTTGTGTCAGCTGGAGATCTAGCAATCTCAGAGCAGAACTAGTAAACATTATAATTGTACAATTTATACTTGATATTTATCTTTTTCCATAGTAAATATAAAATAAGAAACATAAAATTACTTGCATGACTTTTATATCAGTGAAAAGTATACATTAATTGAGAAACTGTTTTCATTTCATACTTGGTAAGACAGAGGAAAAGATAGCTCATAATACCCAGCTAGAAAATTACTCTGGAGTAACAGAAAATTTTCTTCTTTGTGGTCTTCCCCTTAGGTAGAGATTGGAGATTTTGAACGACCTTTCTCAACTCCAGCAGGGCAAGTCACTTCTCAGTCCAAGTCCAATCAAACACTAAAACAAGTTTTGGAGAGATTCTACCCTAAGAGATATAGGCATGGTTGTTCAGAGGAACAATTAAGGTGAGATGTATTTTGCAATTCATATTCTCTAGAAATCTAGGAGTAAAATGAGGAAGTTTTAAATTGTCATTAGGTACAACTTACTGTTTTGCCATATTTGCCTAAACCTGTGTTTGAAACTCATTTTCTTACTAAACTGAAGAACGCATTTCTTCTATTTCTAATCTGAACAGAGGACCATCATTAAGCACGCATTCCAGCAAAAGCTGTACAAGTTACTACATAGTGTTACAAAACCCAGCAATTTTGAAATTCTTACTTTTCTTATTGAGCAAATCCAAACTAAGTCTGTGCACAGACTAAAGAACTACTGAAAGTAAAGGACATGTGGACCGATCTGAGTGTTTGCTATTCAAATATGTAATCTCTGGCAGCTGGTCACATTGGCAATATGTTCACTTAGTGGACTTGCTAGTAAGGTATTACTTAATTTAAAATGAATAACCTGCAAGTCTTTTCAGTCAACATCTACTAACATGAAGAAGAGCAGAACAGTGTAATAAATTATCCAAAGTCAATGATACAGCAATTTTGAAGTCCATTAAGCATCATTCTTCACTACAGGGTTGAGAAAGTTTAAAGCTATTACCATATTCACAAAGTAACATTATTACATAGTCAGAAGATAACAGGGACATTCAGAAATACACACACAACAAATACAAAGTTATGCAATTAATTTCAAAGAACAAAGTATAAGAGGTCCTAGAATAGCATAACTTATGGAGGATAAGTCAAACATCTGTTGAACTGTTCAGGTAGTCCTTAAACTACCAATTGCCAGAGCTGGAAGTCTGTGGCAGGGAAAGAATCACTCTATACCTGCCGTGTTGCTTGTATTCGTTTGCTAAGGGTGCAGTTTGACTTCATAAACTTCCAGTAAGAGTAAGCTGCAAGTGAAAGATCTTCCTTTACTACACATTCCCCCTCCCTTTTCATGGGCCGCATCTAATAAACTTGTGGCTGCCAGGTGAGTCATTCCTGCAGGTCAGTGTGCTAGAAAGGTATTTTGGGGTGGGTTTTTTTGGAGGATTAGTTTTCCATAGGATCATTTTATTGAACCAACTCACCATAGGGCCGCAAAAGAATAGAGCCAGTGTGAACACATCATGCATCAGAAGCACCCTTTTTGGTAGTAGCGCCCAGATACACTAAAAAAGAGTAGTGTTAAGCCATATCTTCCACATCTGCTACTAGCCACAGGTAAAGATATGTGCCAAGCTGGATGGATTTTTGGAATGACAACTGGCATAGCTGTTGAGTACTGATAAAGGTAGATTGATTATCTGTAGAGACACATTAAAAGCTGTCCTAGACTTTTTCCCATTATACTGCAACTGCTACATCAATATTTAATCATAATGTTGCAGAAATTAGAAGATACTTCATAATTTTCATGTGCATAAAAATATTAAATGCCGTTTTGGATTTATGTAATACCATATAAGTGATAGTTGTTGTATTAACTTAAATTATCATTTTAACAAATGGATTCTTATTTGCTCATTAAACTTGCTATGGGTAAGCATTTAAATTCCTTTCAATAACTAAATCACATATTTCATTTCAACAGACAGCTTTGTCAGCGATTGTCTACAAGATGGATGGCTCTCCGAGGGCACAGTGCTGCAGACTGTGTGCGCATTTATCTCACTGTAGCCAGAAAATGGTCTTTCTTTGGTGCTAAATTGTTTGCAGCAAAAGTAAGAAACTTTACTGAGTTTGAGTGGTGGGGTTTTTTTAATATAAATACAATTGGCAAATAGTAATACCCTTTTGTTGAAAATGAGTGTGTTATACATGTGCTGATTGAATCTTTTGTCAAATTACAAACTTTTTAAGCCATATACTGATGAAATGTAATAGCCATAGTACTAAGTATACCATAATAGTAACTTTCCAATACGTTTACTGCTTGGTTTACATTATTAATCTAGGTGGTATCTTTTCTTTTTCTTACATCTTAGTTTGAGATAGCCTTTCTGTTTCAGGCTTTTTATACCTGATAACTAGTAGAATATAGAAGAGGCATCATTAACTGCCTGTGAAAGTTGAACCTTGCAGAAACACTAAATGTTGTTAAGGATGTTTAGAGCGGTCCCTTCTGTGCTGGCCTCTCTCGATTTCTCTTAAAACACTATTATCTTAATTCTCTTGATTCAACAGCTATGTTAAACAGAACTGTCACCTCACCCCTTATGTTTTATTAGGTAATCCCAGTATATATATATAAAATTGCTTATCAGCACTCTGTTCTTTGCATATGTAGACATACATGCTAGTGAACAAACACCTGACTTTTTTTAAATTTTATTAATGAGACTATACATTTTATTGGACTAAGCACTAAGGGAGGCTCCAAGAGCATTAAGCTGAGTTCACAGTTATGCCACTGGCCACCTACGTAGCTTTGGGCAGCTACTTCAATTCCTTTACATCAGTTCCCTCCCACTGTAAATTTCAGTAAGATCTGTGGATGGAGAGAGCTGTGTAATAGCTGAGAGTTAATAATTATTTACATACTGCCTCATTTTGAAGTCGTAATTAAAGAACATTTCTCTTTGTAGCCTTTAGCAACATCCTCAGCTGAGAAGTCCTTCATATGGTTTGCTGTACATGAAGATGGCATAAGCATCCTAGATTACAGCTCTATGGTGAGTGAAATTTCTTTTTTAATTTTGGTCAAAGTAGATTTTAATAGTGAGTATATGGAGAGATTCACCACCATACTACATAAAAGATGGCATTAGCTTATCATGCTAAGTTATCTAGTCTTTCTCTTAAAACAAAAATTAAATCCTTTCAAAACACTTTAATGTTATCATCATAATAGTAGCACTAATAATAGAAATAAGTAATGAAGTCTTTGCACAGAATTTATTTTTGTTTATCAGATACAGTTTTTATATCTTAATGAAATGTTAATGTTTTAATCATTCAGATGTCAGGACATCCATAGTTACAGTTCTTACAATAACATTAATTTTCTTTTCCTGGAGACTTCATTTTCCATTATTATTCATAATACATACACTCTGCAAAGAGCAGTTACTGTAAAAGATTGTTATTTTCATTGTATTATTTTTGTTTAATAGTAGGTAATATAACCCAGTGTTATTTAATTATGTCATTTTAGACTCTGATTTTTCTTTGATTTGCAATAAAAGTTTTCACAGAAAACGACTCGCGGTAATCAGTGTAAAAAAGCAGTGCCTGAGAAGATCCCTTCTTTAATTTATATCCTGCAAAGAAACAGAATGGCATGGCGCTATTAGCAAGTGCTAATATTATCAGAAAATTAAAATATCAACTTTATAATTGTACTGATATGGGCCTTTTCATTATGTTTCTTTGCAGTTAAAGAAATAACAAAGAACATGAGGAGAGCAAACAGCAGCTCTGTTCAAAGAACAAACACAATGAGCTTGCATCAGACTGCAGAAAGCTCTATAAACGCTATGTGCTCATAGAGCTAGCTATGGCGTTTCTGCAGAGCACTGTCAGTTTACAATATCAGCAGGCATTACTTGCTATTCAAGAAATGCTCAGTTTCCAGGGAATATTCTGATTTTCTGTAAGAAGGATCAGGGGTATCAGAAATGTTGCAAGGGGTAGAGAAAACACTATTTTGAAATAAGGGCAAAAAGAGGTTTAGAAACCGAAGGATGTTAAGTCAGTTATTGTACAAATATTGTCTTACGATGAATTTTAAATGTGAACATCTGCAGCAAATTAATATAAGTTGTAATGATAAATTAAATGCTAATCATAGACTCAAAGGCCACTAATGTGGTGTTGAACAATGAACAATAAGAGCGGAGGCATGGAAAGCAGAGGAGCCTTGAAGAGCATTTACGTTTCATCAGAGATGTTAAAAAAAAGAGAACAGAATTTAATTTCATTTGTGTGTACGCAGCCTACATCACTGCACAAAAAGAAGTCCTGGAGTTAAATTTCTTTAGATGTCTGATACTCTGCCATTTATTTTATTTAGACACTGCTTCGATTTCAAATGGAATTCCTAAGATTAACTTCTCTCAAAGTCAGTCAAGATTTGTGTAAATTGAATTACACACTTGAGTTGAAACCTGCTTATAATATCTTTGATCTAATCAATCTGGAATAGAAACAGAGGTCAAACTTACAAGAGTTATCATCTGCAATGGAAATTTCTCATAGTGAAGGTCTGAATGAAGCTAACCCAAAATTTACAATTAATTTCGAGATTCATAAGAGGCTAACAACAACATTTGGAAAAATACATGTGCAAATATATTTTCAAAAGTATTTGTCATAATCTGCTTTTCCTGCATTGTCCTGCTTATAGTTTTGCATTTTGTTTTTTGGGTTTTCTTTTTTAAGCGATTAACAGTTACATATGCATATAAGAGTCTGATGACTTTCGGAGGCTATCAGGATGATTTTATGTTGGTTGTTAACAATGCTCAGACAAAGGACAAATCAACTGAAAAACACCTTTTTGCCATGACAAAACCAAAGGTTGGTATATTACCTGAAACAGTTTCCTACCATCTGCTACTTTTCTACTTTTTCTAGGGGGTAATTCTTAACAGATGTGAAAGATGAAACACCTTCTTTATTCCTAGCATTCTCAGATTATTGACTTTTGCCAGATGGTTTTAGAGAGTGAGACAATTAGTAATATAAGAGCTAACAGTGACAATACTGATGTGTTCGTTTTCTTTTCATGTCCCTGTCAATAACATTCCAAATTTTTCATAGAAGGACAAAGAAGGCTATTAAGGACAGGAATTATATGCAGTACCTAAAAACTAGTCTGTTTGCTTGATCAGCACCAGAGATAATTTTTAAGTAGGTGCATTTGTGTTCTACAGTGGAACTGTAGAACACAAGATCTGGAAAAAAAAAATCTTTCTTAAATTTTCTTAAAAATCCTAGGATATTTTTATGTTTGGTAAAGAAATTGTTCATGCTTTTTAAAGTTAGAGTCTCTCCTTCACGGGTAAGATTGACTGGATTTTTTTAAAAAGCAAAGATTTCAAAGTCTTTTGCTGTTAGTCGGAACAATTTATGAAACATAATACAAAATTCCACATATAAATTTGGGCCAAAACATGACTCTTCATACAAATAAGCATAGTAAAATACATTTGTTCAAGTTTCCCCTCAGATTGTGCCCTTACAGGCAAGGTTGTGTAGATTGCAAAGAGAAAATATGGTAAAAAGCTCCCAGAAGTCTTTACTCCTTTTATCTACCAGCATCTTTAGTTCTCTGACCACTAGGTATTTTCTAGCAAAACTGAGGGAACACATCATGAAAGTTTTTTCTAGGAGCGTGATCTTTCAGACTTCAAAATCTCTCTCAAAGTGAAAGAAGCCATCTGTTTGAGTCATTTAAGATTGTGGAAGACAAAGTATCTAGCATACTGATGGAAATAACATTACATTATTTGCAAGGAGCACTAGAAAAATGTTCTGTTAGGCATCTCCTCTCTCCGCATCATTAATTTGTTTGATAAAGTAAAACTACTTTCCCAGTTGGTGACTGTCACTTGCTAAAAGTTAGCTATTTTTTCAGCAGTCAAAACACATCACTGTATTTTTCAAAGAGTTTTGTGTGTTCCTGTTATAGATTCTTGAGATCACTCTACTGATTGCCAGCTATATTAACAACTTTCATCAGCTGAAAGGAGCTGCTCATCACCTCTCTGCTCCAGCATTACTGACACCTCAAAGCGGACAGAAGCTCAAGGAAATGGGGAGTCAGCCCCTTCTTGCAAACAACAGACCAACTAAATGTCCCACTTTGTTATGAGATGATTATGTATAATGATAATGAATATTTGTTAGAGGGTTTCTACACTGATTGAAAACTTTGACCTACAAGATGTAGAGCATAAGTGAGTCCATAAAGCAGACAGGTTTACGTTCATTTCAGTGGTATATAAAAGGAGGACCCCTTTAATTAAAGCCCTGGCCTGAACTGGAATGATGATGAGCCAATTTAAGGATTATGCTTTACTGGTGGTGGCTTGTGCCTACAGCTCAGAAATAAATGTGTCTGTTGATAGTGATGGGGAAAGGTGGCCTTGGGAACAATTGTATAGATTTTAGTAGTTTTCCAGATACTTACTCAGGGACCAAACTGTCTTCAACTCTTCACCTCTATTTTTCAAAATTATACAAGTTGTATAACCTTCATTTTGAAAAGGAATTTTTGTTTAAAAAACAGTCAAATACAAAACATTTTCCACTTCCAGCACCCGTCCTTACTTGCAATACAAGCACTATGGGACTAAAAAGAATGAACTGTTTGATTTGTATAATTGTTTCTCCTTTAAAAAAACCCAGAAGCACATCATGTAACTATTACAAATTTAAAGAGTATTCTCATGATACACACTAGCCTTTGTGATATAGCTATTTTACTTGGCACATCTTCAGCCTTGGTCTGGTAAATTTCTAAATAATTCCTCTCTGCCCCAGCCTTTTGGAAAAATCTAAATTGGACAGGCACTGTATTTAGTACAGTTTTGTTAAACAAGGTCCCGTACCTAATTTCTTCTTTAATCCAGAACAATAATATAATACAGATGCAAGAATGACTTACAATCCAAAACACAAGAATAACACAGAAAGCCATTGCTTGAACTGTTGTGAATAAACTTGGAGACATATGTGACATACGAAATTTATGTATAATGTGTATAATGTATATACATTGATTCAGAATAATATTTTGTAAAAGTTGTACTTCTTGTTTCTTATTTGTATCTGTACATTTCATACTATAATACTAATATAATGCTCTTGCACACAGAAGACATAATGCTGCTTCTGCACTATTGGACCTAGGACCACTTTCCAGTTGCCTTTTTCAACTGCAATTCTCAGTGCTATGTAGGGTCAAATATATAGAAATTACACCCATTTTTTCTTCCAATTCTCACATTTTTGTTTCCATGCAAATAAACCACTTCTCCAGGCTCTGAAATGGATCAGCAGCATACTCTAATAGATAATTTAGGTCCAACCATAGAGAAGGTAGTCAAATATAAGTCACTGATTTATATACTTTTCACAACTTCCAATTCTGCTCATGCTAATGATCATGGATCATGAATCCCTTACTGCTAGCCCTCATCATCTGTTTTAATTACTTACAACTGAAGTAATTTCACAATGATTAATTTTAATATTTGAAGGTTGAAAATCTCCTTTGTTTTATGACATTTAAACATTTATGAGATACACATATTCATATTGAGAGAAAAGGAATTTTCAGCTGTTTGCCCTCTATGAAAGGTAGGGAGTATCCTCCTGAAGAATTAAAATAGATTGGAAGGGAGATACAGGTTGTGAAAGGATCATGCTCTTAAAAATTGGAAAGACAAATTGGCAAGCTGACTTCTTAAATATGTTTCTTCTGAGAGCTCTCAAAAGTCCTGCCACAGCTACTTAAGATTGCAGGACTCAAGCACCATTTTATGAATGGTACTATGGGCCAATGCTTTGTCTTGAAAATTACAAGCAAATAACAAACATACTATATCCAGATGCTTTCACATTTGCAGTACAGGAAGAGCTTCCTGGTAACTTTCACCCTTTGGTGGTCACTGTGGCACTAGATCGTTCTCTTTCCATGAAGCAGGGCCAGCAGCAGGACGTTTACCTCCTAGTGGGCGGCCAATCTGCCATCATCAAGGAAAGCATATTGGAAGCTACAAGAGACCTTGACACCAACTGCAGCATCTTTTTGTGCAGCACCCCACATGAAGTAATGCAGATACCGTAGTGAAATTGGGTTAGGAATCAACATCCCTTTGCAATCAGCAGAATAACTTTCAGAGATTTCAGGGAGGCAGGGTGTTTGTAAATTCAAACAGATGCTATTACATCAGTTATACTCGGGTCATAGTCTAAAGCTTCTCAAATACAATGATGAGAATCTTCAATTTACAAATACAAAAATCTTCATGTCACCATGAAATGATGGTAACTGTCAACCTAGAACACTCCAGCTAGTAATTCTTTCCTAATTGTCCAGTTTTAAATCAATGTGGCAGGTCAGGTTCCGTTAGAAGGCAAAAAAAGTGGAGCATTTTGCTACTGAGGTTGTTCATGTAGTTTTTAAATCTTTGTTAAATTTGGAAACAACATAATACACAATACAGGTGATGTCTTTTAAACAGTTTTCATTAACACTTACAGCCTTACAAACAGCTGTTTTATAAAGCAGTATACAATCTATGAAGTAGAGTATGACCTTCCTGCCTCTAGACATTGCTTGGCTTTTTAGTGTTAAGTTCTTGCTGCTGCAGTATATCCTTACATCATAGTGCCAGAAGCAATGCATTAGTTTCCCTTTTTTGGCAGCACTTTCCAGACTTAGTACCACTAACAGCTCATTATAGGTCACCATTAATCCCATATAGTCACATTACCAGAAATGCTGTGTTAATTTTTATGAAATAAATGCACTCAGAATAACAGTTACAATACTACATTAAATAATGAAGTTTCTTCCAGGATTTTATCAGCAAGAGTGAGGTTTCCATAGTGATAGTAACCTCGTCAAGCAGACACTTCTCTTCAAGTTGAGTCAGGAAGTACTCTCCTACACACGCAAGCACACTTCCTAACACAGCTATGCAAGTCTCAGGGGAACTTGTTCCATGTTAGTCTAGCTCCAGAGCTACTTAGAGGATACCACACAACATAAGACAGCAAATCGGAAAATTTCAGAGTCCAGGCAAATATCTGTTCTGCCTTCCCCACCCAGTCTGAGCTTCATGAGTGCTCCACATCTCAGTTTTAACCTTGAGTCATCCACCAAAACAATTCATACCCTGCTACCTAATCCATGACTAAAGCCCAGGCAGGAACTAGACGTTTCTCACCTTCTGATCTTTAGCAGGGATGATACAATGGGAGCTGTCAAATGAGCAGCGACTTCTGGGACTGATGCTCAAGGCTTGCAGAACCTAGGTTGTAAAAATATTCTCAGGATGGAATTAATGTGTTAGCACATGCAAGGAGACTTCACCTGCTATTATGAACTTCAGAACATCTTTTGTGCTTGCTTTGAGCTAGTGGTCAGTATCAACAGTCAGTTTAAATGGTCAATGAATCTGAGCTTGGTAATCACTGAAAAATCACTGGTAACTGTATAAACAATCGCACTGATTTAAAAATAGTATTTGGAATGCAGTGTAAATTAATATATTACTTGAACTTCACTTTGCCTTGTCAATTTTTGTGCAGCAGTATTAGTAAGCAAACTGCTCATTTCTAAAACAAGCAAGACCTATTAACTCCTGTAGTACAGCAGAAAAATTATAAAGCTTTCAGTTTTTAATACAATCCACAAAATTAGTGTTTTCTGTTACTTTAGATTTAAATTTGGTTTATATTTAAATTTAAAATAGAGGCATATATTTCCCTATAAAAGAAGGCTGGTAGGCATTTGATGTTGGAGTTCCTTGTCAAACTCACACAGTTACAGGTTTTATTTTTTTTTCCTGAAGGAAAAAAGTCATCCTTGCATAAAGGAATGCACCACTTAAAGCTTTAGGTAGAGCTTTAATAGTCCATGCAGCTTAGTGCAATCCATTAATTTGAGTGAATTTTAACTATGGTGATTAGTAACTCAGTAATAATGAATTAGGAAGACAAAAGTATTTTTTTACAGTTTCTAAGGGCAAAGGAAATGAAACTGAGTAAGGTGAAACTTAAAATACTGAAAACTCCAATTTAATTTCCAGATTGGACTTCAGTACAATTTACTAATTGTACACTCTTATATTGTGTTTCCCAGCTCAGACTAGTACTGCAGCATCTTCGAGATTAGTCACCTCTCTGCCAGTGAGTAAATCACTATAAAAATACTTTGCTTTTTAGTCTTGCACTCCTGCTATTGCAGTAATATATGCCTAGATCAGTGCCAGAAGCAATTCCTACCTTAGTTTTGCTGTCTTTGTCAGAGCAAGAGAAGCTTTGGCCAGGGTTTTTTTACTACCTCTAACTGCTGATTATAGATCAGCACTGGCTTCATATACCAAGACAACAGAAACATTCTGTTGAAATGAAATTGTTGAAAGAAATGCACTTAGAAAGGCATCTGCATGACCTGCCACAGTACAACACTAAACAATGAAGTTTCTTTCTGGATTTTAATTAGCAAGACCATGGTTTCCATAGGGGGTTAGCAAAAACTTTAGAAGATCCATGTAAAAACCTGAAGTAAATACTGGCAGACGAAAATAACCATATGAAAGCTACTGGAACTGAAACTGAGTGATTATACAAGTTACAACTTAGAAAAATACTCTTTTTTAAAGAACAAGTATTATTTAGGATCTGTAGAAAGTTACATAAGCCTTCTTTGGGGAAGGAAGAAAGAACAGTTAAAATTAATTCTGAGTTAATCATTATGAATGAGGCCACTTTCCTGGTTTTGATCAAACAGATAAGAGAGGATTTTACTTGGGTTTTTCTCTCTCTAGTCTCTCAACAGGCGAAGCAGCTAGTCAGCTACAGAAGATCAGTGGTAATTGTTGTCCTGGATTTTGGGTCACTTTGCTGACATAGGGGACATATTTGACTTGTTTTGTCAGGTTCACCTACATCCTATATCCCTTTTGATATGCTGGGTCATCCTGCTGTTTTACTGCACCCTTTAAAGCCTCCTTTCTAATCCAACCCTAACATGATCTTTGGATTTGATCTTTGATTGATAGATCATATTTGAAATAATCTAGCCCGACTCCTGTTTGTTACAGCATCTTACTTTTAGTTACACTTATAATAGTTAATTTGTATGCCCCAGTAACTACAAAATACTTGCACTTATTTTGGGAACCATGAGTTTATTAGCAGCCAACGCTTAAGGCTGAGGTAAAAGAACAGACTCCCACCATTTATGACTTTATTCATCCCTGGCTTTCTCCACTGCTGAAGTATTTTGCCTCTTCACAACAAGGGCTACAGTGGAGATCCCCCAAGGACCCAGCAGTTCCACCACCCTTCACACCAGCTCTGCTCACTCTGGTAGTAGGGCCGGGCGCCATTTTCAGCACCCGAAAAACAGAGGCAGCTGCGGGTCCCACGAACAACTCCGGGGCCCCGGAGGAGGGCGGGACCCTCGGTGGAAGCGCCGCGGGCCTTTAACTCACCTCAGGGGCGGCGGCGGCGGCAGCCCCCGAGGCGGCCGAGCCCGCCGCAGGGCGGGCAACCGGCAAAGAAAAACTGCCACCCGCCGCAGCGCTGCCGGCTACGGGGGGCGCCCCTGCGCCGCGGCAGGGCCAGAAGGCGGGGAAAGGCCGCCGCACGGCCCCGCTGGGAAGCGGCCTCCGTCCCCTTCCGCCCCCCCTCCCCGCGGAACTACACCTCCCAGCGTGCCCTGCGCGGTTCCCGTGGCGACGGGGAGCCAGGCCCGGGCCCCGTGGAGCGATGCCCAAGGCCAGGTAACGGGGGGCCCTGCCCGGCCTCGGTGCGGGGAGTTCGCCCCCGCTGCCGTGTGGGGAAGGAGCCGGTGCCCGGGGAGGACAGCCTGGAGGAGGCAGGCAGGCAGGCGTAGAAGGGGCCGTGTCCCCGAAAGCGAGCGGGGCCGCGGGCAGGATGGGGGCACGCCTGGCCCTTGGAGCGAGGAGCCGGTTGCTCCTGTCAGGGACCCCACAGAAAAGGGGGAGGCCTAACCCACCACCCCTCAGGTGGCCACGGGGGAGCCTGAAAAGGGGAAGCCCTCGTTTCCCCGAGCAGTATCTTCCCCGGGACACCGAGGACAGGTTCGGAGCCCTCCCGAGTCCACTGACCCGTTGCCGGCTACTCCGGTGGCAGCGGCCGGGAGCTCCCCACTCCAGAGACTGCCAGCCTGAGCTGCAGGGTGCTGTGAAAAGCCGTAATTGTTAGAAAACCTTTTAAAGGTGTCTTAAACGTACTCAAAAGAAAACCTCCCGCCACACAGCTGGTATTTACTCAGTGTGTGCCACAAACGGCTGTTGTAGTTAGCTGAGGAATTTTACTTAACCTGGTTTTGTTAGAAGTATTTTGACAAGCAGAGGGCATGTGATATGAAACAATAATAATAACAGATAATAATAATAAACCGCAATACCCTTCATTTATCCATTTAGATATTTGCAGGAATTATGGCCTAGCGTCCATTGTTTTTCTCTAATGACCTTCTTTCTTTGTTTTTTCCAACTAGTGATACTTTATGGGATCTTGCTATAGCTGAAGTGGAGAAGAGAGAAAACCCTGATGACGATGGCAAGCGTGTGGAAGTTTGGGAAAAATCAATATTATTTATGGGAAACAAAAATGGGGTAATGCTAAATACTGTTCAATTCTGTGCTTTTCAAACATAGTTTGTGGCAGGGAAAATAGCTGATATTTTCAGATATTAAGGTCCACTTAATTCTTCTAAAGACAAAATATGTCATGTTCTGATTCTGCAGAGATTGGGCATTCCACAGAGTGTGGCCCAATGAGACTATTACAATTCAGAAGTTCAAGTTTATGGTTTGGAGAGTCAAAACTTCAACCATTGTTATCACTGATGTGCTAATTCTTTGAGGTTTGGCTTCATTAGTTTTTGTAAAAGTAACTGCCGTAAATAATTCTACTCTCTAATTGTTTGACATGTCAAGTTTCCCCTTGTAAAGGTTTAACTGGTAACAATTGAGTTTGAGTGTACTGATACCAGTTTTGTTGTAGATAGAGGCCTTGACATCCTGCTATGAATTGTGTCTGTATTATGTCAGACCTATTTGAACATGCCTTACCAGTGATTGCAAACTTATGATTCCTCAAGCCTTATTGTCCCATAAGTTTGGTCATTAGTAATTTCATATTTTTCTTCTGTTAGCATTCATTTGTAAAGTAAATAAGGAAATATTTGCCTTTTTGACCAAGTGAGTCATATTTTTAAGAATACAAGTTTTATTTTAGAAGGATTGGTATATGTGCAACCTCTTAATCAGCACTTTTATAATACCTTTTTAGAGAAAATACAGTGACTTTTCAGATTTACCTGAAATTCACTTTTTTTTGAGATGGGAAAGGACACCAGAGTAAACTGTAGAAGTGCTAACCCCTTCAGTGTGGTATGTTACTCAGTGTCTGAATTTGAACAGTGTAAAGACATTCTTTTATGTATGTTTATTTGTATTTTAAGCATTCTTTTTATTTCCATCTCATTGGTAATAATTAATTCCAGTGGAAACGAAACATTACATAAATGTATTATTATTAATTAAAAACTGTTAAGCAGTTTAACAGAGTTGGCCAAGTTGATCACCAATGTCTAATTTTAAGCCCACTATTCCTATTACTGTATTTGTCATCTCTATTAGTTTATAATTATAATAATGGTAGTGTAACTTGATTCTGACAGAAAGTTGGCTGTTAAGTTTCCACTATAAGGCTACAAACAAATACCTGAGTTTATGCTTTTCCAGTACTTTATTATTGGAATGTTAAGTGAGTGAGTTTCATTTAGTGATACAACTTTTATGCTTTAATGACAGTACACTAGGGTTCTTCTTTGTTTTTAATTTCCAGGGAAAGACCACTATTATACTGAGGTGTCTTGAGAGGTATGTCTTAAATTTTTAAAAGTAGTTTTCAACTGTGGATTAGAATTTTATATAAATAGTTATATTGTGGGATAATGCATAATAAATGTATACAGATGTTGTATTCTGTGACCAGTTGATCACTTACAGATAAACTTAACTTCCCTTCATTACTACCTGTCATCTGACCCCTTCAGTCCTTCTCCAGTATTAGACAGCTTAAATGGTCATCTATTCAGGTTGGTGCTGTTACTTCTGTCTTCAGCGAGTGAGATCTGTTGCCTTAAAGCGTCCTCTCTGTCCTGCTGTTTCTAAGCCAAATTCTGAACTGACTGATAAATATAATTTAATAACTGTAGAATTAGCTTGCTTTATTTAGAGGATCTTGACAAAATGAAGTTATTTTTCCTTGCATAGGGAAGAGATTTCAAAGCCAACATTAGCCTTGGAATATACTTTTGGAAGAAGGGCAAGGAGACACAATACAGTGAGTATTCAGAAAGTATAGTCTACCATATCTTTATATATATATACACACACACATAAAAATAATATGTGTTTTATTTTTATGTATAAGAACCTTAGTTTTTTTAGTTTATTGTTTGTGAAACAAAAAGGGGGGTTTAATATAATTTTATTTAAATTAGCTAGCTTAATTTTGTATTTTAATCTGTAATATGTTTTTACTTCTCACTAAAACACAGTAGATCAGAGACCAAAGTGTAACACAAAGCAATCAGATTAATTTATAAACACTACCTTGTTTGTTGTGTTTGAGTGCTTTTATTTTCCTATTGTAACATTGTATGCATGCTTTTAATATACAAAATGAGTAGAAACTGATGAACATACTTTACAACCAGTTTTGTGAGAGAAGCAGTCATCTTGGAGAATGTTAAATCATAATTAAATTTTTGGGTTACTTGTCCATATTGCAAAATTTTGCACTGCAGATTATGTTGACAGAAATATTGAACCCGTTCCCATCACAGCACAGCACAACACTGCCCAGCAGCAATAACTGTTGCTGCAGGTAATTGCTGTTTCTATTACTGAAGCAGGGAGTGGAAAATCTGACTCTGAAAGATAAAAATCACTTAAAACTTTTCCCAGAAACTAAATGCGAAGGTAGAGAGTTATTATTTTTCCAGTTGCAAACTTCTTAAAAAGCAGTAGTCTTGAGCTGCAATAAACAAAAAGAAAGGGAAGAGAACCTGATTTTTTTTATGTTTATCATTAATCATGCTTCCTGACTTTTTTACTTTACTGTAGTAATTTATCAAGACAGTCATAGGCATGCCAGGAGTCTTTTGTAAGTGGTGTATGGGATTTCTTGAACATGGGGAGTTTATTATTTGGTTTGTTTTTCAGAAAATATTAGTGTAATAATATATGTTCTTGTTCTGAGTCACTTGCATGAAAAGCCAGTTTATCAGATGAAGATCTTCTCTTGGTGTTGCATGGAGGCACACATTTCTAACATAAAGAAACTCTTTCACAGCCTAAAGATGTAGCTCATTTTTGGGAACTAGGTGGTGGAACCTCATTACTGGAACTAATTCGAATACCAATCAGTAGCAACAACATAAGGTAAGTGATTAATATTAGAATTCCAAAGTTAATTTCAGCTTTCCTTCAAATGTAAGTAAATCTCTAGACCTTTTAATGTGGAAAACTCTTTCAAAATGTAAGATAGAACATTTATGATTTTTTCTAAAAATTCTTGTAATACCACTGATACTTTGCTTTGACCTTTCTTTTCATGGTTCTCTCCTAATAAGCCAAGGTCTTAGCAATCTCCAACAACAAGAGAAAATGATAACATGAAGGAAATAGGTTGGTCTTAAGTAGATAGAACAAGAAATACAGAAAAAGAGAAGACATAGTATCTTTATGCTCAGTGAAAGAGCAGAGAAAGCAACCTGGGGGCATACAAAAAATAAAATCTTGCTTCCTACTTCTGTATGCAAATGCAGATGCTGTCTCTCTGAAGGGCAGTATTTTAGGGTGAAAAGCAAGGCAAAAAATTGTGACCAAAAAAATCTCTGGATTTTTGGGAAGTGAAGTGACCATCTGATAAGAAGATCGTTACAAGAGAGATGATATTTCTGAGAGGCACTAAAACTATTGAAATTATTTGAAGACAAAAGGAAACAGGAATTCGGAGAGAATTCAGAGAATGTAGTGAGATAAATCCGTAAAAGTGATGGAGTAGCATAGGAAGAAGAAACGAGAAGGTGATGGGGGGGTGCATTTAATGTTTTTTCTGGTTAGGAAAGATGGATTTGAAAGCGGAAGGAGACAAATGGATCAAAAGATAAATTTTGTATTATGATGCACTGCTTTATTTCTTTGGTAGTGAGTTTTAACTTCTGTGAAAAAAAAAATAAAAAAGGAGGTATACAGTTTTTATCATGTACATTTGCTGCTGTTTTGACTATTGAGATAATGCCATTATTTAGTGAGAGACTAAGACAGAAGGAATAAAAAAAACCACTTTTGGCATGTGAAGCTTTTTGTTTCTAGAAGAGTTTGGGTGGGGGGCAGAAATCTACTATCATTTTTCAACTGTTGTCTAAATGAACTTAACTAACCTGTACCTCCATCAGTCTTTTCTTCTCTTTTTACTGATAAGGAATCTTCTGATGTGGATGGTCTTAAGATTCTTTAATGGGTAGCAACATTGTTCTGTAAGACCGCTTCTGTTCATAAGGCAGTATTTTAACATGGTAGTCAAAAATTCTACCATTTCAGCTTAAGTGCTTTTCACTGGTTTTCTCATCTGACTGTAGTCAAGCATTTTGCTTATTTAAAAGTTCCATGAACTATATCTAGTTTCACCAAGAGACTTTTCACCAGATTTTTTTCCCCACAGGATTTTAAAGTGAAATTGGACATTCACTTTGCTTTGTAGTCTTTCTAATACCACTCTGGTCTGGAATCCCCTTTTTCAAGTCAGGATGGAATGTGAAGGGATGATTGCATCCATTCAAATGGCTGCATTTGCAGTGTTCTTCTTTACAGTTGCACTTTAATGGAGTTAGAGTTTGGGGAGGCAGGGTTTTGGAAGGAGAGGAGTTTATATTAAAGCATTTCTCGTCATAATTCACCTTTAAAAGCCTGGTAATTGCTAAGTATGTCTTGAGTACTCTGACTTCTTCCGTTTATCTTTCACAAGACTTTCTCATACACCCATTTGAGGTTCCAGCTAACTGGTGCAGTCCATGGCACAGAATATTGCCTGTAACCAGTTTTTTCCATTTCATATTACAAAAGAATAATGGAAGTATAGAACTTTCTAATACATTAATGGTTAAGAAAGATCCTAACCATTTGCTAACATTGCTTCATCTAGGATTGTAGAGTTATGAGATGGCAGTGATACATGACAGTAGAACTGCCCAGTCATACAGGAAGAAGGAGCTAAATGGTCTCAGGATATTTGCATACTTTACTGCTTTGAAACAAAGTCTCCAGAAACAAAGTTTGATATATAGTCCCCCCAAAACCTCTGATGGAAAGTTGCTAAAGTAATAGTTCTGAACAAGAGACAAGGGAAAGGTTTCTTCAGAACTCAGAGTATCCTTAAAAGCCATCTTCCTTTGCTGTCACATTTAATTCTATCTTAGCATTTGTATTTTCACACTTGTTGCTTTTGGCATTTGTATTACAGGTGTGGTTGTATATGAAAATGTTGATTGTCTCATGCACTAAAGATTTGACCAAATAATGCCTTTTTAATAGGTCATTTGCTGTAGTTCTTGTATTGGATCTGTCCAAACCTAACGAGCTCTGGACTACTATGGAGAAACTTCTGCAGGTCACCAGGAACCACGTGAACAAAATTTTAACCAAACTAGAAAAGACAAATCCTGAAGTAGCTACTGAAATTAAACAGAGGATGTGGAACAATCTTCAGAGGGATCATCCAGTAAGTTACTTCTAATATTTTCTCCAGATGTCACAGGCCTTTATACAGTTAAAGATAATGCTTTTGAAAATCATAAACAACTCTTTTGGATTTTTATGCATGACTGAAAATCCATTTGATGTAGATGAACCTGTTCACTGGAAAATTATAGCAATTTAATAAAAATTCAATAAGAGCAGAAACAAGGAAAGAAGGTTTCTTATATCTTTTTGTTAGATATCTAATGTGATTGTTATGGCATGTTACACCAATCAAAAGAAATAGTTTTAGAGTAGCAGTTTGCTTCCTCCCCCCCCATCTTTTTAAAATGAAGATGAAAACTAGAATGTACAAAAGTCATCTAGCAAGAGACTAGCTGAAGGTACAAATTTAAGCAAAGAATATAGTTATAACAGCCATCAACATGACTATATACTTTGCATTTATTTAAATGTCTATCACAAACTCAATGCCTTTTGATAATCTGACAACTAATTAAATTATAAAGTTTCAGAAATGTTAACATCAGTCCTTTAAACATAATTGCTAACTAAATCTCTGGAAAAGCTAAACTAGATTATGCGCAATAGAAATGAAAAGTCATTGTGCATTAAACCTCTGCAAATGTTGTGTGTATATAATGCATAAATAAGTATTCAACAATTCAAAGACTTGGCACATAAATCTAGTTACTGTAACTTCTATTAAATGCTGCAATACAGCAAATGCTTATATAGCTCAAAAATTTAAAAGTAACTTAAAATTTATGAGAAAGCAACATATGCAACACTCAGTAAATTTAGAGTATAGGGTTTGAGATCTGCTGGATTATGATTTTGTTTTTTACTTTTAGAGAAGGTAATTCACAAAAGAAAATGCCTACAAGCACACTCGGCAATAAATCATGACCACAGTGTCAAGTTTACATATAGGGGCTTACATATTGGAAAACTACAAGCTTTTTTCAATAAGTAAAAAGAATAGAATTCTCTTCTGAATTGTTAAGAAGAGAAGACTTGTTGTACTTGCCCTGTAGGGAACACAATTGTACCTTCTAAACTAGAATTTCTATTCAGTCTTCATTATCAAAAACAGAAAGGATGCAAACAAAAATGTATGTTACTCCTTGGTTCTCTTTTTACTTTCATCATTTTTCAAGAAAAAATTATGTCAATTTTGAGGGAGAAAATACTATCTTTTGTAGTCAAAATAAATGACAATTTACTCAGAATTTTATTTGCCTTTGTATCACTAAACATACTTTTGTGATAAACAGGAATTGATGAGGTTCTTAGAGCGTTTTTTTTAAGGATTGGACATATTCCATTGGCCTGGATAAAGAATTATTGGCTGTGATGATAAAGCATTAGTATATCAATTGCAGACCTTGTTTAACAAAGGCTGGATGCACCTAAAGTAGTCCATAGTCGAAAATTAATTCCATAGTCAAAAGACAAATAGGATTCAGCATGCCATTTTAATGTTCCTGATGTTATCCTGAATTAATTTTTTCTTAGTTAAGAAACTAAAACTGATTTTTTTTTCCACTTCTATATACCATACACCCAACTTTAAGTTATGATAATTTTGCTCAGAGCTTTTGCCTTGACAGTGTATGAGTGAATCCATTATTTTTCCTCTCAAAGTAGAGGATTTTCAGAATGTGCAGCTCCTTGCTAATATACTGACTGTCATTTAACCTGTATGTGAAATAACTGGTTTTAGAAGGGAACAGTTACATCAACCTCTGCTACAACACATCTCTTTTCCACTCTGCTGCAAGCAAAGCAGCTTGACTAAATGCTTGCGTGAACACAAGGGGATTGTCTCATTTCATATGGACTACAGGAGAACCTTCCAGATAACTTGAGAATTATTGTAATCTACTTATTAAAACTTTTATTGGAAGTTAGCTATTTAACGGTTAAATCTACACCCACGGAGCTGTTTTTGTCCATTGGTATTGATTTGCATTTTCATGGTTGTTAGGGGACATTTCCTCTTTCTGCTGATATCAAACACTTGAAAATCACGTTAAATCTTTTTTAAGAGTTTGGAAAATGTGATGTGAGGAGGACAAACATGTGACACAAGCAAATCATTCAGCTTAATTTTCTTGAGCATTTGTCTGTATTACTTTGGGTATGATGCAAGGATGGGAAATGTGTCAAAAAGCCAGTTCTACTAATTCAATCTGGCAGTTCTGTGAATATATGAGGTTTTTCCTCTCTTCTCTTCCCATCTAATGTTGGAGCTGGAGTATGTAGTGTAAGAGCCCTTTTATGCCAGTAAGTGTTCTGACTACCCAGAGGGATTATTTCCTGACCATTTATGAAGAAAATGAGAAAATTGTAAAATATGGTATGGATATTGCATTAAAGTTTATTCATCTAACTTAAGGTTTTGAAAAAATAGAGCTTGTCTTCTGTGAATTAATTTTAACCCCTTTCAGGTGTTTTAACAGTTGGAATCTGCTACAGTTTGTTTATACTGCTTAACTGTCATATATCTGTTTAATAGGATTATGAGTTAGTTGACCCTTTTCCAATACCCTTGGTGATAATTGGAAGCAAATATGATATTTTTCATGTAAGTAATAATTAATTTTTTTAAATAATTAAAAGATTCCTGGTAAAGATTCTATATACTAAAATCTTGGTAATATAGTAGTAATCATTTGAAGAAAAGTACAGCCAGTCAGCCGTCTACCACAAAAAAAATCTTTCCATCCAACAGCATTATGGAAGGCATACTGTTATTCCTTCACAAAACACTCTCAAACTGATGATTTTTGAGATGTACTTGGAAAATGTTGAGATACAAGTTGCTGCAGACCAAAGAGGGAAGCAAGAAAACATCATGTTGATGACTTTCTTTTATAATGAGAGAAATTCAGCTCCATGTGTTCCTTCTGACAGGAGCTGCAAGTTTATGGCAGTGAAAGAGGGGCATCTCTCAAGTCAGCTGGTCAGATTTTTTGGTAGTTGTGGCAGCATGAACAGTCAACTATCATATCAATCTGGAACTTGTTTTTTAAGTACCAAACTTTTTAGAGACAAGTGAGTAATTGCGTCTTTTAGAGGGGAGAGGAAAGAAATGTCAGAGTACTGCTGGATTCTGTCCCAGGACGTTAAAAATCCAAACAAATGCATACTCAATTTATAAGCGGCACTTGATCATGAGAAACTAGAACAGTATGTTTGGTTTTTAGCTGCCATGCTGACAGCCTGTGCTTCTCTGGGTGACTACATAGTGCATTGATAGTTGGCTGACTCTTTGAGTTACTTAATTCTTTATTAATAAGGTACTGTCCCTTCTGTCACACTGAGGCTTTATGCTGAGCCATGACCTCTTTAAAAATCAGTGACTTTCATGTAATAAGCAAAGGATAACAGCCTAATTCCTTTGGGGTCTATGGACAGACTCCTGCAGGCTTCATTGGGACCAGGTTTTCACCCACTTTATTCAGAGAAGGCCGTCTGTATGATCTTATATTAAAGAAACATTGATGAAATGGTATTTTTATGCTTCTTTCAAATCTTGCAAGTGTTACAATTTAGAGAGCATATACCCAAAGGTTTACTGAAAGTTAACGATTTTCACAAATAGAAAAAAATCCTTATTCTTCTAGTAGGCAGTATTTCTACTTCTAAAAATCTAAACCAAAATGAAACAAATTAATTGAAATTGAATACACATTCCCAATTAAGGAACTTTTTCTGGACTAACATACTGCCTGAATTAGGCTCCCTCTGTAAAAAAGAAACAAAGGGAAATTGTGACATTTCTTTTCAGAGTAGGCTGTTACTGATTCTGTCTTAAGATATAATTATGCTGACAGCTGAAAGCCTCATATATTGTAGCCTAAGTGCATTGCAGTTTACACAAAAAATGAAAAGTTCTAGCTGTAATATTTTGGTTTTTGTTTCTTATGTATATGTTCCAATATCAACTTTTTCAGGAGTTTGACTCTGAAATGAGGAAAATAATAAGCAAGACACTTCGATTTGTTTCACATTATTATGGAGCATCATTAGTGGTGTGTATATTCACTTTCTAACTAAGGATAGAGAAGATAAGCAATATTTGTGTTACAAAAAAAAATTTAAAAAATAGAAATGTAAAACTCCTAGAGAAAA